>NW_024063289.1:0-1200000 GCF_006381635.1 Hibiscus syriacus | reverse complement strand
GTTCATAATGAGAAGAACTCATCTGAAGAATGAAGAAGAAGTTCATAATGAGAAGAACTTGTTCAACTTTTTGTTTGAATTCATCATTCGATGGATCATCATTACCAGGTAGAGTTCATAATGAGAAGAACTCATCTGAAGAAGGAAGAAGAAGTTCATAATGAGAAGAACTTGTTCAACTTTTTGCTCGAATTCATCACTTGATGGATCAACTTTTCCAGAGAGAGTTCATAATGAGAAAAACTCATCTGAAGAAGGAAGAACTTGTTCAATATTTTTCATGATTCTATCACAGAAGGAGATAGATCAGCATCAACATTACCAGAAGTGTTCATAATGAGAAGAACTCATTTGAAAGAGAAGAATTTGTTCACTCTTTGTTAGATTGCATTATAGAAGGAGATAAATTGTCATCCCCAGTGGAAAAGTTCATAACGAGAAGAACTAATCCCAAAGAAGAAGAACTTGTTCAACATTTCCATCATAATCAAGTGAAGTCAAATGAAAAAAAACTTATTGTCTTTTCGTCTTTGCCCTATTCTCGTTAACACAAGAATAAACAAAGAGGGGCAGCTGAAGACACTAGTTTTTTTATTTCATTTGTTTTATTTATTATTATTATTATTTTGTTTTAATATTATTATTATATTATATTATTATTATTAAATAAATAATTTATTATTATTACATTTTTACATGCCCATTTACAAATCCTGAAGCCTAAAAAAATGCAAACCCAACCTGGTTGAGAAACCCTAACCCTTCTAGGGTTTCCCCAAACTGCCAGCCGCTGTTGGGAAGATGAGTAGCCGCTTTATCCTTTGTTGCCAGGTGGTCCAACCGACGCTACCGACGTTTCCACTGCCAGGTGCTTCAACTACAACGCCGCCGTCCTCAGCAGCTGCCACGACGCCCGTCGAAGCCCCCAGAAGAGTCATTCCATCCGTCCACGCGTCTCATTCTTCCGTGAGTCACCACAAGTTCTGTGACTCACCAAAGTTTACTCCTTTAACCAGTCTAAAGCCATCACTGTGGTGGCCTATAAAAATGGCCACCATACCTGCGAAAAGAAAATAACAGAGAGCAACAGAGGAGCCGGAGAGAACAACCAATGCAACAACAAAGAGAAGAAAAGCTACCCAGCAAGCATACAACAACCAACAGACAGAAAGCAAGCAAAAACCCGATAGCAAATACAAACCGAGAGAAAAGAAAAAAACCGAGAGACTTACCACCGAGCAGAACTCTAAACGTCGTCGAAAAATAAAAAAACCAAAGGTAGTTTTTTTTAAGATCTACGTAAATCCGGGACTATTTAAAGGAAACGGAGGTCTAAATCGGTTTTAGGTTGTATCGATCTATCTTTTGAGGGGTTTTTTTCTTTTTCGGCAACCGGAGGCGATGACCGGCGGTGGTGGTCGGCACCGGAGCACGGTTACTGGCTAGAACTCTAATCCCTCCGATGAGGGATTTGAAAAGAGAGGCGAGAGAGAATGTTAAACTCTCTTAGTTTAGAGAGAGAAGAAGAAAGAACAAATGAGAAAATGGCCCTTAGGGTTGGCTATAACAGGGTTTAAATACCCTCACCAAAACGAAGTAGTTTTGGTGAGGGGCCTTTGTGTAATTTCACGCACGACTAAACTATTCCCGCAGCCACTGTAACTTTAAAAACTTGCAATTTGATCATTATAGTATGTTTTTATTTATTATAATTTGGTTTTCCCATTTTAATTTATACTAGTTTAGTCCTTTACAGTAAATATATATATTAGGCAAATATCCGATTTAGCCCTCATAATTTTATTAATAAATATTTTAAACCCCGAATTATATGTTTTAATTTGTTTTAATTTAATGTGCTAATTTAATATAATTTTATTTTAGTCACCAAATTAATAAATGAGTAAAATAACATGTTTATTCGCTGTAATTATAAATAATTAATTATGAATTAGGTATTTAATTTCATTAGTTTATAATTTAATCACTAATTTTTATAATTGCTTTAAATTTCAATTATTTGTTGTTTAAAAACTTTCTCAAATTTGTTGTTAATTAGATATTCATGATTAATTTGCCTTTAATGTTTCATTCACCTTAATTACTTGTAATCTTAATGCTTATATCTTTGACTTTATTTTCCTTTTCATTTATTTATAATTGGTATCTTAAATTTACTTTCCATTTTATCCATTTTAAATCATAATAGAAATTAATACCATTTGATTTTATTATATAATTATTTATTAAAATATAAATCTTAGTATTTATTCTATTCATTTACAATGATTGCTTTTCTTATATATGGTATTATTATATATAACGTTAAATGTGTTTATATTATAGTTTTAATTTTTATTTATTTTATTCATTATTAGATTGCAATTTATTTTATTTAATTAGTACCCTGTTAATTTCAATATATTTAAATTATTACTTTAATTATTATTTTATTATATTAGTCATATATATATATATATATATATATATTTGTTTAGATAATAAATATTTACTTATTTTTTATATATTAAGGAAGGGCAGTCTTAAAGCAACTGGATGTCCATTTCCTGATATTTTTAAATAAATAAATATTTTACTTTTATAAATTATATCTATTTTTAATTAATTTTAGATAAATATTTTATATTTATTTTTTTAATATTAAGAAAATAGTTGTCTTAAAGCACATAGAAGCTCTTTTTTGATATTTCTAAATAAATAAATATTTTATATAAATTAATAGATTTTCTTAAAATTATAAATTTGAAGTAACAAAATTATAAATTAATTATATTTTTAAATTCTTAAATTTCCAATAATAGAGACAACTTATAATTAATAAGTATCAATTTTGGGCGTTATAGGGGTGTTAATCCTTCCCTAAACGTAACCGACCACGAACATTTTTTTATTATTAAAAAGAATGAATTTTTGGTTATACGCAAGATCAATTTATCTTTTAAATTATGTTTTCTTAAAAACTATTTTAAAAGATTGTTTTTAGTTATTTGACCTATATAACCCAAAAAAGTCATCGGCGACTCCCAAAATATTTTTTAAATCAAAATTATTTATTTATTCATTTTATTTTTCCTGCCAAGTAAAAATTCATGCCCGGACGAAAATCGGTTACGACATTTAGCTTAGAGATCTGGACGTTAGAAGCAACGGGGAACTTCCCTCTCATGTAATATGGTTCTCCATTGTTTCCATCACTTTTCAACAACAAAGAATAGAAAACAATAGCAAGCACATGTAGATACGCACTATCCGTACACCACATACCATCTTCCAAATGGAGCGAGACAATTGCGTTTGCACGCCTTCTGCTCTTTGTACAAGCATGGAAATATTTCGTGTTACGGTCATCGAATTTAAACCAAATGCACCTTATTTTTGCTGCCACACACTCTCTTCCTAAGCAAGGATGATGCCAAGTTCCTCTTTAAGTTTGAACTCAATATCCGAGAGAAAAGCTGAGTCTCTTTGCGCTAACACCTTATCAATACCTCGCAATCTTGCTAAGATGTAACGCTTTCACTGACCAATATTCCCAAACACCATATTATTCCAAGCTGTGAGACTAGATTGAAGCTTAGTTAAATTTTCCACAATGACTTTGTCCTTCGACCATGCATCCTGTAATGCCTCCTTAAAATTATGATGTTCCTGCCAAGCAAATAAAAATTTGAAAGGCCGTGAATTAGCCTTATTTGCAACATACCCGATTTTAAGCAAAATTGGGCAATGGTCAGAACCAATCTTATCCAAGTGCATACGACTGATTCTGGAAAATTATGCACCCAACAAGAGTTGCCGATAAACCTGTCTAACTGTTGACGTAGAGAACCATGTACCCACGCAAAGGAATTACTATGAAACCCCAAATCATTCAAAGTTTTATTAAAAACAAGCTCGGTGAAGACTCTACTCGGACAAACATTTGCATGGGCTTCTTCTCGACGATCATTCGATGAAAGTGTGGATTAAAATCACACCGAGCAACCATGGAACCCTCTCTCCTGGATTAATATCCATAAACCTTTCCCACAAATGCCTTTTGAACGAGATTGATGGGTTAGCATACACAATTGTGAGAAAACTAATAATGGAAGACTCTTCAACCATCAACATAATATGAGCAAATTGATTGGAGATATTCAAAACTTCTATCTGCAAGTTATCCTTCCATAGTAACCAAATGCCTCCACTAAAACCCTAGCTTCAATTCTGAAGGAGTTCGGATACTTTAGCTTTTTTATGATCGCATCCGCCCGAGAACTGCTAACTCTCATCTCGAGGAGTGTTACCAACGATGGATGATGATTATCCACGAAATGCATAAAATAACGTCTACAAGCAGGGCTAGCCACCCCTTAGTTGTTCCAAATCATACAACTAATCATAAAAACTGTAGCTAATAATTGAACCATGTATTCTGCTGGGCGAGATCCACAGTATTTGAAACCACATCTTCTTTTCCCTGATTTGTCACCACCAACGGGAGCTGATTAATACTTGAAGCAAAATGTTTCTGTTTGTTTTTCACAATAATGTTTAACATGTCTGATGCTGATTGTACCCATTCACCTAACGAGTGCTTTTTTGGGGGTTTGTATGGAGTTTGTTTCTTCACCTTGAGGCCATTTGATTTACCCTCCTTCCCCCCTCTAGTATGTTCTCTCTTCCTTATATATAAGGGTCGTTTTCCTTGGGCAACCTCTTGTATTATTACCGCCAAGTAACTACCACTCCCTTTGCTAATCTCATGAACATCTACAGTTGGTGCTTGAACCTCAATCATCGATTCAACTTGAACCTCCTTCAACGACACATTTGGTTTAATAAGATGAACCACCCTATTTTGTTGCGTTATATTTGCCTTCTAAGGTTCTATTCTAGGAGGTTTCAAACACGTCTCCTTAACAGAACTGGAACTAGAACCATGTGTTTGTATGTTTACCTTTGTGGATTCCTTTAACACCCTCTTACCCTTGCGTTTCTCCACTCCAGGTGTTGTGCTCGCATTTAACTTTCCTTGGCCAACTGTTGGGGTGGGCTGGTTAGCAACCACCGTTTGGGTATTGGGGTTAATATTTTCAACTTTCTCCACACTACTTTTATCCACAATAACTGCATATCTCGTTTGTGCATGAGTAGCTTCCATCAATTTGCCTGCATCCAACCCTTCACCTGATTTTCTCGGGCGCATTTTGTGATTTACTGTGACCATCTAGGGACCATAAAGGTCATCTTCCTTAGCCTCTAAATTTGAGCCGTTCAGCACCTTAGGTTGTTCCTCTCTGCCTTATACATTGTTTACTGCCGAACCCCAATTACAAACCTCCTAGCTACGTCTGTACACACCACATTTGAAACATATATGAGTTAAACCCTCGTATTCCAGTTTTTGTATATTGTCATCGATGCATATGCAAGGCAATAGCAGTTTATAAAGATCTATTACCACTGCAAGTCTCGTAAATCTCCTCTTACCGCTAGAAGTAGTATTATAATCCATTTTGATCACTTCCCCAATTTCAGCCGCAATCGTCCGAAACAATGATTTGGTATAGTACCTATAAGGCAAACTTGGCAATCGAATCTAAACAATAGTATGTGCTGGATAATTAGCAGACGTATTGAATTGACGACTCCAAGGTTGTACCGTAAGGTAATGGCCGAAAATAACCCAGAGACCTTCTGTCAGAGCCTTGGTATAGCCACTTTCATGCTCTAACTTAACAAGGTAATACTCATTCTCCAAGTATATCATTCGGACTTGTCCTTGTGGTTTTCAGAGAGCATGAATTTTATTCCACAAAGCATGATATCCCACAGATTTGCCTAACATCCTTACGATAACTGTCTGGTGCATGTTATTCAATTGTCGTATGAACCTGGTCAGAGAAATGAATCATAGGGGAAGGTCCACTTCTATCCACCACGACATCACCATCCCAGAGTAGAACATTTTCCTCACTGAACATTGCAGTCGCACCCCCTTCTACTCCCAGTGAATGTTTTAGCGTAGCCGCATAGGACTTCGCTGCCAAAGCAGTCAGATGAGGACTTCCGGAATAGCTTCGTCAGCTTCCCCCATAGACAAGTCTCCACCTACTTTGTTCTGTTAAATATAACAATTATATAAGTTAACGAATACAGTTAACGGTCAAATTTTGATAAACAATTAACTAACAGTTAAGGTTACGGTTAACCGTTAATAGATTAAATTATAATCATATTTCTAATTTATTATATTTTTGCAAAAATAACTTAATATAATTTTCTATTACTTATAATATATATATATATATAATAAAATTTGTATACAAATAACTTAATATATATTTTTATTATTTTAAATTTTTTATTTCATTGATAATATAGAAATATACTTACACCAATATAATTATGTGTTTATTGTTAGGTATTCAGATATTAAGGGATCTACATACTTATTACTTAGTACTTACACCGGTGTAATTATGTGTTAAGTGTTTTAGTTTTTTATTTTATTTACTTACACTAGTGTAAATATATGTTAAGTGCTGCATTTTTTTATTTAATTCATAAGTATGTGTTAAGTGCTACACTTTTTTATTTTATTTACTTACATTGGTGTAAGTATGTGTTAAATGATATATTTTTTATTCACTTACATCGGTATAAATATGTGTTAACGCTATACTTTTTTTGTAGTTTGAATTATGAAAAAAATTGATAAATAATTATAATGGTTAACCTGTAACTGAACCGTTAATAACAGTTAATCGTTAGCAATTAACCTTTTCTTAATGGTTTAGTTACGGTTAGAAAAATCTCATAAGTGTTATAACGATTAATCAACCGTTTAGACTAAACGATACGATTAACCGTCTATGAACAACCCTAGGAGTCACCACCAATCATTTTTAAGGTGAGGTTGTAACACCTAAAATCAAGTAATTTTAATAAAACATTTTTTATTTTACTAAAATACCAAGTTTTCGTCTGCAAAATCAGAAATCGGGTTTTGAAGTCAGTTACGCGTGGGGAAAGATTAATACCCTCACTACATCTAAAATTGTACCTAGTCGATTACCTTATGTTTTTAAATTGGAAATTTTGAGTTCAAAATTTTATTTAATTTAAAACAAACTATATATACAAATTTTAAAAAGGATGTTGATTTACCAAGACCAATAACGACCACCCGCGCTGCCAAAAGTTTCGTTATCAATTCCAATAAATGAATATTCTCTTAATTGTTTTTTAAAATATGATGTAGGGCTTTGAAAAGGATATTGATTTATTTCGAAAATCAATAGTGCTCATCCCCGGACAAAAACGGAAGATACACTGTTAATCCTCTAATGAATGAACATTGTATTATTTTGAAATTAAGATGTATAGTCAAACAATCGATTATTGAACCTAATTGTAACACCCAAAATTTTGGGCTAGTAGTTTCGGGTTTACCTGAGAGGTAAGTGGACATCGTGAAATTCGTAAGTAAAGTCATTGGGCTTAATTGGGTTTGTAATTGGGCCTAATTAGACACAAAAAGAGATTTGTAAATAAGGGATAAAATGCAAAGGACCAACAGAGCAATTAGTCCCTTGAGGGAAATGGAAGGTTGTTTTGGGGATTTTCATATGTTTTGGACATGGGTTTCATTTTCCATTTTTCTTCTCTTCATTTCTTCTTCTCCATTTCTTTTCTTTCTTCATTCTCTCTCTATGTACCATAGCAAGTTAAGATCTTGAGCTCTTTTATACTTCATTTTCGTCCTAATAAACGCCCTAGCAACCTCATTTTTGAAGATTCAAACTTTGGATTTTATTTTACAAGGAAAAAATGGGTTTTCATTATCCAAGCCTTGAAAAAGGTGATTGCTAGTTAAAAAAGGTTCATTTCAGGTATTTAAAATCAAGGTAGTGTATTTCTAATCCTTCAGAGTATTAAACTTTCATAAATTTCAAGTAATTACTAAGATTTGGTGATTTGAGTATTTTAGGGTTTATATTTGATTTATCAAGCAAATCACATTTTAGGTGTTAATAACATGTTTTTATGATACCTTAAGACACTAATCAACTTGCAAAAGCTTCAAAATAAGTTTAGAAACCAAACCAAGTCATTTGGGGTATTTGTTTTAGTGATATCCAAGCCTACAATACCCATATCATGGTTTGAGTATCGATATTGGGATTAATAGTATCAATAATGGTTAAATTGGGGCAAAAATTAGGGATTTTGGGTGGGAGTATGGATAGTGCCAAGGGGAGTATCTGTAATACCCTAAATATCAGGTCGGTGACCATAATGAAAAGATTTAAAATTTGGAGGATTAAATTGAATAAATGGTTAAGTACAAGAAATGAATTGGGAAAATTGTGTTTAGACTAATTAATAAGAACGGAAGAATGGAAGGGCAATTTAATCTTTTAGAATGAATGAATGAATTTAATATTCATTTTGTTGAAAACATTTTGATATTTCGATATAACAAATAAATATGTTAATGAATTTTAAGATTTTATATTTGATTCAAATTTTATATTCGATTCAAATTTTATATTCGATTCAATTATTCGAATATTATAAATATTACTCCAAGTTTTCAAATATCAATTTTTACTCCTTATTAAATGAAAAATTATGATTTATACTTTAAATATATTTGAAACAATTTTTACCAAGTATTTCGAACCACAATCGAGTCAAAATTTAGATTTCATAAGGGTAGTACCGATACTGCCTTAACAGTATCTATACCCCCAAAACATCGAAGCCAATTTGGGTATCGATACCCTACACGGTACTAATACCCTTATATATAGTAGTACTGATACCATAACCAATGTTGTCGATACTACCCCTTTGTTTTTGACTCTGAAAAATAACAGAATGCAATTTGGGTAGCGATACCATGACCGGTATCAATACTCTTTACATAGTAGTATCGATACCCCTTGGCCAGTATTGATACCGCTGGTTTTGCAACGGTCAAAATATTTGAATTTTATATAGGTAGTACCGATACCCCTATGAAGGAGTACCGATACCCATACGCTCCTAGTAGACTTTTCAAATGGATTTCACACTAGAACTGCTCGACTCGACTATGATTCCCAATGTTTAGAACTCATCCAAGGAGTATTTAAACAAGTTCTTGAAGCCATTGGTGATTAAGAGAAGCTATAGAAACAAAAGCGAAAGCCTTAAACATCAAGTTTGAGCAATTCAAGCCAAAATCCATTCAATATTCATTTTTCTTTCAAGAACACAATTTGTGCTCAATTGTATTCATTTTTTAGTGTTCTTTCTTTGTTCTATAATTGTGCAAACATCTTACCTTGTGAGGTTTTTCTGTAAGTTTGCAAAGTTTGTAATTTTCTCTTTGAGAAGAGAGTGTCTCGAGAATTTGGGGTATAATTCTTGAGGGATTTATAAGGTTACTCTTTTTCCTCAAAAGAAAGACAAATTAGTGAATTTTTGGAAAATTCTTAGTGTGGATAAATAAGGTAGTGGACGTAGAGTTTGGTTGAGAAAGTCGAACCACTCTAAATCGCTAAGCAAATTATTTTTATTTTCTAGTAAAGCTTCCACCAAAATTTTAATTGCCAATTCACCCCCTCTTGGCTATTTCATCTGATTGATTAACTCAACAATTGGTATCAGATCTTGTCTCATTTGAAGGTTTTATCACCTATTGAGAAGATTCGGGAAGAGTTCAATCGATATTCAAGTCATCAATGGCCTCTACATCAAACTTCAACTTCGTTCTTGATTCTAAGCCCGTCAACAAGCCTCATTTCTTTAATGGAGCTAACTATGCCTATTGGAAGAATATGATGAAGTTCTTCATTCAAGCTAGTGACATGGGAGCATGAAAAATCATGATGCGAGGATACTCTGAACCATCCACAGAACCGTAAATGTGGAGTGAAGAAGAGACAAGATTATTCTTGCTCAACTCAAAAGCTATCCATATTCTTTTCTGTGCACTTGGACCAGATGAATACGAGACAATATCATATTGTTCAACCACCAAGGAGATATGAGACAAACTTCAAGTCACACATGAAGGAACAAACGAGGTAAAATAAACCAAAATTAGTCTTCTTACTCATAGTTATGAAAATTTCAGGATGAAACCAGATGAAGATATCAAAGCTATGATGGATAGATTCTCGGTAATTGTCAATGGCCTCAAGGTATTTAGAGAAATAATCCCAAATGAGAAACTTGTAAGGAAGATAATTTATTCTCTTCTAAAAGCTTGGCAGTCGAAGAAGACTGCAATTATCAAAGCTAAAGACCTAAAGTCTTTAACTCTCGACGAGCTCATTGGTTCTCTCCTCACTCATGAAATGATGATTCAAGATGAGGTAGATCACAAGAAGAAGGACGATACAAAGAATGAGATGGAGAAAAAGAAGAACGTTGGTGTTGCTCTCAAATCCACCAAAGATGAGAGTGACTCTGATGATAACGAGGATGAAGAAATGACTTTCCTTTCCAGAAGACTCAAAAAATTAATGAAGCCAAAAAGAGGAAGAAAATTCCAAAGAAATTAAGGCTTCAAAAATGAGACCAAGGAGAATGACCCAATTATTTGCTATGAGTGCAAAAAGCCTGGGCCTGTTAAATATGATTGTCCACAATTGAAGAAGAAATGTCTTTCAAAGAAGAAGCATAAAGCACACGTGGCTACTTGGAGCGATGATGAATCATCCGATGAAGAGGAACAAGAAGTAGTAAACTTGTGCTTAATGCCTTCGGGGAGGATTCTCAGGTAACCTCTAACTCCTCCAACTTAGAAGATTATTCTTTTGATGAGTTATTAGAGGAATATTATGGGTTGACTTCGGATTATGAGAAATTATTTTCAAAATACAAGAAAGATATTTAAAAATTGAAAAATGAAAAAGATCTCATATCCAAGACCAACAATGATCTTGAAAGTAAAATTAAAGAATTGCAAATCAAAATAGAATATTTTGAAAAGAAAAATTCAGATTTGCAAAAATTACTTTCAAGAGTCAATGATGATCATCAAAAGAAAATTGATGATCTTAAAGCTTCTTTTGATAAAATTGGATCAAAAAGTTTTGAAAAAGGAGAAAGTTCAGAATCCAACTATATTATAAAAAAATTTAAATATTATAATCATAGATGTCCCCAAAGAACCTCGAATGATAAAATCATTAGGAGTATATGGGTTCCTAAAGGACTCAATACTACTAAAGATAAGGATATCCTAAACAAATGGATACCCAATGGGACAAGGCTTTTAGGGACTAATGAATATGGACCCAAAAGAATTTGTGTACCAAAAATCAAAAATTAACCTATATTTGTAGGAAAAGGAGCATTGGTTCAAGGTACGAAATTTAAGATCAAATTCATGGTACCTTGATAATGGTTGCTCAAGATAATGAACGGAGACAAGAGCCGATTTACTGAGCTTAACGAAAATAATAGAGGAGTAGTAACCTTTGGTGACAACTCAAAAGGTTACATTGAAGGTATAGGTACTATAGGTAATACCTCTTCCATACAAATAGAAAATGTATTATATGTGAATGGGTTAAAGCATAATCTATTAAGTATTAGTCAATTGTGTGATAAAGGATACAATATCTTATTGAAACAAATGGTTGTAAAGTTGTTGACATTGCATCTAATAGGATTATGTTTATTGGTCATAGAATAGGAAACATTTATATGGTGCATTTAGATTTTATTAGTATGACTAACTTATACCTAGTTGTCAAGGATTAACATGATAGTTGGTTATGGAATAGGAGACTATGACATGCAAGCATGAGTGTTTTGCAAAGATTAAATCAAGGCAATTTAGTAAGAGGCTTGCCAAAACTGAAATTTAATCTTGATAAAATCTGTGATGCATGTGCAAAAGGAAAACATAAGAAAGCTTACTTTAAATACATTAACGATGTATCAACTAATAGAGTATTACAATTGATCCATATAGATCTTTTTGGGCCAATTAGAACTACTAGCTTGGGTGGAAAATAATATGCCTTTGTGTTGGTAGATGACTATTCTAGATTTACTTGGGTTCTATTTTTAAGTACTAAAGATGAAGCATTAGAAAATTTTTATCTCTTTTTCAAAAGTAATCCAAAATTAAAAAAGTTACTCCATTTCAAGTGTTAGGAGTGATCATAGTACTGAATTTGAAAATCTTGGATTTACTGATTTTTGTAATTCAAATGGGATTAGCAATAATTTTTCAACACTTAGAACCCCTCAGCAAAATGGAGTTGTTGAGAAAAAAATCAAACTTTAGAAGAAATGGCTAGAACAATGCTTTGTGAAAACAATTTGCCAAAATATTTTTGGGCGGAAGCCACAAATACCGCTTGTTATGTTATTAACCGAGTAATGATTAGGCATATTTTAAAGAAAACTCCATATGAAATTTTCAAAAATAAAAAGCCTGACATTAGTTATTTTCATCCTTTTGGATGTAAATGTTTTATTTTAAACAACGATAAATATAATCTTGGCAAATTCGATGCTAAAAGTGATGAAGGAATATTTCTGGGTTATTCCTTAAATTCTAAAGCTTATCGTGTATTTAATAAAAGAAATTTAGTGGTAGAAGAGTCTATTCATGTTGTTTTCAATGACAATCCCCTTCCGAGGAAGGATTCTTGTGTTGATGATGACGTAGGTATAATAAATACAAATGACTTGGGAGAATCATCATCAAAGGAAAAGTGAAGGATGAGGAAACTCAAGATGCCTTCAAGAACCTAACCATTGAAGAAAGGGAATTCACATACCCAAGAGAGTACAACTATGTCAAGGATGGTGAGATTTTAGGTGATCCATCCAAAGGGGTAACTACTCGATCTTTTCTTAGGAATATTTGTAATTATGTTGCATTAATCTCATGCATAGAGCCTAAAAATGTTAAAGAAGCACTAATCGATGAAAATTAGATTATGGCTATGCAAGAAGAGTTAAATCAATTTGAGAGAAGTAAAGTATGAACATTAGTTGAAAGGCCTAGTAATAAATCTACTATATGTGCTAAATGGGTGTTTAGGAATAAGCTAGATGAAAGTGGTAATATAGTGAGGAATAAGGCTAGACTTGTTGCTCAATGGTATACTCAAGAAGAAAGAATATATTTTGATGAAACATATGCTCCTGTAGCTAGGATGGAAGCAATTAAAATGTTGTTGGCATTTGAATGTTTTAATAAATTTAAATTATATCAAATGGATGTTAAAAGTGCATTTTTAAATGGTTTTATAAAAGAATAAGTGTATGTGAAAAACCTCCTAGTTTTGAAGATTCAAAATTTCCAAATCATGTATTTAAATTGACAAAAGCATTATATGGTTTAAAATAAGCTCATGGATCTTTGTATGAAAGATTGCCAAATTTTTTAATTGAAAAATGTTTTTCAAAGGGGAAAGTTAACACTGCATTATTTTTTAAACGAAAAGATAAAGATTTATTAGTAGTTCAAATTTATGTTGATGATATAATATTTGGTTCTACTAATGATGCTCTTTTCCAAGAATTTTCGAAGCTGATGCAAGGTGAATTTGAGATGAGCATGACGGGGGATCTTTCATTTTTCTTGGGACTCCAAATCAAGCAAAGAAAAGATGACATCTTCATCAATCAAGCAAAGTACATTCAAGATATGCTCAAGAAGTTTGGATTGGAGAATATGAAACCTCAATCCACACCAATGAGTTCATCTTCAAAGCTTGACAAATATTAAGGAGGTAAATATGTTGATGTTAAACTTTATAGGTCAATGATTGGTTCTTTGCTTTTTCTAACCGCTAGTAGACCGGACATTATGTTTAGTGTTTTCTTATGTTCTAGATTTCAATCATACCTTAAGGAATCACATCTACATGTCATTAAGAGAATCTTTAGATACCTTAAAGACACTCCTAGTATAGGACTTTGGTATCCAAAAGACTCTAGCTTTAGTTTGCATGCATTCTGTCATGCGGATTATGGAGGATGAAAAATAGATAGGAAGAACACCTCCAGTACTTGTCAATTCCTACGAAATATGCTAATTTCTTGGTTTTCAAAGAAACAAATAGTGTTGCATTATCTACCACTAAAGCGGAATACATTTCAGCCGGTAGTTGTTGTGCACAAGTTTTATGGATGAAACAACAACTTTTAGACTATGGAATTGAAGTAGGTACCATTCTTATAAAGTGTGACAATACTAGTGCTATTTGTCTCACTAATAATCCCATCCAACACTCTAGAACTAAGCACATTGAAATTAGACATCATTTCATTAGAGATCATGTCTTAAAACAGGATATAGTTCTAGAATATGTAGATACTTTGCATCAATTAGCCGGTATTTTTACAAAACCTTTGGATAAGGAAAGATTTTGGACACTTAGGAGAGAATTAGGTTTAACCAACCTACCTTGATTTTGTGTTTAAAATAATTTTAGCACTTTTAATGATTAAGGAAAAATGCATGTAAAAACAACATTTTTGAATTCCTTCTATGCTAATAATTAGGGGGAGTTTATGATCTTTAGTGAGAATTAATAATATGTTCAAATAAAACTTAAGTGTAGATAAAATTGATTGAACATGGTTAATTTTCAAAATATTGCATATACCATTAGAGCTGATTAATTTAACATGCAAAATGTTTAAATGCAGTTTTTTATCGTTTGTACATTTGGTATCGAAACTGGTCACCCAATACTGATACTCCTCTTGCTAGGTATCGATACTACTAGAATAGTATCGATACTTCTTTAATAGGTATCGATATTGTTCTTAACAATACCAATACTCCTTGAATGTGTATCGATACCCAGGTATCGATACTACTCGAAAAATGCCTTGAAGTATCGATACCCCTCGATGGGTACCGATACCACCTGTCGGGTTTAGGCTTTAAAATCGCTAAAAATTAACATTTTTCCAAAACATCAAATACAAAACACCACCCGCCTTTCACTTGCTCTCAATCCCTATCTTCTACTTTGCTTCATTCCAACATCTACAAGTCGGAAACTCATCGTTCTTCAACTTCTAATCCTGCCAATATCATCAAAATCGTTCAAACAACACCACATTCCATCTTAATCCGATTTTTTAAGGTAAATTTTTCTAAAACACTATTTTATTGTTTTTTAAACTTAGGACTAGTTTTAGTTAGTTCTAGTTCAAATTAGTGATGGGGCATTTCACAGATTATAGTTTTACACTAGAATCTACAACTAATTTTATCAAAAACACTATTTTTCATAATTTTTTTTAAATTTCGAAATAAAATAATATTTTGTTTTTGACTTAATTACATTGTTTTCATGAAGACTATACATACTATTATTTTTCAAACTTATTTTTCAAAATAGTTTTCAAATTTTCCCATTAGACACTAGTGCTAGAGAACCTTGAATATTGAGGACTCATATTGAGTTTTGGGATTAATTGTGTTGCATATATATGTTGTTTAGTTGCAGCTATCATATCATATTCCGATTTCTTGAACCATGTCTCAATCTCATAAGCATCCTAGGTCTAGTCGATCAAATCAACCACAAACCCACCTCTAAATCCAAACAAACCCGAAATAACTATTCTCAACTCTTGCTTTAACGAACCTAACCGTTAAGGTCTCTACTCTAGGTACGTTAACCATTTCGAGTCATACAATATTAGGGAAGAGCGTATCCCATCTATTCAAGCAATGGTAGAGATGAACTTCAAATACCTCCCTACCCTCAAATCCTGGAAATTTGATAACCTTTTTAAGGTAAAACCAGTTGTTTGTCAGTAACTTGTTCGTATTTTCTATTCCAATGTCGTGTGTGTACAAAATGAATCCCAAACTACGACCGAAAGTATTCGCTTCTATCTCTAGGGGCAATACATTAATATAGACTCAGACTATATAGCTAGTGCATTTGACTAGATAACTGAGGGTTAGATAATGAGAGAGATTTAGTATCGTCTCCTTATTAAGTCAAGTCAAGTGCGAGTGTTTAGAGTGCCAAGAACATTTTCTTCATCTTATTATCTCTTGGTGGTTTAGACTATCTGGAGAAAAATACTCCATGTTTAGAGCTCATGACTTATGGTGGATACATTGTATCCAACATAATTAAGAAAATAAATCTCCCTCAAATTATCTTTGGGGAACTAGTAAACACCGTAAACAACATTCCTTCAAAATGAGTCGAAACTTTAGTTTATGGTTACCTACTTAGTAACATGTTCATCAAAGAAGGTCTTAAGGTAGACCTTGATGTAGCCATCCCACTAACTACCAAAATCAACTTCACATCTCTACGAGAATCGGGATGGTCAGGAGATAAAATAGAATGGGTTCGCTCAATGAAGAAAACTCCCGGTGCCACGAGCTGCTCCGGCTCGGGCTTAAGATCTTGAAGATCTTTTACGGGATGTCGACGATCTCGTAAACTATATCGGTGACGAGCTTAGGGCTATAAATGAGACGAGACAGATCGCGAGCTACTCGAGATCAACTCGATCAAGGCTCGATAAATACTCGGATCGAATGGACTCGAGCTCGACTCGAGTTCTTAACGAGCCGAAAAGAGCTACTCGATATTCGACTCAAAAAGTTCGTTAGCAGCTCGAAAAAATGTTATATTATAATTTTAGATTTTTTAAAATTACATTATTAAAAATATATTAAAAATACACTATTTATAATTATAAAATTTTAAAAATATATTAAAAATTCTATAATACAACTACCCTCAAATTTTAATTTTTTTAATTAACCAGCCCAAGTTCAATTGTTACATTGTATATTATTAAAAGAAAAATAAAAGCCCATATAATTAAGCACATGTTAGATTACACATGTTTGGTTGATTTTTTTCTTTCTTTTTTAACTTTTTATTGCACAAGTACTTGACAACGTAGAAAACTAAAATAAAAAATAAGAAAAAACAGCCAAACAATAGAAAATTGAAAATGGTTAAAAATTATTTTTGAATAAATATTCTTATATTTATTTTAAATTAATAAAAAATATTTATCTAATGACAAATATTTAATATATTTCTAATGATAATTTTTTTAATAACTAATTTTTTAAATTATTGTTATATTTTGAGGTTTTGGGTTCAAATATCATAAATATCAAGGATTTGAGCATTTATATCAAGATACTTTATTGCACTAACCTCATAAATCGGTACCAAGTCAATTAATTAATGTCTTTGTAATGAACCCTAAACCCTAAATATAAATCCTAAACCCTAAACTCCTGAATTGAGGAATAAACATTTCAACTATTTTTCTGGTTGACTATTTTGACTAATCATATTTCCTTATTGGATTTTGGGTGATGGGAATTGTGATAATTGGTGTTTGCCTACATGATTCGCAGTTGGAACTTTGTTGAAACCTACGTGTGTCCATATTCTTACATTTTTGCCGAGATCAACATGATAGTTGAATCTATGTTGCTTCGACTTTTTATTTTTCTTGAGTACTCATGAGTCGTGTTTGACACATTGGCTCAAATTTCATTTCTAATTTTATTATTTTTTGGAGTAGTTGAAAGAAAGAAGAAAATAGTTAACAAAAAGACTATTTATGAACCAATTATCTAATTTTTTTATTAGGGTTATTTTGCATTTAAACTCTATAACTGAGTGTCCGGGCGAAAGAGTCCAGTAGAACTGGTTCACATCTGTAATTTTTCAATGTTAAAATTTTCTTTATATCAACTAAACTTATATAAGGGTAAACCACACGTTTAGTATCTAAACTATTAAGTTTGATCAATTTTAATACATAAATTCTCAATATTTTCATAATCATACCTAAAGTTTAATGGTTGTTCATTTTAATACCCACCGTTAAATATTTTAGTTTTTATTTCATTTTAGTACCACCGCTCAAAATAAGCTTGTTTATAACTAAAACATATTTGACAGTAAAAAAAATTACATGCATTCTCTTCCATCTACAATTATAGCCATGTATGGGAAATTCAGGGGGTGAAGTCATGTACCCATTTTGCAGGGAACTCTGGATTTGATTCACAACTTACCAAACAGTTGCCTTTTACATCATTATTCCCATTAGCTTCACTAGGCATAAATAATATCTCCCCAAAAAGAGATGAAGCTGAAGGTAGGAAGAAAGGAGCCTTCTCGGGTTTCTTGGGAGGTTCAATTAGTTTTTTGCGAACCTGTAATTATAATGCAATTACAGAGTCGATCTTTGCAGAAAGTCTAACTAACTGCTTGAAATAAAATAAAGTGTAAAGAGCAACCTTTATAATGTCTAAATTAATCAAGCTTTGCCATTGGCTTTTTGGCAATAGTGAGAGAGTAACTAGCTCTGGAATCTGCTTAATGAATGTTGTACAGACAAAAACATCTTTTGGAACTGAGTTGTCCGTAACGGGTTCATTAGAATCCTCAAGTTATGATCCATCCGCAGATGAGATGGATGATAATATGATGTTTACAACTTCCTTTCCACTTGCAAAAGAATCTAGATTTGGAGTTCCCGAGAAGATTGATCGATTAACCCTGATTAAGATCATCATCCAATTAATTTTGCTTATAACTTCCTTTTATATGGTTTTATTCTTTCGTGTAAAGTCCCACATCGGTGGTTCTTGAGGAATAAGGGGTAAAGTCGAGTGTATAAAAGGGGGATGGGTTTCAGCAAATGAAAATTAACCTGTCATGTCGAGCTTGAATCGAGCTCAAAATCGAGCTTCATTGAAGTTCGAGTCTCGAGCTTCAAACCACCTCTTGAATTTTTTTTGAGTTCGAGTCTTTTCGAGTTTGAGTCAAGTTTTAATAATATATTTCGAGTTCGAGCTGAGCTTCATAATTTTTAGCTCGCGAGTTTTCGAGTCGAGTCGAGCTTACATTTAAAGTTTTCAAGTTCGAGTCGAGCTCAGCAATACTCGAGCTCAACTCGGCTCCTTTACACCCCTAGACGAGCCGGCCAAGTAAGAAAGTCTGATGCCTTCTTATTTTCAATCATTCATGGATACATTTGACTTGAGGTTTGCATCCCTATAGTCCCAATTTACTTCTCAACATCTAAAGCAACAACGGGAAAATCAAGCACTCAATGCTAGGATTGATGATCTTGCACGAAATGTGGCTGCGATACGAGCACATCTATCTCCTCCCGATCCTCATATGGATGATTGACCACTCTTGCTAATTTTCGTTTAGTTGATCTATGTTATGAACTTATGCATTGTTTTAACATTTTGATGAATTTGGTTGTTTAACAAATTTGAATATTTGGTTGTTTGGATATTTTGTGTTTTGAATGTTTGATTTTGAATTATTGGTATTTTTGGAGTTAATATGTTTAATTTAGTATTGCACTTATGCATATTTCATATTAGAAATCTTATGACCAATACCTATTGCATATTGATTATGAATATTGATTATATGGACTATTGGCTAATATTTCTCTTGGCTTGATCTTAGCAGCTATGTGTGTGTATATATATATATATATATCTCAAATGGCTATCTTGTTTAAAAAAAATTTATAGAGTCTTTTCGATTTAACAAAAAGGGGAAGAAAAATTTATAGTAAGGGTGAGTAATTTTTCAAAGTGATTTTTCAAAATAAAATCTTAAAATTTCTAAAATGTTTTGTTATATCAAAAAGGGGGAGATTGTTGAAAACATTTTGATATTTCGATATATTAAATAAATATGTTAATGAATTTTAAGATTTTATATTCGATTCAAATTTTATATTCGATTCAATTATTTGAATATTACAAATATTACTCCAAGTATTCAAATATCAATTTTAACTCCTTACTAAATGAAAATTTGTGATTTATACTTAAATATATTTGAAATTATTTTTACAAAGTATTTCGAACCACAATCGAGTCAAAATTGAGATTTCATAAGGGTAGTACCGATACTGCCTTAATAGTATCGATACCCCCAAATATCAAAGCCAATTTGGGTACCGATACCCTACGAGATACTGATACCCTTATATATAGTAGTACTGATACCATAGCCAATGGTACCGATACTACCCCTTTGTTTTTGACTCTGAGAAATAACATGATGTAAATTGGGTACCGATACCATGACCGGTATTGATACTTCTTTACATAGTAGTATCGATACCCCTTAGCCAGTATCGATACCGTTAGTTTTGCAATGGTCGAAATATTTGAATTTTATACAGGTGGTACTGGTACCCCTATGAAGGAGTATCGACACCCATACGTTTCCAGCAGACTTTTCAAATGGATTTCACACTACAACGGCTCAATTGACTCCACTATGATTCCCAACATTCAGAACTCATCCAAGGAGTATGTAAACAAGTTCTTGAAGCCATTGGTGATTAAGAGAAGCTATAGAAACAAAAGAGAAAGCCTTAAACATCAAGTTTGAGCAATTCAAGCCAACATCCATTTAATATTCATTTTGTTTTCAAGAACACAATTTGTGCTCAATTGTATTCATTTTTAAGTGTTCTTTCTTTTTTCTAGAATTGTGCAAACATCTTACCTTGTGAGGTTTTTCTGTAAGTTTGCAAAGTTTGTAATTTTCTCTTTGAGAAGAGAGTGTCTCAAGAATTTAGGGTATAATTCTTGAGGGAGTTGTAAGGTTACTCTTTATCCTCAAAAGAAAGAATAATTAGTGAATTTATGGAAAATCCTTAGTGTGGATAGCTAAGGTAGTGGACGTAGACTTTGGTTGAGAAAGTCGAACCACTCTAAATCGTTGTGCAAATTATTTCTATTTTCTGTCAAAGCTTCCACCAAAATTTTAATTGCCAATTCACCCCTTCTTGGCTATTTCATCCAGTAGATTAACTCAACACATTTTTATGGGGATATTTAATAAGGTTGGAAAGGGGAAAATGGTAAAAAGCTAGGAAACTTGATTCTATTCTCCTTCTTCACGTTGTCCTCATTCTCCCTATAGCCAAAGGTAAGATTTCTTCAAGTTGATTTTTCATTTAGTTTATGGGCTGGTTTTGAAACCTTAAGTGATATAAAGGATTAAGGAAAGTTCAAGGATGATTAAAACTAAGTGATTAGTGAATTATTTGAGATTTAAGAAAATGAGTTTTTGACTGATATGATGAAATATGAGTTTTTATTGAGGTTTACAAGTAAATTTGACTTGTCAAAGAAGTAAATGAGAGATTAGAAGCCTTGTATGTGATTAAAAACATGTATGAAAAAGTGTGATTCTTGGTTTGGAGTGTTCTTTGGAGATTTTAGATGTTATAATAAGATTAATGAAGGAAAGTTAGTTGGGTTTAGTGATGATGAGTTTAATGGTATTGTTGGAGGTAAAAGTAAGAGAATTAAACAAAATTGGGTAAAAATCGAAATGAAAAATCTGCATAAGGGTATCGGTACTAGAAGAACAGTACCGATACTATAGTTTAAATTTGAGGAAATATGATGAACAGTATCGACACTGATGCAAATAGTATCGATATTGTTGTGGGTATCGATACTCTATAATGAAAAATGGTATCGATACTGAAGGGAGTATCAGTACCATAATATAGAAGTATCGATACCATAGTAGGGTTATCGATACTATTGAGCCTGAAATATTTAGATAGGATGAATTTTAATAGATATTAAAAATAATAGTACTTTTGAGTATTTTTAAAAGTATAAATGTTAGAAAGTATACTAATATTTGTATGGTATGTGTAATTATGGATGTTTGTGTAGATCGTAACCAAGCTCCTGAGTCAAGCAAGAAAAGGGTAAGGATAAAGTTGCCGAGTAGTCGGACATCATTAAAGCATACTAGTGAGGTATATCAGGTGAGTGTATTTTTATGTACTTATATGAGATGATGATGACTTGCGAAGAGTCAACCTCAAATGTTTTTTTAAAAGTCTATTTTACAATATTTTAATATATTTTCATAATGTTTATGAGAATGATATTATGAATAAAATTTAGAGTATGATCTGCTCTAAAATGAATAGATGAATGTTGATGTTGTTCAATGGTTATCGATATTGCATAAATAAATGTTTAAATTTGTGAATTGACTTAAAAGCCCATTGTATGTGCATTGAGATTCATAGGTGTATTTCAGTATACTTAGTGTATGGTAGTATTGATTGATTTTGTTTAATGCATAACGATGCATTTTTGTATCAGTACTATGTGTACATTTGGGCACTATATGTGCAATCATGGTATTCATAATGAGTTTGTGAATTACTATTTTGATATACAATTATGTATATAAGTTACCGATCGATTTTGTTTAATGCATAACGGTGCATTTTCAGCACTAAATGTGCAACCCATGGTATTCATAACGCGTTTATGAATGACCATTTCGACACTATGTGTGCAATCCATGGAATTCATAATGAGTTTGTGAATTTCCATTTCGGCACTTCGGTGCAATGCATGTACCTTGCATTCTCATTTGACATACATTGGGAAAATAAAGGATAATTGGAAAAATACTGATAGATTGGTATGATTGGCATACTAAAATAGTTTCGATGACTATGTGAAGGAAACTTGGGTTACTAGAATAGTTTTTAATTATCTTATGAATTATTCAATTTAGTTCGTATTTTGATAGTCATGATATCCTTGTGTATGAATTTCACTTCATTTATATTTTTATGCCTCACTAAGTAAATACTTAGCATGTGTTGATTTAACGCGTTGGTTATAGTAAAGACTAGCAGGATAAGGAGTGCTGCAGAGATCATCAATCCAAGGTTGACTCATCAGTAACTGTAGGACAGTTGTGCTACTTTTGATAATTAGATGGCATGTATTGGACTTATAAAAATGCTCTGGAATATATTTGTCTTACGGTTATTGTAATATGTTTTAACCTTAAGATTTTTTTATCTAATGAAACTTAACAAGCTTTTATTTTTATTACACTAAAATGTTTTATTAATAGAGCAAAATTTTATGGGTTTACAAATAAAGAAATATTTTTACAAGTCATGTGACACATGTGACTTGTGTACGGAAATGTATACAGGAAATGGGTGTTACAATATCGATATTGCCCCTACAGTATCTATACTCAAGGTGAAAGTATTGATATTGAGGCTTCAAATTCACAACAGAATGTATTTTTGGTACTGATACTCATGGGGCTATTGATACTTGACCCTAGGCTATTAATACTTCAAGTAGATTATCGATACTACTTGATTCAAATGGTTTGATTTGACCAATTTAAGATTTGTAAAAGCTAAAGATGATCCGTAATAGTAAGACTTAGCCCATGAGGGACACAAATGACCAAGCATGCCTAAAAACACTTTGAAGAGTGAGTTACATTAGGTTAACCATATTAAGCGCAATACACCAAATTATCTTCAATCGAGGACGTATAAAGATAGTTGGGACTAAGGATCATTAAATGAGACAACCAATAAGAAATATGATAAATATGTCAGATTTAGTGGGCCATTTTTAGTGTGTGAGGCACTTCAGGGGCTAACTAAGGTGTGGGGCTTCAACACTCGTGGGAGTGGGTTGGCAATGTCAGTGTTATGTGGCCTGTGGGCTTTTGATATGCATGGGTAGTTATGTTAGTTCAATAAATCCAGGTAAGCTTTCGATGAACGTAAATTTCGTTTCTTACCTATAATTATTCTGTACTCAATGTAGGTTGGGTGTTGTTCCGATATGCACGTAAATTCCTTCGACCATACCACTAAACCTATCCCATATATGTTGTGTTAGCATTCATGTATAGTCTCATCAATTCAGTCTATGAGATATGTTAAAGCTTGGCTTGAAGGCTATGTAAGATCGAGTAAATGCTTTAGTTTGTGCTATAATTATACCAATGCTATGTGACATCTGGTTTCCTTCAGTGATCTATCTGATGATTATGCGAACACCTTGATATTATTTAGTATATTTTTTGGGAATTATTTCGATGTTATGTGACATCGGGGTTTCCTCAGTAACTAGTGTCTGATAGCTGTGTGAGACCAGATACTAGTCAGGTTAAATTCAAATAATGCATGTTATGTCAGATTTACATTTATATAATGCACATGAGTATCAATGTCGCATTTAGATAATGTGTACCATGTTCAGTCATTAGGGTCATGTACTCATGGCGAGGCCTTGGCAACTGATTAAGGGATGTGTGAGATCCTTACTTTAGTGATAGAACATTAAAGCCTTAAGTAGATAGCACTTGATCTCGCTCTTGCATGTACCTACTGCTTAGTATCATGTCTTCATCATGCTTTTGTTTATTTAATTCTTATGCTAGTCTAGATTAGCAATTATAGTGTTGGGCTTTGTAAGCTCATCTTTCAGATGTTTTATGTTGGCATGTCAGTAGCTTGAGTAGTTGGTGGAGCACCGTCGTAGCAAGACTTCTAGCATCTCTGACATAGTACTATACTATAATGTAGCTTTAGTAGGCATATGTATTCATAGGATCTTACTCATGTATTCCATTTATCAAACTCGGGGTATGTATTATTTTGGTTTTAAAATGTGTTCACGGAGCTCCAAATTTGTAAAATGTATTATTTCAGTTATTTATGTTTTATTTATCATACCATTCAATATGTTTTAAAAGAAAATGAATATATCTTGAAATTCAAGGATTACCTCGGTGGCGCAGTGTAGCTCTTTGGGCCCAATCAGGTTTAGGGTGTTAAATTTAGTGATATTAGAGCCTCAGATAGAGTTAGTCCTAGGACCTAGTGGTCGGTTTTAGTATGTGTCAGTGAATACATGCCTCTAAGTACTTAAAGTACTTGTATAAGTATAGAATCTTGATAGTGGTTCCTTTCTTAATCTGTGTTGTAGAGTGTTGCAATGGATGATAGTTTTAAGCATGGTTTTGAGGATATGATGACGAGTTGAGCATCTCATCCAGTCAGTGTCAGTGAGGAGTTCCTACCTAAGGTAGAAGATCAGGGGATTTTGTTAGGCGCATGAGTTAGAAAGTGACATTCTTCAGAGGTTTGACTCTATTCTCAAGGAGATAGTGTACGCTATTCCTAGAGTGCAGGTTGTGTAGCTGGCCACCCAGAGTATGTTAGTGTCATCAGTGACCCCAATAGAGAGACTGAGGAGGTATAAGACAGTTGACTTTTATAGTTCAGGCGATGATGATCCTATTTCGGTCTATCAATTCTTGAGGGATACCGTGAGGACTCTAAGGTAGCTCCATCTTACCCCAGAGGGTAAGTTAGAGTGCATCACCACTTTGCTCAATGGTGATGATATCAATTGATGGGAGACTATAGAGATGGATTTGCATCCAGATGTGCATACATGGTATCGATTCTTAGATTCGTTTAGAGGTAATTATATCGATTAGATACAGATAGATGGTTTGAGGATGCAACTCAATTGGTTTAGATGGACAGTTTAGTCTTCGAGTACGATAGGGGTTTTCTCTGGTTTAACCATTACGCCTCACAGTTAGTTGTGATTGAGTCTTTGAAGTGCAAGAGGTTCCTTGAGGGACTACATATAGACAACTATGAGCAGTTGACGACAGACCCGCCTAAGGTATTTTCAAAGTTGACACAGCAAGCTAAGGCCTTGAAGAGGGTGTAAGATATGAGGAAGAGTTTATTAAGTGAATCAGGTAGCCCAACTATAAGGATTTATGTGCTAGTAGAACAATCTCAGTCAGTGGACGAGAGGATAAGAGGTTCGCGTGAGTATATGAGAATGATGTCAGCTTTATCACTTCAGCCGATTCAGAGGTCATACATAGGGTCTAGTAGATCATCATTTTCCCCATTTGTAGCGAGTTTTAGAGGCTTTGATAGAGTTTTGAGGTATTCAGAGTGTGAGCATTGGGGAAAAAATCATTAAGGAATGTACTTTATGATTTCTAGGAAATGTTATGGATGTGGATCCTTGGAACATATGGTGAAGGATTTTCCTAGTTTAGTTTGTATTGGTTCTATGCTTGGAGATGAGAGTAGAGGAGCGGTTCAAGATATTTCTGGTTCGATGATGTTCGATCCCGCTTTTCAGAT
This sequence comes from Hibiscus syriacus, assembly GCF_006381635.1. Lineage (NCBI taxonomy): Eukaryota > Viridiplantae > Streptophyta > Magnoliopsida > Malvales > Malvaceae > Hibiscus > Hibiscus syriacus. The sequence goes on along the minus strand of NW_024063289.1, from coordinate 1,173,975 downwards.
AATAGAGGAGCAGGGCCAGGATGTTGATGACATAGATGAGTTGTCATATATCTCAACTTTACATGTTGCTTCAGTAGGCACGAGTGCATACATTCTTTTGTGGTGTTAAGTGATATAGATACCTTTATGTGAGGATCTAAGTGTTGAGTTGGTATACCCTATCATAATAAGCAAAGTTAGTTTAGATTTTCTTTAAGGGTTTGTGTGATCAACCCGTAAAAATTTTAAAATCCCAAGATTAACGTTGGAGATAAAGATCTTCGCGAATATTAAGAATGCTAAGTTAATTTAACCAGTATGTCGATCACTCTATTTTCTAGAAACTTTAGAATATACCTTAGTCAGTGCCACGACACATCAGTTGCTAACTGAGCGTAGATGCCCCAAGTACTCTTGATGAGTAAGTTGGTAGGATAAATGTTATAATATAGCAGTTATAAAATTTTACCTTATGTATTAAGAGTACTAAAAATCAGATAGTGAGTTACGAGTCTCAAAATCCAGAGTTTCCTCTGATTTTGTCAGCATTTATTCGTACAATATCAGTAAGTGAATCAACAAAGTGAGACAAGCCTCATTACTTATGTCTTCGTGTTATTATATGAGCGCGAGCTATATACAACACATAACAGTATGTAGCATTGCATAGTATTACAGACTTTGCATGTTTCAGATTAATGGAAATCAAGTTTGTTAAGCATCATATGACTAGCTATAGCTGTTATCAAATAGCTCAATGATGGTAAGCATTAGCGGGTTTAAAATGTATAGCCTCAGAACCCCTAAGTTAGAGTTTAGTTGTATAAGATCTCTGCTTTATGTTGTGTACTCTCTAGGAGAGTTAATGTTGCAAGTTTCTCTAGATGAGTGCTCGATTTTCAATTGTGAGTACCTTAGATGGTTGATTAGGTGAGCAAAGCTTATGTTGATCGCAAGGTATATAAGAAACAATTAGGTTATATGGCTGAGTATTGAATCAGAGTTGCGCAACAGAAGCATAGAGATCAACTTTTGTCAAGAGTTGTCATCACTTCTTTAGTAGTTGGTATTGAGATAGTGTTGGCAAGTGTCATATGATCTCAGGGTGTAGCATGATGAGTTGCCTATGTTTAACAAGTAAAAGAGGTTATCGGGTTATGTAGTGAGTTAACTCGATTAAGTAAGGTTAACTAGAAAAGATATTTAGCGATATTAGTGAATCTTAAAGCAACATCTGTTAGAGTATGCCCAAAGACCAATCATATGATGATTGTAATGATACATTTATTTACTATTTTATTGAATAAAGGCATTGTCGCTATTATTTTCAGTTATATATTTATGTTTAACATAAACTGGAAGATAATAAAGTCTATATAATAACATAATTATTATTACTAAAAGATCCCTAGTCAAGTATTATTATGGGCATTGACAATAATAATACGGTTAAGACTAACATATTATTGATTGATGACAATGAGTTTTCATTGACATAGAGATGTCAGAATTGATACATGATTATATTGTTTGAGAACAATGTATTGGATTAACCTACCATGAGCATATATCTTAGATTATTATATGACAAATATAACATTCCTCATGGTGATGACTATATGTATGATCCTCATACTTGAGATCAATGCTATTCCAACAAATATTGTTGTATATTTTGATGTACTTAAACATGCTCCGTAACTGGTTGCTCTATAAAGATTGTTATTGAATATATCTCGATATATGTAGTTGGTGTGTATGATTAAGATAAGATTTGTCTTTCCTACATAATAGGAAATATATCATAGGCCACTTGATTGAGTGAGACTAGAAATACATGGCCATGCTTGAATAAGTTGATATGATATATCACAAATTATTCGTTAATTAAAGTCTACTCTAGTGTTAACTTCCTAAAAAGACTACTTTTAAAGCCTTTTTCAATTAAGTTATTGTTTGTTTAAAAGCTCATTTTAGTCATTTTAGGATCATGTAGTTGCATATAGTTGCATTGGTGTTGTTTGAGGGAAAGGTGCAGTTTGTCTATGGTGTGCAGGGAATAGCAAGAAAAAGGATTATTCGGGAAGTAATGCCGCGGCATCACACGTTGCTAAAGCAGATTGAAATGCCTTGGCATTTCTGGCGCAGAAAAGACAAAAAGTATTTCTGCATAAGGACAGCTGGCACTGGACAGCTGTCTCTGCACGTGGAGGACTGCTGTAACTGCCTGCCAGAGCTGCCAATGGACCACTGCCACTTGGAGGATAAGGTTCATGCACAAAATGTGATTCTAGGGGTATGAGGGGTATTTTGCACCCAACAAACTCATCATTACCCCTAGATATTTTATTTATTATATTTGACACCTCATGGGAGAGAGAGAATAGGACGGTGAGCACACGCATAGAGCAGAAAAATCAGATTTTTATTTTCTCTTTTTCCTTTTTTTTCCTTGGAATATTCCTCCATTGATAAAGCTCCAAGGAGTGGCAAGCTAGGCGCCGAAAGGAGCTAGCGAGCTAGGTAGTTCGTGGTGGCCAAGAGGAGACCTCCGGTGGCGCGTCGAAGGCTTCTTCTTACTTCCTTTTTTGCTGCTATTTTTATATTATTTTGTGGGTTTTGGAACGAATATTTTCATGACTTTGTGTTTGGATATTTCGAACCCCACCATGAACTAACTTATTTGGTGGTGGTTGGTTGAATGGTTGTTTAAACTTTATTTTTAATGGTATATTTAAGTTTATTTTGGTTCTTTAATTGCTTTGCTTATGAATGCTTCACCATCTAGGCTTGTACGAGGCATGGAAATGTCCATCTCTTAGATGAAGGTTAGGTATTCGGAAGAATCCTAAACTAAAAATACTTGTAAGTATTCGGAAGAAATGCAAGATAAGATCCTCATAAGCAATGGGTTATGGTATTTTCAAGGGGCTTTGAACCGGCCTAGGAATATTATAACTTAATCCCTTAGATCTCGGAAGAGACTAGAATAGGATTTCAACGACTAAAAAGGGTGTCTTTATCAATAGGATAGGCTGTTCAATAGGAAAACCCTGTCGAGTAAGTAAAGACAAGATAGCTTAAATATACTTGAGAAATAAGTTTAGCAACCTTAGACCAATCCTTACCATTCATTTCATTGGAAGCTTGTCACGCGAGGATTATTTTCTTCTTATTTTATTTATCTTTTTATTCACTGTCTTTACCATTTCTCATTGCCTCAACATTTCACCATACTCAACATTAAACATCCATCATTGCCACTGCATTTCCATTTTCTACACCATCACACCATCAATCCGCATCCACCAACATACACATATCCATTGCCGTGACATTTGTATATATATCAATACTAACTATACTTAGATAGAATATTGCATTACTTTGGTTAGACTTTTGTGATTTCACCCAATCCCTATGGAGACGATACTCACTCATCATTATATTACTTGAGCGATTGTGTATACTTGCACATTATTTACGTATATTTTATAGTACTCACAACACGCTAACAAGTTTTTGGCATCGTTGTCGGGGATTGGCAGCCTGAAGTTATTTAGTTTTGCCAGAGCATTTTATTTTGTTTTGCATTTTTATTTTTGTATAGTTTACTTGATATTTTTGTTTTATTTTTCAGGTTTATTTAGTGTATGCCTAGAAGAAATTCTGAAGAACCTTTGGAACCGATAGAACCTGAGATTGAAAGACTCTTTAGAAGAAGAAGACGTGCTCAAGGAAATATGTATCAGATTGGAAACCAAGGCATTGGTCAAGATGACGGAAATCAGAATGTCGCGGCATTAAACAATGCTGAACCTGCTATCAGGCCTCGTGTTATTCGAGATCATTGAAATCCGATGCTGGATGATCTGAATCCTGGGATTGTGGCACCCAAAATTCAAGCTGCACATTTTGAGCTGAAACCAGTCATGTTCAACATGTTGAATTCCATTGGGCAGTTTGGGGGTATGCCAACTGAAGATGCCAGGCAGCACATTCGCAATTTTCTGGAAGTTTGTGATTCTTTCCGCCAAGAAGGAGTGCATGAGGATTTTCTGAAATTAAAGCTTTTTCTGTATTCATTGCGTGACCGAGCAAGAGCTTGGTTGAGTGGTGTACCAGCCGGTTCGATGGAATCATGGGCCGATCTTTGCAAGAGTTTTTTATTGAGGTACAACCCACCGAATATGAATACGCAACTAAGGAATGAAATATCATCTTTTCGCCAGGGCGACGATGAATCCATGTATGAGTGTTGGGATCGTTACAAGAATTTTCTTCGAAAGTGTTCAAATCATGGTTTTCATGATTGGACTCAAGTAGTCATGTTCTATAATGGAGTCAATGCACCCACGAGGATGTTACTAGATGCCTCAGAAAATGAGACATTGCTGGACAAATCACCTACGGATGCGTTTGCTATCTTGGACAGAATTGCTAACAATGATTATCAATTTCCTTCCTCAAGACTTGGGAGTGAGAGGAGAGAACCTGGAGCATTCAAGTTAGAAGCCAAAGATTCGGTGTCTGCTCAACTCTCCGCTATTACTAATATGTTGAAGAACTTATAATGTTCCACTGATGTGAAGGAAGTGAAAACAACTAATCTGGCATGTCTGTTATGCCAAGGCAATCATCACGAGAGCGAATGCCCAACCAACCATGAGTCCATCAACTTTGTAGGCAATTACAATCGAGGCAACAACAATCCTTACTCAAACACTTATAATGCTGGATGGCGTCAGCATCCTAATTTTTCATGGGGAAATCAAGGAGCCCACAATGCTAATCAACCTACTAGGCAGCAGAATCACAATGAGCCTCAAAGTTAACAAAATGCTATGCCATTGCATAATGCTAACAAATGAGCTTCATCTTCAGCGAGCATAAGTTCCTTAGAAGCTACAATTCAAGAATTCATATCTACTACGAAGACAATGTTGCAAGACCATTCTACTTCAATAAAAGAATCAAGGATCTTTACTTCATAGTCAAGGTGCCTTACTTCAAAGCCATAGCTCGTCTTTGAGAGCTTTGGAAGGTCAAGTTGGTCAGATTGCTATGGCATTGCAAGACCGTCAGCAAAGACGTTTGCCAAGTGATACTGAAGTCACTAAAGGGCCTGGAAAAGAGCACTGCAATGTGTTAACTCTTAGGAGTGGAACACAAATCAATCGACAAGTCAAGGATAGTGGGCCACAACAAGATGATTCTAATCCCACTACTGAAGCTGAATTACAAGATGATAGAGTTTTTGAGAAGGACAAGGAGGAGGATTCTGCCAAGGTACCAGATTCTGATGCCAAGGCAAAAGAAAATTCTATTCCTACAGCTAAGGAAGCTAGACCTCCCCCACCCTTCCCGCAAAGATTGAAGAAGCACAATGATGAAGTTCAGTTCAAGAAGTTCGTAGACATTCTTGATCAGCTCCATATCAATATACCTCTCTTGGAAGCTGTTGAACAGATGCCAATGTATGCCAAATTTCTGAAGGACATCTGCACCAAGAAGAGGAAAGTAGAGACTGTTTCCACAGCAATAGAATTTTGTTATTCATTGAGTAAGTTGCCGTCAAAGAGAAATGATCCGGGCAGCTTCATTATTCCTTGTTCAATTGGAGCTAATTTCATTGGAAAGGGTTTATGTGATCTTGGTTTAAGTGTCAACTTAATGCCGAAATCGATATTGTTGAAGCTTGGCATAGGAGATGCAAGACCCACCTCAGTTATTTTACAACTTGCCGACAAATCCCATGTTAAACCTGAAGGGAGAGTCGAGGATGTCATAGTAAGGGTGGACAAGTTTGTGTTTCCAGTCGACTTCTTAATTCTGGACTGCGAAGTTGATGCCAAGGCACCAATCATTCTGGGAAGACCTTTCCTAGACACTGGACGTATCTTGATAGACTATGAAAAATGTGAACTCACCATGAGAGTGGCTGATCAGTGTGTGACTGTCAATGTTTTTAGAACGCTCAAATATGTTGATGACACTGAAGAATGCCAAGGCATTTCTGAATTGAACTCATTAATTGAAGAAGAGACTGAACATCTTTGCCAGAACAACTTCATTCAGCTAGCAGAAAATGAATATTGGGTGGATGATGAAAGCTTAGTGGAGTCCGACAACTTTCCAATTTTGGAGGAGCAATCTAGCATAGTACAAGTTAGATCAGGTATGAATTTTGAACCTCTGAATTTTGATGAATTCATTTCTCCTAAGCCTTCATTATTGTATGCACCCAATCTAGAACTTAAGACTTTGCCAGGGCATCTTAAATATGTTTACTTAGGTAGCGATGAGACTTTACCGGTGATTATTTCCGCTAACCTTACTGCTAACCAAGAGCAAAGTTTGTTAAGTGTTTTGATGCAGCATAAGAAAGCAATTGGTTGGACTATGGCCGATTTGAAAGGCATTAGTCCCACGATCTGCATGCACAAGATTCTGCTAGAAGATTGCCACGGCAATTCAATTGAACCACAAAGAAGACTCCACCCTATTATGAAGCAAGTGGTGATGAAAGAAATTCTGAAATGGCTTGATGCTAGAGTGATCTACCCTATCTCCAATAGCTCATGGGTGAGCCCTGTCCAATGTGTTCCAAAGAAAGGAGGCACGACGGTGGTTACGAATGAGGATAATGAGCTATTACCCACTCGCACTGTGACCGGATGGAGGATATGTATGGACAAAAGAAAACTCAACAAAGCTACGAAGAAGGACCACTTTCCTCTACCTTTCATCGACCAAATGTTGGATCGATTGGCCGGCAAAGCATCTATTGCTTTTTGGATGGGTACTCGGGGTACAATCAAATTGCCATCGCACCAAAGGACCAAGAGAAGGCTACATTTACTTGTCCCTATGGCACTTTTTGCCTTTAGGAGGATGCCTTTTGGACTCTGTAATGCCCCGACAACGTTTCAGCGCTGTATGCAAGCTATATTTTCAGATATGGTTGAGGATTTTCTGGAGATCTTCATGGACGATTTTTCTGTTTGTGGGGATGATTTTGAACGATGCCTCGACAATTTAGCAAAAGTTCTCAAGAGATTCGAGGAGGCTGAGTTGATCTTAAACTGAGAAAAATGTCACTTCATGGTGACTGAAGGCATTGTATTAGGCCACAAAATTTCACACAAGGGTATTGAGGTAGACAAGGCGAAAATTGAAGTGATTGAAAAGTTGCCACCACCAACTTCGGTCAAGGGAATAAGAAGTTGTCTTGGACATGCTAGATTCTATAGAAGGTTTATCAAAGACTTCTCCAAGATTTCTAAACCCTTGTGCACATTGCTTCAACAAACCAACCCTTTGTGTTTGACGAATTATGCCTTGGCGCATTTACTGAGCTGAAAAGACAACTGATCTCGGTACCCATTGTAGTTCCTCCCGACTGGACATCACTATTTGAGCTGATGTGTGATGCAAGCGATTATGCCGTAGGAGCTGTTTTGGGGCAACGCCGAGGTAAAATCTTTCATGTTACTTATTACTCTAGCCGCACTTTAAATGAAGCAAAATTGAACTACACCACCACTGAGAAAGAATTACTTGCCGTGGTATTTACTTTTGATAAATTTAGACCTTACCTAATAGGCACTAAAGTTATTGTTCACACTGATCATTCGGCTATAAAATACTTAGTAAACAAAAAGGATGCCAAGCCTAGACTTATTAGGTGGATCTTACTTTTGCAAGAATTTGACTTAGAGGTGGTAGATAGAAAAGGAACTGAAAATCAAGTTGCTGATCACTTATCTAGGCTAGAGAACAATTCTGAATGCCATGACACTGTAGATATCCAAGAGGAATTTCCTGATGAGAAAATTTTATATGCCGCGGCAATCCCGTGGTACGCTGACCTTGTTAATTTTCTTGTTAGTGGAATTGTGCCTTTTGATTTGAATAGTCAGGCTAAAAGGAAGTTTAAGCACGATGCAAGGCACTATTTTTGGGATGAGCCATATCTGTTCAAACATTGTGCCGATCAGCTCATTAGATGATGTGTACCTGAAGAGGAGCAAAGAGATATTTTGTACCATTGTCTTTCGGCCCCAAGTGGAGGCCATTTTGGTGGAGCAAGGACTGCTGCTAAGGTCCTACAATCAGGCTTTTACTGGCCAACTTTGTTTAGAGATGCCCAAGCATTTTACAAAGGATGTGATCGATGCCAACGGACTGGAAACATCTCCAGACGACATGAGATGCCGCTGCAAAATATTTTGGAAATAGAGTTGTTTGATGTGTGGGGCATTGATTTCATGGGACCATTCCCATCTTCTGAAGGAAAATTATATATATTGCTTGCTGTGGATTATGTGTCAAAGTGGGTGGAAGCAATAGCAACTTCAAAGAATGACTCCAAGACCGTACTCAAGTTTTTGCACAAGTATATTTTCACTCGGTTTGGAGTACCTCGTGCTATCATCAGTGATGAAGGAACCCATTTTGATAACAAGTTGATTGCCAAGGCATTGCTGAGATATGGAGTTTGACACAAGATTGCCACGGCATATCATCCGCAGACAAATGGCCAAGTTGAGATATCTAATTGAGAGATCAAGCAGATTTTAGAGAAAGTGGTGAACCCAAAGCGAAAGGATTGGTCGCCAAAGTTGGATGAAGCACTTTGGCCGTACAGAACAGTATTCAAAACACCTTTGGGGATGTCACCCTTCAAGCTAGTATATGGGAAAGCTTGTCATCTCCCGATTGAGCTTGAACATAAAGCTTATTGGGCTATCAAGCGATTAAATTTCGATGCTCAACTAGCTGGGGAGCAGAGATTATTAGAACTTAATGAAATGGAAGAGTTTAGAGAACAAGCATATGAGAATGCTCGGATAAACAAGGAGAAAACCAAGAAGTGGCATGACCAAAAACTGATGCCATGGCATTTTCATGTGGGGCAACAAGTCTTGCTTTACAACTCCAGACTTAAACTCTTTCCTGGGAAGCTAAAATCTCGATGGTCAGGGCCATTTGAGGTGCATTATGTCTATCCCCATGGAGCTGTTGACATCAAGAGAATAGACAATGGGAAGATCTTCAAGGTCAATGGCCAGCGTCTGAAAGCCTACAATGGAATTCCACCACCGCACAACAAGGACGTGTTACGGCTGCATGATACTGAAGCGTGCCCAGAGGAGAACCAAAATTCGATGCCTCGGCATGGAATTGTGTCTGTGCATAAATAAAATTTAACATTCAAGTTTTTTCTTTAGTTTTCTTTTATTTTATTAATTTTTGATCTGATTTGTAGGAACCACATTGCTGCAAACCGTACAAGGAGCGGTTACCAAAGGGAGAAAAGGACAAAGCATTAATTGGAGAGATTCTTTTGATTTGTTTCTTTTTATTTAATTTAATATCTGACATTTACTTTTCTCTTTCCATAGTTTTTGTCCCATCATCATCATTGCTTTTTGGCAGTTTTTCCTTCCCCATACACGCACAACGACCACCCACTAATTTCTCTCTTAACCGTCCTATCACCCATTTTCCCTCCCAAATTTTTAACTTTTTCTTTTATCTTTCATTATTAATTTTTCTCTTTCATTTTAAATTTTACCTTTTCTCTTTCTTTCATTCATCTTCTTTCTTTGTTATTTCTCCATAGCCGAAATACATCGAAGTTTTTAAAGCTTTCAAAAGCTTCTTCCTATTTCATTTTTCTTACATCAAAAACACTGAAAATGGTGCGCTCAAGACTGGCTCCAACCGACACAACCGCTTGGCAACAGTTTGAGAACAATGAGGCCAAGGCTCGGTTCCAAAACTTCAAGAACCGAAAACTCTTTTTTGAGTTAGGATTTATTTTTACCGAGGAAACGATGGTGGTTTTAGACTCGATGTTATGGACATCGTGACGCCACTCAAGTGGCAGAAGTTTGCCCGTCATCCTAGTTCGGTGAACGCCTCATTAGTTAAGGAGTTCTATGCAAATATTTCCAAGCCCAATCAATACTCCATCTTCGTTCGAGGTAAGCAAATCCGTTTTACATCCACTGCTATTAATCGTTATTTTCTATTTCCAGGATGTTGTGGATAACCATGCCACGTTCGAAGAGGAAGCCGATAGCAACACATACGATGGGGTCTTGGAGGACCTTTGTTTCGAAAACACTGAGTGGAATGGTCGCCAGACGAGCCGATACTCGGTCAACCGAGAACATCTTCAGCCACGTGCCAAATTATGGAATCACTTCCTCAAGCATAAACTAATGCCCACCTCCCACAACACTACGATATCACTTCCACGCTTATTGCTTTTACATTCTATAATGGTATCCCGTCCGATCGATGTGGGTCGTGTTATTGTTCAGCAAGTTCACGACTGTTTGGGTAAAAAGGCAAGTGCTTTGGTGTTTCCTAATTTAATTACCGCTTTATGTCGTAAGAAAAAGGTTGAGGAAAATGCTTTTGATGAAATTTTACCTGGATTATCGGGCATCACTAGGGCTAGACTTCCACTGTTGTTTGGAATTGAAAATCCCAAGTCTAACGACCCTGTTCATGAGCAATCTGCAGGTGCTACAGAATCGAATGCCGAGGCAAGGTTACTTGCTCTCGAGGAAGCTGTGACGCAGACTCAAGCTCAAATGCATGCTTTACACGATGATATCCGTAACTTCTTTGGATATGTGAAGCATAGAGATGCTGTGGTGGAATCATTCTTTCCCAGAAATCATTCCCCACGGACAACGGAATTTCCCTGGTTTCCCAGACGAAATTCTACCGGCATTCAATGCTGAGGCATCTCTAGAGCCTGAGCATGATGCACCCGATCCTCCTGCTGCTGACCCTACTCCTGATACACACCGGTCCGAGACTCCTGAATATCCGCCCACTGTCTCTGTCGAAGAAACACCCGCACCAAGACCACGGCTGGACGCATTACGCACTATTACTCCAATTCTTCCGAGTCCAGCCCAGCACCTATCCGAAAGCGCACCCGACGAGGAGCTACTAGCACCTCCAAAGCACCACCACCACGTAAACATTGAGGTACCTCTCTTGCATCCATTTTCATTTAGTTGCATTTCATTGCATAACATATAGTTTATAGTTAGTTTAGTTCTCTTTAAAGCATTGAGGACAATGCTTCCCTTAAGTTTGGGGGAGGTATTGTTCTTGGTAGGTCATATGCATGATAGCATTAGCATAGTATTATGCCATGGCATCAGTAAATGGTAGGACAGTTAGATGAAGTGTTTTGAGGATACCCGATGATGATAATTTTGTTAGACTAGAATCTGAATGAAAATGACTATTGAGAATGATAGAACTCACTCTAGGGCTTGATGCTTTGTGAAAAATATTTACACGATTTGTATGTTTTATATACTTAGAAAATTTAGGAAATTTTTATGAAGGAACTTTAGTTAGTCTTGGCATTGAAATATAGTATGGTGTTTAAAAGAAAAATAAAAAACAAACTCCCTTAGAAATGAAACTGTGAATAAATGCTTAAGCATAGCTGTAGAGGGACACTCCTTTTTGCCATGGCATTTCCTGGAACTTTCTTTAATAAATGGAAGCCTTGTGCATAAGAGTGAATGAAAGAAGTCACGGGATGACTCTACTTAACTAGCTCGGGATGGAATGTATGCTCTCTTTTATCTAGAGTGTGGGAGAGTAGGTGTGATGAGCTGACTCCCTTCGTAACAGTTTAAAAAAAAAGGAGTAAAAATGTTTTAATGATAAGTAAATGCCTTGACAAAAAACTAGGGGACTTGATTAGAAATTGTCTAAATTCGCTAAGTATAGATTGGATACAATCACGCACACACACTACCACAAAGGATTTTGACCTAGGGAAAAGTACTTGAATTCTTGATAAGTCTAGCATGTTGAAGCCTATCGTTCTGAGGGTTGAAATTCAATTTTGTCCTACTGTCTTACTATCGAACTTTGCCATGACATTATGCTTATGTAACTGCTATCCATTGCTTGAGGACAAGCAATAGCTTAAGTTTGGGGGTGTGTTAACTTCCTAAAAAGACTACTTTTAAAGCCTTTTTCACTTAAGTTATTGTTTGTTTAAAAGCTCATTTTAGTCATTTTAGGATCATGTAGTTGCATATAGTTGCATTTGTGGTGGTTGTGCTATTTTATTTCTTAATGGTGCTGTTTGAGGGAAAGGTGCAGTTTGTCTATGGTGTGCAGGGAATAGCAAGAAAAAGGATTCTTCGGGAAGTAATGCCGCGGCATCACACGTTGCTAAAGCAGATTGAAATGCCTTGGCATTTCTGGCGCAGAAAAAGACAAAAAGATATTTCTGCATAAGGACAATTGGCACTGGATAGCTGTCTCTGCAAGTGGAGGACTGCTGTAACCGCCTGCCAGAGCTGCCAATGGACCACTGCCACTTGGAGGATAAGGTTCATGCACAAAATGTGATTCTAGGGGTATGAGGGGTATTTTGCACCCAACAAACTCATCATTACCCCTAGATATTTTATTTATTATATATGACACCTCATGGGAGAGAGAGAAGAGGACGGTGAGCACACGCATAGAGCAGAAAAATCAGATTTTTATTTTCTCTTTTTCCTTTCTTTTTCCTTGGAATATTCCTCCATTGATAAAGCTCCAAGGAGTGGCAAGCTAGGCGCCGAAAGGAGCTAGCGAGCTAGGTGGTTCGTGGTGGCCGAGAGGAGACCTCCGGTGGCGCGTCGAAGGCTTCTTCTCACTTTCCTTTTTTGCTGCTATTTTTATATTATTTTGTGGGTTGTTGGAACGAATATTTTCATGACTTTGTGTTTGGATATTTCGAACCCCACCATGAACTAACTTATTTGGTGGGTGGTTGGTTTAATGATTGTTTAAACTTTATTTTTAATGGTATATTTAAGTTTATTTTGATTCTTTAATTGCTTTGCTTATGAATGCTTCACCATCTAGGCTTGTAAGAGGCATGGAAATGTCCATCTCTTAGATGAAGGTTAGGTATTCGGAAGAATCCTAAACTAAAAATACTTGTAAGTATTCGGAAGAAACGCAAGATAAGATCCTCATAAGCAATGGGTTATGGTATTTTCAAGGGGCTTTGAACCGGCCTAGGAATATTATAACTTAATCCCTTAGATCTCGGAAGAGACTAGGATAGGATTTCAACGACTAAAAAGGTGTCTTTATCAATAGGATAGGCTGTCCAACATCGTTGAGTGAGAGCAGATGCCTTGGCATCCTATTCTGTTAGGTTCTTTTGAACACCTTAGGAAAACCCTGTCGAGTAAGTAAAGACAAGATAGCTTAAATATACTTAAGAAATAAGTTTAGCAACCTTAGACCAATCCTTACCATTCATTTCATTGGAAGCTTGTCATGTGAGGATTATTTTCTTCTTATTTTATTTAACTTTTTATTCACTGTCTTTACCATTTCTCATTGCCTCAACATTTCACCATACTCAACATTAAACATCCATCATTGCCACTGCATTTCCATTTGCTACACCATCACACCATCAATCCGCATCCACCAGTATACACATATCCATTGCCGTGAAATTTGTATATATATCAAGACTAACTATACTTAGATAGAATATTGCATTGCTTTGGTTAGACTTTTGTGATTTCACCCAATCCCTGTGGAGACGATACTCACTCATCATTATATTACTTGAGCGATTGTGTATACTTGCACATTATTTGCGTATATTCTTGAGAAATAATAGATGGGCTATACAAGTGTGAATATTCCAATACTTGTGCATATTCTAGATATAAATTATAAAAGGATGTAATACATAAAAGAGTTAATCACGAAGATGATATGTCGAATCATATTTTCTTGTAACTTAGGTGACAATGATATATTGCTAGATGTCACTCATTTTATGTAATATTAGAATTGTTCTAATAATTATTGCTAACGTTACAAGAACCTACAAGGTCATACCCTAGGATTGAAATGAGTAAAGATGTTTAATTTTTTGTACGTTACTAAAATATATCTAGAGTTAATATATGTATATTTGATATACATATGTTTTAATTATCTCGAATATTTAATTTGAATTAATTAAATAAATATTTAATTAATTTAAAATAATAAAATTCCCTAATATATTAGGGTAACTTGGATATAAAAGAGGTGCAAGGTCTAGCAACAGTTTTACACATCATCTTTAGCCATTTTTCTCAAAATAGTTTTGGGAAAAAATATTGCTCTCAATCGGGTGAACTGAGTAGAGGTCGAGATATGGTTTTGTGGAGGCTTACGATTCGATCCGATCGTGACCACCATTAGTCGTTGTTGTCTTTGCTATTTTTCAAGGAACTTGTTGTAAGTATTCGTATCATTTCCTCCTGATTTCGGTTTATCGTACTTGGATCGCTGATGAGACCGTCAAATTTTTGTTTCCACTGCGCCATGGGGTGGGCCGACAGTCCCAACAACATCATCCTTGTGGAACGTTTCGAGCATACATTGTCTGATAGAAAAGGTGTGAATTCTTTAGCTTTGTGTTTCTTAAAGGTTTTCGCTTAAAGTTTGACGTTGGTAGCACCTTCAGAAAATAGTAGATCAATTTTGTGAGTTCTGAGTTGCATGTTAGGTTGGAAGGACTTCATCCTTCAAAACCAATTTTGATTTGAGTTATGGAGTTTTGAGATTCTAATCATTTAACCCAATGATGTTTTGTTGTTTGGAATGAGTGAATTTCGAGGATGAAATTTCTTTTAAGGAATGGAGAGTTACAACACCCAAATTATGGGCTAGTAGTTTCAGGTTTACCCGAGAGGTAAATGGACCTTTGAAATTTGTAAGTAAAGTTGTTGGGCTTAATTGGGTTTGGGTTTGGGCCCAATTAGCTATAAAATGGGGATTTTTAACTAAGGGACAAAATACAAATGACCAAAAGAGTAATTAGACCCTTGAGGGGATTGGAAGCTGATTTTGGGGGTTTTCATATGTTTTAGACGTGGGTTTCATTTCCCAATTCTCTTCTCTTCATTTTTTTCTTCTTCATTTATCTTATTTTTTTCCTTCTCTCCAAGTTCTATAGTAAGCTAAGATCTTGAGCTCTTTTATATTTCATTTTTGTCCTAATAAAGCCCCTAACAACCTTATTTTTGAAGATTCAAGCTTTGTGTTGAAAACATTTTGATATTTCGATATAACAAATTACGTTAAATGAATTTTATGATTTTCCAAAAAGATTTTCTAAGTATATTCGATATAATTATTCGAATATCAAAATATTACTGGAAATCTTTCAAATGTCATTTTTAATCCTTACTCAAGTGTAAAATTAAGTTTTAATCTTAAAATAATTTCAAAACAATTTTATAAAATTTTTGAACCATTTCAAAGCCAAAAATTCCAGATTGCTCAGAGAACCGATTACCCCCCAAGGGGTACCGATTCCCCCTGAATGGTTTGGCTCCGAGAAAAAAAGAATGCTCGGAGGGAACCGATTCCCCTTGTTTAACGGTCGAAATATTTAAATTTTACACTTAGGGAACTGATTCCCCATAAGGGGGTACCGATTCCCCCCACGCTCCAAGCAGAAATATTAATTGTTTTCACACTTAAACGACTCCAATAACTTCATTAATGATCCCCAACGTTCAGAAGTGATTCAAGGTGTATTTAAACAATCATAGAAGCCATTGATCAATAACAAGAAACAATAAGAAACTAGAATCAAGAGAGAATCAAAGAGAAAGCATTAAACCTCAAGTTTGAGCATTTCAAGCTTATTTTTCATTCAATATTCATTTTGCTTTCAAGAACACTACTTGTACTCAATTGTATTCATTCTTGAGTGTTCTTTTCTTTGTTCTAGAATTGTGCAAACAATATACCTTGTGAGGATTTCCTTGTAAGTTTGCAAATTTGTATTGTTCTCTTTGGGAGATAATGTTCTCAAATATTTGGGGTATAATTCTTGAGGGTTTGTAAGGTTACTCTATGTCCTCAAGAGAAAGACAAATTAGTGAATTTGTGGAAAATCCTTAGTGTGGATAGCTAAGGTAGTGGACGTAGACTTTGGTTGAGAAAGTCGAACCACTCTAAATCGTTGTGCAATTACTTTTAATTTTCTGCAAAAGCTTTCACCAAATTTTTAATTGCCAATTCACCCCCTCTTGGCTGATTTCGTCAATCGATTAACTCAATAATTGGCATCAGAGCCTAACTCATTTGAAGGTTTAATCGCCTCTTGAGTCGATTCGGGAAGAGTTACGTCGATAATCAAAGTCATCAATCACCTCCACTTTAAACTTTGACTCCAGTCTCGATTCGATACCTGTCAACAAGCCTCCTTTCTTCAATGGGGCTAACTATGCCTATTGGAAAAATAGGTTGATGTACTTCATTCAATCAAGTGACATGGGAGCATGGAATGTTGTAGAAGACGGATTATCAAGCCTCTTACTCATCCAAGAATATGGAGTGAAGGAGAGACAAGATTGTTCCAGCTCAACTCTAAAGCCATTCATATCATATTCTGTGCTCTTGGACCAGATGAATACGGAAGAGTTTCATCTTGTACAACCGCCAAAGAAATATGGGACAATCTTCAAGTCACTCATGAAGGTACCGATGAGATAAAAAAATCTAAAATTAGTATTCTAACGCATAGCTATGAAAATTTCAGGATGAAACCAAATGAAGATATCAAAGCTATGACGGATAGATTCTCAACGATTGTCAATGGTCTCAAAATCATATGGAGAGATCATTTCAAATAAAAAACTTGTGAGGAAGTTAGTTTAATCCTTTCCAAAATCATAGTAATCAAAGAAGACGACAATCATCGAGTCTAAGGACCTAACGTCCTTAACTCTTGAAGAACTAATCGGTTCCCTCCTCACTCATGAAATGATGCTTGAAAATGAGGTGGACCTAGATAAGATTGACGAGACACCAAAGGAGAAGGAGAAGGAGAAGAAGAAAAAGAAAAATATTGGAGTTGCTCTCAAATCTAAAAAAGATGAGAGTGATTCGAATGAAGATGACGATGACGAGGAAATGGCATTGTTTGCCAAACGGTTCAGAAAAATGATGAGACCTTACCGAGTAAGAAAATTCAAACGAAATGAAGGACTAAAAAATGAACCAAAAGAGAAGAACCCGATCATTTGCTATGAATGCAAAAAGTGGGGGATGTCAAATATGATTGTCCACCATTGAAGAGAAAGGGTCAATCATAGAATAAGCACAAGGCTCATGTGGCTACATGGAGCGATGAAGAAGGTTCTGATGAACAGGAACAAGAAGTAGCAATCTTGTGCTTGATGGCATTCGGGGAAGATTATAAGGTAACCTCTAACTCATCTGATTTTGATGATTTATCCTATGATGAGCTATTAGAGTAATATAATGGGTTGGCTTCGGATTATGAGAAATTGTTTTTAAAATATAAAAATGATGTTTCAAAATTGAAAAATGAAAACAAATTCATATCCAAAACCAACAACGATCTTGAAAGTAAAATCAAAGATTTGCAAATCAAACTAGAAGAGTTTGAAAAGAAAATTTTGGATTTGCAAAATTTACTTTCAAAGGTCAATGATGATCATCAAAAGAAAATTGATGATCTTAAAACTTCTTTTGATAAAGTTGGAACAAAACGTTTTGAAAAAGGAGAAAATTCAAAATCCAACTTTGTTAGAAAAGATTTTAAAAACTACAATCATAGAGGTCCCCAAAGAACCTCTAATGGAAAAATTGTTAGAAGTATGTGGGTTCTTAAAGAACTCATTACTACTAAAGATAAAGATATCCTACACAAATGGATACCTAAGGGGACTAGGATTTTGGAAACTAATGAATATGAACCCAAAAGAATTTGGGTACCAAAAATCAAAAATTAATCTATGTTTGTAGTGAAATGAGCATTGCTACAAGGCATGGGAAACAAATTCAAATTCATGGTACCTTGATAGTGGATGCTCGAGACACATGACCGGGGATAAAAATCGGTTCATAGAGCTTAACGCCAAAAATGGAGGAGAAGTGACTTTTGGTGATAATTCAAAAGGTCACATTGAAGGTATAGGTACAATAGGTAATACCTCTTCCATAAAAATTAAAAATGTTTTATATGTGAATGGATTAAAGCATAATCTTTTGAGTATTAGTCAATTTTGTGATAAAGGATTCAATGTCATGTTTGAAACTAATGGTTGTAAAATTATTGACATTGCATCTAATCAGATTATGCTTATTGGTCATAGAATAGGAAACATTTACATGGTGTATTTAGATTCTATTAATGTGACTAATTTATGCCTAGTTACAAAAGATGAGCATGATAGTTGGTTATGGCATAGGAGACTAGGACATGCTAGCATGAGTGTTTTGCAACGGTTAGTTCAAGGAGAATTGGTTCGAGGGCTACCTAAACTAAAATTTGATAATGGTAAAATCTGTGATGCTTGTGCTAAAGAAAAACAAAAGCGAGTTTCTTTTAAATCCATTAATGATGTGTCAACTAGTAGAGTATTACAATTGATCGACTTAGATCTTTTTGGGCCATCTAGAACTACTAGCTTGGGTGGAAAACAATGTGCATTTGTCTTGGTAGATGACTATTCTAGATATACTTGGGTTCTATTCTTAAGTACTAAAGATGAAGCATTAGAAAAATTGATCACATTTTCAAAAGTAATCTAAAACGAAAAATGTTACTCTATAACTAGTGTTAGGAGTGATCATGGAACTGAGTTGAAAATCTTGGATTTACTGAGTTTAGTAATTATAATGGTATTAGCCATAATTTTTCAGCACCTAGAACCCCTCAACAAAATGGAGTTTTTGAGAGGAAAAATCGAACTTTACAAGAAATAGATAGAACCATGCTTTATGAAAACAATTTGCCAAAGTATTTTTGGGCGGAAGCCACAAATACCACTTGTTATGTTATTAATTGAGTAATGATTAGGCCTATTTTAAAGAAAAATCCATATGAACTTTTCAAAAATAAAAAGCCTAACATTAGTTATTTTTATCCTTTTGGATATAAGTTTTTTGTTTTAAACAACGGTAAAGACAATCTTGGCAAATTTGATGCTAAAAGTAATGAAGGAATTTTTCTGGGTTATTCCTTAAATTCTAAAGCTTATCAAGTATTTAATAAAAGAACTTTGGTTGTAGAAGAGTCTATATATGTTGTTTTTGATGATAATATCCTTCTGAGGAACGATTCTTATTTGAATGATGATACAGGTATTATAAATACACATGACGTTAGAAAATCATCATCAAAGGAGGAAACGAAAGATGAGGAAACTCATGATCCTCTCGAGAATCCAACCATTGAAGAAAGGGAAGTATCTTATCCAAGAGAGTACAACAATGTTAAGGATGGTGAGATTATAGGTGATCCATCCAAAGGGGTAACAACTCGATCTTCTCTTAGAAATATTTGTAATTATGTTGTATTTATCTCATGCATTGAGCCTAAGAATATTAAATGATGAACATTGGATTATGGCTATGCAAGAAGAGTTAAATCAATTTGAGAGAAGTAAAGTATGTACATTAGTTGAAAGGCATAGTAATAAATCTACTGTAGGTACTAGATGGGTACTTAGGAATAAACTTGATGAGAGTGGCAATATAGTGAGAAACAAGGTTAGACTTGTTGCTCAAGGGTATACTCAAGAAGAGGGCATAGACTATGATGAAACATACGCTCCCATAGCTAGGATGGAAGCAATTAGAATGTTATTAGCATTTGCATGTTTTCATGAATTTAAATTATATCAAATGGATGTTAAAAGTTCATTTTTAAATGGTTTTATAAAAGAATAAGTGTATGTGGAATAACCTCCAGTTTTGAAGATTCAAATTTCCGGATCATGTTCTTAAATTGACAAAAGCACTTTATGGTTTAAAACAAGCTCCTAGAGCTTGGTATGAAAGATTGTCAAACTTTTTAATCGAAAAAGGTTTTTCAAAAGGGAAGGTTGACACTACATTGTTTTTAAAGCATAAAGGTAAAGATTTATTAGTAGTTCAGATTTATGTTGATGATATAATATTTGGTTCTACTAATGATGTTCTTTGCCAAGAATTTTCTAAGCTAATTCAAAACGAATTCGAAATGAGCATGATGGGGGAGCTCTCATTTTTCTTGGGACTCCAAATCAAGCAAAGAAAAGATGGCATCTTCATCAATCAAGCTAAGTACGTCAAAGATATGCTCAAGAAATTTGGACTGGAAAATGGCAAGCCTCATGACACTCCAATGAGCTCTTCAACAAAGATTGACTTAGATGAAGGAGGTAAATGTGTAGATGTTAAATTATATAGGTCAATGATTGGATCTTTACTTTATCTAACTGCAAGTAGACCGGACATTATGTTTAGTGTTTGCTTATGTGCTAGATTTCAATTATGCCCTAAGGAATCACATTTACTAACTGTTAAGAGAATCTTTAGATACCTTAAGGACACTCCTAGTTTAGAACTTTGGTATCCTAGAGACTCTAGCTTTAGCTTGCATGCCTTTTCTGATGCGGATTATGGAGGATGCAAATTAGATAGGAAAAGCACCTCCGGTACTTGCCAATTCCTTGAAAATATGTTGATTTCTTGGTTTTAAAGAAACAAAATTGTGTTGCATTATCTACCACTGAAGCGGAATACATTTCAGCCGATAGTTGTTGAGCACAAGTTTTATGGATGAAACAACAACTTTTTGATTATGGAATTGAAGTAGGTACTATTCCTATCAAGTGTGACAATACTAGTGCTATTTGTCTCACTAAAAATCCCATCCAACACTCTAAAACTAAGCACATTGAAATAAGACATAACTTCATTAGAGACCATGTCAATAAGGAAGATGTAGTTCTAGAATTTGTTGATACTTTGCATCAATTAGCGATATCTTTATAAAGCCTTTAGATAAGGAAAGATTTTGGACACTTAGGAGAGAATTAGGTTTGACAAACCTATCTTCATTTAGTGTTTAAAATAATTTTAGCACTTTTAAGAATAAATGAAAAATGCATATAATAGTAATTTCTTGATTACATTCATTGCATTTAGCTAGGGGAGTTTATGATTTTTGGTAAAAATTAACTTTATGTTCAAATAATTTTTAATGATAAATTTGATTGATTGAACATGATTAATTTTCAATATATGAGTTGTCAATACCACTAGAGAAAATTAATTTAGCATTTTGAGTATTTAAAAATAAGATTTTAGCATTTTATTGCAGAGGAATCGATACCCCCTTGAAGGGGAACCGATTCCCCCTTTGAAGGGGAACCGATTCCCCCTATAGGGAATCGATACCCCCTGGGGTTCTGGTTTTTAACACGGGCATAACACCCAAAAACTTAAACCCTCTCTTCTTCTCTTCACGTCATTTCTCCTCTCTACACTCACCCTATCTCCATAATTCATCAAAACATCGTTTTTAATTGGAATTCACTTCAAATATCATCTCCTAAACCTGTTGGAATCATTAAAAACGTGCAAACTTCATCTAATCTCACTCAAATCCAAAATTCTTCAAGGGATTTTTCTAAAACCTCTATTTCATCAATTTTTGATTTTAGAACTAGTTTTAATTAGTTCTAGGTTGAACTTTAGATTGGGCATTGATTGTTTAGTGATTAGAAACTAGATTTTACAACTAATTTCATCAAAAACACAAGAATTTTCCAAAATTCTTTGAAATTTTCGAAATAAAAGAAATTGTTTTTCAAATTATTGTGTTTTGATTGAATTACGTTATTGTTATGAAAAATATACATATATTGATTTTTAAAACCTTATTTTTCAATAAGATTTTCAAAAACTTTGCCCATTAGGATTGGTTTAGAGAACCTTGAAATATTGAGGATTCAATTGAGTTTTGGGATTGATTATTTTGCATACATATGTTTTTTTTAAAATGCAGGGTATCTTTCTATTTCGATTATCTTAAACCATGTCTCATAAACGTTCTAGGGCCTCCTCTAGTCGTTCTAGCCAACCTCCAAACTCACCTCCAAATCCTACATCTATCCCACAAATTCCTATTCTTAATTCCGATGATCCAAACATGACCATTTGCAATTCTTGTTTCAATGAACCCGGTCGTAAACAAAATCTCTACTATAGGTTTTATCAATACTTTGAGTCCTACAAAATCTGGGAAGAATGTATCACATCTCTTCAAGCCATGCTAGACATCAATTTTCGTCATCTGCCTACTCTTCATGAGTGGAAATTTGATAAACTCTTCGAGCTTGAACCAATTCTCTACCATCAACTTGTTCGTATCTTCTACTCTAATTCCGTTTGCATTAAAAATCGAGAGGAAACCTTAACCATAGGGATCCGATCCTATCTTCTAGGACGATTCTTTCATCTTGACTTAGAATCCAATGCCAAAGCATTAGGATTAGATAATGAAGGATTAAACAATGAAAAACTTACGGTAGGATCTCAGTATAAACGAAGGGATAGTGAAAGTGTTCTAGAACTTCATGACCATTTTCTTCACCTAATGATCTCTTGGTGGTTTCGACCATCCGGGGGCCGTTACTCTACTCTTCACGCCTTAGATCTATTTTGGCTTCATTGTGTCCAAAATAATCACAAAAATAACCTTCCACATATTATTTTTGCTGAACTTGTCGAAACCGTAAATCTTGTTCCCAATAAGAAATTATGTTCTTCTTTAGTTTACGGTTTTATTCTTAGTAGTCTGTTTAAGAAGGATGGGCTTAGAGTTGGTCTTGATGCTTCATTTCCCCTCAAAAACCAAATCAATCTATTCTCTTTAACTAAATCAGGATAGAAGATCAATGAAGAATATGGTCTTTGGGTTCCTACTGGTGAGCAATCGCATGAAGTTGGCGACTCCGACGATGAACCAGAACAGCACGAGGAACAAGCACGAGCAGAGGAACAAGCACAGCCAAAGGATCAAATGCCTCCATACTTTCAATCTTTTATGGGGACATTCAATTTCGTTATACTTTCATGGATTATCGCTTCACTTCCATAGAATCTTATTTATCCACAATTGGAGCTCAACAATTGGAAATTCTCTGGGAGATGCGCACAAACAACGCTTCTATGAATGAATGCATTGATGCACTCTCACATGAGATGGCCACTATGCGAGCTCATTTTCCTCTTCCCGATCCTCCTACGGATGCTTGATTCTATGTTATGTTTTAGTACTTTGAACTTAAAGCTTATTGTTTCAACATTTTGAATGTTTTTGGATTGTTTTTACTTTGGTTGTTGGATATTTGATCTAATTTGATAAATTATGGATGTTTGAACTTATATTTCTATATATTTGGTTTGGTTAAATTTATTCATTATTGCATCATTTACATCAATTATATATATGACCAATTTTGCCATTTCACATTGTTTATGAATATTGATTATGAAACTAATGGCTAACGTTTCTCTTTATTGTGATCTTAGTAGCTTAAGCTATTTATCTATATATAATCAGTTGGCTAAATGATTTCAAAACATTGTTTAAAATCTTTTAAAAGTCTTTTTGATTTAACAAAAAGGGGGAGAAATGTTAAAAATGTTTTAAAGGGGAGAAGTGTTAGAGTAATGGGGGTAATTTCAAACTTGATTTCAAAATAAAATCTTAAAATTACTAAAATTTTTGTTATATCAAAAAGGGGGAGATTGTTAAAAACATTTTGATATTTCGATATAACAAATTAAGTTAAATGAATTTTAAGATTTTCCAAAAAGATTTTCTAAGTATATTCGATATAATTATTCGAATATCAAAATATTACTCCAAATCTTTCAAATGTCATTTTTAATCCTTACTCAAGTGTAAAATTAAGTTTTAATCTTAAAATAATTTCAAAACAATTTTACAAAATATTTCGAAACATTTCAAAGCCAAAAATTCCAGATTGCTCAGAGGGAACCGATTCCCCCCTGAATGGTTTGGCTCCGAGAAAAATAGAATGCTCGGAGGGAACCGATTCCCCCCCAAGGCGGTACCGATTCCCCCCTGTTTAATGGTCGAAATATTTGAATTTTAGACTTAGGGAACCGATTCCCCATGAGGGGGTACCGATTCCCCCCACGCTCCAAGCAGGAATATTAATTGTTTTAACACTTAAACGACTCCAATAACTTCATTAATGATTACCAATGTTCAAAAGTGATTCAAGGTGTATTTAAACAAGCTTAGAAGCCATTGATCAATAACAAGAAACAATAAGCAACTAGAATCAAGAGAGAATCAAAGAGAAACATCAAACCTCAAGTTTGAGCATTTCAAGCTTATTTTTCATTCAATATTTATTTTGCTTTCAAGAACACTACTTGTACTCAATTGTATTTATTCTTGAGTGTTCTTTTCTTTGTTCTATAATTGTGCAAACAATATACCTTGTGAGGATTTCCTTGTAGGTTTGCAAATTTGTATTGTTCTCTTTGGGAGAGAGTGTTCTCAAGAATTTGGGGTATAATTCTTTAGGGTTTGTAAGGTTACTCTTTGTCCTCAAAAGAAAGACAAATTAGTGAATTTGTGGAAAATCCTTAGTGTGGATAGCTAAGGTAGTGGACGTAGACTTTGGTTGAGAAAGTCAAACCACTCTAAATCATTGTGCAATTATTTTCAATTTTCTGCAAAAGCTTCCACCAAATTTTTAATTGCCAATTCACCCCCCTCTTGGCCGATTCCGTCAATCGATTAACTCAACACTTTGGGTTTTATTTTGCAAGAAAAATAGGGGTTTTCATAATCCAATTCTTGAGGAGGGCGATTTCTAGCTAAAGGAGGTTAATTTTTTATTTCTAAAATCAAGGTAGTGTATTTTTAATCCTTTAGAGTATTAAACTTTTATAAATTCCAAGTAATTTCTAATATTTGATGATTTGAGCATTTTATGGTTTATCTTTGACTTCTCAAGCAAATCATGTTTTAGGTGTTAATAACACCTTTTTATGATACCTTAAGATACTAATCACTTGCAAAAGCTTCATAATAAGTTTAGATACCAAACCAAGTCATTTTGGGTATTTTTGAGTGATCTCTGAGCTAAAAATACCCATATCAAGGTTCAACTATCGATATTGGTATTAATAATATTGATACTGGTTAAATTGGGGAAAATTAGGGATTTTAGGTTAGAGTATGGATACTTCCAAGGGGAGTATCGATACTGCCCCTACAATATCGATACTCAAGGTGACAGTATTGATACTCATGCTCCAATTTCATAACAAAATGCATTTTTAATACCGATACACATGGGGGTATTGATACTTGACCCTAGGGTATCGATACTTCAAGTAGAGTATCGATACTACTCAATTTAGATGGTTAAATTTGACCAGTTTAAGATTCATAAAAGCTAAAGAAGATCCGTAATAGTAAGACTTAGTCCACGAGGGACACAAATGGTCAATCATGCCTAAAAACACTCGTAAGAGCAATTTACATTAGGTGTAACCATATTAAGCGTAATACACCAAATTATTTTCAATCGAGGATGTGTGTAACACTCATTCTCCATATACGTTTCCGTATACAAGTCATGGGTGTTACATGACTTTTAAAAACTTTCACCCATTTGTAAAAGCCATAAATTTTTGTTTCGAAATTTAAAATAAAACATTTTAGTACAACAATAAAACAGTCTTTGAAACATATTACCAAAATTATCACTTTAAATACATTCCAGAGCATTTTTCTAAATTTTGATTACATGCCAACAAATTTTCAAGATAAATAGGATTGTCATACTATTACTGATGAGAGTTAACCTTAGATTGATGATAGTTGCTATTGCACCCCTCACCCGACTAGACCTTACTTTTACCTACACGTGAAATCAACACACGATAAGTATTTACTTAGTGAGACATAATATTGTAAATAAACTGTAATTTATACATAAATCTATCATGGCTATTTAATGACGAACTAAATCGCATACTCCATAAGGATAAGATAAATCATTCTCAATTAAACCAAAATTTTCTTTCATATAATCATCGAAATCATTCTTACTAATCCAAGCATATATATCCTTATGTATATTTTTCCCAATTATTCTTTATTTGCCCTATGTATGTTAAATGAGAAAATATTGTACATGTATTATACCAAAGTGCCAATTGGTCCTTTATCTTTTATAATTATCATGAGTGACACCTTATATACCATTAGTATATCGCTATGTATT
This sequence comes from Hibiscus syriacus, assembly GCF_006381635.1. Taxonomy (NCBI): domain Eukaryota; kingdom Viridiplantae; phylum Streptophyta; class Magnoliopsida; order Malvales; family Malvaceae; genus Hibiscus; species Hibiscus syriacus. The sequence goes on along the minus strand of NW_024063289.1, from coordinate 1,147,837 downwards.
TTCATTTGTGGCATCCTTTCATGCAAATCATGCACTGTTATACATTTTCATTTATAGCATTCTTTCATGCCAATTAGGCACTATTCTTCATCTAACTTGTATTAGTGGCACCTTTCTGCCAAAATGCACAGTTAGGCATTAGTCTTTTATCCTAAAGGCATTTAACATTTCTTCTAACGTGCATTATTGGCACCTTTCAGCCAAAATGCATAGTTAGACATTTAGTCTTTTATGTTAGAACAATTTCTTCACTAATAATTATTCATAATATCAATTATATCTTTTAATTTATTATAATATACAGTCGTTCATCAACCTATGATGAATTCTATGGGTTGCACACATAGTGAATGTAAGGTTGTTCATCAGCATAAGATGAATTCCATGAGTTGCATACATAGTACCGGTACGGTTTTTCATCAACATATGATGAATTTCGTGAGTTGTACACATAGTGCTTGTACGGTTGTTCATCAACATATGATGAATTTCGTGGGTTGCACGCATAGTGCCTGCATGGTTGTTCATCAACATATGATGAATTTCGTGGGTTGCACACATAGTGCTTTTACGATTGTTCATCAACATATGATGAATTTCGTGGGTTGCATACATAGTGCATGTATGGTTGTTCATCAACATATGATGGATTCCGTGGGTTGCACACATAGTGTCTGTACGGTTGTTCATTAACATATGATGAATTTCGTGACTTGCAAATATAGTGGCTCTATGGTTGTTCATCAACATATGACGAATTCCTTGAATTGTATACATAGTGTCTATACGGTTGTTCATCAACATATGATGAATTCCGTGAGTTGCACACATAGTGCCTATAGTACAGTTAGTACTGATGTAACAATGCAACATATGCATTTAACAACATTTAATCTATAACTCTTAATGTACATATAAATACACTCACCTGGTATTCCTCGTTTGTATTCTTTAAGGATGTCCCGCTATTTGGCAACTTTATCTTTGCCTTTATTCTTGCTTGACTCGGGAGCTTGATTACGATCTACACTAGCATCCATTAATTACACATAACATACCAATGTTAGTATACTCTCTAACATTTATACTTTTAATATTACTTAAAAGTACTATTATATTCAATTTCTATCAAAATTTGTCCTATTTTAATTTTCCAGATTCAATAGTATCGGTACCCCTACTATGGTATCGATATTTCTATACTATGGTACCGATACTTCCCTGCAATATCGATACCATTTCTGAATTCTGCAATCAATGGTATCGATACCTTCCTCAAAGTATCGATACCCACCTCAGTATCGATATTGTTCAGCTGATTTCCCCAAATTTAAACCTATAGTATCGGTATTGTTCTTCCAGTACCGACACCCTTACCCAAATTTTCAAATTTTTAGCTCGATTTTTACTAAATTTTCATTTAAAACTCTTACTTTTACCTCAAACAATGCCCTTAAACTTAATATCACTTAACCCAACTAACTTTCTTCCATTTAACTTCTTATAACATCTAAATTCTCCAAATAACATCTCAAACTAAGAATCATACTACTTTTTCTAACATATTTTTAATCACATCCAAGGCTTCTAATCTCTTATTTACTTCATTCAAAAGTCAAATATACTTGTAAACATCAAAAAAACTCATATTTCAAAAATCACTCAAAACCCCATTTTCTTCAATATAAAATAAATCATTCATTTCTTAGTTTTAATCCGCTTTAACCCTTCCTTAAGCTTACACATCACTTAAGGTTTCAAGAACAAACCCAAAATGAAAAGGAAAACCAACATTATAAAACCCTTACCTTGGCTATGGAGGGCATGCGACTAGGAGGAAGAATAAGAGAACTTAGCTTGTTCTCACATTTTCCCCTTTTCCCTTTTTAAAATACCCTAATTAAAAATGTATTTTGAATCTATTTCCCTCTAAAGGACCAAAATACTCTTTCATTCTTCCATTCTTACTAATTGGTCTTAATCACAATTTCTAAATCATTTTCTTATACTTTACCTTTTATTCAATTTAATCCTCCAAAATTTTAAATATTTTCAATATAATCACTGACATGATATTTGGGGTATTACAATTATCCCCCTTAAGAAAAATTCATCCTCAAATTTAAAGACTTTATGCTTTTACAACAACACTTCAACTAGAATTTTCCAAGATGAAATACTCGGACTGATAAAGTTTTGATCAATCAACTCTTATAATTGAGTCCCTAATTCTTTTGGCTTGCATAATTTATTTGATACGGAATCAGAGAAACATATTCAATACCTTAATAACCATCAACTTTGAATTCCACCTCTCGATCTGGAGGTAACCCCAAGAATTTATCTGAAAATACATATATAAATTCCCAATTTTGTGAAATAATCTGACAATTCTACATTAATTATTTGAGTATCTATCACGTTACCCACAAAAGCTATATATATATATATATATATATAGCTTTCTGACATCATTTTCTTCACCATCATTATCGATATCAGCTTGATCGATGGTTTTACTTTCTCTCCAAAAACTATAATTTCTATACCCTCATCATCTTTCTGAACTAATCATCTCTAGAGACAAACAACCTATGCCCAATATGATCTTTACTCATCAAATAATAATTCCATCAGATTCACCGGGAACATAGCCCCTGGAATCTTTATCAAATGTTTACTACCTGACCAACCCACACTTGTACCATGACCCACTAGGGTTTACCGCTATCATTTCACTCTAGATTAAGTTGAATAGAATATTTTTATTTTAAAATCTTTCATTTCCTTCTTGCAATAATCTATGTAAATTGTTCGGATCCATTTAAAATATTCTCGTGTAGTTAAAATATTTTCTATCTCAACTATGGTATTCTAATTATCCACCTCATTTAATAAGAATATTTGACAACTTTGTAGCAATAACTTCATAGCAGTTAATGCCAAAAATTATGTTAGTAAAGAAATTTACTCTTTTTCCTATCATTACAAACTTGACAATTTTTCAAGTTCTTGAGAATTAATCTCGATTTTAAATAATAATTTATTGAAGTATGAAATGGGTTGAAAATCATTTTCACAAATTACCTTCTACAAATAACTCTATTAGGTCATAAAACTTAATATTTATTCTTAATAAACTTATAATCAGTTGATCCACTAACAACTCCTCTTTCGATAAACTTTTAGCAGTCTATGTATTTACCACTTAATCATTTCCTCAATTATTTAATCTTACATAAAGAAACCTCGGAATCATCTCTAGATTAGGAAACCTCCTCTAGATCCTCATAAGATTCAACTTCTCATGGATCAATCTTTATCTCGACCTTGTTTTCAATATCATCTACTTTCTTACATTCGTCCTTAGTTTCTAACATCTATTAGGGCATACATAATAATAACACTTAAGTTAATAAGGAGTGAAATCAATCACACTCTAATTGACACCATATCAGTAACTTTAACAATCTTAATGACATGTAATCTTTTTTCTCAATTCAATTAAACATGATTCAGCTGAGAATCGGCTAAACCTGTAGCTCTGATACCAATAAATGTAACACCTATTCTCTGTATACGTTTCCGTACACAAGTCATAGGTGTCACATGACTTTTAAAAACTTTCACCCATTTGTAAAAGACATAATGTTTTTTCGAAATTTAAAACAAAACATTTTAGTACAACAATAAAATAGTCTTTGAAACATGTTACCAAAATTATCACTTTAAATACATTCCAGAGCATTTTTCTAAATTTTGATTACATGCCAACAAATTTTCAAGATAAATAGGATTGTCCTACTGTTGCTGATGAGAGTCAACCTTAGATTGATAACACATGATATTGCACCCATTACTCGGCTAGTCCTTGCTTTTACCTATGCGTGAAATCAACACACGATAAGTATTTACTTTGTGAGGCATAATATTGTAAAGAAACAACAATTTATACATAAATCTATCATTGCTATTTAATGACGAACTAACTCGCATACTCCATAAGTATAAGATAAATCCTTCTTAGTTAAAACAAAATTTTATTTCATACAATCATCGAAATCATTCTTAGTAATCCAAGCATATCTATCATTCTGTATATTTTTCCCAATTATTCTTTATTTGACCTATGTACGTTAAATGAGAAAATATTGTACATGTATTGCACCAAAATGCCAATTGGTCCTTTATCTTTTATAATTATCATGAGTGACACCTTATATACCATTAATATACCGCTATGTATTTTCATTTGTGGCATCCTTTCATGCCAATCATGCACTGTTATACATTTTCATTTATAGCATCATTTCATGCCAATTAGGCATTGCTCTTCATCTAACTTGTATTACTGGCACCTTTCTGCCAAAATACACCGTTAGGCATTAGTCTTTTATCCTAAAGGTATTTAACCTTTCTTCTAATGTGCATTATTGGCACATTTATGCTAAAATGCATAGTTAGACATTTAGTCTTTTATTTTAGAACAGTTACTTCACTAATAATTATTCATAATATCAATTAACTCTTTTAATTTATTATAAACCCTATAATTTTGCACCTATAGTACTAATACGGTAATTTACCAACTTTCTAGTCATGATCATTTTATTAAGATGCACATGTAGTGCCTATACAGTCGTTCATGAACTTATTATGAATTCTGTGGGTTGTACACATAGTGCTTGTACGGTTGTTCATCAACATATGATGAATTCCGTGAGTTGCACACATAGTGCATGTACGGTTGTTCATCAACATATGATGAATTCCGTGGGTTGCACACATAGTGCATGTACGGTTGTTTATCAACATATGATGAATTCCATGGGTTGCACACATAGCGCTTGTACGGTTGTTCATCAACATATCATGAATTTCGTGAGTTGCACACATAGTGCATGTACGGTTGTTCATCAACATATGATGAATTCCGTGGGTTGCACACATAGTTCTTGTACGGTTGTTCATCAACATATGATGAATTACGTGAGTTGCACACATAGTGCCTGTATGGTTGTTCATCAACATATGATGATTTCCTTGAGTTGCACACATAGTGCCTATAGTACAATTAGATGATCTAACAATGCAACATATGCATTTAAGCACATGTTATCTATAACTCTTAATGGACATATAAATGCACTCACCTGGTATTCCTCGTTCGTATGCTTTAAGGATGTCCTACTATTTGGCAACTTTATCTTTGCCTTTATTCTTGCTTAACTGAGGAGCTTGGTTACGATCTACACAAGCATCCATTAATTACACATAACATACCAATGTTAGTATACTATCTAACATTTATACTTTTAATAATACTTAAAAGTACTATTATATTCAATTTCTATCAAAATTTATCCTATTTTAATTTTCCAGACTCAATAGTATCAGTACCCTTACTATGGTATAGATACTTCTATATTATGGTTCTGATACACCCCTGCAATATCAATACCATTTCTACCTTCAACAATCAATGGTATCGATACCTTCCTCAAAATATTGATACCTACCTCAGTATCGATACTAATTGCATCAGTATCGTTAATGTTCATATGATTTCCCCAAATTTAAACTTATAGTATTATAATATTCTTCCTGTATCGGTACTATTCTTCCTGTATCGATACCCTTACCCAGATTTTCAAATTTTTAGCTCGATTTTTACTAAATTTTTTATTTAAAACTCTTACTTTTACCTCAAACAATGCCCTTAAACTTAACATCACTTAACCCAACTAACTTTCCTACATTTAGCTTTTAATAACATCTAAATTATCCAATGAACATCTCAAACTAAGAATCATACTAACTTTTCTAACTTGTTTTTAATCACTTCCAAGGCTTTTAATCTCTTATTTACTTCTTGGACAAGTCAAATATACTTGTAAACATCAATAAAAACTCATATTTCAACAAATCACTCAAAAACCCATTTTCTTCAATGTAAATTAAAACATCCATTTCTTAGTTTTAATCCTCTTTAACCATTCCTTAAGCTTACAAATCACTTAAGGTTTCAAGAACAAACCCAAAACGAAAATGAAAGCCAACGTTGAAGAGCCCTTACCTTGGCTCTGGAGGGCATGGGACTAGGAGGAAGAAGAAAAGAACCTATCTTGTTCTCACATTTTCCCTTTTTCCCCTTTTTAAAATACCCTAATTAAAAATGTATTTTAAATCTATTTCCCTCTAAAGAACCAAAATACCCTTTCATTATTCCATTTTTACTAATTGGTCTTAATCACAATTTCTAAATCATTTTCTTTTCTTTACCATTTATTCAATTTAATCCTCTAAATTTTTAAATATTTTTAATATAGTCACTGACATGATATTTGGGGTATTACAATGTGTACAGATAGTTGGGACCAAAGATCGTTAAAGGAGACATTTTATAAGCGATATGATAAATATGTTATATTTAGTGGTAGGAAAAGGTATGAGCTTCAAGAATGTCAGTGAACCAAAGAAAAGTAAGTAGTCATTTTCATTTCAAGAGGTTTAGGAGGGAAGTAAGATAAGAATGAATAGATTACCGCTACTCGGAAATGAACCCGAGCCATATATCAGGCTAGCCAATTCCTTAGATAATAAGTAAGCCTTCACATAACGTTCTAGATAAGAGAATGAGTGAGATAACAACTAGTGTGTCATTGACTTCACTTTAGTGGTCCAACTATGTTAAGGTATACCCAGGTTACCTTAGTTGCCCTAGTGGGGCATTGTCAGTGCACGAGGCACTTTAGGGGTTAACTAGGGTGTGGGGCCTAAACACTCGTAGGATTGGGTTAGAGATGTCATTGTTATGTGGAATGTGGGCCTTAGATATGCATGGGTAGTTATGTCAGTTCAATATAGTCAGGTAAGCTTTCGATGCACGTAAATTTTGGTTCTTACCTATAGTCTATTTCATACTCAAGGTAGGTTGCGGTGTCGTTCCGAGATGCACATAAATTCCTCTGACCATACCAACAGACCTATCCTATGTCTGTTTGTGTTAGTCATACCATATCATCAGTTTAGTTTGTTGGATATGTTAAAGCTTGACTTGAAGGTTGTGTTAGACCGAGCCAATACTTCAGTTTATATAGGAATTGTACCGATGCAATGTGACACCGGGTTCCCCTCAGTGATCTATCTTATGACTATTTAAGGACCTTGAGATTATTCAGATGCTATGTGACATCGGGGGTCCCTCAGTAACCAGTGTATGATAGTTATGTGACACCATATACTAGTCAGGTTGCATTCAAATAATGCACAGTACGTCAAGTTTGTATTCAAATAATGCACAGGAGTATCAATGTCACATTTAGATAATGTGTAGCATTCAGTCGTTAGGGTTAGAGACCATTTAGAGGTGTACTCATGGCGAGGCCCTAAATAAAGGATTAAGGGAAGCGTGAGACTTCTACTTTGGTGATAGAGCAGTAAAGCTTTAAATAGGTAGCACTTGATCTAGGTCATGCGTGCACCTACTACTTAGTACATTTTCTTCAATATGCTTATGTTTATCAAATTCTTATGTTGCTCTAGATTAACGATTATACTGATGGGCTCTGTAAGCTCAGCCTTCAGATGTTTTCTGTTGGTAGGTTAGTAGCTTGGGCAATTTGTGGAGCACCGTCACAACAGGACTTCTAGCATCTCCAATAGAGTATTGTATTGTACTGTAGTTTTAGTGGGCATATGTACTCATAGGATCTTACTCATGTATTTCGTTTATCAAACTCAGGGTCTATATTATTTCGGTTTTAAAGAGTGTGTCACGGAGCTCCGATTTTGTAAAATGTTTTATTTCAATTATTTATGTTGTATTTATGATATCAATCAATATGTTTGAAAATAAAACGAACATGTTTTGAAATTCAAGGGTTACCTCGATGGCCCAGTGTAACACTTTAGGCCCAACAGATTTATGGTGTTACACTAATTATACTAAGTGGTCTAAGTATGGCTTCCCTATAACTAAAGTGTCAAATTATGAATTTAAAAGGACCTGAAGGTTTAAACCTTAAATGTAGGCTCTATTATTAATCCTATCAAATTTTAACAAATTATGGAATCAAATAATCAAAATGGAATCTCATGTATAAATGCAAGGACTAAATTAAAAAAATTCCTAAATTAAAGGACTAAAGTGAAATTAAATCTAATGTGAAGGATCTAATATTAAACCTTATCGATTTTAACCAATTTTTAGAATAAATAATTAAAATTCCATATGAATTGAATCGCAATTCTACTTTGCATCGCACCTTTAATTTATAAAGTAATGTTTTTTATAAATTAGAAATTAGGGTTTAGGATTAGAAATTTATATATTTGGAATTTTAAATTTAAGGGATTAGAGAAATGGTAAGACTAATAGCCGATAACTAGGTGAATAGCGATGTATAGGTGATTGTTCGATGACGATAATGGTGACTGATGATGGCCGACGATTATTAGAAATGAAGTTTAAAATTAGGGATTTTAGGATTTTTTGTAATTTTAAAAAAGTTTGAGTCTTTTTTAAAAAATAAATTTTTAAATAAAATATTTAAAAAATATAAACACAGCATGTGTCAGATAACGATCTTTTTTAGCGGTTGTTACAACGTAATCACTTAAAAGAGTAACGTTGAAATTTTTAGACACCTATTTAAGCTAAAATTTCTTTAGGAACCTAAAGTTAACGTAAGGTATAGTTAGAGCATAGTCAAGGAATATTTCTGAGAGATGAATTCTTGTTAGAATCGCTAATTAGAAGTGAATCATGAAGGCTGCAAACTATTAAAGAATTTTGGACTGATGTGACAAATTCGATTGAAGGTCTTGATAATGGTTGATACTTATGAAGTTAAGGATTTAATTTAGATCGTGAGTAAATTTTCGATTGTTTCAGATGTTAGATTATTACAGATTCTAACAAGATTTCATGTAACACGCAATTCCCGTATACTTTTCCGTACACAAGTCATAGGTGTCACATAACTTATAAAAAATTCACTCATTTGTAATACCCATAAAATTTTGTTCAATTTCAAACCAAACATTTAATACAATGATATAACATTCATTGAAATATATTACTAAAAACTATCACTTTAAATCCGTTACAAAACTTTTTCTTAACTTCGATTACATGCCAGCCAATTTTCAAAATAAATATGATTATCCTAATGTTATTGACGAGTCAACCTTAAATTGATGATAGTTGTTGCTGTTGCACTCCTTACTCGGCAAATCTCTTATTTTTACCTACGCGTGAAATCAAGACACGTTAAGTATTTACTTAGTGATGCATAATACTGTAAATGAACTACAATTTATTCATCAGCATGTCATGACTATCAAAACCGTGATAATTCGTATATTTCGTGAGAATCCTTTACAATCTTTCTAGTTAAACCAATAAATGGCACCGTTTAAGCCAAAATGCAACGTTTTTCATCTAACTTGCATTAGTGGCACATTTCTGCCAAAATGCACAGTTAGGTATTTACTCTTTCATCTAAAGACATTTAACCTTTCATCTAACTTGAATTATTGGCACCTTTCTGCCAAATGCACAGTTAGGCAATTAACCTTTCGTCTAAAGGCATTTAACCTTTCATCTAATCTGCATTATTGACACCTTTTTGCCAAATGCACATTTAGGCAATTAACCTCTCATTTTAGAGCAATTTCTACTCTAAAAATTATTCATAATAACAATTCCATACACATTATAAACATATATCAAATACAATAAAACATATATTAATTCAAACATTAGAGATTGATTTATTGTGAGTCTCCCTCATCCCATATAATTACAATATGTGCACTCACCTGATATGCTTCCTTAGTATGTTGTAGTGATGTCCAACTACTCTGCAAATTTGTCCTTTCCCTTTTTCTTGCTTGACTCGGGAACTTGGTTATAATCTACACAAGCATCCATTTAGTATATATACCATACAAATGTTAGTATATTTTCTAACATTTGTACTTTAATAATACTCAAAAGTACTATTATTTTTAATTTCTACTACAATTTCAGCCTATCTTACAATTTCAGGCTCTATAGTATCCGTACCCTACCATGGTATCGATACTTCTATACTATGGTACAAATACTCCCTTTCAGTGTCGATACCATTTCTGTATTCTGGAATCCATGGTATCGATACCTTTCTTTTACTATCGATACCCACATCAATATCGATACTAATTGCATCAATATCGACATTGTTCATCAAATTTCTATCAATTTAAACCTATAGTATCGGCACTGTTCTATCATTACTGATACCCTTACCCAAATTTTCCATTTTTCAGCTTGATTTTTAGCCAAATTTGGTCAAATTCCATTACTTTTACCTATAACAATACTATTAAACTCTTATTTACTTATACCAACTAACTTTCCTCCATTTAGCTTCTTATAACTTCTAAATTCTCCAAAGAACATCTCAAACTAAGAATCAAACTACTTTTTCTAGCATGTATTTAATCACATCCAAGGCTTCTAATCTCTTATTTACTTCTTTGACAAGTCAAATCTACTAATAAACCTCAATAAAAACTCATATTCCAACATACCATTCAAAAACCCGTTCTCTTAAATCTCAAATAAATTATCCATTTCTTAGTTTTAATCCTCTATAACCCTTCCTTAAGCTTCCATATCACTTAAGGTTTCAAGAACAAACTAAAAACGAAAGGAAAACTAGATAGTTGAAGCCTTACCTTTGGCTATGGAGGAGAACACGTGAATACGGGAAAGAATGAGAGAAAATAGCTTAGTGTTTTACTTCCCATTTTTCCTATACTTTAATACCCTAATTAAAATAAATTTTAAATTCATTTCCCCTTAAAGGACCACAATGCCCCTTTTATTCTTCCAATGATACAAAATTATCTTAAACACTACTTCTAAATAATTTCTTACCTTTTATTTTATTTAATTAAATCCTTAAATTTTAAATCTTTTTTCAATAAAGTCATTGGCCTGATATTTGGGGTATTATAATTCTCCCCTTTAAAAAAATTTGTCCTCGAATTTAATGAAGTACTTGGAACAAAGAGGTGTGAAAACTACTTCCTCATGTCCTCTTCTCTTTCCCAAGTAACTTCTTTCATCTTATTATTCTTCCAGAGCACTTTAACTAAAGGAATCTTTTTGTCACGTAATTCCTTGTTTTCTCTAGCCAAGATCTACACTGGTTCTTCCTCATATGTCAGATCAGGTCAAATTTCTATCTCCTCTGGTGTGATAATATGTGAGGGATCGAATCGGTACCTTCTGAGCATCGACAAATGAAAGACATTGTTGATCTTATCCATGTCTCAAGGAAAAGCTAATTGATAAGCTACGAGTCCAACCCTTTTCAAGATCTCATAAGCTCCAATGAATCTCAGACTCAACTTTCCTTTGAGTCCAAACCGTAATACTTTCTTTCAGGGTGACACTTTTAGAAATACCTTGTCTCCCTCTTGAAATTCAATTTCTTTTCTTTTCAAATCTGCATTAGACTTTTTCGATCGGAGGCTATCTTTAAATTATCTGGATAACTTTCACTTTTTCCTCCATTTCTTTCATCAAATCCGACCCAACTGGGTCTCGATCTTTAAGTTCAAACCAATTTAATAGTGCTCGGAATTTCCTTCCATACAAAGCTTTATACGGGGCCATCTTAATACTCGATTGGTAACTGTTGTTGTAAGCAAATTCAACTAAAGGCAAATACATTTTCCCATTATCCTTTAAACTCAATTACACATGCCCTTAGCATGTCCTCCAATATTTGTATAGTTCATTCTAACTGCCCATCTGTCTACGGATGAAAAGTTGTGCTTAAATTCATTCAAGTACTTAATGCCTCGTGCAAGGACTTCCAGAATCTTGAAGAAAACCTTGAGTCTCGATCGGACACTATCGATATTGGCACTCCATGTAGTTGAACTATTTCTTTTACATATAATTCTGCATATTTATCCATCAAGTAATCTACCCGAACTGGAATAAAGTGAATTGTCTTGGTCAATCGGTCTACAATTACCCATATCGAGTCATTTTTGCCTGGTGAAAAAGGTAGCCCCGAAACAAAATCCATTATAACTCGTTCTCATTTCCACTCAGGAATGGATATCGGTTGTAGCAATCCATATGGTGCTTGGTGTTCAGCTTTCACTTGCTGACATGTCAAGCATCTCGCAACAAACTCTGATACAGCTCTTTTCATACCAGGCCACCAATACTGACTCTTTAAATCTTGATACATTTTATTCCCTCCTAGATGCATCGTCAAAGGACTGTAATGTGCCTCGGAAAGAATATTTTTCTTCAGTTCATCATTATCGAGAATACAAAGTCTTCCACGATAATATAAACATCCATCAGCCTTCATATCGAAATCTTTGACCACTTCTTTTTCTACTTGTGCCATTCTCGCTAAGCATTTCTCATCTTGACCTTGTATCTCTTTTACCCGATCCAAAAGCATCGAATTTAACTTAAGTTCAACAATCAAGGCACCATCTTCCTTTAAAGACATACGTGCATCCAAGGCCCACAGAACAATAAAAGTCTTTTGGCTAAGTGCATCCGCTACAATATTAGCCTTTCCGGGATGATAATCGATGATCAAATTGTAATCTTTTAAAAGCTCGATCTTTCTCATCTGTCTCAAATTCAATTCTTTCTGAGTCAGTAGGTACTTTAGACTCTTGTGATCTGTATAAACATGTCACCGCTCACCATACAGATAATAACGCCAAATTTTCAAGGCAAACACGACTGCTGCCAATTCCAAATCGTGTGTCGGTAATTTTTCCCATGATTTTTAAACTGTCTTGAGGCGTAAGCCACAACCTTTCCATATTGCATGAGTACACATCCCAACCCATTATGAGATGCATCACTATATACCACGTAGTCTTTACCCGACTATGGTTGTACAAGTATTAGGGCCTCTGTTACTATTCTTTTTAACATTTCAAAACTTTCTTGGTATTTCTCCGACCAAACAAAAGGCACATCTTTCCATAACAAGTTAGTTAGCAACAAAACTAATATTGAGAAGTTCTTCATGAACCGTCTATAATAACTAGCAAGCCCCAAGAAACTCCAAACTTCATAAACATTCTTTGGGAGTTATAAATCCATTATAACTTGGATCTTTTTAGGATCTACTCTTATGTCTTATTCTGAGACTATATGGCCAGGGAAAACAATCTCAGCTAACCAAAATTTGCACTTGGACAATTTGTCATACAACTTCTTCTCTCGAAGTATATAAAGAACCACTCGAAGATGGTTATCAAGTTCTTCTCTTGACTTGGAATACACCAAAATATCATCTATAAATACTACCACGAATTGATCCAAGTAATGTTGAAATACTCAGTTCATCAAGTTCATAAATGTTGCAAGAGCATTAGTCAATCCAAATGGCATCACCACAATCCATACCGAGTCCGAAAAGTTGTCTTTGAAACTCATCATCTTTTATCTTTAATTGGTGGTACCCCGACCTCGGGTCTATTTTAGAAAACATTGTTACGCCTTTCAATTGATCAAACATACCCTCAATCCTCGAAATAGAATACTTGTTCTTTATTTTTACTTTATTTAACTGTCGGTTATCGATGCATAATCGCATATGCCTGTCCTTCTTTTTCACAAACAGCACAGGTGCTCCCCAAGGAGAAATACTGGGTCTCACAAATCCCTTATCGAGTAACTCTTTCAGTTGGGGTTTTAATTCTCTTAACTCAATCATAGCAATCCGATATGGATCCATAGAAACAGGTTCGGTACCCGGGTAAACCTCAATTTTGAATTCCATCTCGCGATCTGGAGGTAATCCCAATAACTCCTCAGGAAAAACATCCAGAAATTCCCTAACCGTGGGAATATCATCTACTCTAACTTTCGATAATCGAGTATCTATCACATTATCTAGGAAAGTTACACACCCTTTTGACATCAATTTCCTTCCAGTCATGGCTGATATCACATTGGATGGTGATTTCATTTTTTCTCCGATCTCTATGATTTTCTAGCCTTCCGCATCTTTTAGAAACAATCATTTTTTGTGACAATTGACTCATCCATAATGTGGAGACAACCAATCCATATCCAAAATGATTTCAAATTCATCGAAAGGCAACTCCAATAAGTTTGCTGAGAACACAATCCCTTGAATCTTTATAGGGCATTTTCTACAAACCTGAGTTTTTCTCGCACTGTGACCCATAGGGTTTACCGCTATCATCTTACTAACAATTGGTTCTAAAGGAATTCCTTTAGCTCTAACCAACTTTGTACTAAGGTATGAGTGCGTAGAACCAGGGTCAACTAAAACAAATACAGGCTCATCAAAAAGATAAAAAGTACCTGTTATGATTTCCGGGTTATCCCGGTCCTCATTGGTCTTAATGTTATAAATTACGACGATTCCCCGAGTCTCTTGTCGCTACATTGATTTAGTTTGTCCCCTGGATCTACCATTTCCTCTACTTTTATTAGAGGCTGCCACAGATTTTTTAGATTGTGTCGAATGGTCCTCACATATCTTATGACAGTTTCTAGGAAAGTGACCAATCTCGTCATATTGGAAACAAGCTCCACTAAGAAATATGCATACTCCCCGGTACACTCTACCACATGTCTGACATAAATTTCTTTCTCCAACTACTCTACTCGAGCTAGCAGCAAAAGACTGAGACTGTTTAGTTTTCTGTGAAGCTGCAGCAGAAACATCTTTGTCAGTATATGAAGAACTCGAGCCCTTGTCTCTCTTACCATGATGGGGAGTTAAAGTCGTTCCAACCATTTTCCCCGTCTGCAAACTCTGCTCTGTGTTAATGTCTCCTCTTGAGCTCTTTCAATAGCCTTGGCTCAGTTTATAACTTCTTACAAGCTAAGCAAACTCAAAGCCATATCATCTCTTTCAACTTTGGCCTCAATCCATCAATAAACCAATCACGTCAAGCCTTGTAATTGGGAATCACCTCAGTAGCAAAACGGCTCAACTTATTACACTCAGCCTCGTACTCATGTACCGCTTGGTCGCCTTATTTCAAATTAAGGAACTTCATCATCATCGTTCGTCTGAACTGCTCATGAATATACATATTGTTAAATCTTCCTGGAAGAAATGTCAGGTTAATTATTCCGATGGTGCATACATTATAGTATTTGACCACCACACTCGAGCTGATCCCCTTAACAATAATACAACTCCACCCAGCGTCTTTAAATCCGAGCAGTGAAGACTTTCAAGCATTATCATTACATCATTCAGCCATAAATCAGCCTCCATATGACCTTCATCCTCTTCTCCACGAAATTCGGGAGCTCCTAAACTCTTTAGCTCCTTTGGGATCAACATTCTCGGTACTGGAGGAGAAGGGGGAGGTGAATGAGGCTGAAATCATGTCATAATGGCATTGAGAGCTTGCATAAAAGGTCCAAACTCAGGAACTGGTGTCCCCTGATGTGCAGGAGCACTAGCATTTTCTGATGGAATCGGTTGTTCACTATTAGTCTCATAGCTTTCGCTATTAGTTCATTCTCTAATTTCTTGTCCCCCGCTCTTCTCGAGTTTGAGGATTCTGACATCTATTAGGACATAAATAATAATAACAATAAAGTTAGTGAGGAACGTCATCAATCACACTCTAATGACACCATATCAGTAACCTTGACAATCTTAATGGCATATAATCCCTTTTTTATTTTAAATGAACTCGGTTTCAGCTAAGAATCGGCTAAACTTGTAGCTCTGATTCCAATAAATGTAACACCCAATTCCAGTATATGTTTATGTACACAAGTCATAGGTGTCATTGACTTATAAAAACATTCACTCATTTGTAAAACCCATAAAATTTTGTTTCAATTTCAAACCAAACATTTTAATGCAATGATAAAACATTCACTGAAAAAATTACTAAAAACTATCACTTTAAATCCATTATAAAACATTTTTCTTAACTTCGATTACATGCAGCTAATTTTCAAAATAAATATGATTGTCCTAATGTTATTGACGAGTCAACCTTAAATTGATGATAGATGTTGCTACTGAACTCCTTACTCGGCAAATCTCTGATTTTTACCTACGCGTGAAATCAACACACATTAAATATTTACTTAGTGATGCATAATACTGTAAATAAACTACAATTTACTCATAAGCATGTCATGACTATCAAAACCGTGATAATTCGTATACTTCCTGAGAATCCTTTACAAGCATTTTAGTTAAAACAATAAATGGCATCGTTTAAGCCGAAATACAATGTTTTTCATCTAACTTGCATTAATGGCACCTTTCTGCCAAAATGTACAGTTAGTCATTTACTCTTTCTTCTAAAGGCATTTAATATTTCATCTAATTTGCATTATTGACACCTTTCATCCAAATGCACAGTTAGACAATTAACCTTTTATCTAAAGGTATTTAACCTTTCATCTAACTTGATTATTGTCACATTTCTACCAAATGCATAGTTAGGCATTTAACCTCTCATTTTAGAGTAATTATACTCTAAAAATTATTCATAATAATAATTTCATACACATTATAAACATATATCAAATACATTAAAACATTTATTAATTCAAACATTAGAGATTGATTTATTGTGAGTCTTCCTTATTCCATAATTACAATATGTGCACTCACCTGATATGACTCCCTAGTATGTTGTAGTGATGTCCAACTACTTTATAACTTTGTCCTTGCCATTTTTCTTACTTGGCTCGGGAGCTTGGTTACACAAGCATCTATTTAGTACATATACCATACAAATTTTAGTATATTCTCTAACATTTATACTTTAATAATACTCAAAAGAACTATTATTTTTAATTTCTATTATAATTTCAACCTATCTTACAATCTCAGGCTCAATAGTATCGATACCCATACCATGGTATCGATACTTCTATATTATGGTACCGATACTCCCTTTCAGTATCGATATCATTTCTGCATTCTGGAATCCATGGTATCGATACATTTCTTTTAGTATCGATACACACGTCAGTATCGATACTAATTGCATCAGTACCGATACTATTCATCGAATTTCTATCAATTTAAACCTATAGTATCCTGTATTGTTCTATCATTATCGATACTCTTACCCATATTTTCAAATTTTCAACTTAATTTTTAGCCAAATTTGGTTAAATTCCGTTACTTTTACCTCCAACAATACTATTAAACTCTTCTTTAATTATACCAACTAACTTTCCTCGATTTAGCTTCTTATAACTTCTAAATTCTCCAAAGAACATCTCAAACTAAGAATCATACTACTTTTTCTAACATGTTTTTAATCACATCCAAGGCTTCTAATCTCTTATTTACTTCTTTGACAAGTCAAATCTACTAATAAACCTCAATAAAAACTCATATTCCAACATACCATTCAAAAACCCATTTTCTTCAATCTCAAATAAATCATCCATTTTTTAGTTTTGATCCTCTATAACCCTTCCTTAAGCTTCCATATCACTGAAGGTTTCATGAGCAAACCCAAAATGAAAGGAAAACTAGATAGTTGAAGCCTTACCTTTGGCTATAGAGGAGAACACGTGAATACGGGAAAGAATGAGAGAAAATAACTTAGTATTTTACTTTCCCCTTTTTCCTATACTTTGATACCCTAATTAAAATAATTTTAAATTCATTTCCCCTTAAAGGACTACAATGCCCATTTTATTCTTCTATTAATACAAATTTGTTTTAAACACTACTTCTAAATCATTTCTTACCCTTTTATTTTATTCAAATAAATCCTCAAATTGTAAATTTTTTCAATAAAGTCACTGGCCTGATATTTGGGGTATTACATTTCAAGTTGAAAATGATTTACTCTTGGAAGTCATAAGGAATAATTAAAAGATTAAGAACTACTATCGAAGTGGATAGTAAAAGCAAAGTACCTTGTTAAACTCGAACAAGATAATTTCCCTCATAGGTTCTGCATCGATTAAGCGAGTTAGCGAATTTTAGAACCCAATAAGGGTTGAGCCTCTTACCTAAATGATCAATATTGTATTAAAGGAAAATGTTTGTGTACATTGTGAATATGTAAATCTATAGGTGATTTTGTTGTGTATGAAGAAACAATTATGTATGAATGTTGTAACGAGGGTAAATAAGTGTTATGCATCTTGAATGTATTTTATGTGTTATGCCAAGTCGATATCATTCCAACCCCTAGTCAAGTTATTTTGATTAAGGATATGTAGTTAAGTTTGATTTGTTCTACAAGGAGAAATCTGGTTTGATTATAGAGTTGTGATAAGAGGGAATTTTGACAAGTACACTTATTTTGATGGTTATGGTTCAATGGAGGAATCATAATCTTGCAAAAATAACCTATGAGAGTGAAAATTGATGAAAGTTTAGTTTCCACATTCTTTGACTTTGATAAATTTCAAGGATGAAATTTCTTTTAAAATGAGATATTTATAACAACCACAATTTAATTATACTGAAAAAAATGAGAATTCAGGGAATAAGTTGAAAATGGATATAAGCTAAGAGTAATAGGGGTAAAGCTCTATAAAGTTTGATGATTTCAGTGGTAATTTATCTATTTATTTTCGTAGGATAAAAAATATGTTATGTGGTTTAAAGGATTTGAACCCATATCATGAAATAAGCATGCACATGTCTCTACTATTTAGGCTAGGCACTACTAGAATTCAAAAATATCCAAACTATTTTTAACAGAGCTGGATCAGATCGAACTCCCCAAAAACTTAGTTTCTCACGAGAATCAATACCAGAAAATTTCCTCACTGCCCTTTCGCCATCAAGCACTGTTTAGCTGTCGTTTGGCCAGTCGTAAAGTGGACAATCACTACTATTGTGATTGTTATCCACCTGCGGCCAAAACCCAATAAACCACACTTCGTGAAGCCCCGTCATTCGCCATAGAAATTTTTGAAACTTCATTGGATCCCCAAGACACTGCCGTTATTTTTTATGATTTTCAGTTGCCTTCTACGTTCGTTCATTGCACCATCGATATCAAAGTGTTCCTCATCCTTATCCACATCGATCGATGTCAAGATCCTCGCCATCATCATCGGTGTATAGGGAAGTGAAGCGAAGTAAGTTTTGATCATTTGTAAAATCATATCTCTGCTGATCTCCGTCATAAAATAACACTTGAACGAGATTCCCAAATCACTAATTTACCATTTTAGAGATTCTGGAAGCCATTCGTTGATCAGAGCTATCGTATGAGCCCCATGTGTCACTCAATGGGCAATGGCATCATCATATGCCTGAAGTTTTTTAAACATTGGTCTGAATCGGTTTGGACCAGTTTAGATTGGTCCAAATTGGTCTGAGCCAACTACTCAAGCTGAGTAGACTACTTGAGTCAAGTCGTGAACCAAATCGAGTTGATTGCTTGAGTCAAGCCACAATCGAGTTGAGCCGATTACTCGAGTCGAGATGTAAACCAAGTAGAGCCATGAGCCGAGCCATTGGTGACTATTGACTGGTCGTTGATCATTGTTGATAAGTTGTTAATCGTCATTGACCTACCATTGAATTTTTTTGAGGCCACATATCTTAATATTTTTTAACATACTGAGTCTGATTGTGGAATCCATTTTACCAAATTCAAACCCAATAAGCTATATTTTAGCATTTTATGTTATGATTCAATATATTTTTCCTATTTATGGTGAAATTTGTTTTGTTATATATCTGAGATATTATTGAACACTGAATTCAAGTTTAAATGGTTGATCGATGTAGCTAAAAAATTGATGTAATACATTACTACCTTTTTGCATGCTTTATAGATTACGTTGGTATTGGTTGATGCATTAATGATTATGATTAGTCATATGCATAGAGTCAATTATTTCCAAACTCGAACTGAGTGTGATAAAAAGTTAGTAAACTCAATAAGGCTCTGATGACATGTATAAGATACTAAAAGACTCATAAGAAATAATTTCAAGTTTAGTGATTAATCGATAAAGTAATTAACCTTAAAATTGCCCTTAAGATGTAAAAATATCATGAATTGACCCTCATAGTGGAATTGACCTGAGAATTTATTCTTTACTTGCTAGAACTACGGATTCACTGTTTAAACTCCTTATTTGTTTAGAAAATCAATGATAATCCATTCCTAACTTTTGAGCGAATATTATGATTTCTAAATAAATATCTAAAAATTAATTTATCAAAAGTATTATATATATCTGAATTGAATGAAATGACCAAAATACTCTAGAGCTCTGAAATGAATAAAATAACATTGAGTACTGAAATATTCTAAATATGCTTATGACCTAGAAATAAGTGAATGTCATTGGATAAATTTTGGAATCACCGATAATCTAAATCTTGTACTACCTCTAAAGGTTATGGAGCATGACCCAAGCACGACGATCATTCTTGATATTATTGCAATAAAGAAATAAAATAAATACCAACAGAATACATACTCATCTCCTTAAGACCCGTTCAACGATGATTCTGAAGGTGATCAGTTCAACTAATGTAGTCAATATTAAGAAGTAACCATTTGTGAAGTATATTTATCCGAATGATTGACAAGTATCAAAATATTAGGATTTGTTTAGTTCGATTTGAATTGATATCTTGATAATTTGATATAAATCCCGAATACTACAAATCATCATTTTACCCTTATTGGATTAAGTTACTAAGAATTCTTCAAGAATCAAATTGTATAAAATGCCTTTGATGGCCTGAATAATGGAACTACTCCTGTTATACTTGTATCTTAATAATTTTGATGTAAAGGTTCCTAAAGCCTTAAGATATATTTGAATCCTAAATGATCCTAAGGTACCTGGTTTCGAATGTCTAATTAGATTCATTAGACGTCAAACCCCTTTTAGTATGGATATTCTTTTTTAAAGTAGTTCGATACTATCTGAAATTTTATTTTTCTTTCTTGGTAATTACCAAGTACCTCCAAAAAATAAATTAGACCCTCTAGTGTGTTCCATATGTATTTGGGTATTTTTCCCGATTTGAAACTATGGTTGTTTTTCTAATTTAAATGTACGACTCTGTTATCTAAAATGAATGCCTGATATGTGGTTTATCTTTCTTGATACAAAAATATATTTGATTCATGATTCTGATAGAGAAAATCGCCTCAGTGACAAAAAATACCTTATAATATACGATTTTAACCAACTTTTTTTGGATTTGCCAAACTGACCAACAAAATCGCAATGCGAAATAAAAATCGCAACGCGATCTCCAGAATCGCAAATCAGTTCCCAGAATCGCAATGCGATAGTACAAATTCGCATTGCGATTTTCCAGAATCGCAACGCGAATATGAAAATCGCAACGCGAACATATAAATCGCGACGCGATTCTGACTATCGCAACGAGTATCCGTAAAATCACAACGCGTATCTGTAAATCGCAACGACAATACGTAAAATCGCAAAGCGTATCCGTAAATCGCAACGAGAATAGGTAAATCGCAACGCGTATCTGTAAATCACAACGAGAATACGTAAATCGCAATGCGATTTTGGTTTCGCATTTTATACAGTTAATCTTAGTCATTCATATCATTTTTTTTCGTTTTATACTATATCAACCGATTTTGTCTAATAAAAATATTATCATATCCGACCATTATAGATAATAATTTGGATAATATATATTTTCGAATTTTAAGAATTGCCATGTCAAGATTATGCAATAAAATAACTAGACTTGGACCCTCTTTTCAATTAATAAAAATTTGAATAATCAATTAAGGTTGGTTTTTATGTAAAATAGTCTTGAGAATCAAATTCCAAATGCATTTGATAAAAGAGAAAACATTAAAATCTTTAAAAATTTATATACTTTTAACATTATTATAAAATATAATTATATTTAAATATATTTGAATTTATAATTTTTATATATTATAATAATAATGTCAATTAAACTAATATTCAATCAACTTATATTATAATAATATTCCAAATTCGCGTTGCGATTTTCCTAATTCGCAATACTGAATTTCAAATTCGTAACTCGATTTCTGAATTCGCAACAGGTTTTAATTTCGCAACACAAATGTTTTGGGTATATAACTACGCAGCAGCAGTAACTCATAACCTAAATCCCTAAATCGTAACTCATTCCATCTCCATCTATCACTCTCTCCGGCGACATCCGTTCCTATATCCAACGACATCCTTCCCCATCCGGCAACAGGTTTTAGTTTCGCAGCTCGTTTGTTTAGTAAATTAATTTACAATAATGTAATCATCTAATGTTGATCATGTTTGGATAGATTTGTGTTTTGGAGGGTCATGGGAGAATGTTCATGGTGTTTTACAATATATGCCTTTACCCATGAATCTTCAACTAAAACTGTCATTAAAAAAGTTAACTTATGAAACTCTAATGTTACGTGTTGCAAATAAATTGAATTTAGAGCCCCTAAGTGGATTTAGGCTATCTTATCAGAGAAATGGTAAAGTTTATTTGTTAACCGACAATGAAGATGTTGAATGATTCATTACTTACATTAGTGTTTCAAGTGATGATATTACATTGTATGTTGTTAAACCTAGAAGTAGTGAAGTTGGGTCAGTAGCGGGTAGTAATCAACTAAGTTTTTCAACCCCAGTTTATGGTGCTCAAAATTTAATGGTTCCACCACAATTTCATCACCAAGCAAATATTGTTTCACCACATTTCCAATACCAAACACAATCTCAAAACCCACAACCTTTCCCTAATCCAAATCCCAATCAACTTTCAGCACCAAATTCTGGTTTTCGTATTGACCAGTTAGACGATGATGAGCCAACAGAAAAAATTGTGAGTACTAGTCAGTATTCAAAATTTGATCTTGGTCAATACCCGGACTTTGATCTTGGTCAATACTCGGATTTTTATGATTTTTCAGAAGAAGAAACAGACCCTGCGTGTAATGATTTTGATATTGGTCAATACCCGAATTTTGATGATGAAACAGCCGTTGTCGAGGAAGATGTTGTTGATGATAATTAGGAGGAAGTTACGACTGTAAATGAACATGTTGAACATCCATTCTGTAATTCATATAACACTGAAGAAGAAAAAGAAGAAGAAGAAATCCCCAAAGAAAAGTACCCAAAGAAAATGCCATGAGAGTATAACTGGAATATGCCAGAATTACTTCAGATACCGAAAGAAGAGTTGGTAAAGATAGCAGTTGATTGTTACACAAAAATTATTCGTATCAAGAAAGATGATTGTTTTGATACAAAGGAAGACTTGAAGATAGCTTTGTATACGAAATGTGTGGAAGATGGCTATCAACTAAAAGTTAACAAATCAAGCAAAGATCGTTTCGAAACAAGGTGTATGATTGACAAAAACTGTATGTGGCGTATGATTGCAAAGAGGATAAAAGATTGAAAATGTTTCAAGTTAGGACTTTTATTGATAAACATACATGTTCAAGAACCCAAGTTTTTCCTCACCATAGACAGCAAACAAAAAGGTGTTGGGTGGTTTTCTGGCTGAGTTAATATTTTTGAATGGTAGGGTATATCGGGGACATGAAATTATGACTGACATGAATGCTCGGTTCAAGATTAGTATCTCATATTCTCAAGCTTGGAGAGCCAAATGTTATGCCTTGGAATTGTTGAGGGGGTCGCCAGAAGCATCGTTTGCCTAACTGCCGGCTTATTATCATAATTTAAAGTTGAAAAATCCTGGGTCGGTAACTCATATCAAAACAGATAGAGATGGACGCTTTGAGTTACTGTTTATTGCTGCGGTTAGTAAATCAATATAATTTTGTTGACTCATTTTTGTTAGTTACAAGCATTTCACATTTAAATGATTATATTTCTTGTGTATATGATTTTGTAGATCCGTTCGTTTATTAATTGCATGCGCCCAGTTATTATAGTTGACGGAGCACATTTAAAAGGTCGATACCTTGGAGTAAACTTATTAGCAGTAGCCATGGATGCTAACAATGGGATACTGCCAATAGCTTACGGGATTGGCAAATCTGAAACCTCTGATTCATGGACATGGTTTATGGGGCATCTTAGGGATTACATAGGTCCTATTAGCAATCTGACAATCATATCCGATAGGGCAAACTCAATTGACAACGCTGTTAGAAGGTGTTTCCCAGATGCTTTTCATGGACTTTGTGGTGTTCATTTGTATAGAAATCTAAAATCAAGGTCTGTTGGTATAAAAAATCACAAATGGACATACTGGAAGGCTGTAAAAGTTTATCGGGAAGTGGATTTTAATAAGCATATAAACTGTTTAAGACGTGTTTTACCTCAGTGTGCTCAAACAATAGAAGATGTCGGGTTTGAAAGATGGTCAAGAGTACATCAACTTGGAGCAAGATATGGTTTCATGACGTCTAATAGTGCAGAATCAATCAACTCTCTAAGTCGTCATTCCCGGAAATTACCCATTACTATGTTAATGGAGTTTTTTCGAGCCTCTATTCAACAGTGGTACTACAAGAAAAGAAACCATGCAGGTATTATTTCTTTAAATTCATAACTTATCATATATTTTACTAAGTATTATTTATTTAAATTTACAGGAACATTGGAACATCGTGTTACACCATGGACAGAAAAAAAGATAACGAAACGTGTTGTGAAGTCAACGTCATGGAGAGTTGAACCATGTTCAAACACTTTGTTTGAAGTACTAGATAATAACTTAAATGGTCTTGTCGATCTAAATGCAAAGACGTGTAGTTGTATGAAATGGCAAACATCTGGTTATCCATGTGGCCATGTTATAAAAGTTTCTCTTCATCTAAACCAAGATGATTCAAGCGCATACGCTATGGATTGCTACACTACAGAACTATATCGACAGACTTATGGCGAGATTGTCTATCATATTCCACATCCTTCTGAGTGGGACATACCAGATGACTTACAAACAGTTTTTCCACCAGCCATGGACAGAAGGCTACCTGGCCGACCAAAAAGTCATGATCGTATACCGTCTAAGGGTGAAGAGAAGAAGAGATCGACATGTAGTCGGTGCAAGGAAAGTGGTCATACAAGGTTGACATGTGGATCACCAGTGCCATCACAATCATCTTTTCCTCTACCAAAATATGGATCCTCATCAAAATCCAAAGCTCAAATGGTGTCAAGCAAAAGGCAATCAAAATCGCAATCATCTTTAAAATCCCAATCACAACCGGCTTCACCTTTTGGGACTGTTAACATAGGTGATTTTTAAATACAAACGTTGTATTATGTGGATTTTATGTGTGAACTTTTAACATTTTCAGTTAGGCATGTATTAGTAACTTGAGTTTGAAAATTGCTATGATCTGTTCAGTTGTTATCACTTATTAGGCATTCATTTGACTATCGTAACACGGAAATGACGTTCGCAATCATCTTAATGTCTATCGCAACGTGAAAATTACTATCGCAACGAGAGAATCGCAATGCGAAATAAAAATCGCAACGCGGAAATGACTATCACAATGCGAAATGAAAATCGCAACGAGAGAATCGCAAAGCGAAATGAAAATCGCAACGCGAATTTAGTTTCGCATTGCGATTTTAGTTTCGCGTTGCGATTTTCATTTCGCATTGCGATTCTCTCGTTGCGATTTTCATTTCGCATTGCGATAGTCATTTTTGCCTTCAACATAATGCAGATTGAAATCAACAAAATCAACCATTACATTTCAATCAATTAAACAAGCATAAATAAGAATTATGTTCACATCAATTAAACAAATCAACTTTTACAAATCATCTTTTACAAATCAATTAAACAATAAAAAAATAAGCAATAATTCTTATTTCCTCATCTACTATTGAATCAACTTTTGCAGCCATACATAATTTTCACGCAGCTCACTTCTGAGATTAACCTGCAGAAACCAAACATTTGCTCAAACAACACTTTCTACACATCTAAAACCTACAAACAGCAAATTATTGAATTCTAGGTACTTAACCAAACATTTTCAAACCAAAAGCCTATAAGCTTACCAATTGTTTATGGACATTTTTATAATGCGGATGTAGGTAGGTAGCGTCTCGTATATATCGATCTAGCCATATAATGCCGAAACCACAAGCCTACTGCAACTCTATCTCTATCGGTGGGAGGTAGATACTTTATACTTCCTGTGATCAAAGGCTCCAACGCCAAGCATACGAGAGGACCACAATCCCCTCTGGCTCATTCTGTTTGTTGTGGTGCGGTCTCGTCTCTGCTAACTGTAATATTGAGCTTCTTTGGCTTCTTGTTTCCAGAACGAGTCCAATAATTTATCGCATCCAAGAATTTAGCCAAATGAGAGCTCCATCCCTTAATAATATCTCTTAAATCAGCCAATGATATGTAATTTATCATGTTGTCATATACTATTGCCTTAAGGGATGGGAGCTGAAGCTCGACGACAAGCCAATGTTTACGTTCTAAAACAGGTATGCAATCATAAGTAATAATTCATTCATTTGCGCACTTATTTATGAATACCTTTAAACTCAATCTAAAATAAATACTAACCTTATCGACCTCCCACCATGCAGGATAAAGTTTAGCTTGTCCATTGCCCAACGCAAATGATTCATCTCGTTGATTCTTCAAGTGAACGGCGTTAAAAGACGTCGGCATAATTGTATATCGTGTATTTCTTTTATTTTTCTTAAGTTTCCTAATTATTAGAAGACGTGACACCCACGCATCGATATGTTGTTTTACAAAAAAAGACATATATTAGTGACTTACATAAATTTAAAAAAAATAATCAAATTGAAATATAAGAAAAATATAAGACTTACCCCTCCATCGAAATAGCCATTGTCTTTGACCCCTAATAATACGCCCCACCAAGACCGATCAAGCAACAAATAGATATCATCGTTGAGCTTGCATATGTCAGTGAAACACCCTTGGCTCCGCTCATGTAGATAAAAATCAACTGCGGTCTTAGCCCAAAGGGTGTTATCCAGAATTGTGTCCGGTAGTTGTCTCCTCTCCACTTCAGATACCGGAATGGTACTGGCCGGTAACTTATACGAGAGCCAACTCTCATCCATCATGTCCGTCACGTCAGAGGGTTTCTCAAGAATCTTACATATGACGCCATGTGAATCAGGCTCTTGAATGGTGGGAGGGACCTCTTCAACGATGACAGTGGCCTCTTGAACGGTGGGAGAGGACTCTCGAGGAATGATAGGGGCTCTTCAACGATAGGAGTGGACTCTTGAGGGATGACAGGCGAGTCGGGCTTCTTCTTGCGGTGTCTTCGCACTATTGGGGTGTACGAAGACTTAATAGTACGTGCACGCCGTCTGATGCATGAACTCCGTCGTGCAAGAAAAACCCGATGTAAAGCATCCACCTTATCAGGCCGCTAAATAATTAAATACAAAAATAAGTAAATAAACAGACATGATATTTAAACATCGAAAACAAAGACAAATATGTTTCAAACTTGCATTGTTTTCACCCAAGTCATTATTCTATCATAGTTCACAAAATGCATCAGATAACAAAGACAAATATATTTCAAACTTGCAACACTGTCAAGTTAGTATTTGTCTTTGTCTATTGGTTGAAGTAATGCAATTCATTCAAGTTTCAATTTGCAGAAGAAGAATAGTTTATGGAACTTAAAATCGCAACGTGAAAAATGACTATCGCAACGCGAAATGAATCGCAACGAGAGAATCGCAACGTGAAATGAAAATCGCAACGCGAAATGAAAATCGCAACGAGAGAATCACAACGAGAAATGAAAATCGCAACGCGATTATAGTTTCGCTTTGCGATTTTGTCGTTGCGATTTTCATTTCGCGTTGCGATTCTCTCGTTGTGATTTTCATTTCGCGTTGCGATTCATTTCGCGTTGCGATAGTCATTTTTCACGTTGCGATTTTAAGTTTCGTGTTGCGAAAGTAAACTATTTCTTCTTCTGCAAATTGAAACTTGAATGGATTGCATTACTTCAACCAAAAGATAAAACAAAGACAAATACTAACTTCAGAGTATTAAAGAATACACAGTTTAGCAGAATTGGCAGCAACCGAACAAATTTACTTTCAACCAAAAGACAAAACAAAGACAAATACTAACTTCACAGTGTTAAAGAATACACAGTTTAGCAGAATTGGCAGCAACCGAACAAATTTACTTTCAACCAAAAGACAAAAAAAAGACAAATACTAACTTCACAGTGTTAAAGAATACATAGTTTAGCAGAATTGGCAGCAACCGAACAAATTTACTTTCAACCAAAAGACAAAACAAAGACAAATACTAACTTCACAGTGTTAAAGAATACACAGTTTAGCAGAATTGGCAGCAACCGAATAAATTTACTTCAACCAAAAGACAAAACAAAAGACAAATACTAACTTCACAGTGTTAAAGAATAAACAGTTTAGCAGTATTGGCAGCAACCGAATAAATTTACTAAGCAATCTAATTGAAATGGTTAATCTAAGTGAAATTACGAGTAAATTTATCATCAAGTTAAATATGGAAAATCTTAAACTTACCTCGTTACGTAGAGTATGAACCTCATTCTGTAACGATACTACCATCTCACGTAGAGCGGCAACCTCACCACGTAAAGTAGACACCTCCACACGCCATGCACCATCGTTATCGCGTAGAGTACCGATCTCTCACGCAAGGCATTGACCTCATCACGTAACTCCCTTGACTCATCCCGTGGAGGTGGAGAACAGGAGATAGAAGTCGTGGCATCTTTGTCGGTCGCCTATCATGAGGTGATGGTGGAGAAGAGGCTCGATGATGTGATGGGATAGGTGATGGCTCTCGTTGTAGAGGTGTATAGTCGGGTAGATCAGGTGATGGCTCTGGGTGAGGTGATGGCTCTCGAAGTGGAGGAAGTGGAGGCTGCTCATCATTCGTTCCATCAAACAAACGCTGACTAGCTTGCCACCAATCAGTGGCAAGCTCAGCCTCCGTGGGTGTCAATCTCTGTAATGGAGTATTGGCCTCCTAAAAATATAAAAACTCAAACAAAGTTAAACGTCTACTATTAATAACTTGTTTATATATGATAGTATTTGTGTTAACTTACATTATTTATTTTCGCATATGGTATTAAGTCTTCCCAATCCAATATACGTTTCCTCTTCCAGGAAATAGCCCTAGGAATATAATTTGAAGTTTTTAATGCATATGTCCGCATGCTGGGGAAAGCCTCGAATATCCAAATCTACAAACAATATAATAACAAACATTAGTAATTGTTAAATAATTAATTATAATTTTGAAAACATTATATAGAAATTCTTACCTTAAAGGCCCAAACAAAGCCTGACAAAGTGTATTTCGACCCATCGCCACGCAAACTT
The DNA here is from genome assembly GCF_006381635.1 of Hibiscus syriacus. Classification (NCBI taxonomy): domain Eukaryota; kingdom Viridiplantae; phylum Streptophyta; class Magnoliopsida; order Malvales; family Malvaceae; genus Hibiscus; species Hibiscus syriacus. The sequence goes on along the minus strand of NW_024063289.1, from coordinate 1,118,466 downwards.
TTGCGGTCATCAAAGGCAGATGACAACTTAGTCCAGGTAGCTTTCCATATATACGAACCCCACGGAAACAAATTCCATGCATTTAGGTCCTCTACCAATAATATTAGCTCCTGAGGAATAGGTTGTCTGGCCTCTCTACCTAAAAAGCCGGCATACAAAAGTACTAGAAGGCATACTCGGACAACATTGACGTCATTCATCCGAGTAAAACCATCTTTCTTATTAAACAATTTCTTCAGGTCGTCGACGTGTAAGTTCGGCTTCTCTATTGACTCATCAGGAAAAACCTGGGATAACCATGATGGGCGGGTGATATGACGAGTGTACCGGCCTACATCATCGTGTCCGAATCGTAGACCAGTGATTAAGCAGAACTCCTTCCGCCCAAAACAAGTATACGCCGATGGAAAATGAAACCATATCTCTTCCTCACCACGTTGTATACTGTCGGGTAGATCGCTAGTCATGGTCTGAAGCCACAAATGGGTCAAATTAACATCTCCACCCGGATGTTGTACTCTCAGCCATGGCCCGAAGCAGGTTTCCTCAAACAATTTTTTTTGTGCAAGTGAAAGCTTCGAAGCAATTGTAGTGGCTAGGCTAACTTTATTCCTTAATGTCAATGAAGCCGAAAAAAATTTCTACAAAAACAATAAACATACCAAGTTAGATATACCAAAAACTACACTGTGAAGATATACCAAAAACAATAAACATAAAGAGTAGTAGTTTATTCTTGAAACTAAAATTTGCAGCACTGTTTTGTCTTTTGGTTGAAATGAAAATCGCAACGAGAGAATGACTATCGCAATGCGGAAATAACTATCGCAACGAGAGAATCGCAACGCGAATTGAAAATCGCAACGCGAAATTAAAATTGCAACGACAGAATCGCAACGCGAAATGAAAATCGCAATGCGATTTTGGTTTCTCGTTGCGATTTTCATTTCGTGTTGCGATTCTCTCGTTGCGATTTTCATTTCTCTCGTTGCGATAGTCATTTTCGTATTGCGATTTTCATTTTCATGTTGCGATTTTAAGTTTAGAAACTATTCTTCTTCTGCAAATTGAAACTTTAATGGATTGCATTACTTCAACCAAAAGACAAAACAAAGACAAATACTAACTTCACAGGGTTAAAGACTAAACAGTTTAGCAGTATTGGCAGCAATCGAATGAATTTAATAAGAAATCTAAGTGAAATGGTTAATCTATTATTGAAATTACCAGTAAACTTATCATCAATTTCAATATGAAAAACCTAAAATAATGCAAAAATTTCAAAATAAAAATAATTAAAAAAACTAACCCTCGGAGGTTGATTTTCCATTTCTGAATGATTGTGAGGGATTTCTGACCGTGAATGGTTGTGAGGGATTTCGCCGGAGATGGGGATGGATTTCGCCGTAGAGAGTGAGAGATGGAGATGGGACTGAGTTATGATTTTAGGTTTTAGGTTATGAGTTGCGATTACGGGATATACTGTGGACGGTTCAGTGTTTCGATAATTAATATTCGTGTTTGGAATTTGAAAATAAAATATGCGTAGCGATTCTAATGGCGCTTTAAAAATCGTGTTGCGATTTACGGATACGCGTTGCGATTTTATGTATTGTCGTTGCGATTTACGGATACGCATTGCGATTTACGTATTCTCGTTGCGATTTACAGATACGCGTTTCGATTTACGTATTCTCGTTGCGATTTACGGATACGCGTTGCGATTTTACGTATTATCATTGCGATTTACGGATACGCGTTGCGATTTTACGGATACTCGTTGCGATAGTCAGAATCGCGTTGCGATTTATATGTTCGCGTTGCGATTTTCATATTCGCGTTGCGATTCTAGAAAATCGCAATGCAAATTTGTACTATCGCATTGCGATTCTTCATAATTGCGTTGCGATTCTGGGAACTGATTTGCGATTCTGGAGATCGCGTTGCGATTTTTATTTCGCATTGCGATTTTGTTGGTCATTTTGGCAAATAAAAAAAATGGTTAAAATCGTATATTATAAGGCATTTTTGGTCACTGAGGTTATTTTCTCTTCCTGATATTATCGATAACCGTTTGAAAATTAATTTTATTCGAGATACTATCTGGTAAGTCCTTATAGACCTAAGGTACCCCCTCAGTTGGGCTCCTACGCTTCGGCTAGGGTAAGTCCTTATGGCCTAAAGTACTCCCTTAGGTTGGCTTTTATACCTAATGAGTATAAGGTAAGTCCTTATGGATACAGTTATGGGGAATTATATATTAGCGTACAGTTGGAGGGTATTACTGTGATTTTAAAATCTATTTTATTGAAATAAACTACTACCGTTTTATACTTTATGTACACTTATTTATGGTTTTGTTAGAACACACTAGGCTCCTCAACTTAATCTCTTGAATATTTTTTTGAATGTTTCCTCTGAACTGCAAGTTTCTTGATTGTTACTTGAAGAATTAATTAATGAACCTTGTCTCATCACTAGAATCAGTATATACCTGGGTTAATAAGAAAACTTTATGCCTTACCATATATATACTTATCCTTTAGCATCATTTGCTAGTTTTGTATTATTGAGTTTTCGTAAAGCTCACTCTATTTTCATGTTAAAAAGAATCGATCATGTATAGTTATCGACATTAATAATGGGAGTTCCTTTGCGTCACTTGCAAAGTATAGTACAGATGTAGTTAAGGGGCATACATGTCTCATTTTTTATATCAGTTTGAACTCATTTTGATATTATGTGTCATTAAATTGTGATTTTATGTCGGGTCATCCGTATCAGTCTGAGGGTGTTACATTTAAACTATTTTTTTTACTTTCAACTTAACTGTCCTTTTATTATTTTTAAACAAGATGAATAAGGTTAAAATTGAAATTAGACCCTCTTAAAAGAGGGTAATGTTTATTTGTATAAATAATTAAGTGTTTAATAATTTTTTTTATGTTTTCTATTTAGAATTGATGTATCTATCATATAGTTTATTAAATGTAATAAAGAAAATAATTTACAACTAAATTTATTTATTTTTATTTGATCTTACAATTTATTTATTTTATCATTAGACGCCTGATTTTTAATTTAGTCACCCAACACTAAAATCTTATAAATGAAACTTGTCTAAACACAATATATATAATTTAAGATTTTTTTTTTGTAATTAAATCATTATTTAAAAAAAAAATGTATAGTATTTCAAATTTTATAAAATAAAAAAAATTGGACTTGATAGGAGATAACAAGACCCGATCTATCGGTTTCTTCTCTCGTGAAGTGTTCCGTCCAATTTATCGTCCTTCGTACTCCATCCCCTCAATCAATCGCATTAAATATCTATCATCTTGTGCTACTTCATGTAATGTCACACCATCTTTTGTTGCCTTTACAGTCTTTCCACGTGTCGCGTCGTGATTCGCACTTCCTCCATTCTCGTCTCATACAAAACCAACTCTTCTCGGCTTCCTCTGCATTCATTTTTCTTCTGTCAATGGCTGATTCTCTGTGTGTTCCTTTGGCTGCCAAGCCTCATTCCCTTTGGTTTTACGAAACTGCCCTACCCCTTCTCGTGTTTTTACTCCCAAGTCGTCCTCTTTGCCTTTGAATGGGAGTGAGAATAAGCTTAATGTGTTAGCTGTGAGTCAGAACTCGCGCGTTTCACTCTCCCACCGTGCCGGACCGGTTCGCGCTCTTGACTCCGACGTTCCGCACCCGCTTCACAAGGTATCTTGGAATTCAATTTTTTCGTTGAAATGTGACAATTGTTGACTGTTGTTCTCAGTTTATTAAAAAATACAACTCCGTTTCCAGCTTACCATACGCGATTTTCTTTTCTTTCTGAAAAGAATTTTTTTGATGTAGTTTTCTAAAAGAGTGAAAGTATAGGTATACATATACTTTTTCTACCTCGCTTGAATTATTATTTGTCGGTGTTTTAAATTTTAATCACTGTATTTTAAACAAATAAGAAATCAAACTGAAACCAGAGATTTTTTTAGAAACTACGCTAATGCAAAAGGTTATTTCATTTTCACGTAGCCCGAAAGTTCAAAACATCAAATTTTGAAGTTTCTTTTACGTTTCATTTTTCTCTGTTTCTTTTATTGAAAAAAAAACACAGTCAATCAAAGACTCTTGGATTTTTTTTTGGATTGTTGACAGTTTCCAGTATTCTGGGTTTGGAAAACCTGAGGGGAAAATTTAAGGAATTTGAGATGTAAAGATTAAGCTGAATTTGTTTAGTAGACAATTGGGTAAGTAGTTTTAAAGTGTATTACTATTATTTTTGGTGTTTGTTGTTGAATTGGGAAGGGAGCAGTGAATGTTAAGAGTAGGAAGAGCTACGATGAATGGGATTCATGGACAGCGGAGTTTGCGGGAGCAGCAAATTTCCCGTTTTTATTGCTCCAATTGCATCAGATCATCCTCAACGCTTGCAATCTTATGGCAGGGAATAAGACTGCCCTCCTGGCCGTACCATGTCTGGTAATGTATAATTATCCTTTGAATTCTACTGGTTTATTGCTGTGACCAAAAGGGTTAAAGAAGGTTTTAATAATTCCAGTTGGCTTATTGCCTTTTATGTTTTATCAATGCTAAAACTTCTGTGACTTTTTGCTTTGGAAAATACCTATAACTTCAATGCCTTTCATGCCAACAATGAAACAATGAATTTTGAAATCATTGGCTACTTAGAAGTGTCGACTTACGAAATACCTAAGAGTTGGCTAAAAACATGATATTCCTGCTATTGGTCTGCTGAAAAGCAGTACATGAACCTCTATTTGTTACAAGGTCATGCTTAATTATAGTGGTTTTGAGTCTTCTCATACAATACCTAAGAGTTGAGACTTGATAGTGTATTTGTTTTGGTGGATTCATCGCCAAAAGTGACATTACTTGAAGATCCTTTTAGCCTCTGCTGAGCTGCGATTAGGACCTCTAATTGTGTTGTAAATGCAAGGAATGTTCACCGGTTTACTTGGAAACCTTTCATTGCTTTCTTACTTTGCCAAGAAAAGGGAAACGGAGGTAGCTGTGGTGCAAACACTAGGAGTGATATCGATATTTGTGGTGATTACTCAGCTTGCCAAGGGAGCAGCTATGCCTTTACCTCAATACGTGGCCACGTCTGTTGTTGTGGTTGCTGGGCTCATTTTAAATTTTTTGAATTACTATGGTATGCTCAACAAAACCATCTGGATACTTTGGGAAGACTTTATGACTGTTGGTGGATTTTCAGTGCTTCCCCAGGTAAGCTCTCAGTCCCCTGTTGCCTGCATACTTAAAAATTCCGATGTATACAAACTCAAATGTGATAATTTCACTGATCAGCAAAATCTATCGATATATTTCTTTCGGCCATTCGGCAGTTTTTTTTAGTTCAAGAATATCTCCTTTTCTTTTAAACTTATTTGATTACAGATAATTTAGTCCACATTTGTTCCATACATACCCAATAGCATTTTGCGGGGGACAATAGCATTTGTAATGGCTGTAGCAGCTGTAACTCTGGTAACTTCTATAAAATCTACTATATATCTTGTTACATTGTCTGTTTCAAGCATTTTGACTGCACTTTTTCTCGTTCGATCTATTGGACTCCTAGTTCTTTTTCATTTATTTTAAGATCCTCTTGCATTGGAAGTTGCATTTTTCTTACAAATATTCATAGAGAACTGGCATCAGCACAATCGTATCCTTCTGAGATTGCATTTGCCGAATTTACAGGAACATATGGCAAACTTTCGGAAAATGGTGTCAAATTCGTAGGATCTATTTCTGGGTGGATGGCAACACTTCTTTTTATGTGGATGCCTGTTTCACAAATGGTAATCCTTGTTTGAACATCTGTATCTAAGACTCAGAAGATATCAAGAAAAAATAATCAACTCATCTACATATTGGAGTAAGATTTGTGCTTCCTTTTCAAAGGACAAATTTCCTGAATCCTGAGAATATAAAAGGTTTGTCAGCTTTTTCAATGGTGATGGCTATGCTTGGAAATGGACTTATGATTTATTTATTCGTGATTTTATGTGGTAATGCACTCTATCAATTCTATTTATAAAGTTATTTGCATAAATGATTGATGTAAAAGTAGAGAGTATTCTAAGTGACTTCAAACCAACATTTATTATTCTTCTTACTTTTATCCCTTTTTGGAGCAATTTTGTGCTCGTTTTTTGATTTGTTTGTTATTTACATACACAGTTTTTAGCAACATAGAGTCTCAATTATTCTGTCATTCCAGTTTCAACACCATCAGCCGGGAATTCTTCTTGGTAGCGACAGTCGGGTTAATAGCATAGATAGGTTGTCTCTCCACCCCATCTAACTCGTATTAAACTATTCCTATGCCCTGCATCTTCAAGCAAATGATAACTGAATGTGTTTCTCACCATGCAATCATTATCAAACTATTTCCACTCATCAACAGGAATGGCTTTCTGGAGAGATTCCGTTGTGCATTGATAAAACTCGCCAAGAAGATCTTTGAAAAAGTTGGTATTTGGATCATTAGTTGAAGCCAATATGACAATGTCATGAGTTCCGGTGACGACACGAAATACTCCTGGCCGAGATTCCAAGTATGCAGCCACAGTCTTCCAACTAAAGAGGTACCTACCGGATAATAGTATATGTTCCTTATCTTAATAACCATTGGTTTCATTTCCAAAGATGATAACTAGTATTTTAATAAATTAGAGAAAGGATAGATAAAACACAACAGTTCAAGCTTTGGGGAACTGTAGTCCAGTTTATAGAGAGGTTGATCATAAAATGATGGCATGGGTGTATTGTATAATGCTGAACTGTAATTGATAATCAAGCTCAATGGTAGCACTAAGGTCACCAACCCAACGTGTTCTACTATATGTTCTTGCTAGTTGAATCTTTTGTAGCTTTGGGGTGCTTAAAGCTCCTTGACAAAATTTTTCAATATGGCTCTAGGATCAAATATGGGGGCGATTTGACCTAAAAATACCCTAGGAACCTAATATACCCTAAATAACACCCTTTGACCAATATTTCTCTAACTAACACCCTTTCGTCTAATGTGACACAAAGGTGCTCCCCTGCTAACGCGCTTTAGAGGGGTTTGCTTTTGTGGACATAAGACGCGTTTCCAGGGAAGCCCTTTCCAGCTGATGTGGCGTCACGTGGAAAGAGCGTTTCAGGGAACGCGTCTTTAAAAGAGTATTTCAGGAAACACATCTTTGTTTTTTTAATAAAGATTTAATGTTTATGGTTTAAAGTTATTATAAATGAATTTATTAAACTAATATTACAATTAATTTAAGGATTAAATTGTAGCTAACAATTAAATTTAGAGACGTAATGTGAATGAAACATAAAAATTTAGCATGTTGACTAAATTAACGTAAAGTAAAATTGAAACATTCGAATTGAAATAAATTAAACTATGTTAGTGACAAAAATAGAAAAATTCTCCTAAATTCAAGGAGCCTAAAAATAATTTCTATTTAGTGAACCTAAATATACTAATAGTTAAAAATGCTAAATTATGAAAGCATGCCATTATAATTAAAACAATATCAAAAAGGGCATTACATGTGACTAAATGTAAATTTATGCTAAAGTTTTGAGGGTATGAGTAGTATGATTTTATCATTTTTCTAAAAGGAGATATATAGGGACCGAAATGTAAATAAGATATAAATATTTAATGGCTTAAGTGTGATTTACCTATAAATTCTTGCTATTTATACTATATTTTTGATTTTGGTAAAACTTAACCCTAAATAACATAATCTACCGTCGCCTCTTTTTGTTTTCTCCTCTTGCCTAAAGTCCATCTCTCTACGGTCGAGACTCTCAAGAAAACACAGACATCGACGCTGGCTACTACTTGACGGGGGCTATTCCCCTCCGATCATCATTAAAGATATTGTGAAACGCTTAAATTCTTAAAATGTGTATTAAAGGTGGAGTGATTTTAGGTTAAAATGTTATATGTTTCGTTAAGATGAAAGTGGTGAAGGATTTTCTAGGTCAAATATTCATTATGGTTGTGTAGGTTAAAGTGCTTTAGGGTAATGTTCGATTAAATTGAAAATGCTCGATTAAATTGAAAATGTTAATTACTTGAAGTAAGAGGTAAGTGGAAGATTAAGGTGAAAGTATACATACATTGCAAAATTATAGAAAATGTAATTACATTGAAATATTATAAACAAAAACATTCATTGAAATAGAAAATGCAATTATATAAGGTTTAACGGTTAAGTAAGATAATAGAGTTGAACATTTTTTTCTATTGTGTCGGATGTTTCTACAATGCCCACATCTTTTTTGTTCTGTTGACCTCTCCTGAATATCCATATCACAATGTATTCTAGTAGATTTTGGTCGACCTGAGTCGTTCAATAGCAATGGATCTAGTATAATTGTAAGCCAAGTTTGAATCTCATCTGAGTCTTTTTCGTTACCTATGTTCGGAAACTCAAATTTATATACCTTGAATATTGTGAAAGTTAGTATACGAGATCAATATAATTTTTGTAGTCCAAATGTAAATGTGAGCAAGATGATATGACATGAGAGCATGGATATTTGAGTGCTTGAAAGAAGCCACATTCACACACATCTCTTGCAGATTAACTCTGAAAGAGTTAATTTCAATCCTTTGAAGAAGATGTGTCATTTCGGTTACGAAATAATTCACGGGTGCGAAAAAAATTTGTAACCAACATCCATTTGAAGCAGTCATTTTTTCTGTAAATAGCTACTACTATTGGGTGATAAATATGGCTTGTCCACCGAGATTTGCAAATAGTTGACCCAAACAAAAATAAGTTGTTTTGACCAACGCTGTGACTAGTAAATGACGTGCTCCCTTTAAGGTTAAATTGATTGCTTCAGCCAAGTTGGTTGTCATATGACTATAGCGATACTCCAATCATAAGCATTTGTTTATATTTCTTTGTTGATGTCCATAATGTACTCAAACCCCTTCTTATTTTTGCCAAACAATTTTTGTACCATATACTGAAACCTTTGAGGTAATAGTTCGTAACCTAAGCCGTTAGAAATATTTAATAGTTAATATGAAGTGCAAATAAGTAATACGAAAATGATTGAAAAAATAGAAAAAAGTAACATCCATGCGCACGATTAACTGATGTTCATCATTCTTCTTGTATTTTTCATAATAGTTTGCAGTAATATGACGGGCACAATAACGATGTTGAACATGTGGAGATTTTCACATTGGACCCAAAGAGTCCATTGATGCTTTTATCCTGGCTACTCGGTATGAAATAATGCATACGCATTCCATTGACATGTAAACGTAAATTTTTAAGAAAAAAGTCGAAGACTCAGTGTCTTCCTTAAACGAGGGTAAACGCAACAGGAAGAATATTGCAGTTACCATCTTGGACCACAACCAATAATAAAATTTGTTTGTATTTCTCATACATGAAAGTACCATCAATTTGGACTACTGGTTTATAGTACTTCACTGTATTAATACACTGAGGGTAAGTCCAAAAGACACGGTAGAATTGGTAGTGATTGGAACCACTCGATCATTCACGTAATGATATTGAGTTTTGAACTCAACAATTGTCCCGGGATTAAGTCTTTGCATAACATGAAACCAACATGACAGCTCGTTGTATGAGGTGTACCCATATTGTGATTGTATAACAGAAATCAACACTGCAACAGCTACGAGAGCTTTGTATAACAGAAATCAATACTGCAACAATTGTAATGTCACTTTCTTGGTGAACTATAATTGGAAATTAACTTGAATTTCGAATATAATTTTAAATTTTAATTGGAATATTAAGTTAAATTTGAATTTGAATTTTAAAAATATTTAACAAACATTTAATGTTGAATTTGAATTTAAATTTTAAAAATATTGTTGTAACAACCATTAAATGTTTAAATAACATTGTAAAATTACATAAAATTGTGAAATATAATTATTTAAAAAACATTTAAATACAATTGGATCAAACGATGTCGTTTTCTCGAATGAGTTTCACATGGCGGTGATTATCTATTTCGCTGAGAATTTCTTCGTATAATTTGCTTTTCATTCTCTTCATCGTCACTATAATCATCATTTTCGACATTTTGTTCATTTGACATAGATGATGATGAAGGGCATATATAAAATAACGACATTGGAAGAGTGTTATTAACAATCCACCTCACGTAGAGAATTGAGAAAATTGTAAAAATATTGGCATCGATGTCTGAGATTTAGATGGAGTTTGAGGTTTGTGGAGAAGCACCACCAGTAAAATAAGATACATATGAATCATATGATGGATCATTAAACATATCAGTATATGAATCTCCATAGGGTGTCATAAAACCCTACGGGTTGGGCATGTAATCTTGCGGGTTGGGTATGTACCATTGTGGGTTAGGAATGTAACCTTACGGAGATGACATATGAGCTGGTGGGCTTGACATATACCCTTGCGGTGATGACATATGAACTAGTGGGTTGGGCACGTACTCCTGTGGCATTATCATCGGTGGATATGGATGTTGTGATGGACCTGGCGGTGCGACTGATACCTAACCAGTAGCGACTTCTCTACGTCATGAGTCGGGGGACGATGATATTGTGATGGTGGATGTCTATCTCGACAGATGAATGCTAACCTCTCGTGCTTCCGTCGAAAGTAGAAACGACTTTCAGTTTTCATTAACATACTCCATATAGTTATCCGTAACCATATGACCAGCTTTAGCATAAAACTGTCGAGGGGGCAAGTGTTCATATCGGTTGTCCCAAATCGCAATTCAATCTCTGTGTTTCACCACCCTGTTGACCTCTTTCTTTCTTCTATTGTCTATGTTATGCATGTTGTCTAAATTTATAGGTGCTTCAGGAATATATTGCATACAACAAAACTGACAGAGCACATGATCAACCTTATGTCACTCAACAATAGAATAACATATAAGAAGTACAACTGTCATCCAAACATCTAATGACCCACTCAGGTGGGGTGGGATACAAGCCTTTACTTTATCACTCGCATAAGGAATTCACTGAAACTGAAACATAAATATATAATTTTAATAAATATAATATTCTGATTATTTCAAGTATTTTAAATTAAATTATTTATATTTAAACAAATTTAAAATTATAATATAGACCCAGTTTTTTTATTAATAATTAAACGGATTTCCTATAGTACAATAGGGATATCTCTATATTTCTTTTCATCGACCAACTATGAAATATAATATAAACTAAATATCACTTATTTAATTAAAAATATTTAAATCAAAATTTAGTTCAGAAATTACCTCAAAAATAAGGGGAATATATATGACTCATTAACGATCAGGCAAAAGAAAGGCATACGAACCAAGCCCATGATTGGAGAAGCAGGAATCATCCACCGATAGCAGTTTTTTATAATTCGTTGTATGATACATTTCTCTAAAGAGAAATACCAAAACTATAACTCCCCAACTATATCTTCATCCTTCATCAAAATTAATAAGATGACGCAACCACATACAATGCACCTAGTTACGAGATTTGTCAGACATCAATATTCTTCCAATGATTCGTAGAATATAAGCCTGAGCACATGTTTTGCTTCATCCTCAGAAGCATTTTCATTCGAAACTTCAAAATTAACTTTTAGCCATAATAAAGTTATTCTACCTCCATTGAAATCTGGCGGAGCAGCTTCAAGATACTCCATGCATATTGAATGCCAATCACCGTCGGCCACACCACACATAATATTTTCGTCAACGAGAAGCCCTAAATGCGAAAATTAGGATAGGTTCGAACTTTTGTAATATACCCAAATCCGATAGAAGACAAATATGACAAAATATGTGTTGGTGTCGGTATCTTCGTGTTTTTAATAAATGTCTCCAAAATACAATCATTTTCCTAATTAATAAGCTTTACAAAAATTAAAATTAATATAAATTCATGATAAATTTAAATTAAAAATAATAATAAACATTAACATAAATTTTAAAAACAATATTACCATATCATTAAAATGTCTGGAGATAAGATTTGCATCTATTCGCAGTAACATTTCGCTTTCCATTATAACTATAGACAAACAAATATAATTAGTACAAATAATAATAATTAATAAATTTAAATAAATAATAATTATATAAATATTATTTTAATAAAAAATAAAATATCATTTTTAAAAATTATTTATAAAAATATAACAACTATTTAAAAAAATATATTAATTTAAAAATAAATTTATTTCCACTAATAAGAAACTTTAAATTCAAATAAAAGAAGAATTTGAGTTATATTATAAAGAAAGATGTTTTGGTGTGAAGAATGAGAGTTTTTTGACCTAAAAATCACCCTATGAACTTATTATACCCTAAATAACACCCTTTGACCAATATTTCCTAACTAACACCCTTTCGTTAAGGTGACACAAAGGCACGCCCCCGGTAACGCGTTTTAGCGGGGTTTCAACTGTCTGGATTGATACTTAGGTAATGCGCATTTCAGGAAACGTGCTTTAGCGGGGTTTCTGCTGACGGGATGCCACGAGGGTAAGACGCGTTTCAGGGGTGCGCTTTCACGGGGTTCGGTGATACGTAGGTAAAGCACGTTTCCAGGGGTGCGTCTTTCATTAAAATACATTTAATTCCCACTCGTTTTCCCCACCTAACACCCTCTCCTCCCTTATATAAACTCCTTCAACTCCCCTCACTCTTCACACCAAAACATCTATTCCTCTAATATAACTCAAATTCTTCCTTTATTTGAGTTTAAAATTTCTTATTAGTGATAATAATTTTTTTTTTAAAATTAATATATTTTTTAAATAATTTTTATAAATAATTTTTAAAAATAATATTTTATTTTTTTATTAAAATAATATTTATATAATTATTATTTGTGCCAATTATTTTTTTTGTCTACAGTTATAATGGAAAGCGAAACGCTACTGTGATTAAATGCAAATCATATCTCCAAACATTTTAGTGATATTGTAATATTTTTTAAATTTATTTTAATGTTTATTATTATTTTTAATTTAAATTAATCATGTATTTGTATTAATTTTAAAATTTTGAAATGCTTATTAATTAGGAGAATGATCGTATTTTGGAGACATTTATTAAAAACACGAAGATATCGACACCAACATGTATTTTGCCATATCTGTCTTTTGCCTAGTTCGTGTATATTGCAAAAGTTATTGGCAGTTGTAAATTCGAACCCATCCTAATTTCCGCATTAGTTGAGGTAGAGATCGGAGACACATTTCATCTTCCATGTGGAGAGTGTACAATTATTGGAGAATGTCTTAATGCATTTGAGGCTTTCCGTTGATGGAAATATTATGTGTGGTGTGGCCGATGGTGATTGACATTCAATATGAATGAAGTATCTTGGAGCAGCTCCGTAAGATTTCAATGGAGGTAGAATAGCTTTATCATGGTTAAAAGTCAATTTTGATGTTTTGAATGAAAATGCTTCTAAGGATGAAGCAAAAGCATGTGCTCGGGCTTATATATTACGAATCATTGGAGGAATATTAATGACCGATAAATCTCGCAACCTGGTGCATTGTATGCGGTTGCATCATCTTATTGATTTTGATGAAGCATGAATATATTGTTGAGGCGTTGCAATTTTGGCATTTCTCTTTAGAGAAATGCGTCGTGTAACGAATTATAAAAAAATGCTATCGGTGGATGTCTCCTGCTTTTCCAATCATGGGTGTAGTTCCGCATGCCTTTCTTATGCCCGATCGTTAATGAGTCATACATATTCCCTTTTTTATTGAGGTAATTTCTGAATTAAATTTTGATTTAAATATTTTTAATTAAATAAGGTGATATTTAGTTTATATTATATTTCATAGGTTGTCGATGAAAAGAAAGAATCATAGAGATATTCCTACTGAACTAGAGGAAATTTGTTTAATTATTGATAAAAAAGTTGAGTCTGAGACATGTTTTTAAATATGTTTAAATATGAATAATTTAATTTAAAATACTTGATATAATTATAATATTATATTTATTAGAATTATATATTTATGTTTCAGTGAATACCTTATGCGAGCGATAAAGTAAAGACTTGTATCTTACCCTACCTGAGTGAGTCATTAGATGTTTGGATGTCAGTTGTACCTCTTATATATTATGCTATTGTTGAGTGGCATCCGGTTGATCGTGCGATCCGTCAGTTTTGTTGTACGTAATATATTCCTTGAGCACCTATGAATTTAGACAACATGCATAACATAGACAGACGAGGAAAGAAATAGGTCAATTGGGTGGGGGAGCACAGAGATTGGATTGCGATTTGGGAAAATTGGTATGAACTCTTGCCCCCTCGACCGTTTTACGTTGAAACTGGTCATATGGTTACAGATAACTATATGGAGTGGTTTAGTGAAAACGGAAAGTCGTTTCTATTTTCGGCGGAAGCACGAGGGGTTAGCATTCATAGGCGCCGAGATAGACATCCACTCTCACAAGATCATCGTCCCCCGACTCATGGACGAAGAGAAGCCGCTACCGGTTCGACATCAGTCGCACCACCAGAACCGTCACAACATCCATATCCACTGATGATATCATAGGGATACATGCCCAGCCCACCAGTTCAGATACCATCTCCACAATGGTATATGCCAAGCCTATCAGTTCATATGTCATATCCACAGTGTTACAATCCTAGCCCATATGGGTATATACCCAGCTCGCAAGGTTACATGCCCAGCCCGCAGAGTTTTATGACAACCTATGAAGATGCATATACGATTTTGTTTAATAATCTAACATATGGTTCATATGCATCTTATTTGGCTGGTGGTACTTCTCTACAAACACTTAAACTCCATCTGGATCAAAAACATCGATGCTAATATTTTCATAGTTTTCTCAATTCTCTATGAGCGTTGGGATTGTTAGTAACACTCCTCCAGGATCGTTATTTTATACATGCCCTTCATCATCATCTATTTCAAATGAACAAAATGTCGATGATAATGAATGATAGTGAAGATGAGGAGAATGAAGAGCAAGTTATATAAAGAAATCTCAACGAAATAAATAACCACCACCATGTAGAACTCATTCGAGAAGACGACATCGTTGATCCAATTGTATTTAAATGTTATTTAAATAGTTGTATTTCACAATTTTATATAATTTTACAATGTTATTTAAATGTTTAATAGTTGTTACAACAATATTTTTAAAATTTAAATTTAAATTCAACATTAAATGTTTGTTAAATATTTTTAAAATGTAAATCCAAATTTAACTTAATATTTCAATTAAAATTTAAAATTGTATTCGAAATTCAAAGTTATATTCCAGTTATAGTTCACCAAGAAACAACATTACAATTGAAACTTAAATTACATTGTCTTGTAAAAATTATTTAAAAAATATTTTCACAATAATTAATGAGCATCATTATAAAACATATACATTACAAGCCACGTGTTATAATCCTATTAACATAGGCTCAAATGGAAAATAATTCGTAAAAACATTCGATGCTCATTCGATACAATTTCAATGTCAAAACATAAATGTTGACTTTATCACTTCAACATAACCGTTCTAACTCATTTTTATCCAATTTATCCAAACTTCACATAACACTTTGATTTAAGTTAGGAACTTAAAATTATCCATATAGCATGATTTTATCCTTAACTTGCTCAACTTCAAAAAATAATCCAATTTAACATTCTAACATTAAATTCAACACTCTATCATAAATTTCAAACATAAATTTCAAGAATAATAGGGCAATTATAATCTATTCTCTATAAAAAGGGGAAGACGCGCCCTGCGCTTTCATTACATTATTGAGTCCCTTTAAACATGATAGGTACTGACAAAAATAGTGCCCCGCGGGGGGACATTACACATAATAGGGTAATTATAACTTATTCTCTAACAAAAAAGGGAAGGTGCGCCCCTGAAATACGCTTTCACCACATTGTTGCGTCCCCTCAAACATGATAAGTACTGACATGAATAGTGGTCTATCAGGGGATATCACACATAATAGGGCAATTATAACCTATTCTCTGAAAAAAAGGGAAGGCGTGTTCCCTGTAACGCTTTCACTACACTGATGCCTCCCCTCAAACATGATAGGTACTGACATTAATAGTGTCCAGCCGGGGGACATCACACATAATAGGGCAATTATAATCTATTCTCTGACAAAAAAAGGGAAGGCGCACCCACTGAAACGTGCTTTCACCACATTGTTGCGTCCCCTCAAACATGATAGATATTGATATGAATAGTGCCCCATCGGAGGACATCACACATAATAGGGCAATTATAACCTATTCTCTGATAAAAAAAGGGAAGGCGCCCCCCTGAAACGCACTTTCATCACTTTTTTGTGTCCCCTCAAACATGATAGTACTGACATAAATAGTGTCCCGTCGGGGGATATCACACATGATAGGGAAATTATAACCTATTATCTAACAAAAAAAGGGATGGAGCATCCCCTGAAATGCGCTTTCACGTAAATAGTATCCCAGTTATAGGCATTATTATATGCAACGTATTGTAAACTTTCAAAACACACATCTGCTCCCAAGCTTTCAAAATCTCATACTCTAAATTTCTCAAAACTCTCAAACTTGTATTCTCTGAAAATGAGTCGTCTTTCTACTGTTGTTTTCTATGATGGAGAAATTCAGGAATCTGAAGAGGGGGTTGTTTTTGAATCAGATCATTATATCCCCTTAACCTTGAAGAGAAACATCATTCTTGAAGAGTTAATCACAAAAAAATCATTAAAGATTCGTGTAGTAGGCCGGAGGAGACTATATTCATTTCAGTATAGATTTCCTACTGAACTTTTTCCACTCATATATACATCATTTCATCTTTTATTGAAATGTATACCACTTTTATTGAGGTTTGTGCTTTTCGTGGTTTTTCATATTCATCTCACTTTGGCATTGCGTACCAAGCTGATCAAGTTGATAGCCCAACGCAACTGATATGTAATGATTTCACATCATTAATGGCAAATTCAACGCCAGATGCCATGCCATCAAGTTCAATAGGAAGGCATTCATCAGCTACTGCTTATGATCTCAGCCCATGTGGCTTCACCAATAATCCATGTGGCAACATCTCTTATGCTTCAAGGGGTAGACATTCATCTACCACTGTTTTCGACTTACACATGGAAATACCACCGAGACAACAGTTTGTTCAAAACCCACATGATACAATTGCTTCAAGTTCAAGGGAAGATACGCAAGTGGCAACTTATTTGACCTCAACATTGGATTATCGAGACAACAGCCAGGTGCAGATGGTATTGAAACGAGATTATTCGTTGAACCTGACTCACCACAGTTTAACATATACTCTGATGAGGATGAGGATGACGTTCTCATAAATACAACACCAGTTGAACTTTCTTCACATATGTATGAGATTGATTATAATGCAATGTACAAGCCTGAATTTCCGGATCTCCCTAATGATTGCAACTATGGACTTAGTCATCAGTCAATGAAGGTGATTTACATATTGGAATGGAGTTCGCATCGAAAGAGGAAGCAATGATGGTAATAAAGAGTTACAATATTCGTAACTCAGTTCACTCCCGAGTTGATCGATCTACCACAGAGAAATATGTATGTTACTGTGTTCAACGTGACAACGGATGTAAGTGGATGGTTCGTGTATCAAAGAGAGAGAGGAAGAATAACTTATGAGAACTAACCAGATACAACGGTTCTCATACGTGTTGTGCAAGAGGTATAAACCAGGATCATCCCATTCAGAACTCCAATATTATTTGCCAAGCTATAATGTTCATTGTGAAGAAAACCTCTCATATAGCTGTTGCAATGTTGATTTCTGCTATACAATAAAATATGGGTACATCGTCTCCTATAAAAAGCTTGGAAGGCAAAACAGAATACCATTGTCAAACTTAATGGCAAATGAGATTTCTCTTACAACGAGCTGCCTAGTTGGTTTCATGTTATGCAAAGACTTAATCCCAGGACAATTGTTGAGTCGAAACTCAACATCATTACGTGAATGTTCTAGTGGTTCGCGATAGCTGCAAATTCTACCGTGTCTTTTGGACTTACCCTCAGTGTATTAATGCAGTGAAGTACTGTAAACCAGTGTGCAAATTGATGGTAGTTTCTTGTATATGAAATACAAGAAAGTTTTATTATGGGCTGTGGTATAATATGGTAACTGTAATATTCTTCCTGTTGCGTTTGCCCTCCATCAAGGAGAAGACACTGAGTCTTCGGTTTTTTTTCTTAAAAAATTACGTTTACATGTTGTCACAAGGGAACACGTATGCGTTATTTCAGACCGAGGAGCCAGAATAAAAGCAGCAATAGACTCTTTGGGTCCAATGTAGAAACCTCCACATGTTAAGCATCGTTATTGTGTCTGTCATATTGATGCAAACTATTATGGAAAATACAAGAATAATGATGAACGTCAGTTAGTCGTGCGCATGGATATGTTACTTTTTTCCATTTTTTAATCATTTTCGTATTACTTATTTATACTTCATATTAACTATTACATATTCTTAATGGCTTAGATTACGAACTCTTACCTCAAAGGTTTGAGTCTATGCTACAAGAATTGTTTGGCAAAAATAAGAAGTGCGAGTACATTATGTACATCAGCAAAGAAATGTGGACAAATGTTTATGACGGGGGGTATCACTATGGTCATATGACAACCAACTTGGCTGAAGAAATCAATTCAACCTTAAAGGGGGCGCGTCATTTTCCAGTCACGGCGTTGGTCAAAACGACTTATTTTTGTTTGGGTCAACTATTTGCAAAGCTCGGTGGACAATCTCTTACTTTGATATAGAACGACCAAGACTAATAGTTGATATATAGAAAAAAGTGGTTGCTTCAAATGAGATGTTGGTTAAAAATTTTCTCGCACCCATGAATTATTTCGTGTAACCGAAATGCCACGTTCTCTTAAAGGGATTGAAGCTAACTCTTTCAGAGTTAATCTGCAAGAGAGGTGGTGTGATTGTGGTTTCTTTCAAGCACTCAAATATCCATGCTCTCATGTCATAACATATTGATCACATTCGCATTTGGACTATAAAAATTATGTTGATCTAGTATACCAACTTTCACAAGTATTCAAGGTATATGAATTTGAGTTTCCGCCTATAGGTAACGAAAGAAACCCATATGAGATTCAAACTTGACTTACAATTATACCATATCCGTTGCTATTGAGGACTCAAGTCGTCTAAAATCCACTAGAATACTTTGTGATATGGATATTCGGGAGAGGTCAACAGAACAAAAAAGATGTGGGCATTACAGAAACATCGGGCACAATAGAAAAAGAAAATGTCCAGCTCTGTTATCTTCACTTAACTGTTAACCCTTATGTAATTGAATTTTCTATTTCAATGAATGTTTTGTTTCCAATATTTAAATGTAATTGCATTTTCTATAATTTCCCAATGTATGTGTAATTTTTACCTAAAATTTCCACTTACCTCTTACTTCAAGTAATTAACATTTTCAATTTAATTGAACCTTACCCTAAAGTACTTTAACCTACACAACCTTAATGAATCTTTGACCTACAAAATCCTTCACCACTTTCACCTTAACGAAACATATAACACTTTAACCTAAATTCACTCCACCTTTAATACACATTTAAAGAATTTAAGCGTTTCACGATGCTCTTTAAAGATATTCGGAGGGGTGTGGCCCTTGTCAAGCGGTAGCCAACGTAGTTGTCTGTGTTTTCTTAAGAGTCTCGACCGTAGAGGTGGACTTTAGGCAAGAGGAGAAAACAAAGAGAGAGGCGGTGGTATATTATTTAGGGTTAGGGTTTACCAAAATAAAAAAAATATGGTATAAATAGCAAGAATTTATGGGTAAATCACACTTAAGCCATTGAATCTTTATATTTTATTTACATTTTAGTCCCTATATATATCCTTTTAGGAAAATAGTAAAATCATACTCATACCCTCAAAACTTTAGCATAAATTTACGTTTTAGTCACATGTGATGCCCTTTTTGATATTGTTTTAATTATAATGTCATGCTTTCATAATTTAACATTTTAACTATTAGTATATTTTAGGTTCACTAAAATGAAAATTATTTTTAGGTCCCTTGAATTTAGGAGCATTTTTCTGTTTTTGTCACTAACATAGTTTAATTTATTTCAATTTGAAGCTTCATTTTTACTTTACGTTAATCACCATGCTAAATTTTTATGTTTCATTCACATTATGTCCCTAAATTTAATTGTTAGCTACAATTTAATCCTTAAATTAATTGTAGTATTAGTTTAATAAATTCATTTATAATAACTCTAAACCATAAACATTAAATCTTTATTAAAAAAAAAGCAAAGGCGCGTTTCCTGAAACGCTCTTTCAAAGGTGCGTTCCCTGAAACGCTCTTTCAAAGACGCGTTCCCTGAAACGCTCTTTCCAGCGTGGCACCACATCAGTTGGAAGTCGCTTCCCCAGAAATGCGTCTTATGTCCACATAAGCAAACCCCGCTAAAGCGCGTTACGGGGCGCGCCTTTGTGCCACCTTAGACGAAAGAGTGTTAGTTAGGGAAATATTGGTAAAAGGGTGTTATTTAGGGTATATTAGGTTCATAGGGTGATTTTTAGGTGAAAAAGCCAAGTATGGGAGGGATTAAATTGTTTTGAATCAATATAAAAGTTCGCTTAATCATTTGATATTGAACATTTAGACATCTCTACATGTGTGGTACTCAATGACCTCAAAGAATAACAACAATTCTTTAATCACGGAGGTCTTTGGTTCGTGTAAAAATCTTATTTAAATAAATTTTAAATAAAAATTAAATATTATTGCACCGAACATTTGGAGGGATCACAGCTGCTCCCAACCCTCCGTCTCCAAGGACATTTACCTCAAAATAACTTTCTCCAATGATGGAAACTTGAAATTGCAATTACCGGAACAGAAGCTTTTGAGAATTTGCAAAAAGTGAAGCTCCAAACATTTTTTAATTATTCTTTGAAAACATTTTTTGAGAATTTGAACTCTTTGAAAACAGTCTCATTATGTTTTGCGTCTTCCTCCGAGCTTGTGATTACTTATCATGTTACAATTAATTATTATGACAACTTTTTTTTTAAAAAATATATAAATTAAAATAACTAATTATTCTCTAAATAAAACGATCTTATATATATATATATATTTATAAATTTATTTTCACATGTTTCTTATATTCAATCTTATTGAAATGTCGACGTTTCGACACAGTGGTCAAGCACAGTCAAATGGAGACGGTGAATGAAGAAGAGAAAGACAAGCAATTAAAGTTTACTTGGTTTCGTTTGGGAATGTTATCCAAAAAGAGCTTTTCCATCGAGTTTTTTTAACGCAAAACCACCGTTTTTCCAGCTTCTTGGTTTGAGTCAATAATTACATTTCAAATGTGAACTTTTCGCTGAAAAATGAGTTGTTTGAGAAAGCTTTTGCGTTTCGAACAAACTTCCATAAAAATTCCCGAACGACATTAGGATATATTTTTAATAAATGTAAAAACGGACAAAAAAACCTGCTAATAAACTAACTGAACTGCAACTAACTAATAACAAAATAACAAATATTAAGCATTTCTATTAACAATCTAACATTCATCTTACTTCTTCAACCTTCTGAATTTTCTTCAAGTTGAACTTGTAATTAGAGAGTTGATCAAACAAAAGATGATATAAAATTAGTGAGATGGAATTCAATTGTCTCTTTTTCTGAATGGGGCGTTTGGTTTGTGGAAAATATCATTACTAAGGGGAATAATTTTTTCGGAATTGTATTTTTACATTTGGTTAACATAAAATATTATTACCAGAGAATAATATTTTTCCAATAGTAGCTTTTTGGTTAAAATGGTGGGAATATCAAATTTTTAGGTATTACACAATTCCCACCACTTTGGACAATAATATCGTCGAAACAATGAATTTTATTTACAATAATTATTTTCAATTCTTATTTTCGTTTTTACTCAAAGTTATAAACATAATAACTATTAAATCTATTTTGATATAACAAATTAAGGACAAAATGTTTTTGGACTTGATTAAATTTATTCAAGTTAAAGTCCATTAAATATAATTTGACCTCAAAACAATTTTTCTAGACAAGTAGTATCAATACTGTTCTTATAGTATCAGTACTGCATGAACAATGCCGATATTATTCTTGCAGTATCGATGTTAAAGATAAGAGAAGTATCGATACACCCATGATAGTAATGATACTAATTGTTGTTTTCCAAAGTGTTCAAATTCAAACAAGCAAAATTGGTACCAATACTACTTCACACAGTAGTATTGATACCATGAAATCATAGTATTGATACTATTAAGCCCAACAGTCTTTAACGACTAATTTATTTAAATATTACAAAGGAAATACGTATACTCCTAGCCCAAGTATCGATACTCCTTGTTTTGGGCTGTTTTGTTTTCTGGAAAATTAATCCCCAACGGCTCCAAAACATCATCAATGGCATAAACGACTACAAACTGATTCTAACATATAAAAACAATTCTAGGACACTTGAAGGTTACAACACCGATACACGCAATCAAGATCAAGAGAAACTTTTCATTTTTATTCTTTCTTTTCTCGTGTAGATAAAGTGCATTTTGTGAGCTTAATTGTGTAAATATCGCAATTGTCCTTAGGGTGATCCCAAGTTCGTGTTTTGACTTGGAATCGTGTGATGGAGTCGCCACCAATCGTTTTGAATTAGGTGGATCGGCACCTCAAACTTAACATTTACCCGGTCTGTGTCTTACCAGTGATTTATTGGATTTAGGGGTCGTTTATGATCGAGGAATGATGAGCACCTTCGAATCTCCTTTCGGTACCATTCGATTACCCGTTTGTCTTAATCGCAAAAATTAAGATTTTAAATTTGACCCGAATTGTTTACCTTTGGCGAACTATGAATTTTAATTGGATCCCTTAAAAAAGATAAAATTAATGTTAAGGAAAAAATTATAATAAAATTAATAACAAAATAAATAAATGAAAAGTAAATAAAATGTCGCAAAACAAGGGAAATGAATTAGGTTACCAATTTATAAAAAATAAAAAAGGATTAAATTGAAAATAAATTGAAATTCGAAGTCTCAAATATAAATGGTGACCAGATTGATTTACACTTCAAAACTCCATGAATTAGGGGCGTGATTTTAAAATGTTGTAATTGCACAATACTCCCTCGTGTTTGTGTGTGTATATATATATATATATAATATCCCCAAAACTTTTATTTTTGATGCTCGGATGCTTGATTTTCTGATGCCTTTTCACTTCTTCGTGGGGGCTTTTATAGCCATGGGGATGTGGTTTATTCCTTCGAATCCGGTAGTTGTGAATTCCTAAACGGCCGGGATTCACCATTGATTTAAGGGATTATTCCCTTTTTTCTTCTGGTGTTTTCCTTCGATGTGTTACATGTTAAAGGGAATCT
Organism: Hibiscus syriacus; assembly: GCF_006381635.1. Lineage (NCBI taxonomy): Eukaryota > Viridiplantae > Streptophyta > Magnoliopsida > Malvales > Malvaceae > Hibiscus > Hibiscus syriacus. The sequence goes on along the minus strand of NW_024063289.1, from coordinate 1,094,937 downwards.
TTCCTTTTGTTCTTAGTTCACCCCCCCCCCATTTTATTCTATTGCATGTTGGCTCTATTGAATAATGCGTTTTTGAAAGGAATCTTGTGTCTAGCACGCCTTGAACCGCACGTATGTATCACTCGACTTTGAACTAAAAAATCGTTCGCTCTTTTAGATGATAAAAAGTATCAGATTTTGTCTTAAATTGTAAGACAAAAATGTTAATCCCTAAAATAAAACATAATAATAAAAACAAGCCAATAATGTTATTGAATCGAATGGAACAAAATAAATATAAAATTAAAAATTAAAGAATGAAATTGTGTACTCGCCAGTAGTCAATGAATCAGATGGACAGAGACACCGAGTTCTATTTACATAGCTTTCTTAAGATAGATTCGTTTGCTCATATAATGCTGGAGAAATGTTGATCAACTATCTCCCAAGATACAACAACCATATGAGAAAAACAGTAGCACGACTGCAGGACTCAACAAATTGTAACTGAGCCTTTTTCTATCACCGAAAATTGATTGAAAGAAGACAAAACCTTTTGTGTGTCTTAACCACATAAGTTTACATGGTTTAAATAAGAGATTCACAATGAAGAATTATTAGAAAGTTCAAATAATGAAGCAGTAAATATTCAAGAATTAAAGAGCCATTAATTCATATTTTTTAAGGAACATTAATGCATATATTCTCGTCTTGTAAATTAAAGTAAAAAATTTCCTATAATAATGTTTGAATTAAAGAGCCATTAAATTCAATTTAATTTTCCTCTTTTTAATTCAATTTTTTAAAAGATGTGATCTTATTCGAGGAAGTTTTGTATTAGGTTAAAATATCTATAAGCTCTCGGAGGACCTCCCTTGTCAGGATATTTTATGTCACCCACATCATGCGGGTACACCTCCAACTCCATCAGATTTAGATTACGCCAATTTACACTCACGTTGCACCTTGATATGATCTCGGTTGTATGATTACCGAGTCATATATGTTGTTTTCAAATCATGATTCTAGTAAGCGACAGAACTTGTAACTTGAGTAATCTGAAAACAACTCTTAAAGAGATGATAAGTAGATAAAAAAGAGATATTCGATGATGGATATGAATAAGAATAGAAAGGGAAGTGTTAAGGATTGATGATGTGAAGGTTAAGATGTTGTTACGATGAAGTATGGAAAGTGATGGTGTTGTGGAAATGGAAATAGGATGGAGAAAAATGGTAGGTGTGGAAAATGATAACTTAAAGGATGGATTGCGACTTGTTAGCTATATATAGTTAAGAACCAACAATATAATAGGATGGAGTCGAAGTGGAAGAGGGTGGAACATGACCCACTACCTATAGGTGAGCGAGGAACCAACGTTATAACAAAATGGAATGGTTGAAGACTACAAGCCAATTCTTGAAGCCAATAGAGTTCTTCAAAAGAACTAGAATGAAAGCAATCTTTCAAAGTGTTCTTTTTATAACAAAAAGTTCTAAGTACAAATGCTATGGAGGTGCCTATTTATAGTGTTGATAGGCACCATATGAAAGGTTTTTACAATTGAATCAAAACCATCACCTTAATGCACTTGAATTTACTTAAATGACTTGTTTCTCTTCTTATCCATTGGTAGCTAAATATTCTATATGGAAATGGATGAATTTGGACATAATTTGAGATGTATATAGCCTTATTTTCGTCCAAAAGGAGGGATAACTCTTAATATTCCATGGCTTGCTTCATATGGTTGAAAAGAGTGAATGAATGTGTACTTGAATGCATGTACACACCCTTGCCCTCCATGTTAGCCTTGTCTCTGCTTATTCGTTGCTGATTTGTACACTTGAATGGTGAACTAAACCAGCCTTCATTTCTTCACAGTAGCCTTCAAAAGATGATAATAAGATAAAAAGGCCTTGAATGCAAGGTTTGAATGGTTATTATTGCATGTCTTCTTGGTAAAACGTGAAAAGCCTTCAAATGATGATAAATAAGCCTTGAATAGGTGAATTATGAAGGCTTGAATGCACTGTCACTCCAACAATATGAACAACCCTTGGTTTGAATGATTAAATCAACCTTGAATTTGATGATTAAATAAGCATTGAATGCTTTGAATTAGGTGAATAAAGAAGGCCTTAAATGGATTGCCCCTTGACTGAAGATGAATTGACTTTTCCTTGGCTCAAACTCATCCAAATCATCCATGCATGAAATTCACGTAATGAAAATTCCAGCCTGCACTGTCTTCGGTAATTCGATCATATCTCAAGTTCCCGATATCAGATTGAGATGATTCAAAAGGTGTTGGAATGCTAAGAGATAGAAGAATAATTTCCAATTGGTTTCTGGACCCAAACGCATCTATAGAATATCAAGAATTAGAAGACATTTTGACTAATATTCTTGCATCTGTTGAGACTGTTCAACTTCCCTCTTGCACTAGACACAAAAGTAGGAAATGCTTAAGTTTGAATAAAATAAAAATAAATATGTCTTGAAAAAAGATAAAGAGCTAGTTTAATTAATGAACCAGTTTAAATGAATGAACTAGTTTAATTAGTGAATTAGCTTTATTGAATGAAATAGTATACTTAATTGAAGTAGCTTCATAAAAACCTACATGCTTAAATGAAATACTTGCTTAAATTAATTAGAATGCTTATTTATTTATGCAACTTAATGTCATGTAAATTTATTAAAACTCATTCAAATTCATGCACAAGTAAAAGATAAAATCCTCCCTTAAAAATGGTTGTATATTTGTCACGACCCAACCTTGAGTATGATGGTGAAGGTTCTTCTTTTGGATTGAAAAAGGCTTTCAGAAATCTGAACTTGGCTTTAAATTCCTATATTAAGCTCAAATAAACTTCTTGAAGCTTCTCGAATGTAAACAACTTGCTTCGATCAAACGATCGCAAGGAGATTGCAAAAAAGATGTAAGACGCATAGTCGGGATCACATCATTCCCTCACTCTTTAAGTTGATTCGTCCTTGAATAAAAAATATCAATAAAATAAAGAATTCATTGGCAAAAAAGAAAAAATCTTTACCATAGGTAGATCAATTCAATTTTGTTCCTCGCCCTTGAGAAAGATTCATCTCCGAATTGCAAACATCATTGTAGAAATTGTCTTCATTATTAAGCAAAAAAGTCTTTTCCGTAGATGGAGAAGTCCTTTTGAATTCCTTGTAGTGGCTTGCCACCTTCTAAAGTCTCATGTGTGATGCAATTTTGGATTGATTAAAATATCAAAAGTCTTATTCAGTGGATATTGTATCTTGTTTGTCTCTTTATCTTCTATGACCTCCTTTATCGAATTGTTCTTGGTGTTAACTCTTTGCATTTGATTCATCCCACTGAAGAACGAATCAATATTAGAAGTAGAGAAATTGATAACAATGAAATGGAAATATAAAAGCATGGAGGATGCTTGATGATCTTGATTGGTAGTTGATGCTTGATGCCTTTGATGATGAAAACTTCATTGGATCTTCTCTTGAAATATAATCTAGGCATAGTTGATGTTTGATTATCTCTATGATTGGTGACGAGTTTGGAATACCCTTTGAAGTGTTCTCATGATTCTGCAATGATAAACCAAGACTATGAGGAAAAGAAATGTTAGTGTAAGATGAAATTTCCTTCTCCTCTTCTTCTCAACATTCTTTCTCTTCACTTTCAAGTTTTTCAACCACACTCTTAATCTTTTTAAATCCAATTTCTTTTTCTTCACTCTCAATGTCTTTTTCAACTCTCATTTCTTTTTCTTTTTTGCAAACACTTTATTTTTCTAGTTGTTCTTGCAATTGTGTTTATTTGACAAAATTATCAAAACACACTTGAAGTTGAGCTAGACTTTCTGGATTGAAAGAGAAATTTACGCGAATGATAAGTTTCATTCAATTTTTGAATTTATAATTTCAAATTCTTTGAGAAATGTTTTTGAATTTAATTTTAGTGTGTGATACGACTCCATTAATTTCTGTGTAGGGATTAAAAAAAATTGGATTCCAAAATCTTTGCAAGATCTTTGTGGTTGCGTACTTTGTGGGGCACACCTTAAATCTTGATGGTTTAAGCTTTGATTAACTACAGTGAAGTTCATGATCAATAATTCAAGTTTTGGTTGACAACGATGAAGTCAATTAGGTAGGTGAAATCTGAATATTTCCCTTTAACTTGAAACGATTCGAAATTCTTTCTTCTACCTTTCTTTAATCTAAAACGGTTCAGATATCATGATAAAATGAGATAGAAAATAATTTTGTTTCGGGATTTATCCTGCCATCTTAACTGGTTTGCTAAAATCTCAAAGTGGACAAATCTATATAACATAACTTGTCGTGAAAGTAACTGTAGTTACTGATTTTGTTTTAGAATATTTGATTATGTTCGATAACAAAATCGAAAATAAACAATAATTAAATTTTCTGTTTATTGGAATATTTGATTTCTTATTTGAAAGCAATTGGAATTTTAATTCTTTCTTTAACATAATTATTTGATTTCTATAGAAATATTTGGAAAGTAACAATCGTGTTATTGATTTGTCTAAGAATTTTAGTTCATGACTAAATTCTGTTGATGGAATAAATCAAAATTTAATTTTGGTTTATTTTTGGAATTATTATTAATTCTAGTTTCGTGTGATAAATGAAATCGTGATTGTCGGTGATCGCGAGTCACGAGAGAACTTTGAAAAATTATATGAATAGAATTTCAAGATTCAGAACATAATATGTTATTTTACTTGGTCATGGTGAATTTGACCAAATGTGAGATGATCCTTCTATTATTAGAGATGTAACACCCAATTTAGGGGCTAAATTTTAGAAATTATAAAGTATTGGATTTAAAGTGGTATTTTTCCTCATTTTCCTTTTACCGATCAACTACTTTGAGCACCGATCTATTCATCGTCCGGCCACCATTTGACGAACCAAAACCACCATCATGTTCGTTGTCAACCGATGAACAAAACCCCTCAAACCTTTCACCGTGAATCGACATCATTCGTCGTAAATTTCATTCGGAAGTATCGTCGGTTTTAACTCAATATCCGTTGGTTTTCCGTTGATTCACGTCGATCCGGCCAACCGTTTTCGACACCTCCCGCACCATCGTGTTCCTGCATCATTCTGAGTCCACCGGTGTCCTCCGTGTCTCCGTCGTCGGTGGCTCGTGAGGGGTGAGGAAGTTAAAGTTTTCGACGTTTCGAAATCGAGCTCTCTATCGTTCAAAATTGTGAACCGAGATTGGTAATTGTCTCAAAATGCCATAAAATATTTTTTAGAAATTTTTTGGGAATTTTTCGGACACCGTAGCACTGTTCACGCACCGCCCCTAGGAGTGGGGGAGGTTCGAAAATAGTTGGGGCAGTTAACCCGGTTTGACCTGACTGTTGACTCGTTGACCCGACCCGTTGACCGTTGACCATTGACTTTGACCAAAAAGTCAAACTTTTCGAAAAGTCTTATTTTATGTTTTTGGATGTCTTGAATCCGAAGTCTGTTTCGTCAAATTCGAACCCGGTAAGCTGTTTTTGACTGATTAATTACCTGATTCGATCTGTTTTTCGCAATTAAGCTCCGTTTTTAATGAAATTTCTGTTGATATGTATCAAAGGAATTATTGGAAGTTGATTTTAAGATCAGTATGGCATAGAAATCGAGGTAATACATTACTACCTCTTTATGCTTTATGGAACATGTTGATAATGGATAAATGCATGAATGTATATGATTGGTCTATTATGACTGTTTGATTATGGATGGATTCGAACCGAATATGGTTTAAGTGATAAATTAGTTAAGATTATATTGAATTACAAGTCCTGTGATTAAGTGATAAAGGAATCAGTTCTGAATATGTAAATTATAATTTATCTCATTAAATGTACATAGATGATAAACTATGAGAATACTTCAATTAGGTAAAATTACAAAAATACCCTTATGTTGTAATAAGGACAAGAATTGACTCTGGAAGTTGGATAAGAATTTTTAAAGACATATTGATATGATGAAACTACTAATGTGGATATAAAAATATTGGTTTTGCTTAGGAAATCTGGATAACCGATTTCTAAATCCAAGATGGCTTGTACAAGATACTAGAAGTTTTGTTAAGAAATAATTTAAAGTTTAGAGATTATCCGAGAAAGCGATTAACCCTAGAATCTCTAAATTATAGTTATCCTAGTTAAGAGTTTTAATACCGAAATTATATGGTTAAGAAATTATGAAATTACCCTTGAGAGGTAAGAGTAGCCGAATTGACCCTGAATGGAAAAGTACTCAAGAAGTCATGCCTAAATCGATGAATTTCTAGTTTCATCATTAAGATCACACGTTTATACAGAAAATTCTTGATAATCCGTAAATCTCTGAGTTATGAGTAAATACCTGAAGAATAGTTTATCGATGGTGCTCTTTTGACAGAATTATTCGAAAGGACTGTAGTAAATGATAAATTTGAATTTAATAATAAGATCAAACGGATAGAACTAGATCTGTAAAATGACCAAAATACCCCTGTAATGGAAATGACTCAAGAATATCACCAAGCCAGGATTGACTAGATGTCCTCAAGTGTTGAAATAAATGGAAAAACATTAAGCACCAAAATGACCAAAATGCCCTTATGCCCTAGACTAAGTAAATGTCTTGGATTAATTAAGGAATCCAAATAAACTTGGGTGTTGTACTACCCTTAAAAGATATGGAACTCACCTTAAGTGAGTTGACCAACGCTAATGCTATGTCAGTACCTAAATAACATAGATACCACTTGAATCCTGGTTCGTCTCCTCAAGTTTGGATCGATGATAATTCTGAAAGTACTCAGCTCAACTCAACTCTAGATCGCAGTCAGTACTAAGAAGTGGATATACGTTAGACAAATCAACTTTGAATACCAAATTGAACTGAACAGAAGTGTAATATGCATCGAAATTCAAAAACGTCTGAATTACTCTGGAAAACTCTGAAGTAACCGGGATAGACTTGACTACTAAGTGATCTAAGTAAGCTCAATGACTGAGGATTAAATAAGTGATTTGGACGAGTCTGAGAATGCTAATGAACTTACATGATGTACTGTCCTTCTGGGTTATGGACTACAAATCAAGCACGTCAGTATTTCATGATATTGTGGAAGCGTGAAAATGAAATAAAGACATTGGAAGATCTATTCAGCGATGATTCCGAAGATGATCTATGGGCAAGAATTTGTGGTATTAAAGAATAAATACCCTGGAAGAACAATGAATTGACCAGTCGACAAGCATTAGTTATGGGAACTATTCATCTAAGAGTTGTTCGATAATCCGATCAATCGTCATAGATTGTAAAGTCTCGAATCTTCGTTTTTCCTTATCAGCTCAAATCACTCTGGTCATGTATGAAAACACAAGTAATTCAGATGTAAAGAATTTTGAATACTCTTCTGATTACGTTGAGCTTCTAAAAAATGTCCTAATAAGATGATCCTGATAAATCATATTCTGAATAACTGATGATTCTGTCAGTTAATGAACTCTTCCAATAGTGATTTTAACTTCCGACATTCTATTGGTAAATTGAAGATCCGTGATTCTCCGCCCGATAAGATTATCCAACATCTCTGAATAATATCTGGAAACTCTAGTGTGTTCCCTACGCACATGAATATTTTATTTGATTTACGATTTGAATTCTGTTCTGAAATCTGTTCTGATTCGTGACATGGATTCTGTTTTAAAATATGATCTGAATTATGTTTTATTTTCTGATATCTCTGTTTATTGACGAAAAATGTTTTACTTGGGGGTATTGTTGGAGGAAGTATATATGCAGGTTTCTCGGCCTTGTGCTCAGGGCCTTACTGTTGTGCAGGTGGTATATGGTTCTGGGGAACCTACACATTATGATTTATTGGGATGGAGGGATACTATCGTCTCTGAATTTTAAAAATATGTTTTAAAAAGATATGTATATTTTCACTGGTTTTGCGGGAACACACTAGATAACCTATTCTGATATCCTGAACTAAGTCATCCGAAATATTTCTTTGAACTGAAAGCTCACAGTCTGTTAATACCAAAAATATCAATAGGATTTTCGCTCAACATAAAGATTTGTAGATGTTTGAACTGATAAGGAAATATATGTTTATCTGTATCTACACGTTCTTCAGCATCATCTGGTAGCTTTGTATTATCGAGCTTTCGAAAGCTCACTTTGTTACTCACTTTTTCAGGTTAAAAGAATCGTATCGTTGCATCTATCTACATTAGTAAAGAAGTTCTTCCGGCGTTGCTTGCAGAGTATAGTACATGTGATTAGGGGCATGTAATTGTATTTTGTTATATATATAAGTCTAAAACTCTATTTTAGTTCTGAATACTGATAAATTTTATTTAGTATGCATGAATCATTTTATGAGTTTATATGTTTTGACAAAAGTTTTAAATTTTTCGAGATTTTTACAGCGGGTTACTCAGGTGGCCCTAATGTGACACCACAGATCGGATCAGGTTACCAACATCGATCTGAGGGTGTTACATTTAGTGGTATCAGAGCCTAGGTTTGAGTCAAAATTTGTCCAAATAGACCGGTCGGTTGAATGTCAAAAGATATCTGATCGGTACATTCCCCTAGACTACAATCATACTTCTCTGAGCCGGAACTCCAAGGTTGAGTCCCTATATGTAATGAGCAAACTAAAGTTTCTATCCGTTAAGGCTCTATCTTTGCAAAAAGGAATACCAGTAACATCTGTCTAAACTCTGTAAAGTACCTTGCGAGCCATGTGAGAGTTACTCATCTGAGAAATTCTGATCCAACTCTAGAAATGAAAATTTGGAAAAAATGTATACTCAACTGGTTAAGGATTAATAGAGTATCGATACTTCTGTAAAAGCTATGGAAAGATATGAAAGAACTTATGGAAGTTTCATTTATGCAATTCTGTGACATGAATGAATTTCAAGGACGAAATTCTTTTAAGGAGGGGAGAATTGTAACACCATAATTTAGGGGCTAAATGTTAGAAATTATAAAGTATTGGATTTAAAGTGGTATTTTGGAAGAAATTGGGGGTTAAAGTGTAAAATCACAAATTTAGAATACCATTTTATAAAGTGCAAGAAATTCAGTGACTAAACGAATAATTTACCCATTTTTCTTTTGGAGAGAATTATAAACCTCTCCCCCCTATGTTTCTGTAGATTTTTTCCTCATTTTCCTCTTACCGGTCAACTACTTTGAGCTCCGATCTATTCACCGTTCGGCCACCATTTGACAAACCGAAACCACCATCATGTTCATTGTCAACCGATGAACAAAACCCCTCAAACCTTTCGTCGTGAATCAACGTCATTCATTGTAAATTTTAATCAAAGTATCGTCGGTTTTAACTCAATATCCATTGGTTTTCCGTCGATTCACATCGATTCGGCCAACTGTTTTCGACACCTCCCGCACCATCGTGTTCCTTGCATCATTTTGAGTCCACAGGTGTCCTCCGTGTCTCCGTCATCGCCGGCGCGTGAGGGAGGGTGAGGAAATCAAAGTTTACGACGTTTTGAAATTGAGCACTCCGCCATTTAAAATTGTGAACCGAGCTTGGTAAGTGTCTCAAAATGCCATAAAATATTTTTTAGAAATTTTTCGGGAATGTTTTGAATACCGTAACACTGTTCATTCGCCCCACGCGCCGTCCCTATGAGTGAGGGAGGTTCGAAAATAGTTGGGGCAGTTGACCCAGTTTTACCCGACCCGTTTGACCCGGTTTGACCTGTAACATCCTCAATACCGGGTTAGTGACTAAATTAGAAAGTTTCAGATTTTGGTGATTAAAATAGAATGAATGAATAGTATAAAGATTTATATGTAAATGATTGTGTAGGATTGAATTGAAAGGAAGAAGGAAAGGAAAGGGTAAAAGAGTCATTTGCAAGGAAAATTAATTAAAGAAGGGATAAGGATATATATGAGTACAAGTGGGTTGAAAAGGAGAGAACAACAAAGGCTTCTAGAGTTCTTTTCTTCTTCTTCTTTCTTCCTTGTGCGTGTGAACCAAAGCCAAGGTAAGATTTCTGATTATTGAGTTTCTTGTTAAATTTAAGATTGGTTTTTGATTATTAGATGATAACTAAGCTTAAGTAAAGCTTAAGTTATCTTAACATCAAAGGATGATGGAGTTAGGAGAGATTTAAGATGTGAAGTTCTTAAATGAAATCTTGGAATAGAGTTTATAACTAGAATTGAAAGTTAAATTTGACTTGTCATCAATCTAGTTAAGACATACGAAGTATTAAAAGTGGAATTCAAACATGTTGAAAAATTGATGTAATTATTGAATTACATATGAAGGATAGGATTTGGAGGTTTAAGATGAAATAAATAAGTATAGATTGATTTAAGTATGTGTACTAGAGTTAAGAATGAAAAAGGGGATTAAACATGAAGGATTTAATCCAAAATGAATGGATTTTCAGGTTCAAAAAGAGGATTCTGGGCAGAGTGCATCGATGCACATTCATAATGCATCGATGCATCAAGGTTAGAACCCAGAAATTGTTTAAATGTGTATCAATGCATTAGTAATGCATCGATGCAGTCTTTTAAAATAAAAACATCGAATGCAATTGGTGCATCGATGCATAAGGAGTGCATCGATGCATCCCAACAATAATACTACACCGAATACCTTTTATGCACCGATGCATCAGTAGTGCATCGATGCATACCTTCATTAAAAGATGAAATTGACTTTTCTCTTAGTCTAAAGAGTGAACCATTAGAGTATATTAGTTATAATACTGATATAAATCCATGTGTGATTATGTAGATACTAAAAGTAAGCTTATTCCAGAACGATCAAAGGATTAGAATCGAATCAAAGCAAAGCTAAGGTGAGTGCATACTATATGTATATTATAATGGAATAAGACTTGTGATAAGTCTAATCCCTATGTTGATTTTTATAATACAGTAGTTGTGAACATGCATACATGATAATTATTGTGATACATGCATAAGACATATATATGTTCATGTGATATGATATGTGATATGACATGTGATATGAGAACATGATATGAAGTGATATGAGATACATGATCACAAGAGAAATGATATGAGTACATGAACATATGAAATATAAGAATAATGCCCAAGAGTCGAGGGTATAATAGTCCTTCAGGATGTAGTCCTTCGGGATGTAGTGGTCCTACGGGACAAAGATAATAGTCCTACGGGACGAATATTGAACTAAGGTTCGGTGCCCAATGAGGGAATTGATACGAGCTATGGTGACAATATTAGTGCACAACCTCAATGTACTCACATACCTCTATTCTCAATAATATACATGGGCAACAACAACAGCAATTGAAATACCGATTTACAGTGAAAGTGATACAAGAAGGTAAGTTTCGTATGTGCATTATATGATTATATATGTTATCGTGTGATAGATACATGCATATTGAAATGTCATGATCCAATGGTAAGTATGAACATTCATAATTTTATTGTTGCATATTCATTTATTGCCTCACTAAGTCTATGACTTAGCGTGTAAGTGATTTACACGTAGGTACCAAGAATCAGGAAAAGTGGAAATAGAAGTAGCACGGACAGCAATACTACTAAGAGATCAGATCAGAAGTAAATTGACAAAGTATGTACTTGGTTATGTATAGAGTGTTGGCATGTAATAAGTGTTAATTACGAATACTTTGATCGATTTTGTATTTTATGGTCTTATGTAAATTAATGTATTTCGTTTTAATGAAAGTTTTAAAAATTCTCGGGATTTTCTATAAGAGTCAAAGTTTGAAAAGTCAATGTGACACCACATACTTGTATTCGGGTCGGATATGAGTTAAGGGTGTTACATTTAATGGTATCAGAGCTACGATTTAGTCGATTCTCGGCATAAACCGAAGTCTAGAGTGTCTTATAAGGTATACATGCCAACAAAATAGTGGAAACTATATTGTTGTATTTTTATAGATGTCCGGACAAGGTAGATCTAGAAATGAAGCGGGAGACGATAGACCTGCTGAAAGCAGTAATTCACATGTCCTGGCCAGGCAGAGTGAAGAACAGACATCCTCTGGAATGCCTGTCAATGATCAAGATATATTCTTTAGAACGTTGACGCGGTATTGACGCGTTTCCAACCTCATGTTACTTCAACTCCAAAAATGAATGTTGCGAAAGAGTTGAAGGGATTAAGAGCTCTAGAGTTTAAAGGGGAAGCCAATGAAGGTCCTGTTATTCGGACCTTTGGCTTAATGACATGAAAGTCATGCTTATGGGACTTCATTGTTCCGATGCTGAGAAGCTGGATGGAGTAATTTCCTTGTTGAGAGGACAAGCAAGAATCTGGTGGATCAATGTTACATTGAGGATATCTAATGCCCAAGTATCTTGGTCATTATTTTTAGAAGAATTCAAGCATAAGTACATTGGAGATCAATTTGTTCGTCAAATGAAGCAAAAGTTCATGAATTTGAAGCAACGGAATCACACTGTATATGAGTACGATTGTGAATTCAATAAGTTGAGCCGCTTTGATTCCGAGCTAGTTCCTACTGAAAAGGATGCTTGTGAGTGGTTCGTAGAGGGTTTACGTCCTTGGTTAAAGGAAATGTTGATTGTCTTGAATTTATCATCATTTAAAGAAGTAGTTAACCGTGCCAAGGCTCTCGAAAGAGCTCAGAACGAGAGGTTCGAAAATTCAAGAGCTCAGTCAGTCAAAAGAACGGGTGTTTATTCGAGTTCTGCACCATCAAAAAGGGGAAGAGATGCTGGTTTTCGACCCCAGGTTAGATCAGAATCAGTGGCATCCTCTGCTAGAGGATCAAACCAAATGAGAGGTAGACAAACTCAGTCAGTGTGATCTGGAGCTGGGAGAACTAATCAGAGTCAAGCCAAACAATGCTCGTATTGTGGAAAGAATCATTTAGGGGTATGCTGGATGATTTTTGGAGTATGCTTTAGATATGGAGATGCCAGACATTTCGTTCGAGATTGTCCAATGTCAACCAGTGAATCTGTACAGCCAGAGAGGTCTATTTCTGTAGCCCAGAGGGGAAGAGGTAGAGGCAGAGGAAGAAGTCAGTTAGAGTCCTCTGCTCAACAGGAGATACACTCCACTGCTCGAGTGTACAACCTCAAGACCAATGAGGATTGTGATGACCCAGATATTATAACAGGTACCTTTTTATTGTTTGACAAAGGTGTTATTGTATTGATTGATCCGGGGTCTACATATTCATATATTACTAGTACGTTAGTAAGAGAATTGAACATTCCTTTAGAAACTACTAGCAATGAAGTAATAGTGACGAATCCATTAGGGCACAATACTCGGGTAAATATGGTGAGCCGAGGGTGTCCCATACGGATTCAGGGAATTGAATTCCCTGCTAATCTCATGGAATTACCTTTTGATAAATTCGAAGTGATACTGGGGATGGATTGGTTATATCATTATTACGCTGATGTCGATTGTAGATTGAAAAGAGTGACGTTGAGAAGTTCCGAAGGAATAGAAGTTATTGTATTTAGTGAAAGATAGAATCCATTAACAAATGTGATTTCAGTGATACTGCAAAGAAGTTACTACTACAGGGATGTCAAGGGTTTATTGCTAATGTACTGGATGTTAAACCAAGGAGAAAGGGATTGAAGAGATTCCTATAGTCAGAGAGTTTCTCGATGTATTTCCTGTAGAGTTGCCAGGTTTACCTCCTGACAGAGAGGTAGAATTCCAGATTGAGATAATACCATGAACAGCGCCCATTGCAATGGCACCATACAGAATGGCTCCAAAATAATTACAAGAATTAAAGATTCAATTAAAGGAGTTATTGGACAAAGGGTTTATTAGACCAAGTATATCACCTTGGGGAGCTCCAGTTCTATTTGTTAAGAAGAAAGATGGATCAATGCGTCTTTGTATCAATTACAGACAACTCAATAAAGTGACCATCAAGAAAAAGTATCCACTTCCCCGAATCGACGATTTATTTGATCAATTAAAGGAAGCTTCAGTGTTCTCAAAAATTGATCTACATTCGGGTTATCATCAATTAAAGATTCAATAAAAAGACATTTCAAAAATGGCGTTTAGAACAAGATATGGTCACTATGAATTTATCGTGATGCCGTTTGGAGTTACGAATGCACCAGGCTGCTTTTATGGATTTAATGAACAGAATTTTTTCAACCGTATTTGGATCAGTTTGCTGTGGTGTTTATTGATGATATTTTAATATATTCAAAGTCAGAAGAAGAGCATAGTTCACACTTACAGATTGTTTTACAGATTTTACGAGACAAGAAGCTTTATGCTAAATTTTCTAAATGTGAATTCTGGTTGAATGAAGTGGCATTCCTTGGACATGTAATTTCTGCAGAAGGAGTTCGAGTGGATCCCCAAAAGATTAAAGCTATTCTGGAGTGGGAAGTTCCAAAGAATGTATCAGAAGTTAGAAGTTTTCTGGGGTTAGATGGTTATTATCAAAGGTTTGTTAAAAACTTTTCGATTATAGCATTACCTCTGACTAAACTGTTGAAAAATGAAGTAAAATTTGTTTGGACTCAAGAATGTCAAGAGAGTTTTGAAAAGTTAAAAAAGATTCTTACAGAAGCTCCAGTGTTAGTTCTACCCGAGTTTGGAAAGAACTTTATAGTGTATAGTGATGCGTCTCATAGTGGTTTGGGATGCGTATTAATGCAAGAAGACAAAGTGGTGGCCTATGCTTCGAGACAACTAAAACGGCACGAGAAAAATTATCCAACACACGACCTAGAGATGGCGGCAGTAGTGTTTGCTTTAAAGATCTGGCGTCACTACTTGTATGGTGAAAAGTGCTAATTGTATACGTATCATAAGAGCTTAAAGTACTTGATGACTCAGAAAGAGTTGAATTTAAGACAAAGAAGATGGGTGGAATTTCTCAAGGATTATGATGTGGTGATTGATTTCCATCCTGGAAAGGCAAATGTGGTAGCTGATGCCTTGAGTCGAAAGACGTTTGTAGCTTTGCGAACTCTTGATGCTAGATTATCGTTAAGAGAAGATGGTGCAATTTGTGCAGAACTGACGGTTAAGCCAGTATGGCTAAATCGAATTAAAGAATTGCAAGTTAAAGATGAAAAGTGTTTAAAGAGGATACAACAGATAAAGAATGGAGAGGGTACGTATTATGAGATTAAGTCTGATGAGAACTTGTATTATCAAGAAAGATTAGTAATTCCAGATGATGATGAATTAAAGAATGATTTGTTAACGAAAGCTCATTGTAGTCCATTAAAAATGCATCCGGGAGGGAACAAAATGTATATGGATCTCAAGAGTCGATATTGGTGGCCGGGAATGAAGAAAGACATTACGAAATTTGTATCAAAGTGTTTGACTTGTCAACAAGTCAAAGCAGAGCATCAAGTTCCGTCAGGATTGTTACAACCAATTTCAATTCCTCAATGGAAATGGGAAAACATAACGATGGATTTTGTGACGGGTTTGCCTTTAACTCCGAACAAAAAGGATTCAATCTGGGTAATCGTGGATAGATTGACTAAGTCAGCCCATTTTATTCAAGTACAAACTGATTTCTCCATGGATAGGTATGCTGAGTTATATATTAGAGAGATTATACGTTTGCATGGTGTACCTATTTCCATAGTTTCTGATCGGGATCCTAGATTTACATCACGGTTTTGGAAGTCATTACATAGAGCATTGGGAACTCGGTTAAACTTCAGTACAGCGTTTCATCCTTAAACCGATGGTCAATCCGAGAAAACTATTCAAATTCTGGAGGATATGCTAAGAGCTTGTGTCATTGAATTCGAAGGATCGTGGGAAAGGTATTTACCACTTGCTGAATTTGCATGCAACAATACTTATCAGTCAAGCATCAAAATGGCTCCCTATGAAGCTCTTTACGGAAGAAGATGTCGTACGCCCTTGAACTGGTATGAACTTAAGGATCGAGAAGTTATTGGTCCTGAGTTGATTCAGAATACGGAAGAGAAAGTTCAAGTAATTCAGAATAATCTGAAAGCTGCAGCTTATAGACAGAAATCGTATGCTGATTTAAAAAGGAAAGAAATTGAATTTCAAGTCGGAGATAAAGTGTTCTTGAAAGTGTCTCCGTGGAAGAAAGTATTGAGGTTTGGACGTAAAGGAAAGTTGAGTCCTCGGTTCATTGGACCTTATGAGATTACTAAGAGGGTAGGATCAGTAGCATATCAGTTAGTTTTGCCACCTTAAATGGAAAAGATACACAATGTTTTTCATGTCTCAATGCTTAGGAAATATAGATCTGATCCATCTCACATTGTGACTACTGAAGAAATTGAGATTCGACCAGATTTAACTTATGAGGAGGAACCTGTTCAAATATTAGCTCACAAAGTCAAGCAATTAAAGAACAAGACTATTCCATTGGTTAAAGTCTTGTGGAGGAATCACAAAGTAGAGGAAGCAACATGGGAACGTGAAGAGGACATGAGGATTATGTACCCCTACCTCTTTGTATAATGAAAATTTGAGGATGAATTTTCTTAAGGGGGGAGAGTTGTAACATCCTCAATACCGGGTTAGTGACTAAATTGGAAAGTTTTAGATTTTGGTGACTAAAATAGAATGAATGAATAGTATAAAGATTTATATGTAAATGATTGTGTAGGATTGAATTGAAAGGAAGAAGAAAAGGAAAGGGCAAAAGAGTCATTTGCAAGGAAAATTAATTAAAGAAGGGATAAGGATATATATGAGTACAAGTGGGTTGAAAAGGAGAGAAGAACAAAGGCTTCCAGAGTTCTCTTATTCTTCTTCTTTCTTCCTTGTGCGTGTGAACCAAAGCCAAGGTAAGATTTTTGATTATTGAGTTTCTTGTTAAATTTAAGATTGGTTTTTGATTATTAGATGATAACTAAGCTTAAGTAAAGCTTAAGTTATCTTAACATCAAAGGATGATGGAGTTAGGAGAGATTTAAGATGTGAAGTTCTTAAATGAAATCTTGGAATAGAGTTTATAACTAGAATTGAAAGTTAAATTTGACTTGTCATCAATCTAGTTAAGACATACGAAGTATTAAAAGTGGAATTCAAACACGTTGAAAAATTGATGTAATTATTGAATTACATATGAAGGATAGGATTTGGAGGTTTAAGATGAAATAAATAAGTATAGATTGGTTTAAGTATGTGTACTAGAGTTAAGAATGAAAAAAGGGATTAAACATGAAGGATTTAATCCAAAATGAATGGATTTTCAGGTTCAAAAAGAGGATTCTCGGCAGAGTGCATCGATGCACATTCATAATGATCGATGCATCAAGGTTAAAACCCAGAAATTGTTTGAATGTGTATCGATGCATTAGTAATGCATCGATGCACTCTTTTAAAATAAAAACATCGAATGCAATTGGTGTATCGATGCATAAGGAGTGCATCGATGCATCCCATCAATAATACTACATCGAATACCTTTTATGCACCGATGCATCAGTAGTGCATCGATGCATACCTTCATTAAAAGATGAAATTGACTTTTCTCTTAGTCTAAAGAGTGAACCATTAGAGTATATTAGTTATAATACTGATATAAATCCAAGTGTGATTATGTAGATACTAAAAGTAAGCTTATTCCAGAATGATCAAAGGATTAGAATCGAATCAAAGCAAAGCTAAGGTGAGTGCATACTATATGTATATTATAATGGAATAAGACTTGTGATAAGTCTAATCCCTATGTTGATTTTTATAATACAGTAGTTGTGAACATGCATACATGATAATTATTGTGATACATGCATAAGAAATATATATGTTTATGTGATATGATATGTGATATGACATGTGATATGAGAACATGATATGAAGTGATATGAGATACATGATCACAAGAGAAATGATATGAGTACATGAACATATGAAATATAAGAATAATGCCCATAGTATACGATATGAGAACTATAGGTGTAATTGGCATGCCAAGAGTCGAAGGTATAATAGTCCTTCGGGATAAAGTTCTTCGGGATGTAGTGGTCTTACGGGACATAGATAATAGTCCTACGGGATGAATACTGAACTAAGGTTCGGTGCCCCATGAGGGAATTGATACGAGCTGTGGTGACAGAATTAGTGCACAACCTCAATGTACTCACATACCTCTATTCTCAATAATATACATGGGCAACAACAACAGCAATTGAAATATCGATTTACAGTGAAAGTGATACAAGAAGGTAAGTTTTGTATGTGCATTATATGATTATATATGTTATCGTGTGATAGATACATGCATATTGAAATGTCATGATCCAATGGTAAGTATGAACATTCATAAGTTTATTGTTGTATATTCATTTATTGCCTCACTAAGTCTATGACTTAGTGTGTAAGTGATTTACACGTAGGTACCAAGAATCAGGAAAAGTGGAAATAGAAGTAGCACGAACATCAATACTACTAAGAGATCAGATCAAAAGTAATTGACAAAGTATGTACTTGGTTATGTATAGAGTGTTGGCATGTAATAAGTGTTAATTACGAATACTCTGATCGATTTTGTATTTTATGGTCTTATATAAATTAATGTATTTCGTTTTAATGAAAGTTTTAAAAATTCCCGGGATTTTCTATAATAGTCAAAGTTTGAAAAGTCAATGTGACACCTCAAACTTGTATTCGGGTCGGATATGAGTTAAGTGTGTTACATGACCCGACAGTTAACCCGTTGACCGTTGACTTTGACCAAAAAGTCAAATTTTTCGAAAACTCATATCTTATGTTTTTTCGACGTCCAGAATCTAAATCTAAATATGAAGTCTGTTTCGTCAAATTCGAACCCGATAAGCTGTTTTTGATTGATTAATCACCTGATTCGATCTGTTTTTTGCAATTAAGCTCTTTTTTAATGAAATTTTTGTTGATATATATCAAAGGAATTATTGGAAGTTGATTTCAAGATCAAGGGCGTTCTAATGGAATTTATATGGTCAATCAGTATGACATAGAAATCGAGATAATACATTACTACCTCTTTATACTTTATGGAACATGTTGATAATGACAAATGCATGAATGTATATAATTGGTCTATTATGCCTGTTTGATTATGGATGGATTCGAATCGAATACGATTTAAGTCATAAATTAGTTAAGATTCTATTGAATTACAAGTCCTGTGATTAAGTGATAAAGGAATCAATTCTGAATATGTAAATTATAATTTATCTCATTAAATGTACTTAGATGATAAATTATGAGAATACTTCGATTAGGTAAAATTACAAAAATACCCTTATGTTGTAATAAGGACAATAATTGACTCTGAAAGTTGGATAAGAATTTTTAAAGACATATTGATATGATGAAACTACTGATGTGTATAGAAAATATTGGTTTTACTTAGGAAATCTGGATAACCAATTTCTAAATCCAAGATGGCTTGTACAAGATACTAGAAGTTTTGTTAAGGAATAATTTAAAGTTTAGAGATTATCCGGGAAAGCGATTAACCCTAGAATCTCTAAATTATAGTTATCCTGGTTAGAGTTTTAATACCGAAATTATATGGTTAAGAAATTATGAAATTACCCTTGAGAGGGAAGAGTAGCCGAATTGACCCTGAATGAAAAAGTACTCAAAAAGTCATGGCTAAATCGATGAATTTCTAGTTTCATTGTTAAGATCACACGTTTATACAAAAAATTCCTGATAATCCGTAAATCTCCGAGTTATGAGTAAATATATGAAGAATAATTTATCAATGGTGCTCTTTTGACAGAATTGTTCGAAAGGATTGTAGTAAATGATAAATTTGAATTTAATAATAAGATTGAACAGATGGAAATGATTGAAATACCCTAGATCTGTAAAATGACCAAAATACCCCTGTAATGGAAATGACTCAAGAATATCACCAAGCCAGGAATGAATAGATGTCCTCAAGTGTTGAAATAAATGGAAAAACATTGAGTACCAAAATGACCAAAATGCCCTTATGGCCTAGACTAAGTAAATGTCTTGGATTAATTAAGTAATTCAAATAAACTAGGAATTCAAATAAACTTGGGTGTTCTACTACCCTTAAAAGATATGAAACTCACCTTAAGTGAGTTGACCAACACTAATGATATGTCAGTACCTGAATAACATAGATAACACTCGAATCCTAGTTTATCTCCTCAAGTTTGGATCGATGTTGATTCGGAAAGTACTCAGCTCAGTTCAACTCTAGATCGCTTTCAGTACTAAGAAGTGGATATTCGTTAGAAAAATCAACTACGAATACTAAATTGAACTGAATGGAAGTATAATATGTACGAAATTCAGAAACATCCGAATTACTCTGGAAAACTCTGAAGTAACCGGGATAGACTTGACTACTAAGTGATCTAAGTAAGCTCAATAATCGAGGATTAAATAAGTGATTTGGATGAGTCTGAGAATGCTAATGAACTTACATGATGTATTATCCTTCTGGGTCATGGACTACAAATCAAGCACGTTAACATTTAATGAAATTGTGAGAGCGTGGAAATGAAATAAAGACATTGGAAGATCTATTCAGCGATGATTTCGAAGATGATCTATGGACAATAATTTGTGGTATTAAAGAGTAAATACCCTGGAAGAACAATTAATTGACCAGTTGACAAGCATTAGTTATGGGAACTATTCATCTAAGAGTTATTCGATAATCCGATCAATCGTCATAGATTGTAAAGGTCCTGAATCTTCGTTCTTCCTTATCAGCTAAAATCACTCTGGTCATGTACGAAAACACAAGTAATTCAGATGTAAAGAATTTTGAATACTCTTTTGATTATGTAGAGCGTCTGAAAAATGTTTGAATAAGATGATCTTGATAAATCATATTCTGAATAACTGATGATTCTGTCAGTTAATGAACTCTTCCAATAGTGATTCTAACTTCTGACATTCTATCGGTAAACTGAAGATCCATATTTCTCCGCCCGATAAGATTATCAAAAATCTCTGAATAATATTTGGAAACTGTAGTGTGTTCTCTACTCACATGAATATTTTATCTTATTTCCGATTTGAATTATGTTCTGACATCTGATCTGAAATCTGTTCTGATTCTTGACCTGGATTCTGTTCTGATATATGATTTGAATTATGTTTTGTATTCTAATATCTTCATTTATTGACGGAAAATATTTTATTTAGGGGTGTTGTTGGAGGAAGTATATATGCAGGTTCCTCGGCTTTGTGCTCAGGGCCTTACTGTTGTGCAGGGGGTGTATGGTTCTGAGGAACCTATAGATTATGATGTGTTGGGATGGAGGGATTACTATGGTTTCTAAATTTTAAAAATATGTTTTCAAAAGATCTGTATCTTTTCACTGGTTTTGCAGGAACACACTAGATAACCTATTCTGATCTCCTGAACTCAATCATCCGAAATAGTTCTTTGAACTGAAAGCTCACTGTCTATTAATACCTGAAATATCAGTCAGATTTCCGCTCAACATAAATATCTGTAGATGTCTGAACCGATAAGGATATATATGTTTATTTGTATCTGCACGCTCTTCAGCATCATCTGGTAGTTCTTTATTACTGAGCTTTCCAAAGCTCACTCTGTTACTCACCTTTTCAGGTTAAAAGAATCGTACAGTTGCATCTATCGACATTAGTAAAGTAGTTTTTCCAGCGTTGGTTGCAGAGTATGGTACATGTGATTAGGGGGCATGTAATTGTATTTTATTTTATATATATGTTAATTTTATGAGTTTACATGTTTTGACAAAAGTTTTAAATTTTCTGAGATTTTTACAGCGGATCGCTCAGGTGGCCTTAATGTGACACCACAGATCGGATCGAGTTACCCGCATCGGTCTGAGGGGGTTACAAGAGAGGATGGGGTAAATGTTGTTACCTGATCTTGGATGTATAATAACTTCTTGTGTTGGAAATATATCTTGAATGTCTTATCAGATACACAATATAAGGTGTACAATTGAACCATAGATACAAAATAGAAGATGCTGATATTAATGAATTATTAGTGACCAAGTTCTTAAACTTTGTAATAATGGAATAAACGAGGAAGAATAAATATTTTATTACCTTCATTTATGAAAATAAAAGTATTGCTATGTGTATTTGCTAAAAGAGCAAAACAAAGTTATAGAAAAAAAATATTTTATATAATAAAAACCAACTTAATAAATAGATTAAGATGGTAAAAAGTGTGCAGACATCATGATATTACTCATGAAGTGACACCACTACATTCTCCTAAAATAACTGAAGTAGCAAAGTGGAAGAATTGAACAATGAAACCAATGCTAAGAAGTTTTGAGTTGTCACAGAACATGTAGGGGAGAGAGAAGTTGTTCTGTCAACTAATTACCTTTTAATTAAGGTCCCCTATAAAGGAAAAAGGACAAGACACAACATGAGTTATTAAAAGGTTGAAAATCTGTTTCAAACAAACACTTGGAAATGTCATGGTTGTCTTGAGAAGGTAATTGTTATATTATCAAAACAAATGAAAAAAATCCTAAATAATGGATTGTATTTTCTTTGACTATTTTATTCTTATAAGGATAGATTGATGCTAGTTCGAATTTGATATTCAATATATCAACGACACAAATGAATTTGATATTCTTAGAAGGAAAAGTTGTGTCATGAAAATCCCTAAGAAAAGGTTAGAGCCAAATTCATAGTGAAATATGAGTTTGAAGCTCTAGATAAGTCTGGAGAATAAGCTGAATAGCTTTGCAATTTCTTAGAGGATATTCTTAAATGCTTAAATGTGTGCCCACAATATGCTTTTACTGTGACTAGAAAGTATAATGGTAAGTCGAGACATATGCATCGTCGACATAATACCATTGACAACTGATCTCAAATTGAGTTATCTCTATTGGTTTTGTAAGATCAAATGATAACATTACGGATACGCTAACCAAATGGTTAAATCAAGATCAAGTTGAGAAAACATCTAAAGGAATATGACTACAACCTATGAAATTTAAAGGTGTTATGTGAAAGAAAATCCTACCTTGTTGACTGGAGATCCCAAGATCTAAGTTCAAAGGGAAAACCTAATTGCATATGATGTAAACAATGATCAAAGTGGTATAGGCTAAGCAAAAGCTTTTAATGAAAATTGTGTGCTGCTGTGAGCCAAGCAATATAAGCCACCTATGTGAGAGTGAAGTGGGGCCACTTCAAGAAGACTATCATGCATATTTATTTCAAACTCTTGTAGAACCATGGGATGCCCATGACTTTAATAACATACCAATGAGAACTAAATTATTGTCAGAGGGGAAGTTGTGTGAAGTATGCCATCGTTTGCTCAAATGGCGGAACAATTCAAGGATATCACATCTATTGTTTAACCAATAAAGTAAATATATTGTCACAAGGGAAGGTTCAAAGGAGGACACCTATTTATTCTATGCAACTATCAATCGTAGAGGCTATCACCACATCGTTCTAAAAATGTTTTTGATTAAATCATCAATTTCATTAATGTGGGGGATTGCTGGAAAAAAGGGTCAATCTAATTGATGTATTTAATATTTATATTAAATATATATTTCTTTTGACTATTGCAAATTAAATATATTATTTAATTTGAAAATTTGTAGGATAATTACTCTTTGAATATGCCAATTTAAAAGGTATTTGTTATCTTTTTAACTTTGAATATTAAAGATAATTATATACTTTTTTATATTTCAAATTTAAATAATATCTATTTAAGTTTGAATGGTAAAAGGAGTTTTATCTTTTGAATATTTAAATTTAAAAGATATTATTATCTGTTTAAAGTTTAATATTAAAAGATATTTGGTTGGATTAAATCTCTCTTGAAAAATCTCCTATAAATAGTGAGCAAATCTGTTAGGTTTTTCACATCTAGAAACATATGAGAATTCAAGAACTTTTCTTCTCTTGAAAAATTATTTTCTCTCCTTATAAATATTCTCCTTCACTAGTTTCCATTGATAGTCGAATGTAAGGATCTTTCGTGATCTCTGCATATGTGCTACTGTAGCTGATTATAAGTTGTTTTATCCTAGAAGATAGGCGACCAACGAACTCGAGCACCAAAGGAGTGGCCGAAAATCTATTTTTGGGAAACTTTGTAGCGACAAGCCTCAACTAATTCCGATCTTAACTTATCAAAATAAAAAAGTATTTTTCTTTGTATTTAATTTTGATTTACTTTATGAAGTTTAACTTTTTTTTATTTGATTTTCTCAGATTTTATTTCGTCTCATATTGTTTATCCAGTCAAGAATCTTAAGAAAGTAAACGGTTCTATCCCTTTAATTTTATAATGATATTTATTCATTATTATTTTTCTATATCATTCTCGGATTAATGCACATCTTTTTCTATCAATCTTAAGACATATTTTATTTTATTATTTTTTCGAGATGATATAGAATTCGTGAGTTTAACTCTTGTTTTGTACATAGGAAGAACCAAAATTTCGGGAAAAAATATTTGGCAAAAATCAAGAGGAATTTACGCGAAAGATAAGTTTCCTTCAATTTTTGAATTTATGAATTTCAAATTCTTTGAGAAATATTTTCGAATTTAATTTTAGTGTGAGATATGACTCCAATAATAGCATAAACAAGGAAGAATAAATGTTTTATTACCTCCACTGATGAAAGTAAAAGTATTGTTATGTGTATTTGCTAAAAGAGCAAAACAAAGTTATAGAAAAAATATTTTCTATAAACATGAAGCTAAAAAACCAACTTAATAAATAAATTAAGATGGTAATAAGTGTACACACAACATAATATTATTTATGAAGTGACATCATTATATTTTCCTAAAATAACTAAAGTAGCAAAGCGGATGAATTGAACAATGAAAGCAATGCTAAGAAGTTTTGAGTTATCACAGAACATGTGGGGGAGAGAGAATTAGTTATGTGAACTAATTACCTTTTTAATTAAGGTCCCAAGAAAGAAAAAAGGATAAGACACCACATGAGTTTCAGACAAACACTTAGAAATATGGGGGTTATATTGACAAGGTAATTGTTATATTATCAAAAATAGATGAAAAATAAATTCTAAACAATGGATTGTACTTTCTTTGACTATCCTATTCTTAGAAGGATAGACTGATCCTAGTTGGAATTTGATATTCGTGTTATCAACGGCATAAGTGAATTTGTTTCACACTGGAAGGAAAAGTTTGTTTCATGAAAATCCCTAAGAAAACGGTTATAACCAGATTCATAGTGAAATATGAGTTTGAAGCTCTAGATAAGTCTAGGGAATAATGCAATTTCTTGGAGGATATTCTTAAATACTTAAACGTGTGCCTACATTATTCTTTTACTGTGACTAGAAAGTATAATGGTAAGTCGAGACATATGCATCGTCAACATAATACCATTGACAACTGATCTCAAATTGAGTTATCTCTATCAAATTATAAAATTACGAATACGCTAACCAAAGGGTTAAATCGAGATAAGTTGAGAAAATATCTAAAGGAATGTGGCTAAAGACCATGCAATTTAAAGGCATTATGTGAAGGAAAACCCTACCTTGTTGACTGGAGATCCCAAGATCTAAGTTCAAAGGGAAAACCTAATTGCATAACCCGTGTACGGTCATTGTGGGGGTTTCTTATCCCAAGTCCATTACTATGATGTAAACAATGATAAAAGTGGTATAAGCTAAGCAAAAGCTTTTAATGACAATTGTGTGCTGCAGTAAGCCAAGCAATATAAGTCACTTATGTGAGAGTGAAGTGGGGTTGCTTCAAGGAGACTATCGGACATAGTTATTTCAAACTCTTGCAAAACCAGGCGATGTCCATGGCTTTAAGGACATACCCATGAGAACTAAATTCTTGTCAGAGGGGTAGTTGTGTGAAGTATGTCATCGTTTGCACAAATGGCAGAACAATTAAAGGATATCACATCTACTGTTTAACCAATAAAGTAAATATACTGTCACAAGGGAAGGTTCAAAGTAGGACACCTACATATTCTATGCAACTATCAATCATAGAGGCTATCACCACATCGTGCCAAAAATGTTTTTGATTAAATCATTAATTTCATTCATGTGGGGGATTGTTGGAAAAAGGGCGAATCTAATTGATGGATTTAATATTTATATTAAATTCATATTCCTTTTGACTATTGTAAATTAAAATATATTATTTAGTTTGTATATTAGTAGGATAATTACTCTGAATATGCCAATTTAAAAGGTATTTGTTATCTTTTTTAACTTTGAATATTAAAGATAATTATATATTTTTGTATATTTCAAATTAAAATAATATCTATTTAAGTTTGATTTGTAAAAAGAGTTTTATCTTTTAAATATTTCAAATTAAAAGATATTATTATCTATTTAAAGTTGAATATTAAAATATATATGGTTGGATTAAATCACTCTTGAAAAATCTCCTATAAATAGTGAGTAAATCTCTTAGGTTTTTCACATCTAAAAACTTCTGAGAATTCAAGAACTTTTCTTCTCTTGAAAACAATATTTTCTCTCCTTAGAAAATATTCTCTTCCACTGGTTTTCCGGTGATAGTCAAAGGCAAAGATCGTTTGTGATCTCTGCAGATGTGTTACTGTAGCTGATCATAAGTTGTTGTACCCTAGGAGACAGACGACCAACAAACTTGAGCACCAAAGGAGTGGTTGAAAATCTGTCTTAAGGAAACTGTGTAGCGACATACCTCAACTGATTCCGCTCTCAACTGATCAAAATAAAAAGAGTATTTTTCTTTCTATTTAATTTTGATTCGCTTTATGAAGTTTAATTTCTTTATTTGATTTTCTCAAGTTTGATTTCGTCTCAGATTGTTACTCCGGCAAAAAATCTTAAGACAATAAACTCGTTCTATCCCTTTAATTTTATAATGATATTTATTTCTTACTATTTTTCTCTATCATTCTCGGATTAGAAAAAAACATACTTAACAATTGTATGATAGCATGTTCATGAAATTACGAAGTATGTTGGTTGTACGACTTATTTTTTTATTTGTAACCAAAAAATTAAGTTTTCATTAAATGAAAAGGCAATGTACAACAAAGGCAATACAATCTCAACATGGAAACTCAAAGGGTGTGAAAAATAAAATAAAATAAAAATCTTCCTTTAAATGCATTCTCCATCATTCAAAAAACCTAGCTACTATCAATAATATCCATATTTTGTTCAAACCTAGATGTAATATAGATGTAGGCATAGATATTGAGAGAACCAATATGACAAAATACTCTAAGAACGGTTCTAGATGCATTAAAAAACTGTCGCAAAAAGGGATTCAACCATATGAGATGTCGATCTTTCCTCATGAGAAGGAACATCACGATGAAAGCAACACAAGACTCCAAATTATAATAACAATAGACTAAATCATGTTATAAAAGCATACATACAATCGTGCAGTAAAAACATACAGACAATCATGCCATATAGGAAAATAAAAATAAATAATTTAAGAATATGCGAAAATAAAAAAGGGAAGGGTGATTATTTAGATCTAAATCAAAAGAAAATTAAGAAAAAAAATAAGAGGAGAGATAACGATACTAGACTGCGCCTACGATGACACTTCAAAAGAAAAATTAAAAAATCACTCTAGAAAGAAAAATATGAATAATTTATTTAGTGATGTCAATTTGCACAACCTACTCTCTTACGTGAACAAGGTAGAAGAATGGAGCTGAATTCTCGTTTAAAACCGCCCACAGTTGAAATTCTGAATAGACATGCAATTGGAGTTTGTTCATGCGTTCCTAGGAGGGAATCAAGTCGCTAATGGTATGGCCAAATTAGCTTGGAGCCTCCCCTTTGGTCGTCAAACTTTCTGGCTCCCTCCAACAGAGCTTCAGCCATTGTGTCAAACTAGTCTGCGTTTGGAGTTGTACCGGTCTCTAATGGAGTAGCTAACTGGTATGCGTTTTCATTCTTTCGTATTCAAAAAAAAAAAAAAACGTTATAGTGAGAAGATACACCGATCTCTTAAAATTGATTTTAAGAAAGTTTCATCCATTTTGTGCAAGTGAGAAATGTTGGAATTTGTATTTGGGTCCGCCCATAATGAGTGATACCTGATCCAAATCAATAACCGCTTAATAAAATTATAACCAATAGGAATTATATAAGTAGTAATATCGATTTATAAAAAGGTATTAATATAGGTGGTCACATTGGTTTTAGTGTTGATTTCTAACTGTAGGTATTAGTATTAGTCTTTTTATAGTTATTTTCGTTTATATTTTCTCAAGATTAGATTAGACTTCACCAACTGATCAATATTACACTATTTTGTTATTAAGTTGATATTTCCTGTTTTGGATTATTAAATTAAATTTGGATACGCGATTTGTGTTCGTAGATAGTTTTCTTAAGTCACTCAACTCTGATTTTACGATTTTTTGGTGTTCTTTCAATATCTTAATCTCTTTTTTGTGGTTCATTTTTTTGATGCAATCAAATATGTTTGTATCTATCTTTTGTTTGAGATTATTTGGTTAAAATTTTTAATCTTTTCATTGTATAGTCATCATGTTATCTTAATTGACTAGTTTTTGTGTTAATGATTATAAAACAATATCTTTATTATGTGTTTAGTTTACGTTGTGATTGTAAATTTTTATTGTAATTTTGATTTTTAATTTTGAATAAAAATAGTAGGTTCTATATATAAAAAAACTATTAATGAGACCGTTTGTGACGCATCTTAACTATGGAGTTAAGATTTTATTCAAGTATGATCGTGTCTTTAAATTTTCATAATTATAAAAAAGATAGGATTTGCACGAATCAATTTACCTCGGTGATTAAGGGAATCGCTATTATTTCTAGAAGTCATGAGTTCGAGCACCAGCGATTGCAGCAGAGCGATTGAGCTCTCATTGTCAAATGGCTTAGAGTATTTAGAATAAATACTACTTTGTAATCACCTTAGTTTAATAAAAAAATAATAATAAAAAGATAGGATTTGATAGATTACTTTGAAAATTAAGGAGTTAAATTAGAAATTTCAAAAAATTTAAGTATATATGTAACTTTCAAAAGTTGAGGGTCAATTCTAAAAATTATAGAAAAAATTGAAGATTAACTCTATCATTTACGTATTAAGCAATTCTAGACACAGGGGAAAAAAAAAACAAAAACCCTATTTGGAATCCTAAATTTTTTTTATTCAAAACTTTTGAGGATACCTATCCCCATCGGTGTCGTCAGCCACCTAGCATCCACCCCGGTGCGCCTCAGCTGCACCCCAGCGTGCCTTGCTCTACCTCTGGTGCACCTCAGCCGCACACCATCGTGCGCTGTTCCGCCATTGCACCCCAGCCACACCCTAGCGTGCCCCAACCGCACCCCAGCGTGCACAACCCAAACTCAAAGATCTCTCTATACATATTTATTATGTCCTTCTTCTATATAAAATCATGAATGAAAACATTCTGTAATCAATTAAAATATCTTATATTCTCCATTATCATGGACGACTCAGAAGTGCATGGCTAGTATCTCTTCTTTGGCATTTATATAAACAAATTAACCCAAAGCTTTTTTCCATTGATTTTGAAAATGATTTCTGTTAATTTTCAGGAATAACAAGAACGACAAGGGATCTTCCTCCAAGTCATTACTTAATCAAAATAGAGGCATTCTCTTTATTGATTGAAGCCAAGGTGGAGAAGTACAAATCTAGTGCATTCCATGCAGGGGGACACCAATGGTGAGTGCTGAGACTAGTAAGCTTTGATAAGGTATTACTTTCTTCTTCCTTTCTCATGATATTGAATTTATTAGGAGATTGGTACTTTATCCGACTGGAAATAAAGAGAGCAACGGAAATGGTTACATCTCCCTATACTTGGAAATTGAAAACACTGGGAATTTGTCTCTTGATTGGGAAGTAAATGTCGAATTTAAGTTATTCGTGTTCGATCAGATTCGGGACCTGTACATGGCCGTCAAAGGTTGAGTTCTACACCCTTTTTAGATGAGTAATTGCAGAAATGTCTTTATATACATGAATAATTGCAAGTGCTTGGTTTGTGTATAGATATTGAGGTGCCTGTTAGGCGTTTTTATGAGTTGAAGACTAAGTGGGGCTTTTCACAGTTCCTTTCACAAGAGGCTTTTAACAATGTTGCTAATGGTTATTTGGTGGACGATTGTTGCATTTTGGGGGCAGAGGTTTTCGTTATTCAACGTCCTCTCAAATTGGAGAAATCAGTGCTTCAGAAGCCTGCTGGTGGAACAATTACTTGGATGATTGAGAACTTTTCAAATTTTGACAAGGAATTTTACGATTCTCCTGTTGTTACAATAGAGGACATAAAATGGTATTATTCTTTTAAACTTTATGTTAATAGTCTTAGGGTGATTAAAGGCCGTATCTATTCATAATTTTTCTTAAGTATAGACAATGCACACAAATCTACAGACACATATGCTTGAACCCAAGAACAACAGTCCTTTTAATCATTGAACCCACAGAGTGGGTTCAAACCTTCTTTCTTTTTCGTCATAATTGTATTATCATTTTAGGTCATACAACAAATTTTTTTTGTTCCATTGCAAAACAGGTCAGGAAACTATATGATAAGTGGTATTTTCGTATTGATTACAGGAACTTAACGGTTTATCCTAAAGGAAATTACAGGTCTAAGGATACACATTTATCTGTTTATCTTAAGCTATCCGAGCCCAAAACACTTCAACCCATGCGTGAAGTTTTCGTGAAACAGAAGCTACGTCTTAGGAACCAAATCAGATCTAATCACTTGGAAATGATAGGTAAACACCATATCTGATTTTTTTTATATATATTTTGTGATATGACATGTTAATAGGGTTATGATCCATTTAGACAATGTAATATTAAGATCGTTGCATCAGTGAAAATAGACAATTATGATTAATTTTTTGTTTTTCCCCAGTAAACATCTTTTCATTTTCCACCACTAATATCATGTCTATTTTTACTCATCAAACGGTCCTAAATCTATGTAAAACTAAAAAAATTACACTGTATAACTGGATCTTATCGGATGATATTATATTTTAAGTTTTATACTTATATTCTTTGATGATCTTAATCTTTTCATATTTATATTTCAATAAATATATAATAAAATAGTATTTATTTAACAATGTTATATATTTTTATTTTGCATAGTTCATTTTGTTTAAAACTATTTCTATATGCTTTAATATTTTTTAAAAGTTTATTACAGGTGAAAATTCGTTTACTACTTCCAAAACAAGTTGGGGTTATCCTAAGTTTGTGTCATTAGAGGATCTGCAAGACTCCTCTAAGGGGTATATGGTGAGAGATAGTTTGATAGTTGAAGCCGAATTTATTCTGATATCTAAAGTCGAGTGATTTTCATATCAACCCCATCGACAAACATCTGAGTTTGATTTACATGTATGTTTCTTCTTGGTAATCATTGTTACAAATCAGAAGTTATTGTCACCATATTGCAATTTCTAATAACGTTTTAATTACATGTTCATTTCCTCGACGACTTTAACGACAAATTTAGAAGTGTCAAGAAAGAATCAACGATCATTGTTCTTGACGGCCTTTGCTTTATAGAGAAAACGAGTTCGTAAATTTTCTTTTGTCAGCATGATAATCAATTATGAGATAGTAACCTTCAGGAGCTCGATCCGGTGTCTTTGAAAAAGATTCAACACTTTCTGAGTCAAAATATATTTGAGACTTTTTTGATCGGTACACAAATGACACCTTTCATCATATATCTAATGTATTCAGATTTTCAGGGAAAGCATGACTCTTGGAAGCTCAAGATCGCGAGTCAGATATTTACTTTTGTGTGGTTTGAGTTATCAGATGTGTATGCTAGAACTTTTCCTTCTTCCATCAAAACCAA
Organism: Hibiscus syriacus; assembly: GCF_006381635.1. Classification (NCBI taxonomy): domain Eukaryota; kingdom Viridiplantae; phylum Streptophyta; class Magnoliopsida; order Malvales; family Malvaceae; genus Hibiscus; species Hibiscus syriacus. The sequence goes on along the minus strand of NW_024063289.1, from coordinate 1,063,012 downwards.
GCTCGATGTTGACTCAATTAATCAAGATCCAAATCAAATTCAAACTTTTGGAAGGAGAACTCCATCAAATCGATAGGAAATCCAATCGTTTGAATCATCGACATACATCTCTTGTACACTTGATTAATTGTCACCCTATCTTCCAAAGGATTTGTAGGAAGATTTTTTGTTTTGTTTGGTTTTAGTTTTAGGTCACTTAAACAAGTTGTGAACAAAGAAATGAACGTGTGGATCCAAGATCCACTAATAATGCAAATATAAGCTTATTAAATAATTCAATAGTACCTACAATCAGGGACAGGCGCAAGATTTTATGTCAGGGGGCGAACTTTAACTTATAAAATTCTAGGGAGTAAAAACATATTTTCAATCGAAAATACATGGACAAAATCTAAAATATAAGGTAATTTTAAATTTTAAAGGGGGCGACTGTTCCCTTAGGTCCATCCTTGCCTACGATCACATCTTGAGTGTCTTGTTTCTCTATGGTGCGAACATTATATATCTAAACTGGAACATTCAACCTCTCAGAGTTAGAGGAACAACCAAAACCTTTTGGGACTGAGCAGGGGTAACATAGATGTTCCTAGGACAATCCAGGATGAATGGTCATTGTCTACACAAAAGAAACAAAATTGTAATGTCCTCTACCCCATCTAGATAGAAACCGGATCAAGAGTGTAATCGAAACTTAAATATTACAAATCATACATGACATCATATTACAATCACAATTTCAAAATATCATGATTTCCATTCATTAGTCAAATCACAATTTGAATTCCTTACTTAGGGGTTGGATTAATGTTTACTGAAAGTCTGGGATCCTATTCGTAAATAATCTAAAATTAACCAAATTACTATTTCAAACTTAACTAAGTTAACTTACAGGATATTTAACAAAAATAACGAATCAATCTATTGAGCTTATCAATCATTAACACCTTATAACTTGAATCCATGCTTATGATCTAATTTACAAACTTAAAAATTCAAGGACCTATCTATAAATATTGGAACTATGGGAATTTTTAAATTAAACAAACATTATCGCAAAATCATTACATAATCATATTATTATTATTATTTATTATTATTATTATTATTATTATTATTATTATTATTATTATTATCATCATCATCATCATCATCAGATTTAATCATTTCATGACACTATCTTGTCTAAAGGTGAAATTGAAACTTTTTAAAAACATAGGGATCTAAGTGTAAATATTCACATATTAATAAACTTAATAATTTTAACTTATCAAACATTTCTTAAGATTATAATTATTCCAAAGCGGACTTAAAACAAGCAATTTACTACTTGCTTGGCACATGACATCCAAATTAATACATTAAGGACTTAATCGTGAATTAACTAAATTTGAAATCTATAAAAAATTCCATAATTCAAACAAAGTTCAAACGTGACCTTCTTAACATATTTAGTCTTATTAATCATTTATTAACGTTAAACTTTTATTTGGGACTAATTTGTAATATTTTAAAAGTTTAAGGAATAAATTTGTAATTATTCAAAAATTAAGGATTTATCTTACGATCGTATTAAACTTCTTATTATATTTACTAAACAGCTAATTTTTATATTAAATATACAATTTCTATCATATAATACATTAAAGTTCATTTTTATTACTCAATAATCATAAATAGGGATCAATTAACAAAGTACCATCATTCTAGGGGATAAAGAGAGAATTTTACCTTTCAAACATGGAATTTCAAAAGTAGAGCCGAAAGTTTCGTAGTTCACCTGAAAGTTTCGAAACTTACATAAAAGTTCTTAAAACTCCAAAAGTTTATGGAATGGAAGTATCGAAATTTTTCCAAAAGTATGAAAACTTTCCCTCAAAATTTCTGAACTTTTCCAAAAGTTTAGAAATTTCATGCCTGAAAAATCAATATGTACATTTTTTACATGCCAATCAACCTCATTTAATTTCTTAATCAACAAAAAAAAATCTTACCTATCAATCAAAACATATCCTAACAACTATAAACTCAATCAACATGCACTTAATAACCAATAAACACTCAAGGAGTATGGTTTCATACAAATTCAACCTATTTGCAAGTTATGCTTAAAATCTTATTATGCATTTCTCAAATTCAAGGATCAATTAACATGGCAACACTTCACACATAGCTTATATGACCTTGTACTTTAAGGAACCATTGAAAATCATCTAATTCATGTATACGACATGCATTCAATCTTTCTATGCCACTTAACCTGCCAAAATGTCACGAATCATGCAATCATAAAATCAATATATCTACCTTATGGTTTCAAAGCCTGATACTTGTTTGTGTGATCTTACCTTTCATCATCACAGCACTTGAGGGCCAACATCACCAAAACACACTTTCACAAGCAATACAACATGAAAAACTTTAAATCTTAAACTAGTTAACATATGAATTTAGCTAATATTAGTTACACAACCAAAAGACACATCACCCTGTAGGAGCTTAGTTACAATGAACTTACATTAATTGCATTCAAAAGTGACTTGTAACGTCCTAAATACAATTCCAATAGCTATTGAACTTATTTTTCTGAAATAGTGAAACCAATGGTGCATAAGCTTATATAGCTTAGTGAAGTAATTAACATAATGCAACGCAATTAAACATAACATGATAAGTTGTCCTTAACATACTTGAATGATAAATAAAACATAATGAACATATCATAACATGTAACTTTCATGGTAAGAACTTATATTACAAATTCATAATTTAACATATAACTTCACTGTGAAGAATTTGTATCGCATAAAATCATTATTTATCATATATGTCTTTCATGGAAATAAATTATATCATATACTTAGCTTATTTTTAAATTTAGGATATCAAATAACCATAATCAAATCATATTTATTTATAAAGTTAGCCTTTTGGCTTTCATAACTAGAATATATAAAGTCATTGTTTAGCCCATTGGATTATAAATAGCTATGAATACGTGAATTCTCAACTAAACCATCGTCAAATAATTAAGAATGATCTCCCTCTAATATCACTGATGACTAATAGCTTCCCTCCAACATCGTCAAATAAAGATCATAATCCAAGCCCTAAAATGGGCTTTAAATGGACTCTATGTAATACCCTGAAATTTGGGTTAAGAGTTTTGTATTGATTAATATTTTAAAAAAATATATAAACATACATATATAATTAAAAAAATATATATTTGTATGGTGAAGAACATTAAAAATTATATATAAGGGTGTTGGGAATGATGATTTTAATATGGCAGCAACCCTTTCAGTTTCCATTCATGCGTTAAAGACTTTTAGGCTTATTTTGTTAGGAATTAATTAGGGTAGTATTATATAAATTAAGAGAAGTTATTAGCTAACGAAAAAAGGTATGAGAATGGTGGGATAACCTGCCATGTTGGTTACTTTTCACATTTTAAAACAAAGAAAAAAGATAAGATTGGAACCATAAGAAGAGTGCCACAGCTAGGTGATTGGTGCATCTAACCGGCTGTCATCATCTTCATTTTTGTTACGGTGGATTTTACGACACTGGTTTTTGGTAAGAACCCTCTAAGCTTAAGTTATACTTTTAAGAACCAATCTTAAGTTATACTTTTATGTTTTGTAAGATGAGATTTTAAGTGAGCGGTTGAAGGGGAGGTTGTAACAACTACTGAAATTTCGTTTAATACCGTCTCTCTCGTCGGTGTTTGGCTCACTTGGTTGTCCATTAAAAGAAATAGAGAGCCTTGTCCTAGAGTTGGAACTAGATTGTGGAACGCTTTAGAGAAAATAATAATAATTAAAATATATATTTACGATAAAAAATAGAAATTATAGTTTTCGAATATTACATATGTTGGTGGTAAAATATGTAAGAGAATGACGTTTGAGTTAGTTTCATATTTGATGAACAATTATGCAGAATATATATATATATATATATATATATATGTTAATGGGGATGCACGTTTGGTAGGAAAATAATAAAATAAAAATAAAAGGAAATCAAGTAACTTGTGTTACTGCCATTTGAATTATAAATTCAAATTGCTTTTATTTTGGGCTAACACGTATAGTACAGAATGAATATATAGGTTATGCATCCAAACGTAAGACGATTAAATAATATTTGTCAGTTAGGATTCATTAAATCACGAATCATTACGATGCAGAGAGTGAATCCGAAATACCTAGATGTCAAACGAATCATGTTGGACCCAATATCTCGTTGGGACGTGGAAAGAGTGTTGCTCCTTAATTAAGCTGATTTCAAAGTTCGGAATTTAAGTGAAAATGTTATGTGAAATCTAGATAAAAAGGGATTTGAATGGTCAATTTTAAATTGTTATGGTTAACAATTATATTGTGACATGGAATTAGTATAGAATGAGCATCGAAAGAATTTTTAGAAAATTATTTTTAGAAAATTATTTTCTATTGTGTGTCTATGTTAGTAAGATTCTAACATGTTGTTTGAATTTAAATATGTTCGTAATGATGCTCATTTAGATTGTGTGCTTGAAATCAAGATCAAACAATATTAAAGCTAAGGAAAATCTTAACGATGGAATGTGAAATCCTAAAGGATGTTTGCAAGCGAAGGAGACCAAGTGAGTGCAAATTTAATTTGTACTTATGTTATCGAACAAACATTGATATGCGATGAGCTAGTGATGGAGTTACTATGGTAGGAAGTGACTCATAATTGTTATGTGTTTTATGGTGTGTGCATATATGTGCACTTGGTGTGCTAATAGAATTAGCGAACAAGTTAAAAATGCAAATTGATGAAATCAACTTAGAATTTATGTTATAGACAATAAGTTTAGAAAATCACTATAAATTATACAGAAATTATTAGAGGATGATTTGTAAAGCTTTGGATTCATATATCGGTCTAGTTATTTTTAGAACAAACAGAAAATGGTTTCAAGGTGTATAAAAAAATATATGAATTTTTAATCGAGGATGGGTCAGAAAACAAGGTAGCAAATTCTACTAAAAACAAATTCTGTCAATATAAATTTTGAAAATTCACCATATATTGTACAAATTGAACTAGAAGGAGTGCCTTATATAGTTAGATTTCTATTCGAGTATAGTTTCCAGTGGTATAAATGAAATAGTATTTTAGTGAGTAGATTAATACAAAATAATATTTCTGTGAATGTAGTGCAAACTGCCAGAAAATGAAATGGTGATAAAAATTGGGATCGAACCAAATTGAAGGCATATAATTAAGTTAAAGCCTAGTGAGGCTTATATTTTTACTTGCATATAAGTTAAAATTAATTGCAATGCATGCATAATACTATACATGGATGTTCCATACTTCATTGTGTAGGACTTACGATAAGTCTAGCTTGTTTATATCGACACGATGTTTATGTCATTACTCATATATTTGACATATTCTAAATATGTCAAAGGTTGGATATAAAATGCATTGATCATTGGTTATTATATATAATATGTATCATGCATACATATGATGTCATATCGGGTATGAACTGCCCCATGTGAAATTATATTAATATACTTTTCCATGCATGGATTAAATAAATATAGACTATATGCCCAAGCATCGAGGGTCGGTGGTATTAATGGCATGCCATAGAGTCTAGAAGCTGCATAATTAGGTAGTACTAGAGTGTCTAGCAAAGGCACATAGTACAAGCCTCAGAGTGTCTAGCGAAGGCACATGATTTAAAAACACAAGTGTATATCCAAGATACTTAGTGTATATGGTGGACACGACCTTATGTGGAAGCACTACGGTACATATATTTGACTCCTGTACCGGATCTTCATAAATTTATATTTTGGACTATGATTTATTAGTTAATAAATGATAAACGAGTGAATAAGCTTATGAGCTTTTGTAATACATGACAAGTATATGGGTAAGAAATTTATATGTTATTCATACCATGCCCATATTTGTATCGTGATTGGAAATATATGTAAAGTGATCATAATGCATTGAATATTATTATTGTTTACATTTATGTGTTGCATTTCCTTGAATATATTTCTATTGATTGCCTCACTAAGTGTATACTTATCGTGTGATGATTTTCACGCGTAGGTAGAAGGAAAAAAGGTGTAAGGAGTTGAGCTTGACATCAATCATCAATGAATATTTTTAGGTAACAGTAATGACATCCTATGTTGTTCTAAAGTTTCAAGATGACATGTATACGAGAATGAAATGTCTGTAAATTTTTATTATAGTTAGTAATAAATATATTTATAGTGAAAATAAATATTACTATATTAAATTATATATTAATTATTAATTAAATTGAATTTTTAAAGCAGGCAGTTTTATTTATTATATGAACAAAGCAGAACTGCTTGTCACTACATAAGATTGGATTTGAATTAAAAGTTGAAATATTATATTTTGAATTCTTTTGATTATTTATTTCATAATAAATTTACAATATGAAATTTGTGAAAAAAACAAGATATTACCTATTTTGGGTTGAGAAATGTTTTTAATAATTCATGTGACATCTTTGACTCATATTCGGGTATTTATAAGGATAAAGGGTGTTATAGTACTTCCTTTTAGAACCCATTGAACTGAAATGTGTGGTTTACTCTTCCTGGTTTCACTAACCTTCTTGAAGCTCATGCTTTTAACTACTAGAGAATTTTACATATTCATTGTACCGCTTATCGGATGTCTCACGCAACAATCCTCAGTTTCAACTATCTGTATACATACTAAATTTAAGTTAATTCAGTGTATTACACTTAACATGGTTACACCTGACGTAACCTACTCTTACAAGTGTTTCTAGGTATGCTTGGCCATTTACGTCCCTCATAGACTAAGTCTTACTATTATGGATCGTCCTTAGCTTTTACAAAACTTAAACGGGTCAAATCTAACCATCTAAAGTGAATAGTATCGATACTCTACTTGCAGTAATGATACCCTACTTGCAGTAACGATACCCTAAGGTAAAATATTGATACCCTTATGAGTATCGATACCAAAACTGCACTCTGTTGCTGAAAGTATCAAAAATCTTAAAAAATATCGATACTCTTGGGTAAAGTAAATATAATCTTGGGAAAGTATCGATACTCTTGGCCTAAAATCCCTATTTTTTTCCACAATTCAACCAATATCGAAACTATTCATCCCATTATCGATACTCGAAACATGAAATGGGTATTTTAGGCTCGAGAATCACCCTAAAAGCTATAATTTGATTCTAAATCATGTACTAATGTTGTGGGTAGTTATTTATGGTCTTAAGTTGTCATAAAACACATACTAAACAACATATTCGTGATTTTTGGCATGAATAAAAAAATAAAACCCTAAATGCTCAATTACACAAATCTTAGCAATTTCTTGTGAGTTATGAAAGGTTAATACTCCAAAGAATTAGAAATACACTACCTTGATGATTGAATCCCAAAATAAACCTCCTTGCATAGTCACACTACCTTTCTTGGTGATTTGGATGAAACCCATACATTTTTCTTTAGCTAGAAAGAACCCAAGATTTTGATTTAGTAAAACAATGTAGCTAGAGGATTTCGAATGAAAATGAAAATGAAATTGACCCAAGATCTTACCTTTGATATGGAACTTGAAGAGGGAAAGAAGAAAGAAGAGAAATAAAGAGGATGGAGAGGAAATGGGAGAACCAACGTCCAAGCTTGAAATAAAACCCCAATTTTAGCTTCAATTTCCAACAATGGTCTAATTACTCTTTTGGTCTTTTGTATTTTTTTCTCTTATTTAACAATCCCGTTTTTATGACTAATAGGGCCCCAAAACCAACCCAATTAAGGCCAACAACTTAATTTACAAAATTCACAAGGTTCACTTACCTCTTGGGTAAACATGAAACTACTACCCCAAAATTTGGGGTGTTACATGAGATCATTCCTCAGCTTGGCTTTCATGTTGGTCGGATTGAAACACATCAAGAATTTTTATGCTAACTAATTCCATGATGCTATAGCACTAGGCGACAACAAGTTAAACCATGCTCTAGCTTTACCACAGAATGAGTAGGAAAACAACGTCAACTTCAAGGTTTCTTTAGGTACTCTTTGTTGTGTAAATGAATCACACACCTCTATGAATGCTATAAGGAGTGTTCTAGGGTCTTCAATTACGGACCCACTGTATTTCCCCATAGACTGCAACATTTGAAACATCACAAGCTTTTACTCAGAGTTGGCAGCATGAATTGCTGGTCGCACAATGCCAAGATGTAAATCATCGAGTGTTGGCACTATGTGCTCCCTAATAGGTCAGTTTCAGTTATCCATCTTGTAATACCATTCCCATAATATGTTTGATTTCATGATCAAAAGGCTCTAAATCTTGATTGTTTCTACGAGTCATACACCATCAACACTATATTGGAAAAAATGTACCTACAAAAAAATAAAAAAAGTTAAATAACAAAGAAACAACTCTAAAGAAAAACGATTGCTCCTTAGCAACGTCGCCAAATACTTGATACTATGATAATGCTACAAGAAAGTGCAAGCATACATTATCGTGTTCAAGTAATAAAGTGGAAGCTATAAAAGCTTCAGATATCTAACCCATGGAGAGCGTATGTAAAAAAAAGAGTTGTTGTTGGCAAAAAGAGGAGAGAAGTAATGTGTATTTTAAGAAAGTAACACAAAGATAGCAAAATAATAAAATCAGAATGTTAAAAGCAAGGGAATGTTATAATGAGCAATTGAGCAATCAAACCAATGGACCAAAGAGTGTTGTTGTTATCTGGTAACTTGTAGTATGATTATGCTGTGGTAATATGTTAACGAGTCAGGTAAAAATTATCACCTTGATCCCCTTTCAAAAATAAAACACTAAACTTATTCGAATTAGCTTTCATTAAAACCATCGATCAAACAGTTAACAAAGCAAGACAATCGACATCATACATCTCCATATTCTTAAGTTTACTTTCATAAAAATCGATGCTGAAACTAAAGTAGCATGTAATATATACGATTTCTATTTCTAAAAATAATTAAGATTGATATACATAAGGACAAATCCATCTCTAACAACATACATTAAGAAAAACTTAGATCATGAAAACATTATTTGAAGTAAAAATCATAAGGCAATCATTTCATTGAACACCTTATGCTCAAATCCAAATATCAACATAAATATAAATAATTCAAACTTAGAAAAGTGTCCCACTGTAACACCTACGACCCATATACTTATGCCAATACAGGTTATAGATGTCATATGAATTACTAAAAACATTTCCCAACTCAAAAGTGATTTAAAATTTATTTTGTCCAAATTGTAATTAATAATATAAAATATTAAACCACATAAAACTATCACATGATTTTTAAAACATATATTAATATCAGATACGTCCATTTATAAAAGTAATATTGGTTAATACTATCCATAATGAAATAGAGTAAAATAGTTTAGTTTAGCCATTACAAACCAGTTCCAAAATAGTTCAACAAAACAACTAGAACATTCATAAGTACATGCCACTAACTAAGTCAAAATTACATAAAGGGATGTCTTACTGATATTGTAATATACTCCCCGATGCTTGAGGTTGCTTATTTTTCCTTACTCCTACTCCTGATCTTTACCTATGAATGAAAATCATCACACACTAAGTATATACTTAGTGAGGCAATTAAAATAATAAAATGTGCAATACAACTCATGCATGAAATTAAATGTTTTTTCAATGCAATGAGATCACCTTACCTGCATGTCTAATATTTTACCATAATCACATGATAATAATATTATTATAATCATTTTTACCAATAACCATAGCCCAAATGTAAACCTATGAAAACCTTGGGTATTCAAGTCAAATATATACACCGTAGTACTAAACTTGCACTAAGCATACGCTCTAGTTCTAATTTGGACATGACATATAATGTCGTACCTACCAACTACACTAGGTTTACACTCTAGTGCTAATCTGGATATGACACATAAGGTCATGCCCACCACCTGCACTTAATGTCCTTACACACTAGTGCTAATATAAACCTTCAGGTGTTATACTCTATGGCATGCCAACTATACCTTGTCCTTCAACGACTTACTTGGGCATATAGTATAATTTATTTCATCCATGGCATCGTATATCCATATAATTAACATTAGGACAGTTCATACCCGAAATAACATTCATGGCAAAATATCATATTTATAAGTGATCAATGATTTATAATTTAACACTTTGACATATCAAGTTCATGTCAATATTATGATAAATGATATAATATCATGTTGATATAAGCAGTTTAGACTCATCGTAAGTCTTCCTGATGACACTTTATATATTTCAAAAGATTTGCCTCACTATGCTCCAAACTTAATCCTTTTTATACTCGATTTGCTTCGATCACAAGGTCAATCACGATCTGTACAAAATCACAAATTGATATCGATACATATGTTAGTATTTCATTAACATAAATACATTTCAAAAACAAAATCCATAATTATACTTGAAACTTATTCACCACCAAAATACTTCGACACTTATTAATTCTTTTAATACTGGCACCAACTTTTCCAAATTATATAAAATGGTCATTAACCATTTTACCACTTAAACTTTCAATAAAAAAAGTTCCAACATTGAAATTATTACCAACCAAGTAATTTACTAAGGCACAATTACAATTAAACACCCAAACTATTCAAATATTGCATATAATTCACTAAACTTTCCAAAGTTCCATAATGATAAAATTTCACATCCTAACACTCATTTCAATTCCCAAACAGAAATTTCCAGCGTAGTACATCAACTATTAAACAATTACAAAATAACCCACTATTTTTCCAAAATTATTGATTTGGTCCCCAACTTTTCAAAAATTATCAAATTGTCCCCAAATTTTTTAAGGCTTGTAGAATAATTCCTACATCATTTCCAGCCCTTACATAATTTTTCCATAATTTTTCTCATCCATTTAAGCCATGGTCGAATGCTACAAAGTTCCAAAACTAAGGTTTTCATGATTTTTGGGTAACCTCTGGTAAACTCTTGGGATTTATGGTAAGCTAGAAAGGAATTAAAATTGACCCAGATAAAGTCAAGGCTATTCAAGATTTACCGCCCCCACAAACACAAAAGGAAGTTCGAGGATTTTTAGGAAGGATTAATTATATAGCTTGATTCATTTCACAGCTAACTGAGAAATGTGATCCCATTTTTCACCTCCTTAGAAAGAATGATTCTGGAACATGGAATGAAGAATGTCAAGAAGCCTTTGAAACAGTTAAGAGATAGCTATCGAGTACTCCAATATTGGTACCACCTATCCCAGATAAACCTTTAATTCTTTATTTGTCGGTTTGGGATAACTCAATGGGATATGTATTAGGACAACATGATCAAACTGAGAAGAAGGAAAGAGCTATTTTTATCTTAGTAAGAAGTTCACTGAATGTGAAACCAAATATTCTTTAATTGAGAAATTGTGTTGTGCATTAGTATGGACTACTCGAAGGCTTAGACATTATATGTTGTATCACACTACATGGCTCATATCCACATTTGATCCTTTGAAATATCTAATGAATGTTCCTGCATTATCTGGAAGATTAGCTCGTTGGTAAATATTGTTGTTAAAATTTGGCATTCAATATGTTAGTCGAAAAACAGTAAAAGGAACTGCGATAGCTAAATTTATTGCAAGTAGAGCTTCTCAAGAATACGAACCAATAGATTTTGATTTTCCTTATGAAGATTTGATGACAATAGGAGAAGCAAGTGTGTCCAACAATAAACATTGGAAGTTGACTTTTGATGGTGCTTTAAATGCTTTGGGACATGGAATTAGAGCAATACTAGTTTCGCCAGATGGAGAGCATTATCCGCTTACCAGCCGACTTAATTTTGACTGCACAAACAATATGGCTGAATATGAGGCATGTATTTTGGTTCTTAAAGATGCCATTGAACGTAAAGTAAAAATGCTCGAGGTTTATAGGGATTAAACTCTAGTAATTTACCAAATCACAAGAGAATGAGAAACAAAAAATCACAAGCTTGTAAAATATCAAAAATTGGTTCTGAAACTCATCAAAGAATTTGAAGAAGTGACTTTTGATTACATCCCCGTAGAAGAAAATCAAATGGCAGATGCTTTGGCAACTTTGGCAGACGCATTTAAAGTAAATGGACATGCAAGCATGATGCATATAGAAATGTAGGCTTATAAATACCCAACTTATTGTCTTAGCATTGAAGAATAAAAAGAAGAAGAAGAGAAACATTGGTATTATGATATTTTGCAATATATCAGATATCAAAGTTATCATGAACAAGCAACTGAAAATTATAAGAGAACTATCCGAAGAATGTCATTCGGGTATGTACTCGATGAAGAAGTCTTGTACAAAAAGAGCCTAGACCAAGTCTTGTTGAGATGTGTGGATACTAAAGAGGCTAAATCAATTCTCGAAGAAGTACATGAAGGGATATGTGGTACACATGCTAATGGGCATACAATGGTTAGACAAATTATGAGATTTGGATACTACTAGTCAACTATGGAAACAGATTGTATTAATTATGCCCGAAAGTGTCACAAGTGTCAAATCTATGGAGACATTAAGCATACTCCTCCTCATCCATTATATGTAATGACAGCTCCTTGGCCATTCTCTATGTGGGGCATAGATATTATCGGACAAATTTTTCCCAAAGCTTCAAATGGTCATCCCTTCATTTTGGTAGCAATAGACTATTTTACCAAATGGGTAGAAGCAGCTTCTTATGATAACATTACTCAGGCCACAGTCTTTAAATTCTTGAAAAAAGAGATCATTTGTCGACATGGCCTGCCAGAAAGAGTTATTACAAACAATGTTTTGAATTTGAACAAAAAAAATGAATGAAAGTAGTTTGTGAACAATTCCAGATAAAGCATAATAATTTCACCACTTATCGCCCAAAGATAAATAGAGCAGTTGAGGCAGCTAACAAGAATATCAAGAAGCTTATAGAGAAGATGACTGAAACTTATAAGGATTGGCATGAGAAACTACCATTTTCTCTGTTAGCCTATCGAACTTCAGCACGAACATCAACTGGGGCAACTCTATTTTCATTAGCTTATGGGATGGAAACAGTCTTACCAATTGAGGTACAAATTTCTTCATTACGGGTTCTATCAGAACTAAAGCTAGATGAGGTAGACTGGGTACAAACCAGATATAACCAATTAAATTTGATTGAAGAAAAAAGAATGAAAGAAATTTATCATGGTCGGATGTACCAAAAAAGGATGATACGAGAACATGATAAGAAAGTTCGCCTCTGATAATGTTATGAAGGAGATCTCGTGCTCAGAAGGATTTTACCTTTTCAAAAGGATCACCGAGAAAAGTGGATGCCAAATTGGGAAGGACCTTATGTTGTAAAAAAGGTTTTTTCTGGAGGAGCTTTAGTCATTACTGAAATGGATGGACATGAATTACCTTTCCCAATAAATTCAGATGCAGTTAAAAGATATTTTACATGAAGGGAAAATGGATTTGAGAAACTCCATACCTTCATCATAATTTCGAGATCCTTTTGACAAAAGTTGTACTCAAATCACTTTGCGGTGTTCTAGTTCAAAAGCATTTATGCTATTGATGTTTGAGGACACATACTATGTCTTTTACAAACAAAAGTTTGCCATGTAAATTTCTTGCATAAATAAAAATATTTTTCTTTTTGCAAAGTATCTTGACTTGAGAATTTTAAATCATGGTGTATTATTGTACAAAAAAAGTCTTTGAAAATGAAGACATTCTGAGGCTAGCAATGTTTTAACATATGATGACATGATACATAAGGCATTAAAGAGTGTAAAGAAATTTCAGATACTTGATCTGAAATATTTTTCATTGGTAGAATTATTTGTCATTTGGAATTCAAGAAGAACAAAGACAGGTTCAGGTTCAAAAGGAAAATATCAAGATGATTGGTTGAGATAAAATGATTATGTTTGCTAAGTTAAGAATGGATAAAAAAAGGGTATCCTTGTTCGAAGAAAAAGATACCCCAAAATTTTGTTATTGCACACATTTTAGTTGTAAATAGGGTCATGACATTCATAAATGCATGATAACAAACAATGTCACATTTGCAGGTTTTTCAAAAAGAAGGAGAAAGTCCAATTGTCGAAATTGGAATAGTTAAATCAAAATCCCTAAAAGAGGGATATCCAAAGATTACACGAGTATAACACCCACGGAATAATAGTAGGAATGATTTCTATCCAAGTCAATTCGATCTCCACGGAAGAGTAGTGGAATCAAATTTGAATTTGATCTTCATGGAAGAGTAGTAAAACAGACTCTTTTCAAGTCAATCAAGTCTTCACACAAGAGTGAAGCAATGCAAATCAAGCCTTCACAAAAGAGTAGTGAAGCAATGCAAATCAAGCCATAACAAAAAGAGTAGTGAAGCAAGATCAGATAAAAATTTCGATCTCCACGGAAGAGTAGTGGAGCGAAGTTTTATCAATAAAAGGCCACTCGACGAAAACTGATTGTCTTTTTATCTTTGCTTTATTATTGTTTACACAAAAATAAGCAAAAAGGGGTAGCTGTCGACAATGGTTTTCGCCCGAGTAACGTTTATATTATTATAATAATATTATTATTATAGAATAAATATTATTATATTTATATATTATTATTATAATAAATATAATAAATATTATTATAATTATAATTATATTATATAATTGTAATTAATTATTACAATTTTATAGGCCCAAATGTGAAGCCCGATTACAATCTTAAACCCATGATACAACCAGATTCAACCCAAGTAGCCCTAGCAGGCTCAGTCCAGGCCCAGACTTGAACCGAACAACCCAACAAGCCCGCGCCAGAAGCAAACCCAAGTGCTGCTAGGGTTTCATCTCAAGGTTCCAGCTCCACAAGCCTCCATAACCATCCGATACAGAAGTAAATCAATGATCCACAATGAACCAACCAAACCCTAGGGTACTCATTGAAACCCTAGGGCTATTCCGGCGCCGCCGTAAGGATGATGATGCCTCGCCGACTAATTCTCCAACCAGTGCATGCCACGATGCTGCCATATCCTCTCCAAATCGAAGCAATCTGGGTGTATTTCATACACCTAGTCTCTCCACAGTACAACTTACCATCCTTAGGGTGAGTCACCACTGTAGCTCCAGTGACTCACCGGGGTATGGTCTTTTAACCGGACAAAATAGTGCATCGAAGAGCCCTATAAATAAGGTCGAACCTGTGAAGAAGAGAACACAACAACAGCGAGACAACAACAGAGGGAAAGCAAGCAAGAAACCTAACAACAAAAGTCCATAAAATATAAGGAAGAGAGTGAGAGAAACCTTACCCTCGTCGGAGCACTCACGCACCTTTACGCACCACTAGAGAAGACGAATCATCGAAGGTATATTTTTGTAGATCTACTGCGATTTAAGGATTTTTAGAGAAAAAGGGCACTGTATTTGTGTTTAGGAGAACAGAGGAAGTGATTTGGTATATTTTGTTGATATCCCGCCACCGTGGGTGGTGGCTAGCGGTGGCGGTTGACGGCGGCGTGCAGCTGCCGGCCGAGGTTGAATTCCCTCCGGTGAGGGAATTATAGAGAAATGAGGTATGATACCTCTTTTGGGCCGATTGAAGCCTATTTATACCCCTCCCCGAACGACGTCGTTTTGGGGAGGGACCTGCGTGTAATTTGGGTATGGGTAAATGATTCTCGCATTCCCTGTAACTTTGTAAATATTTAATTTAGTCACTGAAAGCATGTTTTTACACATTTTAAATTAGTTTTTAAATTTTGTTTATTTTTATTTTGGTCATTATTACGTATATATACATATTAAGGTTTAATCACATGTTTAGTCCCTATTATGTTAATAAGCTTATATTTTAGTCCCGAATTAATTTAGGGTAAACTATATAATTAGTACACAACCTTAATATTATTTTGAAATAGATTAATTAATATTATTATTTTAGTCATTGATTATTATTATTATAAGGCTAATTATAATATTAGTATACTTTTATATATTAGGATAATATATATTTAGATTAATATAGTTATAATATTAAATATAATAATAGGACTAGTAATATTTATGTTTAATATTATTTAGTAATTATTTTAAATTATTTGTAAATTAAATATAAGTTTATCATTTATTGCAAAGACATTTAATTAATAAATACCGGTACCAATTTTGGGCGTTGTGGGAATGCTAATTCTTTTCCATACGTAACCAACTCCCGGACTCATTTTTCTGGTAAAGCAGACCCGAGTTTTATTATTTTAATATTATTCTTAGGATTTTTTTTATTAAAATAATATGACATTTTGGTGACCAATCTCACCAAATTAAAAGATTGGTGGCGACTCTACAATTTGGTGTTTCATCTGATTCATGGAAGATAAACACTTACTTTTTCGAGACAACTTACACCGTCTGGGGTGTACTATTTGCACTCTCCGTCCCCAAGGCAGAGAAACGTCTCGACAAGAACATCATCAAGCCACATGCGCCAAGTCAAAGTCTAAGTCCAAAAAAAAGCATCATCGTCGTCTTCTTCCGCTTCAGCATATGCAACTGAAGTGTACTAATATGCATCTTAGTCTAGTTTCAATTTCTATCCTTCATTTCATACTTCAGTCGAGACTTGTTCGAATTGGGTTGGAGGTTCATGGGATGCACCACAATACACTCAAGCATCTTCAACAGAACATGCGGTTGCGGATGACTGGGACTATATACTATATGGTCAATAAAGTAGCAACCATGTCGAATCAATTACGGCAATGATGGCGTCAAATACCATAAACCCATCACCGTATTTCGAAGGTGGATCTCAGAGTGTGTTAAGCTCACCACCTCAACAAGATGAAGACGATAATGACGATCAAGGCCTACGACCCTGACGTATTAGATGAGCCCCGCGCCATTATCATTCGACAACTCCTCGACATCGTCAAGAACTTCAAAAATATAGATAAATTTCTTTTTAGTTTTTCTGTAAAAAATATTTTTTGTAATTATTTATTTACTTTGTATTTTCTATAATATAAATAAATTCATTTTTCTTTTAATTTTATTTTTCTTTAAATTTTATTCGACCAAACTTATCACCTCGATGTGACAAGTTCCATGTGACCATTGCTTAGTGTTGCCTGTCTACCCGTTGACCAACGACTACGAAAATGATTAGTTTTTTTAATTTCGAGGTGACAAATTCCATCTAATTTTTTTCTTTTTTTCCTTTTTTGAAATTTAAAATATTAGTTTTATTTTGTAATTTAAAAAAAAATTGTAAACAACATGACGAGTCATATTAATGGCAATAAAATAATGGTCCACGTAGGGCCCACTACTCAAGGACCATTTAAAAATAATATTCGAGGGAACTCGTCACCTTGAGATGATGAGTCCCTAGTGCATTGTAGCAAATATTGTATTTTCTAAAATAAAATCGGGGTAGATCCAATACTCTAAATAATTGACCCGCTTGGCGGTATTAGCCAAAAAAATACTAAATGATTCAAGTAATTTGGGCCCTTCATCTGTTATTGAAAGCTACATTAATATATGTATCTTTAACTTATATTTTATTTTTAGGATAAACTACATGTTTAGTACTTAAACTATCATTTTTATTTTATTTTAGTACCTAAACTATTATTTTTTTAAATCAACCTTACTATTACATTTCAATACCCATCATTAAAAAATTAATGGCATAAATGGTGTGATAAATTTTAATTTTTATATCATTATTTATATTATCATTTAATTAATTTTATTTAACTAATAAGGTGGTGATTCAAAATTAAGGAAAATTTCATTAAAGAGAATCGACTGAGATTTGAGCTGCGGACTCCTAAGAGCTAGGCCACTTAACCATGTCAGCTATAGGTGGAACATCTTAATTGTTTTGTCAAATTGTATACTTAACTATTAAACTATCGCTATAAAATAAATAAAATAATTTTGTTAAATATATTCTTTAAACTTGAGACATTTCGCAAAAGTATATAACTATTTAATCACTAAATCAGATTTAAAAGTGATTTAATTGCTACCAAAATTATTATTTAACTTATATAAATATTAAATTTAAATTAAATGTTTTCTCATTTCAATTTAAAATAGAAAGTAATTAAATAATTATTTATATATTTTATAAAACAAATATTAGTTTATTTTAAAAAATTATGATATTTTTATAATAAATATAAATTTTAAATCATTTTTAAAATAAATATATATTATAAAAATTATATTATAACCGAAGTAGTTTTAAATTATATATTTATTTAATTATTTAAAATTTAAATTAACAATTAAAAGTAAAATTTAAAATTAATTGTATTTATTTAACTACTAAAATTCCAAATATAAATTTATAATTTATAATTATTTATGAATAATAAATAAAAAATTATATTTAAAATTACTTAAATAAGTTCAAAGATAGAATATTAATTTTAATTTAACATTGCTAATTTCTTATTTAAATAAATAATAAATAAATAAATAAATAAGTAAAAATAATAATTTTAAGTAGTCGTTTAATGTTTTCTTATTTCTAAATAAAATGAGAAATTATTTAATTTTAATCTAATATTTTTATAAGTTAAACAATAATTTTGGCATTATTAAATTAACTTTTAATCTGATTTAATGGTTGAATGTTTGAATATATTTGTGATATGTCTAAGTTTCATTCGTAGATTTAATAAATTTCTTCTATTCTATAATATAAGTTCCATAGGTAAATATAAACTTTGTCAATCAACCGGGGTTGGTTCAAGTGGTATGCGACTTAAATAATGTATCGAATTTGAATTTTTGTGTATGCAGAATATCCATGCTGGGAGGCTCACCGACCAAAATTAGTTGTACAACGCGAATCGATCTAGATTAATCAAAATAAAACCTTAAAAAATTAGAGGAACAAAAAAAAAAACTATAAACTTTGACAAAACAAGCCCAATGTTCCACCTAGCTCCCCACCGTATCTACTCTTATCGCTTAAGAAAGATATAAACTTTGACAAAACGAGCCCAATTTGACCTACCATTCTCTCAAAACAATTCAAAGTAAAAGGATAAAATGACTATTGAGTGCCCCTATCTTTTCCTAGTCAAAAGCTATCCACAGTATCTACTCTTATTGCTTAAGAAAGATAATAAATGCAAGCTTCTGTTAATCCTTCATCTATATAACCAAGAAATGCCTCAATAGTGAGGACATCTTGCAAACAAACTACTTTCAACTTACTAAATGAGAATAGGGTTTAATGCCTATCCGAATATTAAAGGAAACCTACCTTTAGTCAATGCTAAATGTTAATTCAAATAAATAAAAGCGAGTCCATGTCATGTGTTGGGTAGTGTAGTTAGTAGTATTCGAATTTGAGTAATTGCGATCTATAGGGTGCATGTGCGTTACTAGTAACTAAGAAATATTTTAAAGATTTATTATCTTATAATCTTACTATATTATTAAAAAGAATAGGGGTATTTTGTCAAAATAAGCAACTACGGGACTTGAAGGAATTCTAATTATAAAGGTTGGTTTAGTGTGTAATGGGCAATTTACATTGTTTTGGAACATAAAATGTGATCGGCTTCACTCATTCCCGGCAAAGGATGGTAGAAAGTCAGAGAAATGATAAAAGCATGGCCAATATTTTCAAACTGATAAAACCCCAAAATCTTTTCAATAATTCTCCATAGTTTCCTTTGGCCTATGAAGAGTAATCAGTAAGTTTTGGGTAGTAGCAATTTGTAACTTTCCTATAACAGTCAAATCTTTAGGTGGAAATTCATCGCTGCATAAACTAAAAATGGAGGAATTGTTGGAAGAAAAATAAACAAACACATAAATATGTGCAAGTCTTTTATGCTTTCAGCAAACTACCCTTATTCAAATTAGAGAGATTAAGAATCTATCGACCGGTCTTAGTGATAAAATATATTGTTATTTTCCTTAGAAATTTCGAGTTTGAGTAATTGTGATTTGTATGGTGTGTGTGTTACCAGTAATTAAAAAAAGATTATGAACATATATTATCTTATAATCTTACTATACTATTAAAAGAAATCCAATTTTTATGAAATAACTCAATCCAAATGACAATTTATAATAATTTTATAGAAACTTTGCCATTAATAATTAAAAATTAGTAATTAGAAAACAAGGTGAGTCTAGTTCTATTATATAACAAGGTTACCATTTATTTAATAACTTTGGTAACTTTAAAAATGATATACGGTTTGTTATGTAGAAAAATGTGAATTTGGAATTAGAAACGTTAATTAATTTAAAATAATAGCGTTTTGATTATCTTATAAAAGAAAATTTAATTAGAATTTAAAAATATATTTTAAGAAATTCAGGGTTTCTTATAATATTTTTTTGGTTTGTTTATATGGTAATGTTGTGTGTTTGAAGAAATTAAGGGTCCTTTTAGTTCTAGAAAAAAAAATTCTGCTTTTCGTTTTCTATTTTTATTTTAGAAAATAGTTTTCATTCTCTTTTTTTAAATTAGAAAACATGTTTGGTTAATATAAAATGAAAATAAACTTAATTTTAGAAATAAAAATAATAAAAATATATTTGATATCTATTTTTTAAAATATAGTTAAACAAATAGTTATTAAATAATTAAACTAAAATATTATTTTTATTAAATTTAATACGTGAGTGAGTTATGAAAATTTAAAACAATAAAGTTGATAAGAAGTTTTATAACAATTTTTTAGTTTATAATAAGAATATAATATTAATGCGTAGTGGACATCAATGAAAATAAAAAAAATCACAAACAATATTATTGTAAACAAGAGCATAGAAAAAGTGTTGTTAAAATAAAAATGTTTAGTGATATTTAAGGCTCTCAAAGTTTTGGAAGAAAATTAGTGTAGCCCTTAAACTTTTTTTACACTCAATGTAACCCTTAAATTGAGAAAAAAAACCATCTAACCCTTTGAATAACCGAATCTGTAATACCGCAAATAGTAGGTCAGTGACTAGTTTGAAAGGAATTAAATATTTGGAGGACTAGATTGAATAAATAGTAAAGTATAAGAAATAACTTAAAAAAAACTAATTTGTAAGAGATAGATTCATGAAAGGGCATTTTGGTCTTTTTAAGTGAAATGAATTTAAAACCCATTTAAAATTAGGGATTTAGGAAAAAGGGGAAAGTGAAAACATATGCTAAATTAGTTTACTCCTCTTCTTCTTCTTCTCGTGGTTGAGTGTGTTCCTCCATAGCTTAAGGTAAGCTTCATCTAGCTAATGTTTTCTTTTGATTTTGGTTGGTTCTTGTAACCTTAAGTGATATATAAGCTTAAGGAAATGTTATATAAGATTAAAACTATGAGATGAAAGAAATAATAGAGAAATAAGAAAATGGGTTTTTGTTTAAAATATTTTGATGTTTCGATATAACAAATTAAGATACACTACAAGAAAATATACCTTAAATGACACACGAACAATGACACACGCTAATTTATGACTTGTAAAACATGTGTGTCATAAAAAAAATGTCATGTTTTTTAAAATCTGAACGATTTATGACTTACAATGATGTGTGTCATATTTAATAGTCATAATCGAAAAAATTTACAAAAACACAGAGTATAGATAATTTTGTGTGTCATCTTTAGGAGTCGTATTCTAATTCCCCCCTTATTTTTCATCATTTCCCGCGTGCTTGATCTTCCCCCCTAGTTAACAAAAGTTCACGCCGTGCTTCCCCTATTTTTCTCTGTTTTCCCTTTTTGTCTTTGCATCCTCCCACAGGTTTGGCCATTTACCACAACGCAGTCGAGGGAGTCAAAAATCAAGGGTTTCCATAGGTAATCCTCGTTCTCTATTCCAACATTTATGGGTTTATTGATTTCTATTTTGTCTTATTTAATGGGTTTGATGCTTTTACTTCATATATGTTTTTTTTGAATCGAGATTTGTTGCATGCATGCTTGTTTTATTTTCTATTATTTGTTTAATCACTATTGATTTGTTCATTTCATTCTTCATTTAAGTGGGTTATTTCAGTTTTTTTACTTCAGTGGACTCTTATGCTAGTTCTTGATCTCTTTTTGATTTTTGGGTTTTGATGGATTATGTATTTTGGTTTAAAAATGTTGAACTTTGATTGTCTTGTGATATATGTTTTGTTATGCTTGTTGAACTGTTTACAAACATATCTTGTTTCACTTGACTTGAAGTATCATTGTCCGACATAAGGAGGGTATGGTGATATGACTCTCTAAGTACATGGATAAACCTCAAAAAGAATCCCGTATCTATTACTCACTTCCGAGTCCAAGCGATATAGGTCTGAATGACCTTACAATAGTATATATTTTGAGGATTTTTGGAAGGTTATATTATGTTTGGGATTCTTTTGTTTAAAAAAAAATGAGTAAGGGAGGTGCCTTTGCTTCCCAGTTCCCACATATGTATTTCATTCACTAACTAGAATGGTTCCAAGTTTTTACCTAATTGTCATGTTTCAGATGGATTTACTTTTGGTTACTTATGGCTGCTGGTTGTTGACTTTTCATTAGTGAAGAGGCTTTAAATATCTGGTTCTGTCCTTTGCATTGGTACTTAATGTTTCACTAACATAACTTTTCCTGCCTTTTTCTACTTTCTATGTTGTTTGGATTCTTCTTTTCATTTGAAGTATCAGTATCTGACATTTTGTGTCGGACATATAGATATGTCGATATGACCTCCAAAGATCTTCTAATTGCATAGAAATAACTTTAAAATATCTAATAATACATGTATTGGACACTCATACTTACGTTCGAGTAGCATAGTTTCCTTTTTATTGTTTTGCTAGTTTAACTAAACACTCCCTCTTGAAATTTAATTTTTGTTTTTGATAAATGTAGGTTGGCATAACTTTGGCATGGATGCTATCATTGGATGGAACATGACATTCCTTTGCTGAGTCTCTCTCAAGAAATGCCCCATACATAATATCCATAGTTCTCTGGGTATACTGGTTAGTGGCATCTTATCTTATTATTTATTTTAGTCAAATTTTGTAACTATATGTTGCTCCGACTTTTCATTCTTTTCTTGAAGTGTTTATTTCTAACATTTTTGTCTGTCATATGGTTACTAGCATATGACTTTTAAGAATCTTCTGTCTAATATAATCGTTTCAGACATGTACTCCTATATGATGCTCACACCCGAATTCAAGTATCGTAAAATATGATTATTAACTTAGATTTAGGCAACATTCTTTGAATGATGATTATGAATATAGGCAATGAGGATTTCTCATGTTACAACCATGTGCTTCAACTTAAATTACAACAAGCACAGGATAGAGATTTTAAGGCTAACACCAAGAACGTTAGAAGATATCGAATAGGCTAACACCAATAATTTATCTAACATTGTTAGGGTTTGTTCCAGTTTCAAATGGGTTTTTTAGATTTTATTAATGGGTCATAACCCTTGAACATTGTTCTATAGCAAGTACAAAATGAATTTGTTAGGGTTACTTTGTACTCGGTAATTTGGGGTAAACATTTTATTCTTCATATCTTACATAAATATTTCATCAATCATCAATTATAAAGTTGTAGTTTTGCTAATACTTTATAATTATTTAGGTTGGTAAGTAATGGTCGATGGATAAAGCATGGATTTCGTCTGATAGGTTATCTGATGCATATGAAGTGGGTGTAAACATCTTTCTAGACTTTGCACAAAGTAATGATCCAAATTCAGATCTTATTCGATGTCCATGTATATATTGTATTAATTTGTGGCACCACTCAATTCAGACCGTGCGCTATCATCTGTTTGCCTATGGCTTCGATGAAAGTTATAAGGTTTGGTCTTTCCATGGAGAAAGACAACCCAAGCTTGATTCTAGATACCCTAACAAATCTATTCCTCCCGACTTTGATTATACAAGAGATATGCTACATGATGACTTCAAAGATATAGAAAAAGAACCCGATTCATTGAAGTCACTTCTTGAAGAATGTGAGAAGCCACTTTACGTAGGGTCAAAGTATAATGCACTTAGTGGATTATTGAAATTCCAACATATCAAGGGTCAATTTGGGTGGTATGAGGCTAGTTTTGAAGTATTGTTAGGTTCCCTAAAAGATGTCTTACCATTAAAAAATAGAATACCTAACTCCCTATATGATGCCAGGAAATTGTTAAAAGGAGTAAGTCTACAATATGAAAAAATTCATGCATGTGAAAACGATTGTGTTCTATTCTGGAAAGAACATAAGGATGCTTCTCAATGTCTAACTTGTGGCACATTTCTTTGGAAGAAGAATACCAAAAACGTACATTCGAAAGTTTTGTGGTATTTTCCTCCCATCCCCAGATTTAGGAGAATGTTTTCGTCACCAAAAATGGCACAAAACTTAACTTGGCATGCACAAGGTCAGGCTAATAACGGTATGCTAAGTCATCCTCGCGATTTCCCGTCTTGGAAGCTTGTTGATAGAACATGGAAAGAATTCGGAGAAGAAAAATAGAATCTTAGATTAGCCTTGTCCGCTGATGGTATCAATCCTGACAAGTCATTAAGTTCCAAGCATAGCTGTTGGCTGGTTATCTTAATAACTTATAATCTACCCTCTTATTTGTGCATGACAAGAAAATTCATGATGTTGACTCTATTGATATCAGGTCCAAAACAACCTGGTAACAATACTGATGTCTACTTGGTACCATTGATAGCAGATCTAAAACTCTTGTGGGAAACTGGCGTGAAGACATATGATGCTTATAAGAAAGAATACTTCAATCTAAGAGCAATATTACTTTGGACTATAAATGACTTTCCTGCATATGGTAATCTTTTGGGGTGTGTTACCAAAGGTTATTATACGTGTCCAATATGTTCAAAGAATACTTGTTCACAGTGGTTGCCAAATTCGAAAAAAGTATGCTTTCTTAGTTATAGAAGATTCATGTCACTTCAACATCCTCTTCGTAAAAGAAAAAAAGATTTCAACAATCAACAAGAGGATGGTGTTATAAAACAACCATTATCAAGTGAAGAGATTTACGACTATCTGACGGTGTGTGAGACTTCATGGGGTAAGAAGACAACGTCTAAGAAGAAAACATCAAAGAAAAAAACGTCAAAGAAGGAAAAAGAAAGCATCGATGAGAGAGCTAAATTTTGGCACAATAAATAGATTTTTTTAACTTGAATATTGGAAGAAGTTGCTCTTTTGTCATCATTTAGAGTTATGCACATAGAGAAAAATGTGTGTGAGAGTGTTTATGGGACATTATTGAATTTGCCTGGCAAGAAGAAGGATGGGTTAAGAGCACGACAAGATCTTGAGGCGATGGGCATTAAGCCTGAATTACATACTCAACCAAGAGGGAATCGTACTTGGCTTCCGCCTGCGTGCTACACATTGAATACCATGAAAAAACACCAGTTTTATAAGACCTTGTCTACCATAAAAGTGCATGATGGGTACTCTTCAAATTTCAAGAATCTCGTGTCTGATGATGTATCAAAGATAAATGGTTTGAAGTCTAATGATTGTCATGTATTGATGCAACAACTTCTCCCTTTTGCAATAAAGGGGGTGTTACATGTGAAAGTGAGGAAAAAATCATAGGTTTGTTGTGTAGTAAAGTCATTGATGTTAATAAGCTAGGAAAGTTGCAAAGTGACATCGTATTAACTTTGCATTTGTTAGAGAAGTATTTTCCTCCTTCGTTTTTCGATGTCATGATCCACTTGATGGTGCATTTAGTTAGAGAGGTGAGGTTATGTGGCCCAGTTCATTTTAGGTGGATGTATCCATTTGAGAGATACATGAAAACACTCAAAGGCTATGTACGAAATCATCATCGACCCGAAGGTTGTATTGCAGAATGTTATGTGGCAGAGGAAGCCTTGGAATTTTGGTCAGACTACTTAAAAAATATGAAATCAATTAGCAATCCTCATGAACGTGTTGATGAAAGAATTCACACCGGTAAACCTTTATCATGGGGTACAGTCAAGGTTGTAGATGCTAAGCTACTTGATGAAGCTCATCTTTATGTATTACAAAATATTGCTGATGTGGAGCCGTATATAGAGAAAGAACCACTGTGTCTTCTTTGTACTCTATGTAATGCATTAAACTTTTTCTAACTTCTAATATGATTCTATCTTCAAATATTAGTTAGGTAACATATGTTGGAATTGAAGGATCATAACCCCCGTGCCTCTCAAAATAGTAAATGGTTGCAGACTCAGCACAGTCGAACATTTATTAGTTGGCTTAAGACCAAGGTTGATACACATTTCGCTAACGGGGAAGACATTTGTGAGAGTGTTCGTTGGTTGGACAAAGGGCCAAGTTTTGTTGTGAAGAAATATAGCGGTTTTTCCATAAATGAGTATCGGTTCCATACAATATCTCGAGATGAATCAAGAGCAACTCAATGTAGTGGAGTATATCTAGTTGCACATGCTATGCAGATTGCTAGTGCAAAAGACTCCAATCTCGTGCATGGAGCTATTACTTACTATGGTCGTATACATGAGATATGGGATCTTGATTATCGCATATTCACTGTTCCTATTTTCATGTGTGATTGGGTTGATAGTCGTGGAATAAAAAAAGATGACTTTGGATTCACAGTGGTTAACTTTGCTAGGCTTGATCACCAATCTGAACGCTTCATATTAGCTAGTCAAGCTAACCAAGTTTTTTATGTTCAAGATCAACAAGATGCGAATTTGTCTGTTGTCGGCTTCTCACCACATAAGATGTACAAGTATGGAGCAAGTGGTGAAACTGATGATATGTTGGAATACCATGTTACTTTTGATTTTTCACAAGATTCCCCTTTAGTAGAACTTGATGATGATTTTTTGTGTACACGCCCGGATGGCGAGGGCATATTAGTTTAAAATATTTTTTGTAAAATAAAATCTTTACTTTTTGGTATGTTTTTATTTCAATATATGTATGTTATTAATTCTGTCCCAACTGCAAGAAATAGCAATGTACTAACTTTTTTTTATTTCAATCATGTTGAAACAGGTTGTACTTGGTACCATGGAATCGGATCAGTCTTCGAGTCATGATGAAGACTCTAAACAAAGAGGTCCGACAATAAAGGGAAAAACTACTAGAGTAAAAGTTCTCGTTACTTACAATACAAAGGGAGTTCCGATTGGTATTGAAGCAACGAAACTTGCTTCCTTTGAGGGCATGGTAGCAAGATCAATGGTGCCTATCACTTATGCCACTTGGCGAGATGTTGAATAGGAAAAAAAGAAGACTTATGGAAATACACTTTGGTAAGTCTAACATCTGATCTTAACTTCCAATTAATCTTTTTTTGTTAAAAATAATATTTTTTAATTAATGTTTTATGTTTCAGATGAATTTTGAACTTGATCCAAGGAGTCGGAAGAACACCCTTCAATCCATTGGGAAAAAGTGGAAGAACTTTAAGCATTATCTGTATATAAGAAATTCATTGAGAAGTATAAGAATGACCCTAATGCAAATCTACTCAATCCTCCAGAGATGTATCCTTATTTGAAGATAGATGAGTGGAAGGTTTTTGTATCGCAAAGACTTTCAAAGAAGTGGGAGGTTAGAAACCAGTCTGTATTTGTTATATATATTAGTTTTAGAAACCAGTCTTAACTGTTTTAATGTTTCTAATGTAGTAATTCTAATGTAGTAAATAAGTCAGAAAGCTAAACAATGCGTGGACAACATAGATACAATCATCGGTTGAGTATAAAAGGATATGCTGGACTAACTCTTGAGATTGTATGTAGTAAATTAATTAAATAGTTTAGATATGCATTTGTTTATGTTAATTCATTGTTGTTATTATTTTTAATTTAGATGCAAGAAACGGGAAAGGAGGAAGACGAGATTGATAGAGCATTGTTGTGGAAAAAGGCAAGACAAATGAAAAAAGGAGGTTATGACCCGAATGTCCAGATTGTTGTTGATAAAATGGTAAGTTCCTGTGAACATTCCTACTTTATTTATTTTCATCTTATTGTTATAGCACCATATGAGCTTTAATCCTTTGAATATTTTGAATATGAATATTTTCTTTCACTACAGGAAGAGATGCAGAAGTCAGAAACTTTAGGAGAGGTCAATTGTTGAACAAATGACATGCTTACCCAATCCCTAGGTACCCAGGAACAATGTGGGCGTGTACGAGGGATGGGTAAATTTGTAAGGCCACACCAATACTTTGTCTTACCCAATACCGTGAAGAACTACTTAGATGGTGAGAAGAAAAAGATTGAAAAAAGGTTCAACCAAATTGAAGGTGAAATAGAGAAACTACAAAAAGGGATGAATCATGTTTCTGAAGGCGCAAGTTACCAAGGGTGGGGCAAAGCAGATTTTGAAGACAACCCACCCGAGGAATTATTTGTAAGTCTTATTAAATTATAGGATGAATTAAATGTAAGTCTTGACTACAACTAATAATATATATATAATTTGTAGGATACGTCCTGTTATCTTGCGATTGATATTGCCTCCAATATAGCTGGCAAAGGAACAATAGTGAAGCACAATGATCTATCAGGTATTACAAAAAAAATCAGTTTTCTTTTTGACTTTTTAGAATATTGTATCTTAGTAATAACTTTATATAACAGGTGAAAACATTGAAGTAATGATGGAAATGAGTGTGCAAGGAGACGCTTTACTACCGTTTCCACTAGATAAGGAGTTCATTTACAAGGTTAAAGATGCAGTGGGGTTTCTAGTGAAGTGGCCTAGACATCTAGTCATTCGATGCTCTGATTTGGTAATATTTTCATTTATTTAAAGAAATTATATATGTCTAATTTAAATGATATCTTTATATTTTTTTTTAGGAAAAAGTGTTGGCGTTTATGGGAAAAAACGTGTGAACGGAGATGAAGTAGAAAGTAATAAAGGAAAAAAACGACAAAGAGAACTTGTTGAAAAAGAAGAGGAGAAAGGAGAAGGGACACCGAAGATGAAAAAAGAGAAAGAAAAGGAAGAGGGTAAAGGAGAAGGGACACCACAAAGGAAAAAGGAAGAGGAGAAAGAAGAAGGGACACCGAAGAGGGAAAGAAATAAAGAAAAGGAGGAAGGAACACCATAGAGGAGGAGGACGAGAGCACAAATGAAGACAAGGCTAAGAGTTGAAAGCAACCGTGTTTTGAAAGTGTTTGCACGTATGTTTGATATACAACTTAAAAATGGGGAGTCCGTGAAAGTGCAATGTGAGGACGATATGTTTGGGTACGAGAGTTTCACGTACATAACTTAGGAAGATTTTGAAGTGGTTTTTACTGTAGATGAGATGATCAGTTATGCGATTACTTGTTATATGATGTAAGTGCATAATTTTAATTTTATTCAAACACAATATATTTAATCATCGTACTTGTCTAATGTTAATATATAGGTACTTGTTTGAGGAAATCAAGAATGGGCCAAAAATAGATCATGGAATTTGTCTCTAAGAATAGTGATGAGGCAATTTGAAGCGTTGCAGATCGATTGTCTCTAAGAAAGGACAATGACATCGTCCTAGTGCCATATAATCCTGGGTTTGTTTTTTCATTTGATTATCAATATATTTTAGTAACTTAATTTGGTTTTTTTTTATAGAAGACATTGGGTGTTGGCGGTGATAGATATGAAAGCAATAAGTTGTTATTATCTTGATTCCTTAGGGCCCACCAATGTCCATCAGCTGTTGAAGCAAGTTATTGATGCGTAAGTAACATAAATTATCGAAACATTATAGTATATTCTTTGATATAGTTCATCAATTTTTATAGGGCAATGAAATTGTACAATGCTCAAAGTGATCTAACAAAAGGGTTAGCCTCAATTGGATCAATGTTTTGGTGAGGACTTAGAATGATCATTCCTTGTTTAAATTGCAGCTTTCATTTTGACTAATCGTTTATTGTAAACTGTTTGTAGTGTCCCCGTCAGTCGGGAGATACCGAGTGTGGATATTATATTTGTAAGTTCATGAAAGAGATAGTCGAGAACGGACTTCTAGTGTTGGTCAATAAGAATGTAAGCAAACTTTTCTGATACACATCTGTCATATCATACATACACATTAGTCATACAACTATCATATGGACTTGAAGTAGGATGATATTATTGGAAATTCATCTACGATAACATCTTGTCTATTCATATTAATAAGAATTGTCATGCTCTTTTTATTTCTGTATGGAATGGAGGTTATCGTTTATAATTTGAAACAAACTTAAAAATCTTGTGAATTTAACTTAGTGAAAGATTACATTGATGGTAAACTTCTTGTTATTTGCTTCTATATATTGATAGAGTGAATTCTTGAATCTAATTACAGTTTTTAAGTATGTGGCAATCGATACTATTTTTCGATATATGAATCAATGTCTAAAGGAACAATTTGAAATGTTCGGTGGAGTTGTGAAAGCATTTGACACGAACTAGCACTTAAAATCCAAAATTTGATTTTGTCAAGTACTATAGACGTAACAGGGACTCTCTTGTGGGTATTATTTGTGATGATATTGTTGTGAACAAAGTTGGAATTTTTTATAATGCTATTGATTTTATGATTTTGCATAATGTTATTATGTTTCAAAGAATGCATATGTAAAATTGGTCATTTTAGTACTCTTTAATAGTTCATTATGTACTTCACTTTAAATAATTATAAATTATATACTTATTTCATATTTCTTACTTAGGTTGGCGATGGGAAAGAAGAATACACAGATGATGACATTGATGATATTCGCAAAGAATGAGTATCTTATGTGGAAAAATTTATTATGCCTTGATATTTTGTATCGACATATGATTAATACAATATTTTTGATAACTTAATGTGAATATATTGTATGCAAATAGATTTCTTATATATAATATGTTACATAGATTTAGTACTATAAGGCATTCAATGTGATTTAGTTTGATTATTTGTCAATCTTCAATATATATTTATATATATAATTTTTGAAATACAATCACGACACACGAACGTTTGTGGTCTTTTTAAATGACGTGTGCATCAATGACACGCAATGTAAGTCATATATGCGTGTCATAAATTTATGACACACAAATGTATGTCAAGCAGATTTATGACGAGGGCTTTAATGAAGCGCAATGTAAGTCATACATACGTGTCATAAATTAATTTATGACGCACAAATGTGTGTCATCTTAATTTATGACGGGGGCTTCAATGATGCGCAATGTAAGTCATACATGCGTGTCATAAATTTATGACGCACAAATGTGTGTCATCTTAATTTATGACGGGGGCTTCAATCACACTCAAAGAACGCCATTAATGCGCGGCATAAATGCGCGTCATAAATGCACGTCATAGATTTATGACACATAATTGTGCGTCATCAAAAATTCATGTCGGTGGCTTCAATGACAGGCATTTGTGTGTCATTCGCACTCATAGATGACGCGCAATGCGTGTCATTAAAGGGTATTTTTCTTGTAGTGATAAATTTTTTTAAGATTTTACAAAGGATTTTCCAAGTATATTCGATATAATTATTCGAATATCAAAATATTACTCCAAGTCTTTCAAAGTTCAATTTCAATCCGTACTAAACTGTAAAGTTGTGTTTCGTACTTAAAATATTTTTGAAACAATTTTCACAAAGTATTTCGAACAAAAAACGAGCCTAAAATCAATTTTTCAGGTAAGTGTACCGTTGTATAAATCAATGCATCGATGCACTCTTGTTTTAATTGAACATCGAATAGCTTTTGTGTACCGATGCACATACCATGCATCGATGCACTCTATGTATTATTAAAACATCGAATTGATTTTATGCATCGATGAAAAGACCATGCATCGATGCACCCAAGTTTGTTTGAAACATCGAATACATTTTATGCATCGATGCATCCTTAGTGCACCGATGCACTAAATTTTCCAACGATCAAATTATTTGAATTTTACACTTGATGCATCGATACACCTTGACTATGCATCGATGCACATACGCTCCCAACTGATTTTATTAATAGTTTTCACACTTAAACGGCTCCATTGACTCCACTAATCATCCCCAATGTTCAAAATCAATTGAAGGATTATTTAAACAAGGTTAGAAGCCATTGATCAACAACAAGAAATAACAATAAACAAGAATCAAGAGAGAATCAAAAAGAAAGCATCAAACCTCAAGTTTGAGCACTTTCAAGCCTTTTTCATTCAATATTCATTTTTACTTTCAAGAACACTCATTGTCCTCAATTGTATTATTCTTGAGCATTCATTCTTTGTTCTAGAATTATGCAAACACATTTGCCTTGTGAGGTTTTTCATTAAGTTTGCAAATTTGTAATCTTCTCTTTGAGAAAGAGTGTTCTCCAGAATTGGGGTATATTCTTGATGGAGTTGTAAGGTTATCTCTTTGGCCTCAAAAGAAACAACAAATTAGTGAATTTATTGGAAAATCCTTAGTGTGGATAGCTAAGGTAGTAAACGTAGACTTTGTTAGAGAAAGTTGAACCACTCTAAATCACTGTGAAATTACTTTCAATTTTCTGCAAAAGCTTCCACCAAATTTTTTAATTGCCAATTCACCCCCCTCTTGGCCAATTCCATTGATCGATTAACTCAATAATTGGCATCAGAGCTTGACTCATTTGAAGGTTTAATCACCTCTTGAGTAGATCCGGGAAGAGTTACATCGATAATCAAGTCATCAATGGCCTCCACTTCAAACTCCGACTTCGGTCTTGATTCATTGCCCGTTAACAAGCCTCATTTCTTCAATGGAGCTAATTATGCTTATTGGAAGAATAGGATGATATATTTCATTCAAGCAAGTGACATGGGAGCATGGAATATTATATAAGACGGATACATCAAACCTTCCACTCATTCAAGATTGTAGAGTGAAGGAGAAACAAAAATGTTCCAGCTCAACTCCAAAGCCATCCATATTATCTTTTGTTCTCTTGGACCGGATAAATACGGGAGAGTTTCATCTTGTACAACCGCCAAGGAGATATGGGACAAACTACAAGTCACTCATGAAGGCACCGACGATGTAAAAGAATCTAAAATTAGTCTTCTAACTAGTAGCTATGAAACTTTCAGGATGAAACAGGATGAAGACATCAAAGCTATGACGGATAGATTTTTCACGATTGTCAATGATATCAAATCATATGGAGAGATCATTCCAAATGAAAAGCTTGTGAGGAAGTGGGTTTACTCACTTCCAAATTCGTGACAATCAAAGAAGACGACAATTACCGAGGCTAAAAACTTAAAGTCCTTAACTCTTGAAGAACTAATTGATTCACTCCTCACTCATGAAATGATGCTTCAAGATGAGGTATACCTCGATAAGATTGATGAGACACTAAAGGAGAAGGAGAAGAAGAAAAAAGTTGGAGTTGCTCTTAAATCCACAAAATATGAGAGTGATTCAGATGAAGATGACGATGACGAGGAAATGGTATTATTTTCCAAACGGTTTAGAAAATTAATGAGGCCCAACCGAGGAAGAAAATTCAAACGAAATGAAGGCTTCAAAACTGAACCAAAGGAGAAGGACCCGATCATTTGCTACGAATACAAAAAGCCGGGGCATGTCAAATACGATTGTCCTCAATTGAAGAAAAATGGTCAATCCAAGAAGAAGCACAAGGCTCATGTGGCTACATGGAGCGATGAAGAAGGCTCCGATGAAGAGGAACAAGAAGTAGCAAACTTGTGCTTGATGGCTTTTGGGGAACATTCTAAGGTAACCTTTAACTCATTCGATTCGGGTGAATTATCTTATTATGAGTTATTATAGGATTATAATGGGTTGGCTTCAGATTATAAGACTTTATTTTCAAAATAAAAAAATGATATTTCAAAATTAAAGAGTGAAAATAGTCTTATGTCCAAAACCAACAATGATCTTGAAAGTAAAATAAAAAATTTGCAAATCAAACTAGAAGAGTTTGAAAAGAAAAATTTTGATTTGCAAAATTTACTTTCAAAGGTTAATGATGATCATCAAAAGAAAATTGATGATCTTAAAACTTCTTTTGATAAAGTTGGAACAAAACGTTTTGAAAAATGAGAAAATTCAAAATCCAACTTTGTTAGCAAAAGTTTTAAAAACTACAATCATAGAGGTCCCCAAAGAACTTCTAATGGAAAAATCGTTAGAAGTATATGGGTTCCTAAAGAACTCATTACTACTAAAGATAAGGATATCCTACACAAATGGATACCTAAGGGGACTAGGATTTTGGAAACTAATGAATATGGACCCAAAATAATTTGGGTACCAAAAATAAAAAATTAATCTATATTTGTAGGAAAAGGAGCATTGCTACAAGGCACGAGAAACAAATTCAAACTCATAGTACCTTGATAGTGGATGCTCAAGACACATGACCGGAGACAAAAACCGGTTCATAGAGCTCAACGCCAAAAATAGAGGAGAGGTAACTTTTGGTGATAACTCAAAAGGACACATTGAAGGAATAGGCATTATAGATAATACCTCTTCCATACAAATTAAGAATGTTTTATATGTGAATGGATTAAAGCATAATCTATTGAGTATTAGTCAATTGTGCGATAAGGGATTCAATGTCATGTTTGATATTAATGGTTGTAAAGTCAATGACATTGCATCTAAACGGATTATGCTTGTTGGTCATAGAATAGGAAACATCTACATGGTGCATTTAGATTCTATAAATATGACAAATTTATGCCTAGTTGCTAAAGATGAGCATGATAGTTGGTTATGACATAGGAGACTAGGACATGCTAGTATGAGTGTTTTGTAATGACTAATTCAACGAGACTTAGTTAGAGGGTTAAAATTTGATAATGATAAAACATGTGATGCTTGTGCTAAAGGAAAACAAAAGCGAGTTTCTTTTAAATTCATTAATGACGTATCCACTAGTAGAGTATTGCAATTGATCCATTTAGATCTTTTTGGGCCATCTAGAACTACTAGCTTGGGTGGAAAACAATATGCATTTGTAATGATAGATGACTATTCTAGATATACTTGGGGTCTATTCCTAAGTACTAAAGATGAAGCATTAGAAAAATTCATCATGTTTTCAAAAGTAATCCAAAACGGAAAAATGTTACTCTATAACTAGTGTTAGGAGTGATCATGGAACTGAATTTGAAAATCTTGGATTTACTGAATTTTGTAATTCTAATGGTATTAGCCATAATTTTTCAGCACCTAGAACCCCTCAACAAAATGGAGTTGTTGAGAGGAAAAATTGAACTTTAGAATAAATGACTAGAACCATGCTTTGTGAAAACAATTTGCCAAAATATTTTTGGGCGGAAGCCACAAATACCGCTTATTATGTTATTAATCGAGTAATGAATAGTCCTATTTTGAAGAAAACTCCATATGAACTTTTTAAAAATAAAAAGCCTAACATTAGCTATTTTCATCCTTTTGGATGTAAATGTTTTGTTTTAAACAACGATAAAGATAATCTTGGCAAATTTGATGCTAAAAGTGATGAAGGAATATTTCTGGGTTAGTCATTAAAGTCTAAAGCTTATCGAGTATTTAATGAAAGAACTTTAGTTGTAGAAGAGTATATACATGTTGTTTTGATGATAATCCCCTTCTGAGGAAGGATTCTTGTGTGAATGATGATATAGGTATTATAAACATAAATGGCGTTGGACATGACGTTGGAGAACCATCATCAAAGGAAGAAACGAAAGATGAGGAAACTCCAGATCCTCTCGAGAATCCAACCATTGAATAAAGGGAAATCACTTACCCAAGGGAATACAACTATGTCAAGGATGGTGAAATAATAGGTGATCCATCCAAAGGGGTAACAACTTGATCTTCTCTTAGAAATATTTGTAATTATGTTACATTTATCTCATGCATAGAGCCTAAGAATATTAAAGAAGCATTAAATGATGAACATTGGATTATGGCTATGCAAGAAGAGTTAAATCAATTTGAGAGAAGCAAAGTATGGACATTAGTTGAAAGTCCTAGTAATAAGTCTATTGTATGTACTAGATGGATATTTAGAAATAAGCTTGATGAAAGTGGTAATATAGTGAGAAACAAGGATAGACTTGTTGCTCAAGGGTATACTCAAGAAGAAGGCATAGACTATGATGAAACATACGTTCCCGTAGCTAGGATGGAAGCAATTAGAATGTTATTAGAATTTGCATGTTTCGATGAATTTAAATTATATCAAATGGATGTTAAAAGTGCATTTTTAAATGGTTTTATAAAAGAAGAAGTGTATGTGGAACAACCTCCTGGTTTTGAAGATTCAAAATTTCCAAATCATGTTCTTAAATTGACAAAAGCTCTTTATGGTTTAAAACAAGCTCCTAGAGCTTGGTATGAAAGATTGTCAAACTTTTCAATTGAAAAAGGTTTTTCAAAAGGGAAGGCTGACACTACATTGTTTTTAAAGTATAAAGGTAAAGATTTATTAGTGGTTCAAATTTATGTTGATGATATAATATTTGGTTCTACTAATGATGTTCTTTGCCAATAATTTTCTAAGCTAATGCAAAGTGAATTCGAGATGAGCATGAAGGGGGGGCTCTCATTTTTCTTGGGACTCCAAATCAAGCAAAGAAAAGATGGCATCTTCATCAATCAATCTAAGTACGTCAAAGATATACTCAAGAAGTTTGGACTGGAAAATGGGAAACCTCATGCCACTCCAATGAGCTCATCAACAAAGCTTGACAAAGATGAAGGAGGTAAATGTGTGGATGTTAAATTGTATAGGTCAATGATTGGCTCTTTGCTTTATCTAATCGTAAGTAGAACGGACATTATGTTTAGTGTTTTCTTATGTGCTAGATTTCAATTATGTCCTAAGGAATCACATTTACTAGCTGTTAAGAGAATCTTTAGATACCTTAAGGACACTCCTAGTTTAGAACTTTAGTATTCTAGAGACTCTAGCTTTAGCTTGCATGCCTTATCTGATGCGGATTATGGAGGATGCAAATTAGATAGGAAAAGCACCTCCGGTACTTGCCAATTCCTTGGAAATATGTTGATTTCTTGGTTTTCAAAGAAACAAAATTGTGTTGCATTATCTACCACTGAAGCGGAATACATTTCAGCCGGTAGTTGTTGTGCACAAGTTTAATGGATGAAACAACAACTTCTTGATTCTGAAATTGAAGTAGGTACCATTCCTATAAAGTGTGACAATACTAGTGTTATTTGTCTCACTAAAAATCTCATCCAACACTCTAGAACTAAGCACATTGAAATTAGACATCACTTCATTAGAGACCATGTCACTAAGGAAGATGTAGTTCTAGAATTTGTAGATACTTTGAACCAATTAGTAGATATCTTTACAAAACCTTTAGACAAAGAAAGATTTTGGACACTTAGGAGAGAATTAGGTTTAACTGACCTATCTTCACTTAGTGTTTAAAACAATTTTAGCACTTTTAAATTAGAATTGAAAATGCTTATAAAATAAACATTTTTGAATGCATTCCATGCTAATAGTTAGGGGGAGTTTATGATCTTTGGTGAAAATTAATTATATGTTCAAATGTATTTAAGGATAAAATTGATTGATTAAACATGATTAATTTTCAATAAATGAGTTGTTAATACCACTAGAGCTAAATTATTCAGCATTTTAAGTGTTTAAAACAGATTTTTGACATTTTTGTGCATAATGCATCGATACACTATAAAGGTGTATCTATGCATCCCTATGAATGTGCATCGATACATCATGAAGATGCACTGATGCACTCCTTGAATGTGCATCGATGCATCCGTCGGGTTTTTAGGTTTAAATGCCTAATTTTATTCATTTTCTCAAACCCTTAACCTCTTAAACTCTCTGCCGCCGCTCTTTTCCCTCACCATACTTTCAAAATTACTCTAAAACCAACGGTTTTTATTGGAATTCTTCATATTTCAACTCCATTCCTGCTAACATCATTAAATCATGCAAAACATCATCATATTCCTCTCAATCTGAGATTTTTCAAGGTATTTTTCTAAAAACCCCTATTTTATCAAATTTTGATTTTAGAACTAGTTTAGATTAGTTCTAGGATGAACATTTTATCGGGAATTGATTATATATTATGATTCTAAACTATATTTTACAATTAATTTAGTAAAAAACAAACAATTTTTCAAAAATGTTCTTTAAATTTCGAAATTTAAAAAAAAAATAGTTTCAAAAATTATTGATGTTTTTGATTTAATTGTGTTGTTTTCATGAAAACTATACGTATTATGATATTATTTTCAAATAGTTTTTCAAAATCTTGCCCATTAGGATTCGGTTTAGAGAACCTTGAATTATTGCATACTCAATTGAGTTTTGGGATTGATTATATTGCATACATGTTTTTCAAATTGCATGATACCTATCCCATTCCATTCCTTAAACCATGTCCAATCCAAAACGACCTAGGTCCTCTTCGAGTCATTCTAACCGACCTCCTAATCCTATTACTCCTTAACCTCTAAATCCAAACGATCCTAATATGACCATTCTAAACTCCTGTTTTAATATGTCTGGTCGTCATAGAGAAGAACTCTACCATAGGTACATGGATTCCTTCCGAACATACAAAATCCGAGACAAACATATTCCCTCTGTTCAAGCCATGGTAGATATCAACTTTGAATACATACCAACTCTTAAGTCTTGGAAGTTTGATAAACTTTTTCACCTTAAACCAATTGTCTATCATCAGTTAGTCCGCATTTTCTACTCTAATGCGGTTTATGTTCAAAATATGCGTCAAAGTGGTACCATAGGAATTAGATCCTATCTTTTAGTACAATACATTTATATTGATTCATAAATGATCGCTACTTACTTTGGGCTAGAAGAAGATGGTTTATATAATGAGAAAGAGACTGTGGCATATTTCTATATTCCCAATGCTAGTGTTAGTACTTTACGGTCTCATCACGATCGATTCCTTCATTTGATGATCTCTTGGTGGTTTAGACCATTCGGAGGTAGGTACTCCACTCTTAGTGTCAGAAATTTATGGTGGATACATTGTATCCAGCATAATAGAAAGATAAATTTGCCACAAATCATTTTTAGTGAACTAATAGATACCATAAATGTAGTCCCATCCAAACATGTAGAAACTTTAGTTTATGGGTGTCTACTTAGTAATCTTTTTATCAAACTCGGTCTTAGAATTTCTCTCGACAATCTCATTCCTCTTCAAAACCAAATCAATCTCACTTCCTTAAAGAAAGCTAACTGGAAACAGGACGAGGAAACTAGTCAATGGGTTTTTTGACCCAATAAGCAAACTTCGGGAGCTAGTTCTTCACGAGTTCCTTCTGCACCTAGCTCTTCTTGTGCTCCACCTCCTTCGACACCAGCTGCTGACGATGTTCCTCAGCTACAACAGCTAATGCAAGATATTGACAATCACGTATCAGATGATGAGCCTGCTCCGGAACCAGCACAGCAAGAGGAACAAATGCCTCCATATTTTCGTACATTTATGGAGTCATTTGATCTCAGGTTTGCCTCCATGGAATCTCAAGTGACTGAGTTTCAACGGGAGATGCGTGAATGTATGGATGCTCTCACTCTTGAAGTGCGAGCACATTTTTCTCCTCCTCTCGGCCCTCCGATGGAGTAAATCTTTACTTGTCATGCTTTCTTGGTTTTAGAACTTGGATTGATAAACATTTTGTTGTTCTTGGATTGTTTGTTTGGATGATTATTTGTTTTGATTTATGTTTTGGTTACTTGTATGCTTGTACATACATTTATAAATATCTGGTTTTGGACTTATATTGGTTTATTATATTGTTGCATCATTTAGCATATGACCAATTTTTACCATTTGACATTTTTTATTATGAATATTGTTTTATGAAACTAATGGCTAATCTTTCTCTTGATTGTGATCTTAGCAGCTTAAGCTATCTTTTGGCTAAGTTTTTCAAATCCTTATTTATAATCGTTTTCGAGTCTTTTTTATTTAACAAAAAGGGGGAGAAAAGATGTATCATAGTAAGGGGGAGTGATTTTCAAATGTGATTTCAAAAAAATGATTTTCTTAAAAATCTTAAAATTACTCAAATGTTTTGTTATATAAAAAAGGGGGAGATTGTTGAAAACATTTTGATGTTTCGATATAACAAATTAAGATAAATAAATTTTAAGATTTACAAAAGATTTTCCAAGTATATTCGATATAATTATTCAAATATCAAAATATTACTCCAAGTCTTTCAAAGTTCAATTTCAATCCTTACTAAAGTGTAAAGTTGTGTTTCATACTTAAAATATTTTTGAAACAATTTTTCATAAAGTATTTCGAACCAAAAACGAGCCTAAAATCAATTAAAGTGTATCGATGCATAAATTAATGCATCGATGCACCCTTGTTTTAATTGAACATTGAATAGCTTTTGTGTACCGATGCACATACCATGCATCGATGCACTCCATATATTATTAAAACATCGAATTGATTTTATGCATCGATGCAAAGATCATACATCAATGCACTCAGGTTTGTTTGAAACATCGAATGAATTTTATGCATCAATGCATCCTCAGTGCACCGATGCACTAAATGTTCCAACGGTCGAAATATTTAAATTTTACACTTGATGCATCGATACACCTTGACTATGCATCGATGCACATACGCTCCCAACTGATTTTATTAATTGTTTTCACACTTAAATGGCTCCATTGACTCCACTAATCATCTCTAATGTTCAAAATCAATTCAAGGATTATTTAAACAAGCTTAGAAGCCATTGATCAACAACAAGAAACAACAATAAACAAGAATCAAGAGAGAATCAAAGAGAAAGTATCAAACCTTAAGTTTGAGCACTTTCAAGCCTATTTCATTCAATATTCATTTTTGCTTTCAAGAACACTCATTGTGCTCAATTGTATTATTCTTGAGTGTTCTTTCTTTGTTCTAGAATTATGCAAATACATTTTCCTTGTGAGGTTTTTCATTAAGTTTGCAAATTTGTAATCTTCTCTTTGAGAAAGAGTGTTCTCAAGAATTAGGGTATATTCTTGGGGGAGTTGTAAGGTTATCTCTTTGGCCTCAAAAGAAAGAACAAATTAGAGAATTTGTTGGAAAATCCTTAGTGTGGATAGCTAAGGTAGTGGACATATACTTTGTTTAAAAAAGTCGAACCACTCTAAATTACTGTGCAATTACTTTCATTTTTAAGCAAAAGCTTCCACCAAATTTTTTAATTGCCAATTCACCCCCCTCTTGGTGAATTCCATCAATCGATTAACTCAATAGTTTTGAAATGATATGTTAAGATATGAGTGTTTATTGATGTTTACTAGTAGATTTGACTTGTCAAAGAGGTAAATGAGAGATTAGAAGCATTGGATGAGTTTAAAAACAAGTTAGAAAATTGGTGTGATTCTTAGAATCAAATGATCTTGAAGGATGCTAGATGTTTTAAGTAGCTAAATGAAGGAAAGTTAGTATGGATAAGTAGAGAAGAGTTAAATAAAATTACTAGGAGTAGACGTAAGGAAATTTGACCAAATTTGGGTACGTTTCTGGCTAAAAAATGGAAAATTTGGGTGATGGTATTGGTATTGATAGAACAATACCGATACTATAGGCTAAAATGGGATGAAACAAATGAGTAGTACTGATACTATAGGCTAAAATAGGATGAAACAACTGAGTAGTACCGATACTGATGCAATCAATATCGATACCGAAGGGGGGTTATCGATACTATGAAAAAGATATCGATACCATTAAAAATAGAATACAAAAATGGTATCGATACCGTAATAGAGTATCGGTACCATAGTATAGTAATATAGATACCATGGTAGGGGTATCAATACTAAGGAGCCAGAAATTGTAAGATATGTTGATATTGTTATAAAAAAGTTAATAATAGGTACTCTTGAGTAATGTTTAAGTGTAATTGTTAGGAAATATATTAACAATTGATATTATACATGTATTTAATGGATATTGAATAGATAGAAATCAAGCTCCCAAGTCAAGCAAAGAAAAGGAAGAGGCCAAGTTTCAGAGTAATCAACTTTGCGTTTTGGATACCAAAGCGAGGCAGGCCATGTGAGTACATTTAATATGTACTTATGTGTACGATAGTCATAAATGTGTGATTGATTGATATAGTATGGTGATTACCGAATGACACTTTGTGTGCAACAAATTAAAAAAACCATACTAAGTGTATGAATTTTCGTATGGGCACTATGTGTGCAAAATTAAGAAATTCATATTGTGTATGAATTTTCGTATGGGCACTATGTGTGCAAAATTAAGAAATTCATACTAAGTGTATGAAATTCCGTATGGGCACTACGTATGCAAAACTAATAAATTCATACTAAGTGTGTGAATTTCCATATGGGAACTATATGTGTAAACATAAGAAATTCATAATAAGGAGATGAAATTTGTATTGGTAATGGATATACAATCCACATAGATTATAGTAATGGTTGAAAAATGACGGAATTAGCACTACCGATGTAAACTATAGAGTTTATAATGAATTGAAAGAGTTAATGTATATTATGAATAATTATTAGAGTAGAAACTGTTCTGAAATAAAAGACAAAAATGCATGAATGGATGCATTAAGGCATGAAAGGATGCCATAACTAAAATGCATGAACGGATGCATTAAGGCAAGGATGCCATAACTAAAATGCATGA
The DNA here is from genome assembly GCF_006381635.1 of Hibiscus syriacus. Classification (NCBI taxonomy): domain Eukaryota; kingdom Viridiplantae; phylum Streptophyta; class Magnoliopsida; order Malvales; family Malvaceae; genus Hibiscus; species Hibiscus syriacus. Next base: position 1,020,197 of record NW_024063289.1, on the reverse strand, counting down.
ACGGATGCATTAAGGCATGAAAGGATGTCCTAACTAAAATGTATGAACGAATGCATTAAGGCATGAAAGGATGCCATAACTAAAATGCATGAACATATGTATTAAGGCATGAAAGAGGCTATAACTAAAATTAATTAATAACTACTAAAGAAAAATGAAAAGAAAGAAAAATATGATGGATATACTAAAGATGTTTATGATAATAGTATGAAAGAAGTTTGGTTTCAATAAGAGAGATTTATCTAATCATTATAGATGATACGAATTAGTTTGAAATTAAACAACCATGAGATACTTATGTATACCTTATTGTTCTTTGCAATATTATGTCTCACTAAGTAAATGCTTAACTTGTATTATTTCCATGCATAGGTATAAGCAGAGATTAACTGAGTAAGGAGTGCAGCTATAGCAGCAATGATCATCAATTCAGGTTGACTCATCAATGACAATAGGGCAATCTAGTTATTTTGGAAAACTTATTTGGCATGTAATTAAAGTATTAAAAGTGCTCTGAGTTTTAATTAAGTAGAACTTTGTAACATATTGCAATCAATGTTTTGCTTTATCATAAATGTTATGTTTTCAGAAAACGAAAAAAAATTATGGGTTTTCAAATGAGGAACTGTTTTAAAAGTGATGTGACATATGTATCTCGTGTACAGAAAGGTATACGGGAGATGGGTGTTACAGAATCAAACATTGACCATCACAATGCTTACATGATAGTTCACAAAGCTTACATGGTAATATACAATATTGATGTTATGGTAGTATGTGATAGATGATGATATGGTAGATGAGCTTAATTGAGTTTTTGGCTTACTTCAATGACCTAATTGATTATTTTATAAAGATTAAATACTTAATTATTTTTTTTGAAAAATTAAAAAATTATTTAAATTTAAAATATAAAATATAAACAATTATTAATATATTTAATACATTAAATATAAAAATACTAAAAAATAAATTATCAATATTATATTTTTCACATAAAAAATAGTTGTTTGTTTTTAAATAAAAACATTCAAGACATAAACCACCTTAGATTCTACAATGTCAAGTATGGTTTTTTTATATATTAAACTACTCGTACGCTTAGATATAAACTTGTTTATCCTTCACAAATTTTATTTTATATATTTATATCTAATTATCTTAAACTCCAAATGTATCTCTAATTATAGTTTACTAAATTTTTATAAAATTGAATTAAAAAATATTATAAAAAATAAAATTTAAAACTTATGAAATTAACATTTATTCGGTATAAATTATCATGAAACTCTGGTTAATGTATATACAGTAATTTAATTTTAAATTTTTTAGAAATTTTAAATTTTAAAATTTAAATAATTTTTAAAACAAAGTTAAATAAGCTCCTATATTTTATAAAATTATTTAGCAATCGAACTAGATAAAAAAAACCAATTTAGCTCATTTGTGACATCACCAATAACGTCACCAGCCACCTTAGACCACCACTTCAACACCATTAAATGCCACATCAACATCATAACGACCAAAGACGTAAACCATTGGTCAAATGACCACATTGTTCTTTTTCTAAATTTGAGGGTCAAATTGAGTGCAAAAATAGTTCAAGGGTCACATTAATATTTATTGAAAGTACAAGGGCCTCAAGTACATTTTCCCCTAAATTAAAAGACATTGATTGGGTCCAATCTAAGCCCGATCTTCCAAGTTTTGCTTAGATAGTACCACAACAATTCTAAACATGTCCAAGCAATGGAAAGAAGTAAACACAAATCAATGTAAACAACCTTAAAGTAACATAAGAATGAGAATCAAGAAACGCAACAATTGTTAGATTTCATTAGTTTTCTAGAAAAAATAAATAAATCAATTCCTTGTGTCGATGAAAATCTAAAAAGAATATTAAAAGTTGTATATCAACATTCAATTGGAATTGTCGCAATGGTCCTTAGGATGGTCTTGGGTTCCCACTTCGACTTGGAATCGTGATGGAGTCACAACCTATCATTTTGAATGAGGTAGATCGGAAACCTTGATTTTACCCATATATCGGACCTGCGTCTTACTAGAGTATTGCCGGATTCGGGAGTCGATTACAATTGGGGAAGGATGAGCACCCCCGAGTTGCCCTTTTGGTACTATATGATTACCTGATTTTCTTAATTGTAAAAATTATAAATTTAATATAAAAATTTAAATTTCATACGAACTATTTACCTTTGATGACTTTCGAGAATTTAATAGGCCTCCTTAAGAAAAAAAAACTAAATCAATGTTAGAAGAAATAAAAAAAATTTTAAGATAATAAATAATCAATGAAATAAAGCCCTTTAAATACTGCAGAACATAAAAGAAAATGTAAATGCATCAAAATAAAATAAATAAATAAATAAAGAAAATAAAAGGACAATATTGCTTTAAATGAAGGTTCAATAGCCAAATTACAAAGGTGACCAAATTGAACTACGCTTCAAAATTTCGAGGATTGCTCGTAGAAATAAACTATTTGGTAACTACGCGTCTGATCCCTCTATATAAAACCCCCATTTATGTTTTTTTTTCACTTGAAACCTTTCTCCTAAAAATGAACTCTCCCAACCTCTTTAAATGCTTCTCCACTAGGCCAAAGCCCCAGCCACACTACGATGAAACACCTCCGCTGGAACGTTGCTCGTCACCGCTCCTACCACCACCTACGGTGGCCAGAGCACCCAAAACACCCCTCTTTAACTCCTCTAGTCACCCCAAAGTTGAAACCAAACCCAAAACATCAAGACAAAGCCCCTAAAATCGTAGATCTAGAAAAAAGTGATTCGGTTATTACCATTTCGACGTCGCCTTTTCAACTTCCCGTCGACCGTCTGTTCCCCAAGAGACTCGAAAGCTAAGGATACTTTCTCTCAATTTTTTGGTTATTTTGTTTGGGTGTTTCGAATCAAAAAATTGATCCCCTCCATTTCTCTTCATTCGTAGGTTTTACAGGAGCTCGGGATACTTTGTTTCCATAAAAAATTTGTGATCTTTTTGTCTATCCCTAAACTGACAGGAGTTGAATAAAAAATGGGACATGTTTCCTTTTTTCTTTCTAATTCTTTGCTATTTTGGTTTGATTCAATATCATTTTTTATTTTGATTTGATTTGATCTTTGATTTCGGTCATTGTTTATTTGTTTGGTTATTTGCCTTGCTGTCTTGAATCCAACTTTGGTTTGATTCAATTTGTCTCATTTGGTTCTCGGTATGATTTGGAAAGCCTTCCGGAAATCATGGTTGTGAAATCCATGAATAAGGCCCACGGTCTTCACGCATTGTCTTTTTGCCTTGTTGATGAGTTTCTATGTCTAGAATGTTCCATGACGATTCCTAGCCGTTGGATCAGATCTCGATCTAACGACTGTTGTGTGTGTAGTGCTGGTTGATAATTGTTTTAGGGTTTAAAACCCTAGATGATGGGATCTGGTCTATTGATTTGCCTCTTGATCTAAAGGGCCTCATCCATGTGACGGTGAGCTTTGTTTGTGAAACCCTAATGCCTTGTATCTTGTATTGGGCCCGATTTAGCTGCCTGTTGGGTTAGGTAGGTCTACTAGCCGGGCTCCCCTTTGCTAGGTCAGGCAGATAGATTTCATCCTTAGACCTTTTTCGGATCTGGAACTTGATTTGGATCATTCTCTTAAACCGCACTTGGACATTGGCACCTATTGGACCTGAAATTGAAAAATCAAAATAAAATAAGTAATAATAAATAAAAGAAGAAATAATAATAATATGTATACTATGTATATATTTTAAAAACTATATAACATGTTCTCAAAAATTATATATATTATTTATGTTTTCAAAAACTATTTTCAAAAACTCTATATATTATATGTTTTCAAAACTATATAATATGTTTTAAAAACTATATAATATGTTTTTAAAAACTATATTATATATTTTCAAAAAAATTATATATATTATATATTTTTGAAATTATTTTTTATATATTATCATATATATTATATAATATAAATACTGTAATAAAGACCCTTGAAGTCCCGGAAAAAAAATGAGTGTCTACAGCTGTCCCCCTTTGTCCATTATCATGCAACGACAATAGGGCGAAGATAAAAGGATAAGAATTTTCAACCGATTCTCAAAATAAAGGGAGTTCGAAGGTGAGCTTGTTCTTAGGATGTTCAACTTTTCTTCAGGAATCGAATCAAACATCTGGTTTAATTTAGATTTCCTTGAACTCGATATTCTTCGTTATGAAGTTGAAATCTGAGTCAAAGTTGTAGATGATTGTTCTTGAAGTCAGATATCCTCAGTCGTGGAGTTGAAATCTGACTTTAGAAGATGTGACTAGAAGATGAGTTAAACCAAAATGCAGTCGGTTTTGGATGCGTTTCTTGGTCAAGAATCCTTCTTTGTGAAGTTGAGACTTGGCCTAAAAACTTTGACTGGAAACTAGTTCCTCGCTACAGAGTTAAGCTAGAATGCACCCGATTCTGAATTTTTTTTTAACCCAATATCTTTCGCCGTGGAGTTGAGACTGAATTCGAAAAGATTTGACTGGCTCTTCGACACTGAGTTAAGCCAAAATGCAGTGGGTTTTGGATGACTACCCTTTACTGAAAAGATAAATAAGATGACCTCCTTCACGGTTTAAGTCGGTCTTGGTTCTTTTAATGACCCCCTTCACAGGAAAGATAATCATAATTCTTTGGATGGTTCCCATTCGCAGGTCTAAACTGGTGAGATGCTCATTGGATGACTACCCTTCACGGGAAATCCTGTGAGATGCTCTTCGAATGACTTATCCTTGTGAAAAAGTCAAGTGAGATATTTTTTTCAGCCGGATATCCTATACCGTGGAGTTGAAATCTGGCCTAAAAACTTTAACTTGAAATTAGCTCCTCGACGTTGAGTTAAGCTAGATCGTAATGGCTTCTTAATTGACTCTTGAACCTAACGTCCTCCATCGTGGAGTTGAAGTTGATTCCAATGTTTGTAGATCTTTCTATAGGTTGAGTTGATTGAGATGTAGCTCCTCGTTGTTGAATTAAGCTAAACCATTATCGATTTTTGAAGACACTTTTGAATTGAGTATCATTCATCGTGAAGTTGAAACTTGACTCTAAAGCTGCAAAACTTATGTATGCAAAAAATGATAAATGTGATGCTTTTAAGTATGTCTAATATGTATGCAAAATGAATTAGTTCTTGTTTTATTTATTGGACAGAGTCTCATTCTTTTTCTGTTGATCTCATCCTTTGAGTCGATCTTTCCACAATATTGAAGGCTTCATGGAAATTATCTAATCTTTGTACATTTGCTCACTCAATATAGTGATCTTGTACTCTTTTCATGCTCTTTTTTGGCCTTGGTTTAGCCAAGGGGGTAAGGCTCTCTTTCGTTTTGATTGATCATCATTGTAGTTGACGTAGCAATATTTAGTGAAAGGTCTATTTGAGTGAAAACCTCTACAACCAAGAATACCTCATCCAATGTCTGTAAAATTATTCTGATTGTCATGGAAAAACGACTGGCGAACAAGAAGGCAAGGTTGCCTTAAAAATTATATCAAGTACCCTCAATGCTTCTTATGAGTTCTTAGACTCTTATCTTCGTAGTGCACTTTGAATTGCTTGCATGGGAATCTTGGCAGCAAAGTTTATCTCCATTTTAAATGCATTTGCATTATAAGAGTGTCTTGTTTTCTTCCTTTCGCACTCATTTGAGTTGTCATTATCATTAGGTCTTGCATCCCCATTGTTTCTATTCGATATGGCATCCTCAAGTACAACTATAAACTCATTCTTTTTATTCGGAAGGGATCATATAGTGAACAAACTTTTCTCACCATCATACATAAAATTCTTCTTAGCTAACTCACTACTGTAGGTCTCTTGCAGTTCATCAGGCGACCATCTTCATAGTACAGAGGATATTCTTCTTCATGCTCGAACTTGATTAGGAAGTACATCGGGGTCACATGTGATGAAGATTCTGAAGATTCCCCACTTAATAAATCTTCGAGAAAATATGTATTGTTTAAAAAATGACTTTTCTTGAAAAGTTTTGTGTGAGAACAATATCAGAGCAATTGAAGCAAAATATTAGTTCACATAATATCAATTAAATAAATCACTTGTTGATTTCAAAAATTATAGCCTTTTGACAAGTGTCAATATTCATGGGTGATCTGGGAAGGTGGTGCAATTTAGTTTCGTCCTATGTCTTTAGTTTTTATTATCAGGGATTCATGGTTTTTGAATGTTTTCAGAATGAGAAGCGGAAAAAATAACACAACTGGTACATTTCAATGCAAACTTCCTAGAAGGTATTTTTGTTTCAGTTCTCATAAATCTTCCATTTGTTCAAGTTTCATAAACTCTTTAAGCATATATTGTGCAAAAATATTGATCTAAAAGCAAAATTCATAAGTTTTTTTGTGTAGTCAACTATAACAGACGTTTCTTGACTCCCTTAGTCCACCTTTCATCTAAACTTATTATCAATTCACATTTATCTCAGGCCTCACAACCTCTTTTTATTTTTTTCATTTTTTCCTCTTCTTCTTCTTTTTCCTTTCTTTCCTTTTCTTTTGAAAAAACACTTCATTTGATATCTCACTTTTGATTTTGCCAGGAAATTTATTTCGACACATAGAGACTAGTGTCATGATTTGAATGTACTCGTGTTCATAAAGTTAGGGCAATTAACATGACCCATTACATTAGCGGAATACCCTTAATTAAAGGATTCAAGTGTCAGAAAGTCTTTTACTTGACAAACTCAAACAAAACCCACTTTATAAAGATCGGAAATTACCTCCACGGCTGCTTTAGGCATTACATCCAAAAATTAGCAACCTATTACTTTCAACGGAGTGCCCCCAACATTTTTAAAATTATCATTTATTAATATCATATTAATTCTTGAGTTTTCAATTTCTAGATTTTCTAACATCATCAAGAAGAATCTATTATAGTTTGAGTGTCAATGAAAGTCAAGAAATTTCATCCTTAGAGCTAAATTTCCAAGCAACTAATCTAAGCCAAATTCGTCTATTCTACCATTCCATTTGTGAAAAATGTATATTACCATGAAACATCTTTAAAAGATATGCAAGCTAATTAGTCTTGGATTTTCAACCATCAAATGCCCTATTTTGTCTACTTCTACACTTACCTGAATATATGATGGGGTTATTATGTGGGGGAAATGTTTCTTTGTTTTTTTTTTGTCTTTGGTTCAATGATGAATGAACCTTGTCTTTTTGGGAATTTGATCACCTCATATGTCAAAAGGTTATCACCTCGATTCAAATGTACATCTCATTATATTTGATATTCATTGAATTTAAAAAAACTTTATTGCTCAAAGAAATGTCATTTTAAAAAAGTTCATGCATACAAAAGAAAATTCAAACAAGACATTATTTCCTAGGCAACGTAACTCCATAGTGATGATCCCCTCTTGTCTCATCTCGGGATGTCTTATTCCTTGGTTGTGGCACTAACTTCGTAAGAGTTCTTCCCCCATTTGACATTTTTCATCCGATCTTCCAACTGTCTTATTTTCTCCTATATCTTTAGAGACTTGTGCTCCTCGTCAATTTATGGAAAGTGATGGTATTTCGAATTTGTTTCCAAAGCCCTACTTTCTTGGCAAAAGAGTCTATTGGGTACCTTTGAAAGTGTTTAGGCGCGATTACCAACTTTGATGGTGGTTTGATGCCACTATTTCTTCTGATCCCTCTTCCCCAAGGACATTTACAAAGTTTAAGCCTGACAATTTGGCCACAATCTAATCAACCAGGCTACTTTGGTTATTCATTAATATTCTTGTGGTTCCAGATCCTTTTGGCCAAATTTTCCTCGATCTCCTTTGGTCTAGCTTCTATTTTCTTTTATTTGAGTCAAGTATTATGCATTCAAGATGGGACCAATGATTTTTCCCTCTTCGATGGATCAAATAGTTTTTTATCAGTTCCTCATGTTTTAATAATGGATGCATATTAGTAATCTTGTTAAATTAAAATACAAGAATGCAAAAATTCATGATGAATGCATGAAGGTTTTGAGGCATTGATCCAAAAAGTGTCTGTCATGATAAAATGGGCTTTATTGAGACAAAAGTGTTGTTAATGAGTACTTTGTGGACTTGCCCCAGGAACTCCTAGATAGCTGCTTCATTTTTGTTAGGTTTGTTTCCTACTGTAGCCCTCCTTTTTGTGGTCACTTTCTTTCTTATTTGTGCTTTTTCAAGACTCCTTGTTCAGTGCTTTCTTCTTTATCCTCATTGCCTTTTGACTTGATCAACTCTTGCAATCTTTATTAGGTTTGAAACTACAACGTATCTTCACGTATTTCAAAATTATGTCAGGGTTGTAGAATGGTATTAACACCTCCTCTCGTGTTTGCTCCATATGTTTCACATCTCCCCATCTTCATTTTACTTAATTGATGTGAAGCCAACTAACGTAGCCATCTCATGATCTTGTTTTCTTTCGGGTCTTCTTAGATCAAAATCGTGCCCCTGCATTCTTTAGCCTCTTCTATCACATCCCCTTTGTCCATTAATGAAGACCATTTGAAATTAACGAACACTTCTTGGATCAACACCTCTTATAAAATGATGCAAATAACAGTAAATAAAAAGGGAAAGGGATAAAACAGAAGAAAATGAGTTAGTACGGTGAATTAATAATCACAACATAAGAAAAAGAAAAAAGAGTTAGTACGGTGAATTAATAATTTCACCAAAAGAAAAAAAAAGTATAACAATACCTACCCTGCATGATATATTCCCATATGATTTCCTTCCTACCCCGTATGCTTTTCAACACACAATAACCTAACCGCATGAATTTCTAGTTCACATGCTTTTGAACAATAAAATAAAGGCAATAAATAAGCCAACAACATCCTAGGGTTTGCATGAGGTCTAGGGTAGGCTCTAATTCCATCAGTGACATGGTTTAGGTTCTAAAAAAAGGCCCCAAGTTCTTCTTGTTGATGCCCCCTTGACTTACCGAACCCTCAATCCTAAACCCATCATAGGTTTGTATGGATCAAGTTAAACTCAAGGGAACATATTTCGCTATGTCTGACATGAGGAATAAATTCCTACGAAGACATAAGGCATATGAACCCCGTAGGCTAATAGCAAGGCCTGACATGAAGAATAAATTCTCACGAAGACTTTGTATTCACCTCCAGCTAAACGGGTTTGGAGCTCGGGTATAGAGCTTGAGATGAATTTTATGAAAAAATCTGAAAACACTAAAAGCACACGTCAATACAACTATTTATTTGAAAATGATTAATCAAAGGCAAATAAAAAATCGGATCGAAAATAAATTTAAAATTTAAACTTACAATTTTCGCTGAAAAAACAACAAATGAGTAATCAATTTTGGCCTGACTCTCAAAATACCAAGCGGAGTTGCCATGCTATCGCAACGGTCCTTTGGGTGGTCTCGGGTTTATGCTTCGATTTGGAATCGTGATGGAGTCGCCACTGATCATTTTGAATTAGATAGATCAAACACCTTGATTTTGCCCATATACCATATCTGCGTCTTACCAGAGTATTGTCGGATTCGGGAGTCGATTACAATTGGTGAAGGATGAGCACCCCCAATTTGCCCTTTCGGTACCACACGATTACTCGGTTGTCTTAATAGCAAAGATTATAAATTTAAAATAACCCGATCTGAACTATTTACCTTTGATGACTTTCTATAATTTAATATTCCTCCTTAAGAAAAAATTAAATCAATATTAGAAGAAATAAAAATAAAAATTAAGATAATAAATAATCAATGAAATAAAGCTCTTTAAATACTGCAAAACATAAAAGAAAATGTCAATGCATCAAAATAAAATAAATAAATAAATAAACTAAAAGGATAAAATTGTATTAAATGAAAATTTAGTAGCCAAATTACAATATGTGACTAAATTGAACTATGCTTTAAAATTTTGGGGTCTACGTACGAAATTAAACAATTTGGTAATTACACTTCTGATCCCTCTATATAAAATCCCCATTTGTGTTTTTTTTTTTCATTTGAAATATTTCTTATGAAAAAAACTCTCCTAACCTCTTTCAAAGCTTATCCATTAGGCCAAAGCCCCAGCCACACTACGACGAAACACCTCCGCCCAAAACGTCAGGCCGGAGTACCTAAAAGACCCCTTTTTGATTCCTCTCGTCACCCTAAAGCCGAAACCAATCCCCAAAAATCAAGAGAAAGCCCATAACATCGTAGATCTAAAACAGTTCTTCAATTACCCTTTCGACTTTGCCTCTTCATCTTCCCGATAACTGTCCGTTCTTTAAGCGACCCCAAAGTTAAGTCTTTTTTCTCTCAATATTTTTGAGTTATTTTGGTTCGGTGTTTCGAATCCAAAAATTAATCTCCTCTCTTTTTCTTATTTCGTAGGTTTTATAGGAGCGCGGGTAATTTGTTTCCTTCGAAAATTGGTGATATTTTTGTCTATCCCTAAATTGATGGGATTTAAATAAAAAAGGGGACATATTATTTTCCCTTTCCTTTCTGCTTTGGTTTGATTTGATCTTTGATTTCAGCCACTGTTGATTTGTTTAGTTATTTACCTTGATGTCTTGGTTCCAAAATTGGTTTGATTCGTTTTGTCCCCTTTGTTTCTCAACGTGATTTGGAAAGCCTTCCGGAAATCATGGCCGTGAAATATGGGAATAAGGCTCGTGGTCTTCACGCGCTGTCAGTTGACTTGTTGATTAGTTTATATGTTTTGGAATGTTCCATGACAATTCCTAACCCTTGGATCAGATCTCGATGAAACAATTATTGTGCGTACGGCACTGGTTGCTAATGTCTTTAGGGTTTGAAACCTTAACTGATGTGATCAAGTACATTGATTCACCCCTTGATCTAAGGGCCCTCATCCATGCGGCGTTGAGCTTTGTTTGTGAAACCCTAATGCCTTGTGTCTTGTATTGCGTTCGGTTTAGCTGCCTTCTGAGCTAGGCGGGTCTGTTAGTCGGGCTCCCCTCTGTTAGGTCAAGCAGATGGGTTTCATCCTTGGACCTTTGTTAGATCTGGAACTTGATTTGGACCATTCTCTTAAATCACACTTGGACATTGGCACCTATTGGACCTGAAATTGAAAAAAAAAATAAGTGATAATAAATAAAAGAAATAATACTAATAATAATAATATGTATACTATGAATATATTTTAAAAATTATATAATATATATTATATTTTCAAAAACAATATAATATGTTCTAAAAAATTATATATATTACATATGTTTTCAAAATCTTTTTTTAAAAACTATATATATTATATATTTTTGAAATTATTTTATAATATATTATCATATATAATATAATATAAAAACTGTTATAAAGACTCTTGAAATCTCGGACGAAAATGAATTTTTACATGAATTAATCATCCTTGCATTTATTGTTCCCGATGGTCTTGGAGGCATCCATTAATGAAATCCCTGTTGATGTACACCAAAATTAGGTTTAAAATAAAATGTCGAAACACTTTGGTTAGCTACAACGTCTTCTCGGTGTAATGCCCGGAATGCTAGAGTCCAAGTTCATGTTTTGACCCGAGCCATAATGAGTCAAGTAGTGGGCTCAGTTACGTTGGGTTAGCTTAGTTTGGGTTAAATGAGGGTTGATACCAAAATTGAGCTATAATGAGGGTTTTGATCAAGGTAGGTGACATCCCGAGCTGATTTCTTTCACGTGAGGGGTGAGGCAGATGCAACAGTGGTCCCCTCCTGGGCAGCTTGCAGCTGGGTGTACGTACCGACAGGATCAACCGACCCATGTGGCAGATGTTCCCTCCTAGGTGTTTGGCAGCTGAAAGCACGTGAAGACAGGGATAACTGACTCTTGAAAATATCTTCTTTTGTCTTTTTCGTCTCTAAAATGTTGTCCAAGTTGACATATGCATTATGCTCAGCATTCCCTGCATGTCATGGCAATTCTCCTTGCTTATCCTTGCTCCCAAATCATGCACTTCATTAGACAAAACACATTCCCCATAACGTAGCACCGTTTACAAAATAAAATGCCACGACAAAATATATTTCCACCACATGCAACTATATGTTCCTAAATGAATGTATATGATCCTATACGAGCTCTTAGACAATCAATAACTTAAGTGAAAAGATAATAAATATGGAATTTTTACCAACAACCTTGAGTTGCTCTGATAAAAAAACATGTATTCCATCCACACCGGGAGCTTTGAATGGATGCATGTCAAAAATAACTTGTCGAGTTTCATCATGGACAACTGGATTGTCAAGGGACAGTAGTTTCCTAGCTGAAAATTGATGAAAATTTGCACGAATATGATAGGTATATCCACCCTCTTCATCACTGTAAAAAAGTTTAGAATAAAATTCCACCGCTTTTTGCCGAAGTAAGGACTAATCAAAGCTCCAAGAACCGTCTTCTAATTGATGGGAGCGAATAGTATTTGATATTCTTCTACTCTTTTCACAGGCATGAAAATAACTCGTATTATGGTCACCATATAAAGCCCAATTACATCGTGATTTCTGGAACCAAATACTTTCCTCTTGCATCAAAACCAACTCCATGCCATCTTTTAATTTAGCTTCAAGATTGGGCAGAAAATCTGAGTATTTGACAGCTATTTATCAGTTGATGCCTCTAAGTCTTGCAATCATTTCTGACTTTCATTGTCCGATTTTGCCAATGATTTCTTTATTCCAATCAATAAGATTCCATTTAAGCATCTATAAATTTACCTCAATTGTGGATGAGGTAGACCACGTTGACCGAATAAGCTCTAGGAAATTTGGGTGGTCTTGCCAAGCTAAAACAAACCGAAAAGGAGAACTTAACATCTTAGGAGCAGATTGTTTTAATTTAAAAAGAATAGGCCTATGATCAGAACCAAGTCTATCTAAATGGAGTGTCACCGATTTTGGAAACAAAGTCATCCAAACATCATTAATCAAGCATCCATCGAGCCTTTGTCATAGAGAATCGCGACATAAGTAAACGGATCACCACATAACCCGACATCAAAAAGAGCACTATCAAAGACAAAGTTACTAAAACTCGAACTAACACTGATTCACCTAAAAACACCCCTTATCCTCTCCCCAAGATTGAGAATTGCATTGAAATCGCCCAAAAGGAGTCGGTTGCTCATTTCCGGGATTAATCATCTCAAGTTGTTTCCACATGTATTTGCGAATTAAAATAGAAAGGTTTGCATACACAAAGGTGATATAAAATGGCCTAATTAAAATACTATAGTGAACCAGAACATGAAAAAAATGATTATAAATGTGCAAGACTTCCACTTGAATCTTATCCAGCCAGAGAAGCCAAATTCCTCCACTGAACCCTTGCGCTTCAACCGGGAAGGAATTATGAAAACCCAACTGCCTAAGCACATTATCAGCCTTACAACCACTAACTCTAGTTTCCATCAAACCCACAATTTTGGGCCGATTCTCAGCCATAAACTTCTTGAAATAACGCCGAAAAGAAGGGCTTGTTGCACCTTGACTATTTCAAAACATAAAACTTAACATGGAAAACCAAAAGAGGGATTAAGATTGGCTAACCTTGGGCATCAACGAATGATTATCAACGACATCTTCCACCATCTTATTCAGATTTGCATCCGCATTCTCTTTGGCTCCACTAGGATGATTAAAATTCTGATTCCTTAAAACCATGCCATCAATCATGTTAGTAGCTGATTGTACCCATTCCGTGAGAAGAGGTATTCCTAGGGTTTTATGGCTAAAAGATTTTTTTACTCGCAACCTTTTAGCATTGGCCTCCTTAGTACCTCTTGATACACTACTTTTGCTAGAATCCCCACGAAATCTATTTCCAACTCTGCTTCCTTTCCAACCTTCATCAATTGTGACCACTACATGGCTCCCTCTTTGTAAATTTGGCATATTGACAGTAACGTGGGACTCTTTCCCATTTATCATTGGCTCAAATTGAAGCTTATTCTTCTTTAAAGTAATATCGCCAGTAACATTATTCGATTTTGGCAAGTCAACATGGTGTAAAAACTAAAAGGTATTCTCGAGGTACCTATTCCTCCACTTGTACCATGCTCAATACTAACCACCACATCATTGACAACAGGTTTTCCTTTAGACTTGTTCCCTGATGCCTTAGAAGGTGGTAAGCTAGATTCACTTGTAATGTTTAGGATCACATTATCTACATCAACGTCCTTAGTAACAGAAGCTAGAGCATCAAACCTTCCTGTATCATGTGTAGTCTTACCACCTGTTGGCACCATGTCAGAACTTGCCGCTCTTCTTTTTCGAGGAGCCGCAATCATCCATAGTCCACAACGCTCAGCTTCCTTATCAGATGAGCTACCAGTTGTAGGAGAAAGGTTAGCTTGTTCCGCAGGAAATTCCTTAGAACCATTCCAACGAGTATCGCATGAATCCTGAGTGTGCCCATAAACCCTACATTTATAGCAGATATTCTGCAATCCCTCATACTCTAAATGTTGCACAAAACTGTCAATACCAATACACGGTAATAAATGTTTATTTAGATCCACCGCCACCGCTAACCTATAGAACTTACCTCTTCCATCAGCATTAGTGTTGTAATCTACCTTGATCACCCTTCCAATCTCCCCAGCAATCAAATGAATTAAAGATTTTGTATAATAGTGGTACGGGAGTCTTGGGAGTCTAATCCAAACCATTACCTGCGAAGGGTAGTTATCTGAGGTACTAAAATTTTGACTTCAAGGTTGAACCGTCAAATAACTTCCATAAACAACCCAAGGACCCTCTGTGAGGATCTTCACATAATCACTATCTAGTTGCAATCTGACCAGGTAATATCCATTATCAAGATCTACCAATTGGAATTTGCTTTGAGGCTTCCAAAGAGCATTGATTCGATTCCACAGAACTTTATATCCAAAGGTCTTCCCCAAGAGCCGAACAATCACATTTTTCCTTATATTTATGATCTATCGAATCATGGACATGGTTTAAGAATTGAAACAACCTGGTAAGGACCACTCCTATCAACAATCACGTCTCATTCCTTCAAGACAACATCATCATCTCCAAAATCAAATTTCTCAGTCTGTTCACGTGCCACACCAACAAGAGTAGTCGTATACGACTTCATAGGGGACGCAATCAAGGGCACAGGGGTTCCATCACAAGTAGGAGATGTTTCATCATTATATATATTTCCAACCACCTCTACTGTTGCCTCATCCATTGATATATCCTGATCGTATTCCAAGACTCCATCCTTAGTAGTCAAACCAGCTGCTGCACCTTCACATTGGTCAGTCTCGTTCCTACCTTTCTTCTGTTGCCACTGGTTCTCCAACGGAACTAGGGATCCAATCCCAAGACTTTCACAAACACAATACCAAGACTTTCTCAAAACTTTCTTTAATATGATTTTTTCATTCTGTTGTTACTTTGTTCATTTTAAAATTTGCTTCAATCACATTGCTTTAACTCAATTTACTTTAATTATTTTCATTTTTATTGAAATCTTTAATTCAACATTTAATTTCATCTAATTGACCTTTTTATTTAGTCATTCTATCTTTAATATTTATTTTTTTTCTAAGTTGATCTATTATTCTTGGTATTTGTTTATCTATATTATTTTATTTATTTATTTATTATTTCTTACTAATATTCTAATCTTTTAATCCTTTTCAGGATTTTTATGATAGGTTAGTGAATTCTTTTTATCTATTTATTTTTATCATGATTATTTTATATTCATAATATTTTGTATATTTATTAAATAATTTTTTAAGCGAAAGCGAACTTTATTTTCTTAAATGGATCATGAATTAAATTAACCATTTGAATTTTATTGGTTATTTTTTAAGATGACAATATAATCGATTAGATACCGAAAGGGTGATGTAGGAATGTTAATCCTTCGTCATATGTAATTGGATTTTGAACCTTTTTCTCTTGTCAATAGATTTCAATTTGTTATTTTAATTTTATTAAATTAACAAATTGTTTTTTTGAATTATCCAATCAAATCCTAAATAGGATTAGTGATGACTCACTCAAATTATAATTCAATACCATTCAATGTGTAACCTTAAAAACGTAATATCACCTTCATGATGTAAGGCTATTCAGACTTCTTCAATAATGGAGAAGTTGATAGCCTTGTTGTTTCCCGATCTAGGAGAAACACCAGATGCTACACTTTGAATTGAAAGTAATTTGCATAATTGAAAAGAAGAAATGATTAAATGAAAATAAGGATTGAAAGAAATGGAAATTGATAAGGAATGAAATGGAAAGAATTGATATCAAAGTAGGCTGCGGAAGTGTCGAATAAATATCCTTCAAGTGTTGATGAGTTCGGCCTCCAATGGTGAAATGGACATATACCTTGTTGATGAATGAAGGATGATTTAATGGTGAATAGATGGTAAGGGAATGGTGATGATATAGGCGTGAAATGGTGATGATATAGGCATGCAATGGTGATGGAAGATGGTGATGATATAGGCGTGAAAATGGTAATGGAAGATGGTGATGAACAGACAGTATCTTATAAAACTAAGAAGGAACCAATGCTATAAAGGAGCAAAGACTCGTTTCTTATAAGTTTTATAAGGGATGGTAGTAAGGACTCTGACACACTAGTTATAAGAATCAGGAACCAGAAGTATGAAGGGGAAGGAATGACGCCACAAACTTAAGAATTAAGCTTGTTTAATCGATATAGTTCTAAAAAGAACTTGAAGAGAGAATAATCTCACAAGAGTTTTAATTTATCCAAGGGTTGAGTTACAAATGAAATGCAATAGCCTATTTATAGTTTTCAAAGGGTTTAGGCCGAATGGATACTTGATGGTTCAACCAAGGTTGAAACCCCTTTGAAAATCCATGATTTTTGATGAAAATACATTACTTAAATGAATATACATGCTCTTGGACGAATGGTTATGTGTTGGTTCGGCCCTAAGGATGATTTGAATGCATTTAGAAGTTATTTGGGCACCAAAATGAAGAGGAAAGAGTCTTTGGCCGAATAGGAAGCATCCCTTGGTGTTTTGGCGCCAATTTGATGTCACATGGAGTGCACATGCTTGAATGATGCACATGGCAGCCTACTTGAATGCACATGGGTCTTCTTGTAATGCTTTGGTGAGGTTGCAACAATAGGATGATGTCTTGAAGTCCATGGAATGAAGATAGGCAGCAACTAGGCGTGACTTAGCTTCCAACGTGCATCTAGGTGTCATGGTCTTCAATGGGAAGCAACTTGTCATGAAAGGTCACATGTGTGTAAGGTAACCTTTCATCATTTGAGCTACTTCCCATGTGTTTGAGTTGAAGATGAGCTGGCCATAGATGAAGGACAACTCCTTGTGAAAAGGTACTTCTCAGAATGACAACTCTTCGTGAAAAGGTACGAATCCAAAAAAGTTGACCTATACCATATTTGTAGTGTTCTGTGTGGTGATGATGATGGTGCAACTCTCCAGCTGAAATGAGGTCTCTAGCTAGCACAAAATTCCAGCTCAAGGGAGCTATAAGTTCAGGGGTCAGCTGGCAACTTTGTCCCCAAATGTTCTTGAGCTATCCCGGAGTTATCCTAGTCAAGTTTTCATAGCTCTTGGACTCCAATTCTAGCTTTAAGTCAACTCCCATCATGTGGTTGAATATGCACCTATAAAAGAAAGCATAATATAAGCTAAGTATTTAAAGTAAATAACTTATAATATAAAGATGTGGACTATAGGTTATAATAATAACTCATGCATCATATGATAATGAGTGAATATTATTATTATAACTATAGATTATATGCTTGAATATCAATCAATGATGCAAACAATATAATGAATGAATGCACTTGTTATGATAATTCAGGTATAGTCTAATCTGCAAGTTTATGCTTATAATAATATATAGTGTATAAATAAGTAAATATAAGATAAAGTAAGGAAGAACTCCCTTAGAAACAGATTTGAATAACCTCCATGGTGTGATCAAATCATGGAGAAAGTTGGAGCTAGACAGGATCACATCATCCTCACCTTCTTTTGGGTGATTTGTCCTCAAATCAAAAGGTGACTTCTCCTTAGCGTCATCCCATCCGATAGATGCAACAGGGATCTTTATGAAAAGATTATTTTCATAAGTCATGTCCTTTGAATAAGTTCTTTAAATGTACATGACCTGAAAAGAAAGATAACTCTCACAAGTAAAAACTTGTTTGAATACAAATAAAGGAAAATTGTACTTCCTGTTGGTGTTTCATGGTTGGTTAAAAAACATTTTTGTTGAAGACATGTTGTTTTGAATGATCATGTTCCTTGGCATCCCAAAAGTCATGTCCATTGGATCATGAAATTTCACAATTTTATGCTCTTGAAGGGTCACGTCCATTAATCGTTTATGATTCACGTCTCTTAGCTCTTTCCCTTGAAAAATTGTGTCTTTTGAATCATCCTTGTCATCACAAATTGATAAGATAATGCCACATACATGAATTGAATTGCTGCAAAATGAATCAAAATAAGTAAATGAAAAACTATTGACAAGATGAATGGACATATCAAACCAGGGTGGATGTTTAACGGGAGTTGGTTGTTGAATTCTTTTCATAATTGGCAATGTACTTGGAATGTCAACAGACACAACTCTTGGAACTTCAAGTGACGTTTCTCTTGGAACTTCAAACGAAATTATCTTTGAAACATCAAGAGATATGTTTCGTTGATCACCAAAAGCAACAACTATTTGTTCTTCAAAAGTCACATCTTTTAGTCCTTCAAAAGCCATGATTCTTGAATCATCACCTTGAAAAGATACATCTCTGAAATTGCCCTGCAAAACATAAGAAAGGATAGGAGAAGAAAAGTTAGATAAAATTTGTTCTTCACTCTCCTCTTTTTCTCCAAATTCATCTTTCTCATTTTCAACTCCAACGTTTTCTTCATCTACTCTTTGATTCTCATTATTTTCAACGTTTTTGAATGATTCCATTTTTTTCTTCAAATGGTGCTGGTCTTCATTCACTTGACTAGGAGAAAGTGGCGTCAAAGTGAATTTCTTGTCATTATGGGTTATAGAAAATCTGTTTGTAAACCCATCATGTATTGTTCATCTGTCGAATTGCCACGGTCTTCCCAAAAGTATATGTCCAGCATCCATTGGTACAACATCACCAAGAACTTCATCTTGATATTTGTCAATTGAAAATGGGATGACAACTTGCTTTGTGACTTTTAACTCTTCATTTTCATTTAATCCTTGCAAAACATATGGGTTGGGATGTTTGAATGTTGTAAGTCCCAACTTCATGACCATGTATGTGCTTGCAAGATTTGCACAACTTCCTCCGTTAATAGCTACAAGACACACTTTACCATCTACATGGCAACGACTGTGAAATGCATTCATTCTTTGTTGTTCATACTTCATTGAAAAGATGAAAAATTGTCAATGAAATAAAGAATGGAAATATGTAAAAGAACCTTACCAAGAACACTCTCACAAAACCTCACAATAACACTTCAAAGAAATTAAAATGTCACTCCACTAACACTCGTGTTTGCACTCTGGGATATGTTCTTGGCTTTTTCTTATCCCCCTTCTAATCTCACCCTCTCGCTTTCCTTTTACCATTCAATTCTCTCTTATGGGTCCTTTTAAAGAACTAACTCAAGATTGAGCAAGTTTCTTAGTTTTTGCGTCGGCTTTAAAAAGAAATTATTGGGGCATAGGATATGTTAAAGGTAGGATAGAATGGTTAAGAAGAGATAAGGTAGTGAAAAAAGAAAAGATGAAAGAGAAAGGAAAATAAAAATGAAATAGTAAGAAACGAAGATAACTTACAACTCAAGTTGCAACACTTACTACCTTCCTTCACAAGAAACAACAAGGATACCTCCTTCTAGTTTGTTGTTGGGCAGATTGTATTATGCTTTTCTTTGTACTTTGAAACTTTCTTCACTTTTCTTTTTCTTTGAACTTTTGTTCTCTTCTTTTTCTTTTCTTTCTTTTGTACACCAAATTTGTTGTAGGATTCTTTTCTTTTTCTTTTTGTTTTTCTTCTTTCTTTTGCTTTTTGTTGCAGCACTTGATTGTCAATCCAACAAAGCTCTGATTACCGCTTGATGTAAGGGTATTTAGACTTCTTCAATAATGGAGAAGTTGGTAGCCTTGTTGTTTCCCGATCTAGGAAAGACACCAGATGCTACACTTTGAATTGAAAGTAATCTGCATAATTGAAAAGAATAAATGATTAAATGAAAATAAGGATTGAAAGAAATGGAAATTGATAAGGAATGAAATGGAAATAATTGATATCAAAGTAGGTTGCGGAAGTATCGAATAAATATCCTTCAAGTGTTGATTAGTTTGACCTCCAATGGTGAAATGGACGTATACCTTGTTTATGAATGAAGGATGATTTAATGGTGAATAGATGGTAAGGGAATGGTGATGATATAGGCTTGAAATGGTGATGATATAGGCGTGCAATGGTGATGATATAGGCGTGCAATGGTGATGGAAGATGGTGATAATATAGGCGTGAAAATGGTGATGGAAGATGGTGATGAATAGACAGTATCTTATAAAACTAAGAAGGAACCAATGCTATAAAGGAGCAAAGACTCGTTTCTTATAAGTTTTATAAGGGATGGTAGTAAGAACTTTGACACACTAGTTATAAGAACTAGGAACCAGAAGTATGAAGGGGAAGGAATGACGCTACAAACTTAAGAAAGCTTGTTTAATCGATATAGTTCTAAAAAGAACTTGAAGAGAGAATAATCTCACAAGAGTTTTAATTTATCCAAGGGTTGAGTTACAAATGAAATGCAATAGCCTATTTATAGTTTTCAAAGGGTTTAGGCCGAATAGATACTTGATTGTTCGGCCAAGGTTGAAACCCCTTTGAAAATACATGATTTTTTTATTAAAATACATTATTTAAATGAATATACATGATTTAAATGAATATACATGCTCTTGGCCGAATGGTTATGTGTTGGTTCGGCCCTAAGGATGATTTGAATGCAGTTGGAAGTTATTTGGGTGCCAAAATGAAGAGGAAAGAGTCTTTGGCTGAATAGGAAGCATCCCTTTGTGTTTTGGCGACAATTTGATGTCACATGGAGTGCACATGCTTGAATGATGCACATGGCAGCCTACTTGAATGTACATGGGTCTTCTTGCAATGCTTTGGTGAGGTTGCAACCATAGGATGATGTCTTGAAGTCCATGGAATGAATATATGCAGCAACTAGGCGTGACTTAGCTTCCAATGTACATCTAGGTGTCATGGTCTTCAATGGGCAGCAACTTGTCATGAAAGGTCACATGTGTGTAAGGTAACCTTTCATCATTTGAGCTACTTCCCATATGTTTGAGCTGAAGATGAGCTGGCCATAGATGAAGGACATGTATGTGAGTCTTAGGACATCTCCTTGTGAAAAGGCACTTCTCGGAATGAGAACTCTTCGCGAAAAGGTACGAATCCAAAAAAGTTGACCTATACCATATTTGTAGTGTTCTGTGTGGTGATGATGATGGTGCAACTCTCTAGCTGAAATGAGGTCTCTAGATAGCTCAAAAGTCCAGCTCAAGTGAGCTATGAGCTCAGGGGTCAGCTGGCAACTTTGTCCCAAAATGTTCTTGAGCTATCCTGGAGTTGTCCTAGTCAAGTTTCCATAGCTCTTGGACTCCAATGATAGCTTTAAGTCAGCTCCCATCATGTGGCCGAATATGCACCTACAAAAGAAAGCATAATATAAGCTAATTATTTAAAGTAAATAACTTATAATATAAAGATGTGGACTATAGGTTATAATAATAACTCATGCATCATATGATAATGAATGAATATTATTATTATAACTATAGATTATATGCTTGAATATCAATCAATGATGCAAACCATATAATGAATGAATGCACTTGTTATGATAATTCAGGTATAGTCTAATCTGCAAGTGTATGCTTATAATAATATATAGTGCATAAATAAGTAAATATAAGATAAAGTAAGGAAGAACTCCCTTAGAACCAGATTTGAATAACTTTCATGGTGTGATCAAATCATGGAGAAAGTTGGAGCTAGACAAGATCACATCACTTCCAATCTTAAATACGTTGTGACAGTCATGACTTGAGTTCTTTTACCTCTTCTTAAGAAGCTAATTTATTGTGTATGTTACAGGAAAAAGAACAAGCATTACAATGATTTAACTGTGGTGCTACCATGATCCTAGCAGCTATTAAATTATAATGCTATAACCAAATTATAATAAATATATAAAATTAAATTTAAGATTTATTATTTTAAACCATCATGAATAAATATGAAAATTAGAAAATTAGTTTATAAATAAAAAGGTTAAGGGTTAAATTGCATAAAAAACCAGCAGTAAAATTGCATATCGAAGCGGAAGTTGAGACAAAAGGTACGTTAACACTAATAATAATAATAATAATAATAAAATAATAATAATAATAATAATAATAATAATAATAATATAATAATAATAATAATAACAACAACAAAATATTAACATGTGAATAAATAATAATAAATTCAAGAGTAATTACCTACCTAATGAAGTAAACAAATTTCCATCTCTCTCCTACAATTTAAATAGTACACTTTCAACTAAATTTGGTTCAGTAAAATTCACAAATTATAATAATTGTATAGCTACATTCAAATTCAATTTTATGATATTGAAACACATGCTAAGAAAAAACATTTCAAAATGTAAAAAAAAAAATTATAAAATTATAAGACTAAAAAGTATCAGGTTATAGTAAAAGAATTAAATCCATTAAAAAATATAATACATAATTTTTCTATGCAAATCGTCCTTTCTTTTTCAGGCCAAATTTTTGGTCTATTAAAAGATAGAAATAATTGTAAATAGGAAACGAAAACCCCTTCAGCTGCTACAATTAAATTTTACAATAATTCTTTAATAAAAAATTAAAATATTCTAAATAAAATATATAAAATTTACTTAATTATAACTAAAAACAACAGTGATTTTCTCTTTTTTGGGGGGAGGGGTTCCTTTGATATTATTTGCAGTTTTGGAATGTATACAAAAGTGTATTTCTATATACACCTAAGCCAAACGGTAACAATTTTGTTCACAAAAATGACCATATGTACATAATGGGAAAATAGATGCCCAAACCAAATGTATCCAAAGGCATCTATTTTACGGATTACAATCGTTCAACTGAAACAAATTTGAAGCGTAGCACTTGAACCTGTTCCATGTCATGTTCAACTAATGGATGGCAACATCGGATTCATCCCGAGCCCCGATCCTCCGGAAGCACTGGGTTCGGCGTGCTTCACCCTACCGACATAGCGGATATGGCGTAAGAGCCTGGCCAAGAAAGTGTTGTGGAAAATCGTCGAGCTGTCACACACGACCATAACATGCTTACGAGCTCTTGTTCTGGCAACATTCATCCGCCTACTATCCCCCAAGAACCCGACGGCTCCTAAAGTGTTTGATCGTACCTAAAGACGGTAACAAGCATTCTAAATCAGTCATAGTTGGGATTCGGTCGAGCATTTTGTCCGAAGATGGCTGTTTCAAACAATCCGTGATTTATGCACCAGTTTAGAACACCATTATATCAAAAAGGCAAGTAAAATAGTTCACAGCAAATATATATATATATCTATATATACCATTGATATGATTACTGCATCAGCCTCTCGACCCTGAAAGCTATCAATTGTCGCGACCTCGACACCAGCAGCCTCTGGCAACTCATCAAGCCTGTCTCGCAAGAGCTGTACCTGAGCAACATAAGGTGATTGGATGGCAATGGCTGTCGGGCTAACACCTGCATAAGAGAATAAAACCAAATATAGTTCTCAACTTGGTTGAGGGACGATTATCACAATCAAGGCCTATTAATCACTACAACGCAAGCATGGATGTATCTTGATAAGAAAAGAAACGAAAAACAAACAAAAAAAATGAAGCGGCCACCGATTTGAGTGCAGGTGTTGATCTACCAGCTGATAAGTATTATGCAGAAGCTAATAACAGACGTCGCTTTAAAACGCATTCAAAGGGAAAATCGAGGAAAGAACACTTCTTGTAAGAAGCTCTATGGAAGACAATCGGCTCAAGTATGCAAAATACAAGATATAAGGTGACACGATCATGTTACTTGTGTAAATTTAACTGCAATCACTATAACATACACCTTTACTCTTATACTCAAAAGCTGATCATGTTCGAAAGAGTTTATCTGCATAGGTTCAAAAGTCGATGGATGAACCAGCATGATGAGTACATCTAGAGGGAATAAAATCCTAAATGAGGTTGATAATGAATAGGAAACTATAGATACTCTACGACTCCTGCTACACATTGAAAAGGGAAGATTCTTAATTTCAACCGAGTTTATCGATGTAGGATATGTCAAAACATGTTGCTTGAGCATGCACCTGGCAAGAAAATGAGACAAACAACAGTCTCCCCGCTCGGTTATGAGAAATCTATTTCAGCACATATACCGTTGTAGCAAGTGCAACTTATTCATCTATAATACTAAAAAAAAGTATGACATAATGACAAACAACTAAACTCGAAAATGAATACAAGCTGCTACGTACATCGAGAGAGAGAGAGAGAGAGCATTCTCTTGCAATGAGTGGCAGGTATGCAAAAAATGAACACACAATCATGTCCATACATGTTTTTTAATTACAAATCTTGAGGTAGACTAGTTTTTTAAGTACACAAGACAATATATAACCACCATTTAATGAGGTAGACTAAAGATATGAGCAATTACCTGCGTAGATCAGATAAAAGACGTGTTGGACAACGATATCTGCTTCCCCTTCGTTGAAAAAAGACCCTGTGCCTGCCAGGTCTAGATGCTCTTCACAGCCTACCGACAAACTTCCATATGGCATCCTTGTATCAAGGAACAGCAATGGGCATTGTGTTATCCATGTGGGCTGTAATAAGGTAAAGGAACATCAAACTTGAGCCTTCTCAAATGAAATTTTTCGATGAGTATGGAAAACCTGATAACTTGCAAGCATACCAATGGAAAGTCAAAAAAAAAAACCCATACAAGCATGTATTTCAATAGAAGATTGTGCCCTTAAATTAATTTGAAGATTTTTTTTTTTTTTAAATTAGCATTTCCATTAGCCATTACTAATAAAGATCTATGCTCCATTGTATAGAATGAAATAAACATTAAAGGATCTCATACCTTGACAAATGGAGAATCAACAAGAAGATGAGATGCAACAGACGGAGAGGATTTCAGTTCTCCATCATACATCTCCTTCGAAGCCCAGCTTGCTATTGCATCATTCATTCGGTACTGAGTTGTTAACATGGTAGCAAGAACCCCTTCATGCAAAGTTGCAGCTCTCTCTAGCAAGGATACTCCAAGGCCGCCTTCTAAAGCTTTACGGGACAAAATTACAGGAGCAAGTTGGCATTGATCACCAGCAAGAACACAACGTTTTCCCTGCAATATAGGGATCCAACAAGAGGGTTCAATTGCCTGCCCAGCTTCGTCTATAACAACCATGTCAAAAGTATCCAATTTTCGAATAAGTGGATCAGCCGCTCCAGTGTTGGTAGAAAGCACGACCTGTGCACTTGATAGCACTTCCTTCACTGTTTCCCTCTCCTTTTTTTTCAGTGCCTTACCAAGCTGCTTTAATAGCTGGCATATTCCGGCAGCTAAAGAATCATCCTTTAAACAAAGTCGAAGATCTTTTCTTAGATCTGACTTCTTCCTTTCAAACTCTGCTCAGTAATCAGCAAGCTTAGAATTGACAATCTCAACTAAAGACTTGGATGCTACAGCTGAAGAAATACGTGCAGGGTTTCCAACACGCACTATGTTCAATCCTGTATCGGAAAGTTTCTCGACCATGTTGTCAACAGCTGCATTTGTAGGCGCTGTTACTAGCACCCTTTCACCTTGCTGTGCAGCAAGTGCTATAATTTCCTTAAGCATGCCTGTCTTTCCAGTGCCTGGAGGTCCTTGAACGACCATCACAGGCCGTTTCTTGTTTAAGGCCAAAGCAATCGCTTTTCGCTGGGAATCGTCAAATGTTCCATGCTGTAACAATCCATCCAACTCTGCTTGATTCCAGTCGACCAAACCATTCTACGTCTTCCTTGTCTCTAAACAGTGTGGCCACAACAGCAATTGAAGGGTTTTTCTTCTGCAAGCCATTCTTCTGGAGCAGCATTAAGGCTTCACAATTGCGCTAAAAATTCCATTAGAGGGCAGTTAGATATAGTAAGCATTATTCAACAGAAACAATTGGAAAATGAATATATTAACGGAAAAAATCTGGAAAGTGGTCGAAATATTTCTGGAATTAGTACTTAATGGCAATTCAGAAAACTACATCAAAAGTTAAGATGTGTTCTCTATTAGCTAATTCCTTATGGCAAGCTACATGGTGAATCATTCACCACATGAAACCTCATACTGACATGAACCTAAACAGAGTAAAAGAGGGTGTAGCCCTAGCCAAGAACTGCAGCTTGAAATATCTAGCATCTTACAAGAAAACAGGTTCGAAAAACTCTAGAAATTTTCTTAGGTAGTCATTTTGTTGTAGTAAAACCAATATACTAAACGGTTCAGGTTTCGATAAACAATTTGCATGTCTTGGAGGAAGGGGCGGGGGATTCGTTTAGATGCTACTCGAGGAATTCATAAGTAATTAACAAAGTTTACATTCTGTCACCATTTAGCATGCTGGGGAAATCCACATAACATGGTTACCATGTATTCAACATAGACCTATATATAACTAAGCATGTTAGAGGTTGCGGTTTTCTAGCTTTTGATGATCCCTTGTACCTCAAAAAGGAGAGGTTTACTAATCGCTCACTATAATGGTTCTTCGAGAATACGATTAAAAATGACATAGGTTCCCTAGTCAAATTTGAAAGGATAGCTTCGATTTAGCGGTCCTTACATAACAGGCACAAACTTTTCTCGGAAAATATTGGTACTGCCAATTAGTATTCCAGAAATGGAGACATTACATCAGAGAAAAAAAAATGAGGAACACAGTTACTTCACCTAGTCGTGACTGAAAAGTATGGATTAGAGAGTTACACAACATACCCTCCCAAGCATTATGACCACGATAGGATTTCAGAAGCATTACAGGTGGAACCAGGTTTAATAATGTCCATTGAACTCAAACTATGGATGGTGAGAATATAAGAAGTATAGAGCCTTGGTAATAGCACTTTCAGTATATAGTATAAATGAACTTCTATTTCCTTCTGTTTTGATAAAATTCCTTTTCTTTAATGACATTTCAAAATTATCATGAGAAAGAATCAATATATCATACAAATTTAAATCTACAGGCAATAAGATAGGAATGAATATACTAGTCAAGTGAAATTCGGCAACAGAACTAAGAGTTAAGAAATATATCACTGGTTGTAAAAATAACATGCCGACCATCCAGGAAATGTAAGCCCAAAGACTGAAAAAATAAAAAGCGTTTATCAAATACCTCATATGTGAGTGTATCAGCCAAACCATGAATACGATCAATGCGAACACTTTTTCCGAATAGCTTAGAGAAAGTTGGATCACCATGACGAGACTCCATAGCAACACTAATGCTGCAACCATCATCCCCAAGGTTGTCAACAAATCCCTGGATGCAAGAAGTTGCACCTGCTCCCCTACTGTCTGAAATCCTCACACAAACCATATCTCCGGGAGACAGGGTCGTAGGTGGAAGTCGATGATTCCCTTCAACCCTAAATAACACCAAATGCATTCCACCTAATCCTATACACATCACAATTCTAAAAGCATTAGCAATCTAAACCACCATTTTTGCAACGAACTCCAGAACTGCATTCAAAGGACCAAATGAAGGCACAAACATGGGGTTATCAATCTCATATAAAAAGAAAAAGACTTAACAAACAAATCAGTAGATAACCTGTTGATGTGCTAACGGCATTCAAATTGCAAATGGTGTCACAAAGTTCTTGCTGAGCCTGGCCATGGCTAACTAAGAACTCAACAGGTTTCGATGAATCCAAACCCTCATCAGGTGTAGGAACAGCATTCAACTCCTCCTGCGTGAACTCCAATTCCGCATCCCTCTCTATCTGAAGCAACACCGACATTCGATTTGTAAACTCGTCAATCCTTCCTTGCATGGCCTTAGCCTTCTCCAAGTCCATCCCCAAAACACCTTGAACAGGCTTTGGCAGTGAATTCTTCCGAGCAATCTCCCTATGCTGAGCTGCAAAATCCATCACTCCCAGTTCAAACTCACTTTCTTACCAAACTACTAAACTCACTAATTTGCACATTCCAAAAACTAAGTCGGACAAATAAATTCATGCTATATTCAAACTACTAAATTCATTAATTAGCATATTCCAAACACTAAATTAAAACAAATAACTAATGCTGGCTAGAAATAAAGTTGAATATGAAAATAATTTCAACAATAAGGAAAGAAAACGAACCGGAATTCGCTAGCTCCTTAAGCAGCTTCCAAGATTGAGTCTCCTTCCAATTATCAACAACAGATCTCTGCTGCAAGTCTTGAAGAACATTCCTCAATTCCCTCTGGAAATGATCAAACAAAGTTGGATAATGTGCACAAGCCTTCAAACTAACTGCTTCAAGTCCAAGGGGTATGGGAATAGCACTGAGATAAGGCTGTGTTTGGATCACAAAAGTCAATCCAGGTCCCATCCTTTGTCTCAACTCCAAAAACTCCCCTTGCAACTCTGCTGACACAAAATCCAAAGCCATTGCCTTCATCCCTTCACTAATCCACCCAACCACCTTCCTCCCAAGATCCCTTCTGCCCAAAGGATCCCCAATTGGATACAAAGTTCTAACATTTAAAGACTTAGTCTTCTGAACCTTCTGTTGCTTCTGTTTCTTCAACAACCCCAGTTCTTCCACTAATATCTTTGTCCTACTGAGATTATCATTGGGCTTAGGAGTATACTTCTTCTCACTTTGGCTAAATTTTGGGTTGCTTCCAACATAGCTTTTGCTTCTAGGTTTCTTCTTTGTAGTAGTAATAAACTTGCTGCTACTTTGACTGCCACTGTTTTCTCCAGTACCATTGAAAACGAACTGCTTGGGCTGAAATTTTGTTGAAAGTAAATTATATTTATGGCCAACAAATAAACAAATTGATTTCAAAGGAGGAGAAAAGGAGAATGGTAGAGAACTCAAAAAGCTACTCTTTTGAACACTCAAAGCCAAAGCTTTTGTAGTTGTTGTTGTTGAAGGAATTCTTCCACAAAACAAGCATGAAGCTTTTTCCATTTCAGTAGTGAGAAATTTGTTTATTTTCCAAGGGAAGAAAAACCCACATCATAACGTAAATAATCTAGCTTCAATTTTTTTTTCCTTCTCTTATAGACTCTCACAAGAATGATTCTTTTTAATAGAATCTTCAAATATATATATACAAATATATACTCGGGAGATTTTTGGGGTTTGCTTTTGAGTTAGAAAAAATGGGCATTTGAATTTGAGCCTCAAAGAGGATTTGAGGTGAAGAATAAGAAGACAATTGGACCTTTTTCTCTATTTTCAAATTTTCGGTGCCCCATGTTTTGTTTTGAACGTACTGCAACAATACAGTGAGATACCTCAAATCGATTTATTTTTAGGGTAAAATATAGTAATGGTCACTGAACTTTTATAAAATTTTTATTTAGGTCTCATAACTTTTAAAACTTATAATACAGTCCCCCAACATTTAGTCTGTTTGCAATATGGTCCCCCAACAGTCGTTAGGGACCATATTGCAAATGGACTAAATGTTGGGGGACCATATTGCAAATGGACTAAATTTTGTGGGACTGTATTGTAAGTTTTAAAAGTTAGGAGACCTAAATAAAAGCTTTAGAAAAATCTAGTGACCATTACTATACTTTACCCTTTATTTTATGTACAAATATAAATAAAGTATGTCATACAATAGAGTAACATTCACTAAATTTTTATTTTATTTTTATCTATTAATATTGTAAATCCTTGAATCAAAGTATCAGTAGGGATGGCAACTCAACCCGAATCCGACGGGTTCCGACCCGACCCGACCCGATCGGGTCGGATTTTTTTAAAAAAATTTCGGGTTCGGTTCGGGTCGGGTCGGGTTTTTTTTAAATGTACTGTTCGGGTCGGGTCGGGTCAGGTTTAGGGTAAAAAAAATCCGACCCGACCCGACCCGAAAATATATATAATTTTATCTTATATATTTAGGGATAATTACAATAATATCCTTCCATATATAATTTTTTTCAATTAAGTCACTGTTTTCATTGAATTAAATTTTTTTTTATTATTTCGGGTCGGGTCGGGTCGGGTTTCTAAGTCATATATTCAGGTCGGGTCGGGTCGGGTGAAACATTAATTTTGTCGGGTCGGGTCACGGGTGGAGAACCCTTTCTTCTCGGGTCGGGTCGGGTGGCCCAAAAACCCGACCCGACCCATTGCCATCCCTAAGTATCAGTGTGAAACAAAATAATTTAAGTAGAAAAAAATAATTTAAGTAGAAAAAAAAATAATTTAAGTAGAAAAATACATATCATAACTTCTAAATTCTTACATTATCATTTTCTTTCCAAATTCAGAAAGAAAAAGAAAGAGAAAACATTTACACGTATAACTAGCTCAAAAGTGTAGGAGCATGTGTTTTAATGTCACATTCTGTCTTGCAATTTAGCTTAAGCTACCCAATCCTCGAGTAAAATTTACATACTAGAATATATATAGGCCTATATTACAAATAAGTATATAAAGTATACTTTTTTTATCTAAGTATTTAAAATATTTTTGGTCAAAATAAGTAACTTGAGTATTTAATTTTTTTCATCTAAGTTATAAAAAAACATTAATTAAAGATCTTTAGGAATTAGATGAAAAAAATTAAATACTTTAGATACCTATTTTGATAATAAAATATAAGTTAAAATATTTATTTTGATCAAGAAATATTTTTAAGTACTCAAATAAAAAAGATGATATATTTTATTTACTTATTTTTTATGTAAGTCATATACTATGACATAACACCCAAAGGAACTACTAAGATGGCAGGAGGAGCTACACACACACTTGAAGAAACCTTGGTAAGCGAAACTTTGTATACGAATAGGCCTTATTTTTTAAGGCCAAAATATTGGTGTTCTATTTTGTGATTCTGAACACTATACTATGCTATCAATCTGTTAAGAGTGCCAAAACCTCATTTTCATTGATACCTGATGCCAATGCAAGCTGAAGAGGAGTTTTACCTTCTCCATCTACAGCATGTGGGCCTGCTCCCCTGCAATTTTAGGACCACTCAGTTTCATTCAGCACCAAGGAAGATAACACGTAGGGTTGTTAAAAAAACCGTAATTTTAATCGGTATAACCTATATATATTTAACAGGTTAATTAACTGAACCGTTAATGTTAAATGGTTTCGATTAACCGAACTGCTAAAAAATTATGGTTAACAATTAATGTTACAATTATGAATTTTGATAAACGGTTAACCATTAATAAATTAAATTTATAATTATATTGAGAGATGTAAATAATGATACTGGTGTAAGTATGTGTTAAGTGCTACAGTTTTTTGGAGATGTATGTAAGTATGTGTTTAGTGTTACACTTTTTGTAGTATGAATTATGAAACTTTAAAACATTCATGTTGTGTTATTTTTTATATGGTTGTTCACTTTTTTATAGGCACCCTGGACTTGACACTTGGAGGATTGACACATTTCGTATAGTATATTTGGTTGTAATATTTTCATTTTCAGACTTGCCTTTATTTTGGGTGACATGTACCTATATTTTGAAATACTTGTTTTATTACGTATTTATTTATTTTTATTAATGTTCGATAAATTTAATATTGGTCATTTGGTATTTTGCATATATTTGTGAAATTATATTTTTAATATTGTTTTTGGTTATTATATGGTTTTAAAATATTTTTAAATATTTTTAAATTTTTTATTGTAATCTGTTAGATTTAGTCATATCGTATAGGTTGAGTCTAGGGTTTACATTGATAACGACATCCATTTTTCTCATTTAGATTATATATATATATATATATATATATATATATATATATATATAACATTGACATAATTTTCTCATTTTTATATATTTATAAATATATGTATAATTGCTTATATATTTTGCATATCATCGTGGAATCAAAGAAAATGGTGGACCGTTAGCCGAATTTAAATTAGGGTAAATTATAGTAATGGTCACTGAATTTTTCTAAAGCTTTC
Organism: Hibiscus syriacus; assembly: GCF_006381635.1. Taxonomy (NCBI): domain Eukaryota; kingdom Viridiplantae; phylum Streptophyta; class Magnoliopsida; order Malvales; family Malvaceae; genus Hibiscus; species Hibiscus syriacus. Next base: position 987,825 of record NW_024063289.1, on the reverse strand, counting down.
ATTTAAGTCTCTTAACTTTTAAAATTTGCAATACAATCCCCCAACATTTAATACATTTGCAATATGGTCCCCAAACAGTTACATCAGGGACCATATTACAAATAGACTAAATGTTGGGGGACCATATTGCAAACAGACTAAATGTTGGGGGACCATATTGCAAATAGACTAAATGTTGAGAGACTGTATTGCAAGTTTTAAAAGTTGAGGGACCTAAATGAAAGCTTTAGAAAAGTTCAGTGACCATTACTATACTTTACCCTTATTTTTTATTTAAGAAATTAATTTAATTAATTTAATTAAACTTGAAAAAAATTAAATTTGAGTCGAGTCGAGTTAATAGATGAGATTCAAATAATAACTCGAATAACTCAAAAATTTTAGTAATTAATATATTAATTTTTTAAGTTTGAGCTAAATCTTTTAACTCTTTATGATATATCTATATCACATATGAAAAAATATGAAGAAATATAAATGCATTGTATATTGTCACAAAAATGTTTAAATTTAAATTAAATAGTATTGTAATATTATAAATATTTATAATTAAATTTAAACAAAAATTTAAATAATTTAACTTTTTCATTATAAACTCAACTCTACTTGAATTTTATACACTCGATTTAACTTAAAAATATATTAAATCAAATTTATATTTATAAAATAAAACTTAATAACTCAAATAATTTAAAATCTTTTAACTTGGTTGGATCAAATGTCCCACTTTACCGAGTATGGAGCAAAGAAGATACTGGAGGGGTCAAAATCGGAGGAGATGGACGAGATAGTGTTTTGATTGGCTACGACAGATTGTGTGGAGAGGGAGTGTGGGGTAGACGTGTTGTAATGCTGTTCAATCTTTATTCCCCTTTGATATTTTGGGGTTTCATTTGTGGCCAATTCTTATTTGTGGTAAAGAGACAAGAAAACAGATCCATTAGGGAAAGTAGACGTGTGTTTGTTTCTGCCATGCAAAATATTTGGGCTGGCATTCAGTTGTAATTGCGAGGAATGGACCCCAAATAGGTCAGAAAGTAAAAACTGTTTATGATTACATTTTTTATGATTTATAATAGTTCTTTTCGTTTAAATATACCTAAAAATTTTATTACTAAAATAACACTCATTCAGGATTAATTTTTCAAATAAAATCATTAAGTAATCGTAGAGGTTAAAAGGACTACTATTCTTCCTGGATATATTATGTCCGAGCAACTACATCTGTAGTGTGTTTTTAATAATTAAAAAAGATTATCGGGTTATTCAAAAAATTATTTTTTTTTCAATTTTGAGTTACTCAGGTGAACTCAAATTATAAATTTAATTTTCGAGTTCAAGTCGAGTAGAAAATTCAAAATTTCGATTCACTAGAAACACAAAAAAAATTGGCTAAATATTTTGATAGTTTTGTAATTAGGTCACTAGTTTCCTAATTCTTTCAAATTATGTTTCATTTTCAAGTTTATTTTTTTTTACCAATTTTGAAGCATATACTCCTAAACTACCGTAGAATGTCTATGTACTTTCAATTCCTCTTTTTGATAAAACTCATCTATTTTTTCAATTTAGTCTCTCAACTTTACATGATTTCCTTATTTCTTCCATCCATCCCTCAAGTCTATTTTTGACAAAATTTACTACACTATAGAATATCTATGTAGCTTCAATTCCTATTTTTTTTAATTTAATCTCTTAACTTTGTATTTTACTCACTTTAGTTTTTTTACTGCAATTGTTTGCAAATTCTTTTTCCCATCACTTTCTGGACTCCTTTATATTTAATCAATCCTTTATCCTCAAAGTATATTCTTTAAAATATAATATTATAAAAATATTTTATAATTTTAGATTATGTTGAACATATTTTTGATATTTTAATATACCAAAAGTAATTAATATTTTAAATAAATTTTACGATTATATTCGATTCGGTTATTCGAATATATAAATTCTTTTTTAGGTAAAAAAAATTCCATTTTTACTCCTTACTCTATTGAAAAATTGAGTCATATACTAGAAATAATTTACAAATGTAACACTCATCTCTCGTATACCTTTTCGAACACGAGATACGAATGTCACATAACTTTTTAAAATATTGTCATTTGAAAACCCGTAAAATTTCATTTAAATTTTAACAACCCCAAAGTATGATATTCATATAAGCAACATACTAAAACTATCATTTTAAATACATTACAAAAAATTTAATTTAGTTCCATTACATGTCAACTAAGTTTTCAAAATAAAAAAGATTGTCCCAATGTTACTGACGAGTCAACCTTTAATTAATGAAAGTTGTTACTGTTGCACTCCTTACTCGGCAAAACCTTGATTGTTCCCTACGCGTGAAATTAACACACGTTAGGTATTTACTTAGTGAGACATAGTACCGTAAGGATAGCACAATTTATACATAAGTATTTTATGACTATTGAATGATAAATTAAATTTCATAATTCATAAGGATCATATAAGCCTTTCTCAGTTAAACTATAAATCTTTCATACGATTATCAGAATTATTCTTAGTAGACCCAACATACTTATCCTTCTGTATATTTTTCCTATTATTCTTTATTTTCCCTATGAACATTAAATGAGAAAATATTATACATGTATTGCATCAAAGTGCCAATTGATCATGTATCTTTTATAATCATCATGGGCGACACCTTAAATACTATTAACACACTATTTTGTATTTTCATTTGGGGCCTCCTTTTATGCCCCGATATACTCAAAGATCATAAAGACACATACAATATCAATTGTTAGTATATTTCCTAACAATTATACTTAAACATTATTCAAGATTGCATATTATTATGTTTCTATAATAATCTTAGTTTATCTTCACATTTCTGACTCAATAGTATCGATACCCCTACCATGGTATCGATACTACTATACTATGGTACTGATACTCTATTACAGTACTGATACCATTTATGCATTCTGTTAACAATGGTATCGATATCATCCTCATAGTATCGATACTCCCCTCTTGGTATCAATACCACTTGAATCGGTATCGATACTACTCAGCAGATTCTACTGATTTTAAGCCTATAGTATCAGTACTTTTCTATCAATATCGATAATCTTACCTAGATTTTACATTTTTCATCCCGAATCTTACCTAATTTTGGTCAAATTTCCTTATGTTTACCTCTAACAATACTATTAAACTCCTCTCCTATCTACTTATCACTACAAACTTTCCTTCATTTAGCTTCTTAAAACATCTAAAATCTCTCAAGCTCACTTGAATCTAAGAATCACACCATATTTTCTAACTTTTTTTTAAACTCATCCAATGCTTCTAATCTCTTATTTACTTCTTTGACAAGTAAAAAATACTAATAAACCTCAATAAAAACACATATATCAATATATCATTTAAAAACCCATTTCCTTAAATCTCATATAAAACATCCACCACTTAGTTTTAATCTTCTTTAATCCTTCCTTAAGCTTGCATATCACTTAATGTTACCATAGCAACCCAAAATGTAAATGAAGAACTAATTAATTGATGTTTACCTTATTCTAAAGAGAGAAGATCACTACCCACGAGAGAAGCAGAAGAATGAGAATAGAAAGAGCTTACTTTCCTCTTTTCTTCCCTTACAATCCCTAATAAGGGATATATTCTAAATTCATTTTCCCTCTTAAAAGACCAAAGTGCCCTCTTAATTTATATATTGTCACAAATTAGCCTAAACACTATTCCAAATCATTTCCTCATCTTTTACCATTTATTCAAATAAACCCTCACATTTTAAATATTTTCAATAAAATCACTTACATGATAATTGGGGTATTACAACAAACATATTTTGTAATACCCCAAATATTGGGTCGGTGACCATAGTGAAAGAATTTAAAATTTGGCGGGTTAAATTGAGTAAATTGAAAAGTATAGGGAATGATTTAGGAAATTGTGTTTAAGTCTAATTATTAAGAATGAAAGAATTGAGGGGCAATTTAGTCTTTTAAAAAGAATGAATTTAATATTCATTCTTTTTGGGGGTATTTAATAAAGTTGAAAAGGGGAAAATGGTAAAATGGTAAAAAGTTAAAGCTTGGTTCTCTTCTCCTTCTTATGCTCATCGTCCCCGTGCCCTCCATAGCAAAGGTAAGGTTTCTTCAAGTTGGTTTTTTCCTTTCGTTTTTAGGTTGGTTTTGAAACCTTAAGTTATATAGAGGCTTAAGGAAAGTTCAAGGAAGATTAAAACTAAGATATGAAGGATTTATTTGAGATTTAAAAAAAATGAGTTTTTAAATGATTTGTTGAAATATGGTCAGTTGTTGAAGTTTAAAGGCATTTTTAACTTGTCAAAGAAATTAATATGAGATTTGGAGCCTCAGAAGTGATTAAAAAATGTTTAAAAAATTGATGTGATTCTTAGTTTTGAGTGTTCTTTGGAGATTTTAGATGTTATAAGAAAATTTATGAATGTAAGTTAGTTGGATTAAGTAATGATGAGTTTATTGGTATGGTTGGAGATAAAAGTAAGATATTTAGGCAAAAATATGTAAAAATCCAAGTGAAATATGTAAAATATGGGTAAAGGTATCGGTACTAGAAGAACAGTACCGATACTATAAGGTTAAATTTAAGGAAAGAGGATGAACACAATGAACAATATCGATACTGATGCAAGTAGTATCGATACTGAGGTGGAGTATCGATACCAAGAGGAATGTATCGATACTGTAATTGAAAAATGGATTCCAAAATGAAAAAATGGTATCAGTACTGAAGACAGTATCGATACCATAATATATAAGTATCAATACCATAGTAGGGGTACCGATACTATTCATTCTATAATTTTTAAGTCAGGATAAACTTTAATAGAATTTGAGAATAATAGTACTTTTGAGCATTATAATTTTGTATAAATGTTAGAAAGTATACTAACATTTGTATTGTATGTGTGTGATTATTGATGCATGTGTAGATCGTAATCAAGCTCCTCAATCAAGCAAGAAAAAGGGCAAGGATAAAGTTGTCGAATAGTCAGACATCATTAAGGCATAATAGTGAGGCATACCAGGTGAGTGCATTTATTGTATTTATGTGAGATGAGGATGACTTGTGATGAGTCAACCTCGAATGTTTTGATAAAAGTATGTTTTACAGTAATTTGATATGTTTTCATAATGTTTATGGAAATGATATTACTAATAATTTTAGAATATGAACTGTTCTAAAATGAATAGATGAACTCTTATGTTGTTTTAATGGTTATCGATGTTTCAAAAATAAATGTTTAATCTATGATTTTGACTTGAAAGCCTATTGTATGTGCATTGAGAGTCATAAGTGCATTTCGACATAAATTGTATGTAATGGTTATCGATCGATTTTGTGTAATACATAATGGTGTATTTTCGTATCAGTACTATGTATACTTTCGGCACTAGATGTGCAACCATGGTATTCATAATAAGTTTGTGAATTATCATTTCGACATACAATTATGTATAAAAGTTATCAATCGATTTTGTTTAATGCATATGTTGCATTTTTGTATTAGTACTATATGTACTTTCGACACTATGTGTGCATCCATGGAATTCATAATGAGTGTGAATTTCCATTTCGGCACTTAGGCGCAACGCATGTACCTTGTATTCTTATTTGAAATGCATTGGGCAAATAAAGGATAAATTGGAAAAATACTAATTGATAGGTATGTTGGGTATACTAAATATAGTTTCGTAGGTTATGTGAATGAACATTGGTTTGCCAAACCAGTATAAGTATTAATATGATTTAAATTCGTATTTTGATATTTCATGATATACTTATATTTAAGTTACACCTCATTGAATTATTATGCCTCACTAAGTAAATACTTAGCGTGTGTTGGTTTTACGCATAGGTAATAGCAAAGAATAGCAGAGTAAGGAGTGTAGCGGATATCATCAATAAAAGGTTGCCTCATCAGTAACTATAGGATAATTATGTCTGTTTTTTATAATTAGATGGCATATATTAGATTTATGAAAATGCTATGGAATGTATTTTGACTTATGATTATTGTAATATGTTATAACTTAAGATTTTTTAACTACTGAAAGTTAACGAATGTTTTATTATTATATAAAAATGTTTTATTTTTAGAAACCAAATTTTATGTTTACGAATAAGGAAATGTTTTAAAAGTCATGTGACACTTGTGACTTGTGTATAGAAACGTATACGAGAAATGAGCGTTACATTTATTACTATTAGAGCTATAGGTTTAGCCGATTCTCGGCTGAAACCGAGTGTTATTTTACTTTAAAAAGGTTTTACATGCCACTAAGATGTCAAGGTTACTGATATGGTGTAGATAAAATATGATCGATGTCACTTTTTACTAACTTAAGTGTTATTATTATGTATGTTATAATAGATGTCGGAATCTACAAATTCACAGAAAGCGACTAATCAAGAAATTAGAGAAGGGTTGGGTAGCGAGAGCTATGAAGTTAATTGTGAGCATCTGACCCCATCCAAAAATGCTAGTGGACCGACACATCAGGGTATGCCAGTGTCAGAGTTCAGATTCAGAAAAGTTAGGTGGAGCTTTATATTTACTTCGAGGATCAGCTCGAGTGTGGTGGACCAATACTATGATGTATGCAGCATTGGAGCAAGTGACCTGGCAAATTTTTCAGGTTGAATTTAAGAACAAGTACATCGGTGAGCAGTTTAGGCGGGCGATGCTATTGAAGTTTCTTAATTTGAATCAAGGTGATCGAGCAGTACATGAGTACGAGGCTGAGTACGTGGCTGAGTACAACAAATTGAGTCATTTTGCTATGGATATAGTTGCCAATGACAAAGCTCTACGTGATTGGTTTATCGAGGGTTTGAAGCCTAAGTTGAAAGAAATGATGTTAGCTTTAATCTTACCTAGCTTGCAAGAAGTTATAAACCGAGCTAAGGCCATTGAAAGATCTCAAGAGGAGACTCTAGGAGTGGAGCAAGGTATACAGACGAGAAAAAGAGTTGGAACATCTTCAACTTCCCATCATACTAAGAGAGGCAAGGGTTCGAGTTCTCGATACAATAATAGAGATGGTTTTGCTGTAACTTCATAGAAAAATAAGCAATCACAATCTTTTGATGCTACCTCGGGTAGAGCATATGGAGAAAGAACTACTTCATGTCATACGTGTGGAAAATTTCTTCGTAGAGTATATAGATTGCTCAGTGAAGCTTGCTTCTAGTGTGGTGAAACTGGTCACTATGCTCGAAATTGTCCTAAGAAATCCGGGGATAATTTAATGTAAATTGAGAGATCAATAGCAACATCAAATAGAAGTAGAGGACAATCTGAGACAATCCCAAAACCAAAGACTCATGGAGTAGCCAGAATTTAAAATATTAAGACTAATGCAGATTGGGATGACCCGTAGATTTTAACAGGTACATTCCATCTTTTCGATGAGCCTGTATTTATTTTGGTTGACCCTAGTTCTACACACTCTTATATTAGTACAAAGTTGGTTAGAGCTAGAGGAATCCTTTATGAACAATTTTTAGTGAGATGATAGCTGTAAACCCTATGGGTCATAGTGTAAAAGTAACACAAGTATGTAGAAAATGCACGATAAAGATTCAAGGGGTTGTGTTCCCAGTAAACTTGATGGAATTGTCTTTCGAATAATTTGAAATTATTTTAGGCATGGATTGGTTGTTTCCTCATCATAGATGGGTTGATTGTCATAAGAAGCGATTATTTTTTAAGGATGCGGAAGACTCATAAATCATAGTAATCGGTGAAAAAGTGAAATCGCCATCTAATGTGATATCAACAATGACTGCAAAGAAAATGATGTTGGAAGATGTACAACTTTTCTGGCTAACGTAATAGACACTAGAATATTGGAAGCAAGATTATATGATATTCCAATGGTTAGGGAGTTTTCAAATTTTTTTCCAGAAGAATTACCAGGCTTACCTCTAGACCGTGAGGTGGAATTACAAATTGATGTTTACCCGGGTACTGAACCTGTTTCTATGGCTCAATATCGAATGGCTCCAGGGAGTTCAGAGAATTAAAGGCCTAATTGCAGGAGCTGCTTGACAAGAGATTTATCAGACCCAATGTTTCTCCTTGGGGTACACCTATGCTTTTTGTGAAAAAGAAGGACGATTCTATGCGATTATGCATAGTTCATTACGAACATTAGGCTTTTAATTAATTTAGCATATTCATTTCGGGAAACACTACATCCTTTATTTTTAAAGAGATGTATGCTAGGGTAATAAGGAGTGAAACAGGGATGACATCAAAATTGTCAAATTTCTTCACACTTTCTTAATATAATGTGTTTGACTTAAAGAAAATCTCTTTTCAGTTTTTGGTAATTTTGACTCTTAAGATTACATCGACGTCTCCCAAATCAGTCATCTCAAATTTAGTAGAAAAGAAATTTTTTGTTTTGTTAATGGACTCAATGCTAGTAATGAAAATCAACATGTCATCAACATATAAACTTATGATGATGTAATCAACACCAAACATCCTCAAATACACGCATGCATCCAAACCATTCACAATAAAACCAAAACTAAGGATAGTTGAAATTTATCGTACCATTGTTTAGGAGCTTGCTTAAGGTCATAAAGAGACTATTAAGTCTATATACTTTGCCTTCCATACTAGGTGCCTTGAAACCAATAGGTTGCTCCATATAGACCTCCTCTTCTAGATCTCTATTTAGAAGTACAGTCTTTATATCCATTTGATATACTTGCAACTTATGAATAGAGGCTATTGCAAGTAATACACAAATCGTTGAGATTTTCCTTATAGGAGAGTAAGTATCGAAGAAGCTTAAACCAAATTTTTGAGTGAACCCTTTGAACCCTAGTATTGCCTTGTACCTCTGGATAGAATCATATGGTCTGAGTTTCTTCTAGAAGAACCATTTGTTACTAATAGTTTTAATGTAACAACCCAGAACAAAAAATATTTAATTGAAATTGGACGAGTTAATTATGTAAATTTGTGAAAATTATAGGACTAAATTGAAAGTTTTTAAAATTTGTAGCCCATTTTAGAGTTGAGGAAAATTTAGGGACTAAGCCTTGAATTTACCCAAAAAGTGTCGGCAGACACTATATTAAAAGCTGAATCAGATATGCGTGGGGGAAATTCATAAGCAAAATTGATAAGTTTTTCTTCATTCCAACACCCAACTTCCAACCACGATCCAGACGCCGTCCAAATTTCGATCGTCATTTTGAAACCACCATCGTGTTCATATCATCGAGCGAGGAACAAACCCCTTAAATTAATTAAAGTGAAATGCTGCCAAACGCCGTGAATTTCAAGTTAAAGTCTCGATGTTTTTTTAGCTCCATCGCTGAGAAAATCTTAAATTCATCGCCGATCATTGCTCCGTTTACGAAACCTCCCGCACCATCGTGTTCCTTGTGTTGTTCCGAGTCCGTCGGTGTCATCCTTGGTCTCTGTTGACGGTGGCGCGTGGGGAGGAGAAGCGGTCAAAGTTTCCGATTTGTTGAAATCGAGCTCTCCACCATTCAAAAAATTTGAACTGAGCTTTGTAAGTATCTCGAAATCGCTCAAAATATTTTTTAGAAAATTTTTCTTGAATTATAGGACACCAGAGGAGGTTCCACGTGCCCCCATGCGCCGCTACTACGCATGGGGAAGGGCTCGGCCAATGCTTGAAATCAGGTTGACTGGTATGACCCGGTTTGACCCGACCTGACCCGTCGTTGACCTTTGATCGTTGACCGTTGACCACCTTTGACCATAACTTTGACCAGCTTTGACTACCTATCCTGACATTTTTTGACATCCTGAATCTGTTTTTGGGTTCACCAAATTCGAATCCGAAAGTCTCTAAATTGTCAGTCAACCCCTTTGACTTTGACTTTGTCCAAGAATTTAAATATCCAGAAGGTAATACTTTATGTTTTTCGACGTCCTGAATCTAATTCCGAAGTCCGTTTTGCCAAATTCTGACCCAAAATTCCCAAATCGAGCAAGTGAACCCAAAAAGGCTTAGTATTTTAGTATTTTGATTATTTATTTGAGTTTTGGTTAAGGAATTGATTCAGTAAAAATATTTTATGAAGGTACTCGTGTTTCACCTGAGCGAGGATCAGTTAGGTCCGGAGATGTTCATTCGTTAGATCAGCCTGAACTGCGTACTACGAGAATTAACCGTAGGTTTCCGTAAATTATTTAAATAAAGATTAAGATTATTTATATTAGGATTTCAATATGGATCTTTCCAATTCATAGGATCTAGCACTACAGTAGAGCTAGATCCTATGAATCCAGTAGTAGGCTTCCCTATCTGATTTCTCATACTGTTACAGGTGTGTTTTCCTGACAGTTTTACATTATTACTATTTTAAACTATATATCTGAATATTGTATATTTTATATCTGATTTACCGTATATTTCTGATATGATTTCTGGTTACGGTATTTTATACCGATTTTCTTATATTGATTATCCGATTTCTATATTTTTGTATATGATTTCCAAGCATGAACAACTTTATGTTTTAAAGAAATAATCATTGTTTCCATTCAAATACATTAATGTTCATTTCTATCATTGGGGGGGGGGTAATGTTGAAGGAAGTATATCTGTAGGTTCCTTGGTTGTGTGCTCAGGGCCTTACTGGTTGTGTGGGATGGGTGTATGGTTCCGGGGAACCTACACAAACAGATTGTGAAATGATGGGGGTAGTGTTCATGTTTTCAAAACATATTGCATAAACAAAAATGTTGTTGTAATATTTTATTTGTATATTTTTATACACTGTATGGAGCACAGTGGGCTTTTTAGCTCATTCTATAGTTTTACCCCTTTTTTAGATAACAGCAGACAGTAAGTAGAAGATTTAGCATTAGGGGAGATCAACTACTTTATTTTGTATGAACATATATCTCTATATGTTTTTTTTGTTGTGTGTGGTGACATGTATCTTGCTATCGTTTTGGATATATCTGTATTGTTTATATTTTGTTATGTATTATATCTAATGTATTATAAATCGTTTTAAAAAAAATCTCTTAATGGGATATGTGACCACTTATTTTTGAGTCTAATTTACAGACCAGGTCTGGGGGTTACATTTGGTGGTATCAAAGCTTTCGGTTTTAAACACTCAGACTGTATATGAGTCATGAACTTTGGATTTAAAAAAATGTGTCACCTTATTTTATGATTTAAAGTTCTCTCGAGATCCTTGATGCTAATCTGACATATGTTTCAAATTCTTTCTGTAGAGCCTTATAGATCCAACGATGAGTGTTGATAGAGGTTGCAGGATAGGACGTGGTCGTGGTCGAGGACGAGTCATTCGACCTTCTGCTACGATAGATGATCCGATGTCACCACGTGATCCTCCTGTTCCATAAGTAGATCTGACCCTTTCTCATGATGATCAGTTTACTCCTGTGAGAGACCCTCCCGTCACTGGAGATGAGGATACTGACATGAACGAAGACGCCATTAATAGAGCTATATTTCGCATGTTTCAGAGAGCTGTCAAAGCCCCTAGTAATATGACCGCGGTTGAGATTTCAAACTCCTTGGTAGCTGCTGGTGTAGTTCCATTCGAGGGTATTACTGGTGGACCTCCGATAGATGTTGAATATTGGTTGGAGGACACAGAGAGGATTATGGATGAGATGGATCTCAGACCTGAGTAGAAGTTGAAGGGGGTCCTAACTATATTGAAAAAAGAGAGTTTCAGATGGTGGCAATCGATTTCTGGTAGTATTTCGAGAAACCAATTAACATGGGATCTCTTTAAGTCACATTTTCGGAGTCGCTATATTGGGGAGAGATATCTGCAGGAGCGACGCCAGGAGTTTCAGGATCTGGAGCAGGGTAATATGTCTGTTATGGACTACGAGGTGGAGTTCATCCGATTGAGCTGCTATGCCCCTGGACTTGTTAACACAGAGGTAGATAGATGCATGAGGTTCGAGAATGGACTCAGGTATGAAATCAGGAGCCGATTTGCTACCCACCGGGAGAAAAATTTTGATGCATTGGTTAAGATAGCCAAGACTGCTGAGGAAATAGAGCAATTAGGTATGGAGCACAAGAGAGATAGTGATTAAGCTCAAACTCGATTCAGGAGGCCTTATGGTTCTATTGATTCTTCTGCACATCCTAACAAGAGAGGAATGAGTGTTCTTTCAGAGAGGCGGTGCGAGTATCAAACCTGTTGCATCTGGTTCCTCAGTTGATTAGCCTTCTAGACATGGAGGATCTTCTAGGTCGCAACCTTTGCAGACATGTAAGCATTGTGGGAAATCTCATTTTGGGGAATGTAGGAAGAAATTGGGTACATGTTTTAGATGTGGTTCAGGTGACCATATGGTGAAGGATTGTCTAGAGCTAGCTTATACAGTTCAGACACCAACTCGTACTCCCACTAGTTTTCATAGTACAGTCCAGACTTCAGCAGGGGGTCGTGCTCAAGAGAGAACACCTGGATCAGCTAGTAGAGGCTGAACATCTCAGAGTAGGGGTTCAGTCAGATCTAAGGCCAAACAACCTGTATTGGTTTACACTGCTAGACTTCGACAGGATCGTGATGGGCCTAATGTGATTGCAGGTACTGTTACTATTAATTCAGTTCCCTACTTTGCATTGTTTGATAGTGGTTTTACCAATTTCTATGTATCGTATTCCATTTCTCAGGGTCTTAATATTCCCGTTGAGAATACTGAGCATTCGGTGATAGTTCAAAGTCCCTTGGGCAAGTCAATCGTGCCTACAGAGATCAATGGGGAGATTTTTCTGGCTAACCTGATGGAGTTACCTTTGGAAGAGTTTGATTTGATTCTCAGCGTAGATTGGTTGGACAAACATCGAGTAAATATTGATTTTGAGACCAATAGAGCTGTTCTGAAGACCCTAGATAATCGAAAGGTTATAATGATCGGGGAACATCGTGGATTTCTAACGAATGTTGTGTCTACTTTGGTAGCTGAAAAGATGATCAGGAAAGGTTCTGAGGCATTTCTTGCTTATAATTTGGACACTAGGAATTCTCAATCTGGTATTGAAGGCATCTGGATTGTTAAAGAATTTCCAGATATTTTCCCGAGGAGTTGCATGTATTACCTCCGGATAGAGAAGTTGAGTTTGAGATTGAAGTATATTCTGGTTCCACTCCGGTTTCAATGGCTCCTTATCGTATGGCCCCAAAGGAACTAAAAGTTCAACTCCAGGAGTTGTTGGACAGGGGATTTATCCGACCCAGTATATCACCGAGGGGAGCCCCAGTTCTCTTTGTCAAGAAGAAAGATGGGAAATTGAGACTCTATATTGATTATAGGAAATTGAACAAACTCACGGTTAAAAACAAATATCCTCTGCCTAGGATCGATGATCTATTCGATCAATTTCGAGGGGATTCTATCTTTACAAAAATATACTTGAGTTCTGGTTATTATCAACTCAAAGTGAAAGATTCAGATATTCTGAAGACTGATTTTCGAACTCGGTATGGGTATTATGAGCTTTTAGTGATGTCGTTCGGGTTAACAAATACCCCTGCTACTTTTATGGATTTGATGCATAGGGTGTTTCGACCTTATTTGGACCAGTTTGTAGTTGTGTTCATCGATGACATATTGGTGTATTCTCGAACTGAAGCAGAACATGAGGAGTATTTAAAGATTGTTCTACAGACTCTAAGGGAAAATAAGTTATACGCTAAGTTGAGCAAGTGTGAGTTCTGGCTCAGTGAAGTGACTTTTCTTGGACATATCGTTTCTGCTGATGGTATTCAGGTGGATCCAAGAAAAGTGGAGGCTATTCTGAACTGGAAGCAACCCAGGAATGTTTTTGAGATCCGTAGTTTCTTGGGTTTAGCTTATTACTACCGTCGTTTCGTTGATGGGTTCTCCCTTATTGCAGCTCCTCTGACGAAACTATTGAGGAAAGATGTTCCATTTGTCTGGTCTGAGAACCAATAAGCTAGCTTTGAGAAATTGAAAACTGTTCTAACTCAAGCCCCAGTGCTAATTCAGCCTGAGTCTGGGAAGGATTTTTCTATCTACAGTGATGCTTCTCACACTGGATTAGGATGTGTTTTGATGCAAGATGGGAGGGTTGTCGCTTATGCTTCGCGTCAGTTAAAGCCTCATGAGCGTAACTATCCTATTCACGATCTGGAGCTAGCTGCCGTGGTTTTTTCTTTAAAGATTTGGAGACACTACCTCTATGGAGAAAACTGTTATATGTATACTGATCATAAGAGTCTGAAGTATCTGCTTACTCAGAAAGAATTAAATTTGAGACAGTGTCGCTAGTTGAAGCTTCTAAAGGACTATGATTTAGAGATAGAATATCATCCAGGGAAAGCTAATCTAGTTGCAAACGCCTTGAGCTGTAAGGCGATATCAGATCTCAGAGCCTTATTCGCCAACTTGAGTTTATTTGATGATAACAGTTTGTTAGCAGAATTGCATATTAAACCCACTTTGGTCGAGGAGATTAAGGCCAAACAACTTCTGGATAGCTCAATGCTTTCCATTATTGAACAAGTTAAGCAGGGATTGAGTTCAGAGTATACTGTGGATCAGAATGGTATTTTGTGTTTTCACGGTCGTTACTGTGTCCCTAAAGATGATAAGTTGAGATGGGTTATTCTTCAGGAGGCTCATAGTAGTCCTTATGCTATGCATCCTGGCGGGGATAAAATGTACAATAATCTCAAGGAGCGCTACTTTTGGACTGGTATGAAAAAGAATATTTCAGATTTTGTGGCGAAGTGTTTGACTTGTCAGCAGGTTAAGGTAGAACACCAACATCCATCTGGATTGCTACAATCAATTAAGATTCCTGAGTGGAAATGGGAGCGCATTACAATGGACTTCGTTACTGGTCTTCCTTTGACACCTTCCAAAAAGGATTCTATTTGGGTGATTGTTGATCGACTCACCAAGTTAGTGCACTTTATCCCTATCCGGATTAATTATTCTCTGGACAAACTGGCTAAATTGTACATTTTGAAGATTGTTAAACTTCATGGTTTACCTTTGTCTATCATATCTGATCGAGATCCAAGGTTCACTTCCAGGTTCTAGAAGGCTTTGCACGAGGCTTTGGGTACTCGTTTGAATTTCAGCACAACTTTTCATCCTCAGACTGATGGACAGTCTGAGCGAGTTATTCAGGTGTTGGAGGATATGTTACGGGGTTTTGTGATTGATTTCCGTGGTAGTTGGGAAGATTTCTTGTCGTTTGCTGAGTTTACTTACAATAATAGTTATCAGGCGAGTATTCACATGGCACCATACGAGGCTCTGTATGGACGTAGATGTCGTACTCCTATATGTTGGACTAAGTTGCATGACAGAAAAATTTTAGGTCCAGACTTGATTCGAGAGACTGAAGATACTGTCAGATTGATCCGTGATCGCGTAAAAGAGGCATTTGATAGACATAAATCATACGTAGATAAACGACGTAAGGATATCGAGTTTGAGGTTGGAGATTAGGTTTTTCTCAAGGTATCCCCATGGAAGAAGGTATTGAGATTTGGACGTTAGGGTAAACTGAGTCCGCGATTTATTGGGCCGTATCATATTTTGAAGAAAGTTGGACGTGTTGCTTATCAGCTTGAGTTGCCTCCCCAGCTCAGTCGTATTCATGATGTTTTTCATGTGTCTATGTTGAGGCGATATCGTCCAGATCCGGATCACATCATTCAGGTTGATGAGGTAGAGCTGAGACCTAATTTGTCATATGAGGAAGAGTCTGTTATAGAGAGATGATCGAGTTCTTCGAAATAGGCGTATTCCAATGGTCAAAGTTCAGTGAAGTAATCGTAGCCCCTCAGAAGCTACTTGGGAGACATTGGAGTCAATGGAGGTTCAATTTCCTCATCTATTTTATAAGGTAAATTTCGAGGACGAAATTTCTTGTAGAGGGGGAGAATTGTAACAACCCAGAAAAAAATATTTAATTCAAATTGGCCGAGTTAATTAAGTAAATTGGTGAAAATTATAGGACTAAATTGAAAGTTTTTAAAATTTGTAGCCTGTTTTAGAGTTAAGGAAAATTCAGGGATTAAGCCCTTAATTTACCCAAAAAGTGTCAGCAGACACTATATTAAAAGCTGAATCAGATATGCATGGGGGAAATTCATAAGCAAAATTGATAAGTTTTTCTTCATTCCAACACCCAACTTCTAACCACGATCCCGACGCCGTCCAAATTCCGATCGTCATTTTGAAACCACCATCGTGTTCATCATCGAGCGAGGAACAAACCCCTTAAATTAATTAAAGTGAAACGTTGCCAAATGTCGTGAATTTCAAGTCAAAGTCTTGACATTTTTATAGCTCCACCACCGAGAAAATATTAAATTCATCGTCGATCGTTGCTCCGTTTACGACACCTCCCGCACCATCGTGTCCCTTGTGCCGTTCCGAGTCCGCTGGTGTCATCCTTGGTCTCCGTCGACGGCGGCGCGTGGGGAGGTGAAGCGGTCAAAGTTTCTGATTTATTGAAATCGAGCTCTCCACCGTTCAAAAAATTTGAACCGAGCTTTGTATGTATCTCAAAATCGCTCAAAATAATTTTTAGAAAATTTTTCGTGAATTGTAGGACACCGGAAGAGGTCCTACGCGCCGCCACTGCGCATGGGGAAGGGCTCGGCCAATGCTTGAAACCGGGTTGACCGGTCCGACCTGGTTTGACCCGACCCGACCCGTTGACCGTTGACCTTTGACCACCTTTAACCAGAACTTTGACCGACTTTGACCGGCCATTAAACGACCGTTAATCTTTTCCGAGTATACCTATCCTGACATTTTTTGATGTCACGAATCCATTTTTAGGGTATGTTTCACCAAATTTGAACCTGAAAGTCTCCAAATTATCAGTCAAACCCTTTAACTTTGACTTTGACCAAGAATTTAAATATCCGGAAGATCATACTTTATGTTTTTCGACGTCCTGAATCTAATTCCGAAGTCCGTTTTGCCAAATTCTGACCCAAAATTCCCAAATCGAGCACGTGAACCCAAAAAGGCTTAGTATTTTGAATATTTATTTGAGTTTTGGTTAAGGAATTTATTCAGCAAAAATATTTTATGAAGGTACTCTTATTTCACCTGAGCGAGGATCAGTTAGGTCCAAAGATGCCCATTCGTTAGATCAGCCTGAACTGCGTACTACGAGAATTACCCGTAGGTTTCCGTAAATTATTTAAATAAAGATTAAGATTATTTATATTAGGATTTGAATATGGATATTTCCAATTCGTAGGATCTAGCACTACAGTAGAGCGTGATCAATAGATCCAGTAGTAGGCTTCCCTATCTGATTTATCATACTGTTTCAGGTGTGTTTTCCCGACAGTTTTTCATTATTACTGTTTTAAACTATATATCTAAATATTGTATATTTGATATCTGATTTACCGCATATTTTTGATATGATTTCTGGTTACGGTATTTTATACCGATTTTCTGAATACTGATTATCCGATATCTGAATTTCTGTATACTACTGGTTTGTCTTCTGATTTCCGTATTTCTGTATATGATTTCCAAGCATGATCAACTTTATGTTTTAAAGAATTAATCATTGTTTCCATTCAAATACATTCATGTTCATTTCTGTCATTGGGGGGTAATGTTGAAGGAAGTATATCTGCAGGTTCCTTGGTTGTGTGCTCAGGGCCTTACTGGTTGTGTGGGATGGGTGTATGGTTCTGGGGAACCTACACAAATAGATTGTGAAAGGATGGGGGTAGTGTTCATGTTTTCAAAACATATTGCATAAACATAAATTTTGTTATGATATTTTATTTGTATATTTTTATACACTGTGTGGAGCACACTGGGCTTTTTAGCTCATTCTATAGTTTTACCCTTTTTCAGATAACAACATACAGTAAGCAGCAGATTTAGCATCAGGGGAGATCAACTACTTTATTTTGTACGAACGTATATCTCTATATGTTTTTTGGTTGTGTGTGGTGACATGTATCTTGCTATCGTTTTGGATATATCTGTATTATTTATATTTTGTTCTGTATTATATCTAATGTATTATAAGTCGTTTAAAAAAAATCTCTGATTGTGATATGTGACCACTTAGGTTTGAGTCTAACTTACAGACCGGGTCTGGGGGTTACATTTAAAATCCTCTAGGAAAGTCAACTAATTCCCAAATATGATTAGACATTATTGATTCTAGTTCATCATTAATATCATTTTTCCAAAAACTAGCATCAGTAGATCTTATAGCTTCCTCAAAAGTCTTAGGATCCTCATCTAACAGAAACACGAGCTATTGGATCGGATATGGAGTTTAAATCATTTATCTTAGAATTAAAGGAAGTTATAAAGTCTAGTCTAAAAGAGGTTTTAAATCTTCTTCTTTTACTTATTTTAGGCCCAAATTCAATCTCTTGAGAAGTCCTAGTAGGTACATTAGAAGAAATGGATGAAAATTTTTCTATTTATGTTTCTTCATTTAATATAGGTTTATTTAGAGGATAAACATCTTCAAAGAAAACAACATCCCTAGATTCACAAATAGAGTAGTCTTGTAGAAACATGAACCTACATGTGGCACTGTTTATAGCATACCCTATAAATATCGCATCACATGTTTTAGGACTAATGGTGGACTTATTAAGTTCGGTAAGCCTAATTTAGCCAGACACCCCCACACTTTCAAGTATTGCATATTTGGGGTGTATTTATTCCACAATTCATATAGAGTGGAATATAATTTATTGTGAGGTACTCGATTCAAAATGTGATTGCCTAATAGAATGGCTTCCCCCACATGTTGTCGGATAACCTAGAACTTATCAACAACAAGTTCATCATCTCTTTTAAAGTTTTATTTTTCCTCTCGGCTATACTATTATGTTGAGGGAAATAGGGAGTAGAAGTCTCATGAATTATGACATTCTTCTCACACACCTCTTTTAAGAAATTTGATCCATATTCACCACTTCTATCGGATCTAACCCATTTAATTATCCTATCTAATTAATTCTCAACTTGTGCCTTATAAATAAGGAAGAAGTTCTTGGCCTCATCTTTAGTTCTTAGAAGATAAAATTTTGTGTATCTCGAATAATCATCCACAAAAGTGATGTAATAGTGTTTTCCTCCTGGTGTTTCTAAAGTCTGCTAGATCGGTATGTATAAGAGTTTTCCTCTTAGAAACAATCATAAAGTGAAGCTTAGAATGCTTGGAAAATACAAATCTCACATTTGTTAAAGCTAGTTATGTCTAGGTTAGGCATAATATTCATTTTCATCGGTTTTTTAAAGAGTGAATATCCACATGTCCTAATCTAGCATGCCACATATAAAGCGTTTCAACAGTGTAAGTATAAATGATAGCTTTATTCTCATTAAGTTGAGTTTCTATGAAAAATAAACCTCATTTAAAAAACCTTTCCCAACATAATCATTGTTTCGGGAATGTACAAGTTTATCTACCTAAAAAACTAACTTAATGTTCATCTTATTCAAAAGTTTGCCATTTATTAAATTTCTACGCAAGTACATACATAACATTATTTAGGGCTAAAGTAAAACTTTGACTTTTCCTAGCACTTCAGAACTGCTAGAGTTCCCCATGTACACTCGTTCACCACCAGATTTACCTTTGAAACCACTATTGTGATAACATTATCAACATTGTTCTCCATAACATTCTAATAGTTAGAATGGTGTTGGCACTGGTAGGATTTATGACCAACTTGACCGTACACATAGCACTTGATGGATTATCCTTCCGTCTTGGGATTTCTTAGTTTTTTTAAGTATGTGCCCTTCTTAGGTTTCATCTTCTTATTCTGATTCCCTCTTTTTGTGATCTTCTTGAATTTAAACCATGTGGAAACGCCAGACTCAACCAATTTAGCTTTCAAGGACAATTGGCCAATAGAGTTAGTAACCTTATCTTTCAAATAGTTAGCCTTCTTTATTTTCATGTAGCCCACCAACTCCTCAAGTGAAATGTCCCTCTTTTTATGTTTGAGAGAGTTTTGATAATCGGACCAGGATTTAGGCAGCTTCTCGATTAGGACATTGGCTTGCAACACTTCGTACATTTACATTCATTCGGAAAAAATGTTAGAGACTAAGTTTTTGTAGTCATGGACTTGATCCATTGTCGGTTTGTCATCGGTCATCTGGAATCTTAAGCGTATTTCTTGACGCTCGCATCATAAGTGTTGTACTTCTTCTCCAATGTGTCCCATAATGTCTTGGAGCTTATTTATTTGAGGAACATGTCTAACATCTTGTTAGACATGTGTCTTAGGTTATGGCCTTACACTATCTAGTATCTTTTTCATATTTTTCAGTAGCAGTCGAGGCAAAAATAGCGACAGTCAGTCTGGACCTCGTTCCTAATAACAGTAGCAACACCCATAACTGTATGGATCTCCGAAGTAGTAGGTTGTGGCTTCAACAGCACGTAGTCTAAATCAAGCTGCTCGAATAAGATTAAGATCCACTGGGACCATTTTCAGTAATAGAACCCTTCTAGTGCATCAAGATTGGGCATATTAGGAATCAACTTGCTCAAAGGTGTTGACATTTTGCAGTAATGATTTTGTTTTGAAATTGTTGGAAATGAATACTGTAAAATCACATTGTTAGCACTGACAGGATTAAAAAAATATAATAAATGATTAAACAACAGAAACCTTGTTGTGGTGAAAGCCACTGCCTTGGAAACAAATTCGCCCTGATGTGTATAATCGTTGCGATAGGCGGATCGTCCCCCGAGATTAACATGGTTGCTCAAAGAATTCGTACACTCAAAAACAGAGTGGAATACAGGTGGTATTGTTCTTCTGATAGCATCAGAGAAAAGAAGCTTAGAAAGCTTTTGATTGAGAGGATTTACGAGTGTTGAGTGAGTTGAGAAGCTAACATTGCTTCTCTATTTATAGACTTAGTTTAGAGACAAAAACATCTAAATGAAAACCAAATATAAATCTGATTTAATTTTTGAATTTAACCTCTCTTAAAATTTTTGTCATAAACAAATGAACTTGACCCATAGCAATCCATATTCGAGGATTAATTTTTATCCATTTGTAACTCTTGTAATTACTCTTGTAATTGGCACAATAAACGAGCCACGAGCCACTACTACAACCATGACCACGAGTCGAGCCAAGCCGGACGGACAGCGACGTGCGAGATGGTCGCTTGTTCTCTGTCACTCAACAAGGGAGTGAAGAAAGAACACTATAAATACCCATACCAGTGGTATTTCCCACTCAAGTGGATAGTGTCTAAGCATTACCAATATTGATTTTCTCAGAGAGAACATCCAAGTCGAATTCTTTTTCAGTTCTTAGAGAGCAGATCTTCTTGCATGACTAAGCAAGTCGACTAAGAAAAAAAAAGAGCTAAGATACTTTCAGGACAAAGATGAAAGAACTGATATCAAAAATGTGTATTAGTACCTTAATCGCTCCAGGGAAGTACATTCTTAGGACCAAGTACGTCAAGATTGTGGAATTCGTATCATTTTAGATGTTGTAAGGAAATATATTTTGGGCATTACGTTTCAAGGATTGAGGTACTAATACGCATTGTGATATCAGTTCTTTCTTTTTTTGCTGAAAAGTATCTTAGGGATTTATATAGTGGTCCGCGATCATTATTGTATGACCGTAATACTCGCAATGATCGTAACAATGTTCGCTATGTCCGCAATCGCGATGCGTCCAAAAACGCTACCGCAACTGCAATTTGAATCCTTGATCTTAGATTTTTTTTCTTTACTGGACTTGGCTTAGTCATGCAAAGAAGATCGGCTCCCTAAGAACTACAAAAGAATTCGACTTGGATTTTCTCTGAGAGAAAACCAACATTAATAAGAAAGAGTTTCATGACGGGGTTATTAACGCTGAGTTTATTAGTTAACTTTTAATATCCTTTAAATAATTAATTTAATGGTGAGATTTTTAGCTGCAGAAGATTTCTTTTTCTGCTTAATGGTGAATTAACGACATGAACGTTTAAAATATGTTAAATGAATTAATAGCTTAATCCAAGTGACAATGTATTATTGGAAGGGCACCAAAAGAGGCACAAGAAGGGGGCAGAAGAATTCTGTTCACATCTAGACATCTCTCCTAAATCTATTCTATGAAAACAAAGATAATATTTGATTTAATCTTAATTACTAATAAATAATTAAAATAATAATATATCTAACTTAATGCAAAATCTTAGATTGATTTAAATTACAAATAATATATAAAAATATTAAAAAATTGTAATTATTAAAAAACCTAGTATATGAATTTATGCATGTGTTGTCTTTAGCTAAATGGACGTATCTTGAGTTCGTCACATCGGATTAATATGTTTCAAGAAGCCTTCATAAGCTAAGAGGCAATCTGTTATATTTTTAGAAGATATGTCGACCAAAAATAATTGAATCTCATTCAAAAAGTTGCCACAAAATTGTTAATGTTCTATTCTTGCAAAACGGCGCACATGGGTGTTTATTGAGCTTCATTCTTGTTGGGCTTCCTCCTTGATTGAAATTTTTGAATTGCTGAGCTTGTGTAGCACGAATCAAATTATTTCAGTAGTTAAATAAATGATTATTATTCTTAGAGGTCACGAAATCGAGTACCAGCCACTGCAGCAGAGTGATTGAACATTCATTAACAAAAGATTGAGAGTATTAGAACATATACTATTTTATAATCCACTTAATTTAATCACAAACAAAATGAAAAACAAAGTATTATGTGGTTGAATTGAGTTGAGTTTTTAAATCATCGAGACTTTGTTTTCAGGTAAGTTCAAGTGGAAACGTTAGTCTATTATAAACATAGATTTTAATGTATGACTTATCAAGATCATGAGCTTTCCATCAGCAAGAGAGAAATTCAGTTCAAATGCTAGCATTCCATCTCATAATAGGTCTCTTACTTCAAGGGATCATGTGTCTCCGTTGCCTAAAGATATGCTTAATCATCTGGCAAACATTCATAATGTATGCTTTCTCCTTCAACTTAATGATATCCTTTTCCATGTACTTGTAGACTGCTTACGTCTTTATCCTAATCTCTTAATTTATGGAACATTCTTTTGTGGAAAAAGAAGGGGAAAATCAAATAAAATAGGAAATAGCTTAAAATAACAATTAATTTGGTACAATGCCTTTTACTCACTGCATAGTAGAGGTGCGCGAATTCGGATATCGAATCCAATCTAAAAATTTGGATACTCAAAATTTTATATAACTAAAATAGTGATTTGAATCTAATCCAAAATAATTGGATATTCAATTTTTTTAGATATCTAAATTTTTGAACCGAATATTCGAATATTTGATCCGAAACATATCATTTATAGTTAAGAAATAAAAAATTATCAAAAATAAAGAAAAATATAATTAAAATATTATAAATCAAAATATAAATGATAAATTAATTCTAAAATTATCAGTAATAAAAAATTATTAGAATATAGATAATAAATTTGTTTTAAATTTTTCATCAAGAATAGTTGACTTGTTAATATATTTTTTTATTAAGCTAAGGTGATTAAAAAGTAGAAATTGTTCTAATTAGTATAAAAATTGAATGACTAAAACGTCTATATATAAAATCGAATAACCGAGAGGCATAATAACAAAAAAAACTCTAACGTTTGACAATAGTGTCATTTTGAACCCTGTCCTTTTTTTGAAATACTTTGACCCTTAACATTTCGTTTTTGGATAAAATGTCCCTTAATTAGATGAAAACTATTAATTAACTAATTGTCAACTTTTTTTATTGATGTGACATGTTTATATGAACAGAAATGCTAACGTGAAATATCTTTATATGATTGTCATGTTAACAATTTTTAAAAGATAATTAAATATATTTTATTAACTCAGTTACCAACCAATCAAATAATGACAGGTGGTATCATTTGATTGGTTTAAAAAGGAAGGAATAAAAAGCACCACAAATAAGTTTGCAATGGGATTTTTTGTCACACCCTAAAAATATTAATTTTTGATTATTGTATTGAAGTGTATTAATTTGAGGACTAAAATGTGAGTTTTTGAAATAATATATTAGTATTCAAGCACTTAAAAAATATAGGGACTCGAACCTTGATTTTACCCATATTCTCTGGTTTGTTAAAAAAAGAAAAAAAATCCCCATTTGTAATTTTCACGCCCTCAGAACCTTCAAGCTCAAACCGTCGAAATATCAGAGTTAAGGTCTGACGGGTCGTACGGCCTTAGCGCTTCTTGGTCTTCTCTGCGACTAAGTAAGCCTAACCCAAGCCTAGTGAGCATGCAAACTCACAAAGGTTGGAACCAAGCCCTCAAGGATTCTAGGATTGTGGAAGCTTTAACACCAACGTGGTTACTCCAAGCCACCAAGGTCGGAGTATCGTGTGGAAGTGTAAGAACAAGTGTGGCTACTCATGGCCACCAAGATAGGTAACAATACAAAGAGAATAAAGAACAAAGAACACTGAAAGTATAGAGTAAATACCTCAGAGCTTTATTACTCTTAAAAGAGAATGAATGGAATAGATGATACAAATGAGGAGGAGAGACTCTCTATTTATTGTTGAGCTCCTACTCACTCAATGACCCATATCGTTTTACATCAACGGCTAAGATCTTCCCAATTAATAATAAATCCCCTAAATCAAGGAATTACAACCAAATCCTACCTAATTACATCCATTAGTAGGATTATTTCCTTGGATAGGTGTTCACACCGGATATGGTAAGATTCTCTCACAATATCTTCCTGATTTTGTTGTCTCTTGCCATATTTACCGAGCTTCTATGATCATCTTTGGATTTGATGCCACATTTCTTTTCTACAAGGCCAATGTGAACGGGCTCTACAGCATTCTCCAAGTAATGGGCCAAGTCTGGTGATCTTGGCAAGCTCGATATCTATCTTGAGCCTCCCTGTCGGACACTTGAACCAATGTCTTGGCATGCTCAACATTCTATCTTGAACCTCCCTGTCGGATTCTTGCACAAATGTCTTAGACCCAAATATAACGGCCCGTGACACTCTCCCCACCAAACTTAGTGACGCCCTCATCGCTGCACTTGATGATCCTAGGCAACATCACCTTGGATACTTCTCAATGCCTTGGCTTGTTGCGGTCCTCCCATACGAACTGATTTCCTTGGCTTTTTCCGCATGTAACTTCATAATCCCTTAAGCCATACTTCACATCAACATGGTTACCTTTCGAAGCCTACATTTGCTCACGTCCCCCCATAAGGACTCTGCCTCCCCATAAAGGATGTGTTTGCTTTGGCTCTTTTCACCAAGTGATGAAATGGGCTAACACTCTCACAAGTACACCTCCATCGTAGGAACTATTTCCTACAAGTCTTGATTTGCTTCAGATTTGACCCTCCTGGCGCTGCGGTAAAGTCTTGGATCGCTTATAAACTTTGTTTTCTCCGCGCAAAAGATTAGGTCTTACTCGACCTAAACTCACTAAAGACGACAAATCAAACTCAAAAGAACACTATAATAGTGTTGAAATATACCTTCCCTCTGATTTCGTTGGTATTTACTCAAAATTGTGTTACCCTTCTTACTCCATGAAGTCTGACACTCCTCATATTGAACCCTTGTCATTGGATTTCTTTGAGCCACCATACATCAGCACTTTCTCACGGTAAATTTCGATGCCTCTTCTTGCCTCCTCCCTTCTAACATGATGGTTGGAGCTCACTTCCCGCCTTGCAAATGGGTAGTTTCTCCATGGTTTCCTTGTCCCTCAATGTCTTGGCCCACTTTGATTCTTGTTTATCAGTCTTTGATGGATTTTTCTTCACTTGAACGTCCTTGGTAAGCCCCTCCTTTAACCCTTCTTTTATGATGATCTCTTTTGCCATGTTCTCTACACGAACATACTCGACAATCTCCTTGAACACGGACAACTCTTTCTGTACTTCGCTCCCACTCGCCTTGGTAAAAATGAATCTTATTGAGCCAAGTTTCAATGCCTCATCAATCCTGGGTTCTTCATCTTCTCTGGAAAACTTAATTGTGGGCTCATCCATCACCTTGGATGACTCGGCTCCCCTCAGATAATCTTGCAACACTTCTGGCATATTAATTTGGCGCCCCTTCATTTGCTCGACTCTTACCATTGGCTTAGCATCTTTTACACTTGAACTTATGCCAAGTCTGTACAAATCTTCCCTAGACTCACCATCTGGTTCATCATTGAGTGGACTTTCTCTGCCACTCAAGGAACAACATTCCTCATCTTTTGACTTGCTTTCATCATGGAATCCCTTGCCACTACCCTTGGCTTTCGGCTTTACTTTGGAAGTCTTGCTCGTCTTGACTCCAAATTCTTTGATGGACTCAGTGGTTGTCAATACATTAGACAACTCCTTGACTTCCCTTCGCTCCAACATTTTCTTCGCCCATGGATTCAATCCGAACATGAAGTTGAAGAACCCATCTTCTTCAGTCAAACTCGGGACTTTGAGCATGAGTTTTCTGAATTGGCTCACATACTCCATAAGTGTCCCTTTATGCCTGAGACGTCTAAACTTGGACCATGCCTCTAACCCGACATACTGTGAGTGGACTTGCTAACTTTGCACCCTCGGCTTGACGGCTTTATCTCTTGCTATCGTACCAGGTCTCTTTTTGTGCTTGACTTCTTTGACACATACGGTCTCGTCACGTTTCAATCTTGGGTTGACTACTTGAGAACTTTTAGTCACACCATGCTTTCTCTTTGATTCGACTACTTTGGAACATGTAGCCTTACCAAGTCCTTATCCTGATTTGATTGCTTGGACACTCGCAATCGCATCAGATTTCCCTCTGGGTTTGGCTGCCTAAACATCAACAGTCGTACCTCGTCTTGTGCCTTGCTTGACCGCATTAACCCCCTCAATCAGACCAAGTCTCTTCCCTAGTTTGGCATATTAAACACTTGCAACCACGCCAATTCCTGCTACTTCTCCTTCTTCAATCCTCTTCATGATGGTTGCAAAGTGATGCTTCTCGGGACATCCTCTTATCAAGTGAGGAATATCACTTAAGTAACACTTCATCTTTTCCTTGCTTGCCTTATTTTTGACACCGGACTTAGCCTTACTATTCTTTCCCGATGGATTTCCTTGGCTACGAACAGTCGATGGCTCACCTTGGCTATTCGAAGAGCTTTCTCTACCATCTATCTCTTGTACCTTTTCTCGGTCTCCCCCACTATTGCCATTATCCCTGGGCATGGGTCTGGACTACACAATGCTAGTTGGCTTGTCTCCCACAAGCTCAGTCAGCTTTCTGGCTACAGCTATGACATCCGAAAGTCTATGGGCATCTCCTTGCTCTCCCCCGAGCATCACCCCTGGTCCAAATCCCTCCAAGAAGGTCTTGAGCGCACCCCATTCACTCATTGTTCCCTTGCATATGAACAACTCCCTCTTGAGCTCATCCACCTCGTTTATCAAAGCTATCACCTTGGCTTCATGGGTATTGCTCCCTCGAACCATCTCCAACTCGTTGAGAACTCAGCGTGTCTCGTCCTTGAACCTGTCCTCCCTAGACTCCAATTTATCAAGGTGAGACTCCATAACACCCTGGGTCTCCTTGGCTTCAAGGACATTACTCCCTCGAACCATCTCGAAGTCTTGTGAACCTCTTTTCTCACAAAGTTGAGATCTACTCCAACTTGATGAGTCTCTCTGCATGGAAAGACAAACCTTCCATCAAATAAGCCCATTTTTCGTAGACTTTCAGTTCATCTCCTTGTTCCTCACCAAGGCTCTCCTCGTCTTCATGAGTGACATATTATTTCACTCGAACATGCTTTGAGCTCCAATATCAAGCCTCTCTACCTTGAGATCTAGCTCCTCCTGGTGTACCTTCATTGCCTTAAGCATTTCTTGCGAACTCATCATGGCCTCAAGCATTTCCTTTACGTGCAGAAACTCATTTTCTCTTATGCCACATCTCAATTAACTTTGCCACAAACTAGCTCAATTCACCTTTGACTAGCTTAAGCGCAAATCCTTGCCAACTTATTTAGCAAAGTAAATTGACAATACAATAAGTAAATCAAACTTACCTGGTTTCATACCTTCCACCAAACACGAATGAAACGATAGTTGTATGCCCACAATGACTCTCTCTAGTTCCAATTATCACGCCCTCAGAACCTTCAAGCCCAAACTGTCAGAATATCGGAGTTAAGGTCTGACGGGTCATGCGGCCTTAGACTCTTCTTGGTCTTCTCTGTGAATAAGTAAGCCTTACTCAAGCCTAGCAAGCATACAAACTCACAAAGGTTGGAACCAAGCCCTCAAGGCTTCTAGGATTACGGAAGCTTTAAAAGCAACGTGGCTACTCCAAGCCACCAAAGTCGGACTATCATGTGGAAGTTAAAATACAAGTGTGACTACTCCTGGCCAAGAAGATAGGCAACAACACAAAGAGAATAAGGAACAAACAACACTGAAAGTATAAATTAAATGCCTCAGAGCTTTATTACTCTCCAAAGAGAATGAATGGAATTGATGATACAAATGAGGAGGAGAGATTCTTTATTTATAGTTGAGCTCCCTTTCAATCAATGGCCCAGATCCTTTTACATCAATGGCTAAGATCTACCAATTAATAATAAATCCCCTAAATCAAGGAATTATAACCAAATCCTACCTAATTACATCTATTAGTAGGATTCTTTCCTTGGACAGGAGTTCACACTGGATATGGTAAGATTCTCCCACAACATCTTCCTAATTTTGTTGTCTCTTTCCATATTTATCGAGCTTCTGTGATCATCTTCGGATTTGATGCCACTTTTCTTTTATACACGGCTAATGTGAACGGTCTCCACAACATTCTCCAAGTGATGGGCCAAGTCTGGTGATCTTGGTAAGCCCGATATCTATCTTGAGCCTCTCTGTCGGACACTTGCACCAATGTCTTTGCAAGGTTGATATTTTATCTTGAACCTCCCTGTCGGACGCTTGCACCAATGTCTCGGACCCAAAGATCACCGTGACATAATCATCGAACTAGAACTCGTTTCCCCTAGTGAACCTCGTGTTACCCCAAACCAAGCCACCCCGTTGCTATGTTCGACCCTCGTTCAACACGCCGTAACCGTCATTCGACTCACCAATTTTTGGTAACCAAAATTCTTCAAACCCCTCACCGTGAAATGGTGCCTAACTCCGTAATTTTTGACTTAAAGTTTCGTCGATTTCGTCCCCCACTACCATACATTTCTGTGATTCCTGTCGATCAGATGACCGTCTCGTCTCACCGTCCCCAACATTGTGTTCCCCGATTGATTCCGACCAAACCCCGGCCAGTGTTATCCCTCACCGTCATCGCATCACCGTTGAGGGGAGTGAGCGTTGAAGAAGTTTCAAACATTCATAAATCAGGTTTTTGGTGCTCTTTGTAGCAAAATAATACATGCACAAGACTCTCGACGTCCCGATATAAAATTATGGAAATTTTCATCTATATCCGATGATTGGAGCTACAACATGCGTTTCACGCGCCACACGCACCGCCCCCTGCGTGTGGGCATCATTTGTCATCCAGGGGAGTTTGATGACCGAGTCGATCGAGCCACCTGAGTTGTTCGATCGAGCTGACTAAGCCGAGTTGACCGAGCTGACCCACATTGACTGTTGACTAGCCGTTGACTTTTTTCGGGAACACTTATCCTGATGTTTTTCTACGTCCTGAGTCTGTTTTGCCAAATTCAAACCCGGTAAGTTGTTTTCACTGATTAATCTCCCAATTCGACCCGTTTTTCTAAATTAAGTTACATTTTTGACGTAATTTCTATTTGTATGCATCCGAGATATTATTGGACGTTGGATTAAAGTTTGAGAATGATTTAATGGAGTTTAAATGTTCAATCGATGGAGCACGAAAATTGAGGTAATATATTATTACCTTATGGATGCTTTATGGAGTATGTTGGAATTAGTAAATACATTGATAAATATGTTTGGTCTCATCTATATAGTAAATTATTTCTATACTCGATCCAAATACAGTAAAATGTCGATAACCGAATATGACTCAGATGAATCATATAAGAAATTGGTAGACCGATCAGACATAAATCTAAGTTCAGTGAATTAATCAGTAAATTAGACTCATAAATTCTGATTTATTTCGTTAAAGGTTAAATGTCGGAAATACTTGGATACAAAACTAGGAAAATACTTGTATGTTGTAAAAGATAAGGGTTTTCCCTGAAAGTGAAAATAAACATGTTAATCCCTCATGATCTTAAGATGGTAAAGGACTTAAAATTTCGAATTCCAAAGCGAACACCCGGACACTAAATTACCGAAAGTACCTTACATTCTGAATTACTCGAAATGACAAAGTTGAACTGAATGGAAGTATTGTACATATCTGAATTGTTTAAATGATATGATTACTCTATAAACTCTGAAGTGACCGAGATAAACTTGAATACTAATTGATTTAAGTACCCCAATGACCTTGAATTAAGTGAACAACTTGGATAAGTCTGGAAACACCGATGATCTTATACGTTGTATCATCTATAAGGGTTCTGAACCACGAATCAAGCATGTCGACATTTCCTGATATCGTTGCAATGTAAAAATGAAATAAAGACCACTGGAATATATGTTTGTGTCCTTAAGATCCATTTTGCAATGATTCCGAAGATGATCAATTGACAAGAGTTGTCTGTATTAAAAAGTGTGTACCCTTGAAGTGCAACCATTTGATCGGTTGACATGTATTGTTGTAGGGATTTGTATAGTTCGAGTTAACTCGATATTCCGATAGATCGACACAAATCGTAAATGCCCTGAATCTTTGTTTCTCTCTTATTAGCTCAAATCACTAAGAGTTCTCCAAGAACCTAATGCCCAAAATCCTTCTGATTTATTGGATAATGGAATTACTCCTGTCATATCAGAAAGCACGAGTAACTCTAATGTAAAGGATTCTGAATAACTTTCTGATTACATATTGCCTCCTAAAAATATCCTAATATTATATGATCATGATAAGTCATGTTCTGAATAATGGATGAATATGTCAGCTATCAAACCCTTTTATGGGGATCTCGTCTCTAAATTTAATCAGTTTACAGAAGTTTCATGAATCCTTATATGATAAATACCAATCACCTCTGAATAATATATGGAATGTCTAGTGTGTTCCCTGATCACACGGATGTTTTCTCTGATTTTAAAAGTATGTCTCTGTTATCTGAAATACAATCTGACCTCTAATTTCTTCTCTGAACTTTGATATCTATTTTGATCTCTTATTTATGTTATGATCTATGATCTCTGCTATGATTTATGATATCTCTAGTTACTAACTGAAATTATTTTTATACGGGGTACTATGGGACTCTGGTATGAATGAAGACTCTGGCAGGTTCAGTCGCTGTTGGTAATTTCTTTTATAGGTTCAACACCAACTGGTAATTTCTTATGGACCTAAGCCGACTCTTGGGTGGGCTTCTGGGCCTAATGGGCCTAGTGGTAAGACCTTATGAACCCTAAGGCACTCTCTTAAGGTGACTCCTTTACTATGTTCATTGGGTAAGTCCTTATGGGCTTGAGGGCACTCCTCTCAGGTGGGTACCTACGCTTCGGCTAGGGTAAGAACTTATGGACTCAAGTTGCTCCCTTAGGTTGGCTCCTACGCTCTTTGGGCCTAGGGTAAGTCCTTATGGATGCATTTCTGGGGAACTGCATATTGGCATTCGATTGGAGGGTTTTACTATGATTTTCAAAAATATGTTTTAAACTTCTACTATTTTAGAAAGATCTGTACATTTTCACTGGTTTTGTGGGAACACACTAGACACCCTATGTTGATCTCCTGAACCTAGTCCTCGAACATTTACTCTCAACTGGAAGCTTCATGTGTTTCACTACCTGAGATATCAGTGGGACCTCAGCTCAGCATAAAACAATATGTAGATGTCTGAATCAATAAGGAAAATTATGAGTGCCTATTATTTGCATGTCCTTCAGCATCACTTAGTAGTTCTGTATTACTGAGCTTTCCAAAGCTCACTTTGTTACTCACTATTTCAGGTTAAAAGGATTGAACCAGTGCAACTATCGACATCGGTAAAGGAGTTCCCCCGGTGTTACTTGCGAAGCACGATGCATGTGTTTAGGGGGCATGTAAGTAGTATTATGTTTTTATTATCCGAGTCTAAAACGTGTATGATTTTAATTATGTATGTAATATATGAATGGTTTTCTGAACTTTTATTTTTATTATAAATTGTTTTATGATTTTACACGTTTTAAAAGAAATTTTATATTTTTCCGGGATTTTTACTGTGGGTCGCTCCGGTGGACCTAATGTGACACCTCGGATCGGATCGGGTCACCCGCATCGGTATGTGGGTGTTACATTTTTTTCATTTTCACTAACAAATATATTTAATATAAACAACAATAGTAATGCCAATGAGTGTTCGCATAAAGAGGTTGAAATTCAAGAATTTGAGCTTGTAAGGTCAAGTTTGAATCCTATCATCGTCACCCTCGGTGGGCAATCTGTAAATTTCTATACAAATCTCAATTGGGTCCTAGGTATGCCCTGGCCTTGGACTGGGGAGCCACCCCAACCTAAACGTTTGTTGTACCAAAAATGAAACAACAATAGTAATTACTTTTACATATATGTGTGTGTCAACATATTAATTATAATATAAATAATATTTATATATATTAATAAATGTTAAATTAAATATTTTTAATTTATTTAAATATTTTGTTATTATATTAATATTTAATTAATTTTTTTTGTTTTGAATATTATTAATTTATCTAAACATTATTTTTAATATTTTTTGTTATTAAATATTTAATTAATATTTATATAAATTAAAAATATTTAAAATTTAAAATATAAATTTATAATATTTAAAAATATTTACATAAATTAATATTATTTAAAAATATTAAAATATTAAAATAATATTTATATTATTATTAAAATATTATGTAAATAAATTAAAAATATTAAAAAGTCAAAAAAATAATTATAAATTATAATAATAATAAATTATTTAAATAAATTAAAATATTTAATTTAATGTGTATATTATAAATTATAAATTTATATTATATTATAATTAATATATTTTAATAAATATATATAAGTAATTATTATTATAGTATACTTCAAATATATTTATTAATTAATTTAAAACATGTTAAGAAGTTGGTCTGATGGTAAGACATTAAGCTTCCTACGCCCAAGACTTGGAATCAAATTCTATTGCAAATTTAATTGTATTCCATTTTCCTCCTTTCTTTTAAATTAACTAGGTGGGTTTGTCATATTTTAGTCCACGTGAATATACCACACCAACAAAAAAAAATTGACCATTAGGAGTGTCTTTTTTACGATGCCTAATAAAATATAAATAAAAATGACTAATATGTAAAAATATTTTTATCAAAATAATAACACCTTACAAATTGCGTGACTGTCTAGATTGTTTACCTAAAATATATTTATTTAACTGAATGAATAAAAATTGAACATCAATTTGGAAGGTGGTTTAAATCATTGTTTATATATTATAAACAATGCGATCGTTATTTTAAGCTCGGTTTTGGGGGAGCTCCCCGTGAAAAGGGTTATAGGGTTTAGGGCTAAAGTACCTGTTATTTTTCTAATATTCGGATAATTTAAAATTGATATTTATCTGATTTTTATATTGAATTTGATTATTTGAAATTTTAATAAATATTCAATCTAAATTATTCGAAAAAATTAAATAAAAATTTAAATATTTGAATTAGATCATCAGATAAATTGATTGAATAATTCGAATTATATATTTTTATACACCTCTGCTGCACATGGAATCATCAAAAGATATGGTTATCGGATCTAACACCGATAGATTTGACCACATGTACATGCAACTTTGAGAAGTAATAGATGTACGCAAGGTGGATATCGTGGCGAATGTAGGCGAAGTTTAGAGTTATTTTAATGATGATGTTTATTTATACCTATTTTATACGAAAAATCTTTGTTATTAATGTATATTTGCCTATCTTAAAAATTATTTTAAGATTCACCTTTGGTGGGTATATATGTCCATTCTTAAATATGATTTTTTATTTTAATTGTTCATTTTATTTATATTAACCCTAAAATTTTATTCATAATCATTTCACACGAAACAAAATTTATTATTAATATATATACTTCCAACTTAAAAAATATTTTTCAATCTGTTATTGATTCTTAGAGTGATCCTTTAATGTTTTTTTTTAATCTTTGTATGCCTTGGGGAACATGCTTTTATACCTTTTCTGCATATTCACAATGAAACTGCTGAAATGTTTACGGAAAAACTATAAATAATATATTTTAAACAATAACAACTTAATTTCATTAATAAAAATAGAGGAATCAAAATTACAATGCATCTAAAGAGAAAATTGAAGATAATGATCACCAAAAACTCATACTAAAATAAAAATATTAAACCTAAAGATACGAAGAGAATGAAACCTTCCAAACATCAAAACAATTCAGTAACCTTCATAAAACTCATTGTCTGTATCGAACGAGACGCTTTACGATATATTAAAGGAGTAGTGAGAGAACCAAACAATTTGACAGTCTGTTTCGCTATACAATTCTGATTATATCGGCAAACGACAATTTACAAAAGAGGAAATCTGACAATACGTATCCACCAATAAGCCAATCAAAAAATAAACGCCTTGAGGATTTTAGTGGAAGCACCAACACAACCACAGAAGTATACAAAAAACTTACCGAAAACCATAAAGAACGTGCCACCAGAACAAAGAAAAAGCGTGTCACAAGAGCAGGGAAAAGTGTCACAAAGAGAGAAATTCTTATTTACAAGTGAAAAAAATAAGAAAATAAACAAAGACAAAATATGAAAAAGAACAAGAAAAATAATAATCATCGGCGGTCGACAACCAATATTAAGACTAGTGTTATTGTTGCCTAAACAAAAAATAAAAGAAGAGAAAAAATGGTACAAGAATATTGAGATAAAAAAATTAGGTTAAAGAAAAGACTATTAGATGGCCATAACTTAAATCGTGAAATTAAAACTATAAATAAACTTGTATGATATTTTTTTCATTTCCATGATTTAAAGTTATCAATATTGCTGTATTTTTTTTTCTATTGAGTTGTTGATCTACAATTCTTAAAATTTAATATTTAAAAATTTTGGACAATATTTTATGTTATATTTGTTTAACTATGAATAATAAAAAAATCATTTGAAATTAATTTTTTTATTTGGCTCAATTTAGCTTCCGGACATTATAACTATGAATCATAGATCTACATTCTTTGTTCTCATTTTTAGGATGATAAAGTTAAATTTGTTCTTATATTTTTACATAATTCATTTAAAAATTGATTTATATCCATAGTTTGTGTCATATTTTTTTAATAGTTTGAGATAATTTCAAAGTAATAATTGTTTTGAACTTTCTTAATTTATTGGCAACGTACATACTCTAAAGAATGTAATTGCTGAAACTCCAAATCTTTAGAAAAAGCAATCTTACTTGATGAGTTCGTGTTATATATATATTTAAAATGGTTATGTATAACCACCAATTTAAAAAAAAACAATCTTATTTGATGAGTTTGTGTTATATATATTTTTAAAATGTTTATGTGTAATCACCAATTTTTGTACCTCAAATATATTAATAAAAAGAAGTCAAATAAGGTCTTGCTCTGCCGGTCCACTGCCCGATTGCTTCCTGTCTCACGCCACCACCATCCCCAAATGCACCAAATCCTCGGAAAGACAGGGAAACAAAGAGAAGAAAATGTAAATTGTATTTTAATGGGTTCTATAAAACCCCAGCAAACTTGACTTATAAGGGCGAGCTTTCTGCCAATTTTTTTTTGCAGAGAATGAAAGTTGTTCATTTTTACTTCTTTTTTTAGTTTTTTTAGGATAAGGCTTGGTGTTGTAGGGTTTTTTGGTCGGGTATCTAGTGCGATTAGGGAGTGTTCGACAACCTTGGATGGTGGTCGGTCATGGAGGAGCCACGATGGCGGCGGCGTCGAGAGTGAGACAAGGCCTTTTCGGCCATTCAAATAGTCTTAGTTTTTTATCGCGGTTCAGATTTTTTGAGGAGAGGGGCTGTTTACAAAAACTCTTAGTCCGTATTGGGGCGGTTTGCCACCTTAATCGGTGGCCTGTGAGGGAGAACCTCCGATATACGACGGTGGTTAGCTAAACCCATGGCTTCTTCAATTATGGAGAAGTTGGCAACCTTGTTGTTTCCCGATCTAGGAGAGACACCAAATGCTACCCCTTGGATTGAAAGTAATCTGCACAAAAGAAGAAGAATTGATTAAGTAATATGATAATTAAGAAATGAAAAGTAAATAGAAATGGAAAGATTTGAAATGGATAGAATAGTTATCAAAGTTGGGCTGCGGAAATGTTGAATAAATCCCCTTCAAGTGATGTTGACTTCGGCCTCCAATGGTGGTGATGAAGTATGCCTTGTTGATGAATGAAGGATGATTTAATGGTGATGAAATGGTAATGGAAGGATGATGTTATTTGCGTGATATGGTGATGGAATATGGTGATGATATAGGCGTGATAATGGTGATGGACAGATTGTATCTTATAAAACTAAGAAGGAACCAATGCTATAAAGGAGCAAAGACCCGTTTCTTATAAGTTCTATAAGGGATGGTATGAAAGGACTTTGACCCTCTAGTAATTTAAACTAGGAACCAGAAGTATCAATGAGGGAATGACGCCACAAGCTTTAGAAAAGGCTTGCTTAATCGATATAGTTCTAAAAAGAACTTGGAAGAGAGAATAATCTCACAAAAGGATTTTAATTATCAAAGGGTTGAGTTTACAAATGAATGCCAAAGCCTATTTATAGTTTTGTAAAGGCTTGGCCGAATAAATAGATGCCTTTTCGGCAAAGTACATGTCTTAAAACGAAAATAAATGATGCTTGGATGAGGGGAGATGTCTTTGGCCGAATGGTTCCCATAACTCTTCATCTTGGCGCCAATTTGAAGCATAATGATGTTTAGGCCGAATAGAGAGAAGCCTTTTCATCTTGGCGCCTAATTCATTCACATGCAAAGCACATGGGTGGCTGGTCATGTGGCACTCACATGGTTGGTGTTAAATGCTTAAGGCATGGACTCTTCCATGGTGTGTAGATGAACAGCAACTTAGGCGTGACTTGGCATCAAACATGTGTCTAGGTGACTTGGCATCAATGGGGCAGCAACTAATTATGAAAGGTCACATTTGTATGAAACAACCTTTCATCATTTGAGCTACTTCCCATGAGTTTGAGCTGAAGATGAGCTGGCCATAGATGAATTGCATGAAGATGAGTCATAGGACAGCTCCTTGTAAAAGGTCACTTCTCGGATTGGCAACTCTTCGCGAAAAGGTACGAATTCACAAAATTTGACCTAGACCATATTTGTAGTGCTCTGTGTGGTGAAGATGATGGTGCAACTCTCCAGCTGAAATGAAGTCTCTAGCTAGCTCAAAAGTCCAGCTCAAGTGAGCTATGAGCTCGGGGGTCAGCTGACAACTTTTCACCATTTGTTCTTCATGATCTCCCAAGTCATCCTATGTAAGGTTTCCTAGCTTATTGACTTCAATTCTAGCTTTAAATCAGCTCCCATGATGTGGCCGAACATGTACCTACAAAAGAAAGCATTTATAAGCTAAGTAATATAAGATATAAATATGTGGTTCATAATAATAACTTCATACATTTATAATATCATCATCATAACTATAAATATAATGTATGTAAGCCATTATCATAACTATGGTATAAAGAAAGATTAAGTTAAAGAAAATCCCCCTTTGAACATTGAGAAAGGTTGATAGATGCAAGTCCATTTTTGATGCTGAATCGGATCACATCATCCCCCCCTTCTTTAAAGCGATTTGTCATCAAATCGAAGGGTGGTTTCTTTTCAACATTCCTCCATTCC
Organism: Hibiscus syriacus; assembly: GCF_006381635.1. NCBI lineage: Eukaryota > Viridiplantae > Streptophyta > Magnoliopsida > Malvales > Malvaceae > Hibiscus > Hibiscus syriacus. Next base: position 949,758 of record NW_024063289.1, on the reverse strand, counting down.
ATAGTTGCTGTTTCGTCAGAAATTGGGATCCCTTCTTTAGGCTCTTGAATGAGATATGCCCATGTAATTTGCTTTGAATATTGTGGTCCCTTGATATCCCAAAAGTGGTGTCTTTTAATACTCCAATAGGCATGATCATTGGATTCTCATAGGTCACGTCCATTGGTTCTTCTAAAGACACATTCTTTGAATGAAAATTGATGTCCTTTTGCTTTTCAATGGACACATCTTTTGGGTTCCCAAAGGTCACGTCTCCTAAATCTTCCTTTTGGCAATTGGTGCCTCTTGGTAAATCCTGCAAGTCAAAGGAAAAATTTGCATGTTCAAAGTTAGAATAATCATCTTTAACCTTGCATTTTGTCAATAGGCATTCTCGAATCAAGCACTTTGAAGAATAAGCACTTGTTTTTGGATCAGTTTCTTCCACAATTGTTGCTTTTCCTTTCCTCATAGCCTCAACACTCTGTTTCATTCTGACTTGATCATTCTGAACTTGTTTAGGCGTTAAAGGAGTTAGGATAAACTTCTTTCCTTTATGGCTGAACGAGTATTGATTGGTAAAACAATCATGAATAGTCCTTTTGTCATATTGCCATGGCCTTCCAAGAAGTAGATGGCTAGCGTGCATAGGACAACATCACACATAACCTCATCTTTGTATTTGCCAATGGAAAAAGGAACTATCACCTGTTTGCTAACGTTGAGTTCTCCTCGTTCATTGAGCCACTGCAACTTATATGGATTTGGGTGCTTCATTGTTTTCAAACCAAGTTTTTCCACCATTATTGTACTAGCCACATTAGTACAACTTCCACCGTCTATGATAACAAAACATACCTTTTCATTTATATGACATCGGGTATGGAATATGTTCTCTCGTTGTGCATTGTCTTCCGCAACTTGAAGATTCAAACTCCTTCTAATTACCAAGGCTTCTCCTTGATCAACGGGATCAGCAAGAGTTATTTCTTCATTGACTTCAAGGGGTGCCTCTTCTTCCTCTTCTGGTTCTGATTCTATTTCACCATTTCCAAGTAAGAGCATGGTATTCCGGTTAGGACATTGTGTAGCTATATGGCCCCTTCCAAGACATTTAAAACATCTAATGTCTCTTGATCGTTCAGTGGTTTGCTTTCCTCGGTTGGGGTCTTTACTTACTTGTTGAGTCTTTGAAGATTCAGCTTGTTCTTTAACAGGAGGAGTAGGTTTCTTTACGTTTGGACTCCATTTTGATGGTGTTGGCGCAACATTACGAGATGTATGTCTCTTCTTCAGTTGCCTTTCAATCTTCATTGCCATTTGTACCATCTCATCTAATTCGATGTAATGATACAACTCTAAGGTATTGGCAATTTCGGGATTAAGTCCAGCAAGGAATCTTGCCATAGTTGCTTCACGATCCTCCTCAATGTTGACTCGGATCATAGCCACTTCCATCTCTTTATAGTAGTCCTCCACACTCCTATGGCCTTGTTTAAGATTCTGTAACTTTTGAAACAAGTCACGGTGATAGTGAACAGGAATGAATCATTTTCTCATAATACCTTTCATTTCATGCCAAGTTGAGACCGGTCGTTCTCCATTCCTCCTTCGGTTAAGGGTAAGTTGATCCCACCATATTAAGGCATAGTCTATAAACTCCATGGCTGCCAATCTTACTTTCTTCATCTCGGAATAGTTATGGCAACTAAAAACATGTTCCACTTTGCTTTCCCATTCAAGATAGGCTTCAGGATCAGTCTTTCCTTGGAATTGAGGAATTTTGATCTTAATGTTGCTCAAATTGTCATCAATAATGGCACGTCTAGGGCCTTGGAATGCTGCTTGTTCACCCTCATCAAAATTTTCTTGAACATCTTCTTCTGGAGGGGGTGGTTGTTGTTGCCTTCTATTGGCTCCATTATGTCGGGTTGGTGGTAAATCATGGCGTTGATCTATCTTCTCATGAAGAGCATCGAACTCTTCACGAAACATTCTCATCATTTCACCAATGAGTGCCTGCATTTGTAAGTTTGGTGTTCCTGCATTTCCTCGGGGACTTTGAGACATGGTTAGTGAAATAAAGTAATTTAAAAACCTTACCAGCACACTCACAAAAACCTCACGTGGTCACTCCAAAGAAAATTTCAGATTGCCCTCCACTCACTCTCATGTTTGCACTCGGGGATATGATCCTTGGCTTTTTCTGATCCCCCTTCTGATCTCACCCTCTCGTTTGCCTTTTACCGCTCAATTCTCTCTTGTGGGTCCTTTTAAAGAACTAACTCAAGATTGAGCAAGTTTCTTTAGTTTGTGCGTCGGTTTAGAAATGGTTAAGGTATAGGATAAAGGATAGGCTAGAAAAAGTTAAGAAAGATGATAAGGTAATGGAATAAGAAAAGATGAAAGAAAAGGAAATGAAATAGTAAATAAGTGAAGATGACTTACAACTCAAGTTGCAACACTTACTATCTTCCTTCACAAGAAACAACAAGGATACCTCCTTCAAGTTTGATGTTGGGCAGATTGTATGGTGCTTTTCTTTGAGTGTACTTTGCAACTTGCTTCACTTTTCTTTTGCTTTTGAATTTCTTCTTTTTTTTTCTTTCTTTTGCACTCCAAATTTGTTGTAGGAGTCTTTTCTTTTCTCTTTTGTTTTCTTCTTTTTTGTTGCTTTTTGTTGTAGCACTTTTAATGTCTATCCACCAAAGCTCTGATACCACTTGTTGTGAGGCTAACCAGGCTTCTTCAATTATGGAGAAGTTGGCAACCTTGTTGTTTCCCGATCTAGGAGAGACACCAAATGCTACCCCTTGGATTGAAAGTAATCTGCACAAAAGAAGAAGAATTGATTAAGTAATATGATAATTAAGAAATGAAAAGTAAATAGAAATGGAAAGATTTGAAATGGATAGAATAGTTATCAAAGTTGGGCTGCGGAAATGTTGAATAAATCTCCTTCAAGTGATGTTGACTTCGGCCTCCAATGGTGGTGATGAAGTATGCCTTGTTGATGAATGAAGGATGATTTAATGGTGATGAAATGGTAATGGAAGGATGATGTTATTTGCGTGATATGGTGATGGAATATGGTGATGATATAGGCGTGATAATGGTGATGGACAGATTGTATCTTATAAAACTAAGAAGGAACCAATGCTATAAAGGAGCAAAGACCCGTTTCTTATAAGTTCTATAAGGGATGGTATGAAAGGACTTTGACCCTCTAGTTATTTAAACTAGGAACCAGAAGTATCAATGAGGGAATGACGCCACAAGCTTTAGAAAAGGCTTGCTTAATCGATATAGTTCTAAAAAGAACTTGAAGAGAGAATAATCTCACAAAAGGATTTTAATTATCAAAGGGTTGAGTTTACAAATGAATGCCAAAGCCTATTTATAGTTTTGTAAAGGCTTGGCCGAATAAATAGATGCCTTTTCGGCAAAGTACATGTCTTAAAACGAAAATAAATGATGCTTGGATGAGGGGAGATGTCTTTGGCCGAATGGTTCCCATAACTCTTCATCTTGGCGCCAATTTGAAGCATGATGATGTTTAGGCCGAATAGAGAGAAGCCTTTTCATCTTGGCGCCTAATTCATTCACATGCAAAGCACATGGGTGGCTGGTCATGTGGCACTCACATGGTTGGTGTTAAATGCTTAAGGCGTGGACTCTTCCATGGTGTGTAGATGAACAGCAACTTAGGCGTGACTTGGCATCAAACATGTGTCTAGGTGACTTGGCATCAATGGGGCAGCAACTAATTATGAAAGGTCACATTTGTATGAAACAACCTTTCATCATTTGAGCTACTTCCCATGAGTTTGAGCTGAAGATGAGCTGGCCATAGATGAATTGCATGAAGATGAGTCATAGGACAGCTCCTTGTAAAAGGTCACTTCTCGGATTGGCAACTCTTCGCGAAAAGGTACGAATTCACAAAATTTGACCTAGACCATATTTGTAGTGCTCTGTGTGGTGAAGATGATGGTGCAACTCTCCAGCTGAAATGAAGTCTCTAGCTAGCTCAAAAGTCCAGCTCAAGTGAGCTATGAGCTTGGGGGTCAGCTGACAACTTTTCACCATTTGTTCTTCATGATCTCCCAAGTCATCCTATGTAAGGTTTCCTAGCTTATTGACTTCAATTCTAGCTTTAAATCAGCTCCCATGATGTGGCCGAACATGTACCTACAAAAGAAAGCATTTATAAGCTAAGTAATATAAGATATAAATATGTGGTTCATAATAATAACTTCATACATTTATAATATCATCATCATAACTATAAATATAATGTATGTAAGCCATTATCATAACTATGGTATAAAGAAAGATTAAGTTAAAGAAAATCCCCCTTTGAACATTGAGAAAGGTTGATAGATGCAAGTCCATTTTTGATGCTGAATCGGATCACATCAAGAGGGGCTGTTTACAAAAACTCTTAGTCCGTATTGGGGCGGTTTGCCACCTTAATCGGTGGCCTGTGAGGGAGAACCTCCGATATACGACGGTGGTTAGCTAAACCCATGGCGTTTTCAACCGAAACAAGTTGAAGAAGAAGAGAGGTGAGAAGATGAACACGGGTGGGGGCGTTTAATATCAGCATGTTTAAGTTTAGGGTTAATTACTGCTAAGTCCTTCCACTTTTAGTGTACTTTATGGTTTAGTCACTTATTCGTGGGTTAATTGCACATCGGTCTTTCTTACCCATTCTTCTTACCTTCTGGTCACTAGGCAAAAGGGAAAACCACGACCAGGTCCCTCTAAGTTAGCCGTTATTTTACATCTTGGTCACCATAACTGTATGTTTTACATCTTGAATCACCCTTAAACACTTGTTTGGACTTATTTATCATTTTCTTTCTTACACGTGAGATCTGACCTACGTTACGTGCCTGAAAAGTCCCTTTTAATTATACATGGATTTCTAAGTGAAGAGACTATCTTCATATTTCATTCCACTCCTCAGGGTTAATTTTATTTTCAAAAAATAGCTTTTCAAAATCTTTAATGCATGATAGGAAAAACTAATAAAATGAGGGTTCAAGATGTAAAATTTTAGACGATGTGTTGAAAACATTTTTGTTTCGATATAACAAATTAGTTTAAATGAATTTTAAGATTTTACAAAAGATTTTCTAATTCTATTCGATTCAATTAATCGAATATCAAATTATTACTCCAAGTCTTTTAAGATCAATTTCAAACTTTGCTAAATGTGTAAAATTGTGTTTTATACTTAATATATTTTTGAAACAATGTTCACAAAGTATTTTAAACCAAAATCAAACCTAAAATCAATTTTTCAGAGTGATGCACCAATGCACCAATCCATGCATCGATGCACCATGAATTAAATTGAACACCGAATGCATTTCATGCATCGATGCACTTACCATACACCGATGCATTGAGGATTTTATGAAAACATCGAATGCATTTGATGCATCGATGCACCAGCCATGCATCAATGCACTCTGGCTATTTTGAAACATCGAATGCACTTGATGCATCGATGCACTCTTAATGCACTGATTCACTAAGGGTCCAACAGTCAAAATATTTGAATTTTACATTGATGAACCAATGCACCATGGGTATGCATCAATGCACTGGCGCTCCCAACTATTTTAATTAATTTCTTTCACACTTAAACGGATCTATTGACTCCACTAATCATCCCCACGTTTAGAAGTGATTCAAGGTGTATTTAAATAAGCTTAGAAGCCATTGATCAATAATAACAAACAACAAGCAACTAGAATCAAAAGAGAATCAAAGAGCAAGCATCAAACCTCAAGTTTGAGCATTTCAAGCCTATTTTTCATTCAATATTCATTTTGCTTTCAAGAACACTTATTGTGCTCAATTGTATTCATTATTGAGTATTCTTTCTTTGTTCTAGAATTGTGCAAACATATTTTCCTTGTGAGGTTTTTCTTGTAAGTTTGTAAATTTGTAATATTATCTTTGAGAAAAGAGTGTTCTCAAGAATTGGGGTATATTCTTGAGGGAGTTGTAAGGTTATCTCTTTGGTCTTAAAAGAAAGAACAAATTAGTGAATTTGTTGGAAAATCCTTAGTGTGGATAGCTAAGGTAGTGGACGTAGACTTTGGTTGATAAAGTCGAACCACTTTAAATCGTTGTGCAGTTACTTTCAATTTTCTACAAAAGCTTCCACCAAAATTTTAATTACCAATTCACCCCCTCTTGGTCGATTCCATCGATCGATTAACTCAACAATTGGTATTAGAGCCTCACTCATTTGAAGGTTTAATTGCCTTTTGAGTCGATTCGGGAAGAGTTACATCGATTATCAAGTCATCAATGGCATCTGCTTCAAATTACGACTCCGGTCTCTATTCGATGCCCGTCAACAAGCCTTCCTTCTTCAATGGGGCTAACTATGCCTATTGGAAAAATAGGATGATGTACTTCATTCAAGCAAATGACATGGGAGCATGGAATGCCGTAGAAGAATGATATATCAAGCCTCTCACTCATCCAAGATTGTGGAGTGAATGAGAGACAAGAATGTTTCAGCTCAACTTCAAAACCATCCATATCATATTTTATGCTCTACCGCCAAAGAAATATGGGACAAACTTCAAGTCACTCATGAAGGTACCGATGAGGTAAAGAAATCTAAAATTAGTATTCTAACGCATAGCTATGAAAATTTCAGGATGAAACCAAATGAAGATATCAAAGCTATGACGGATAGATTTTCAACGATTGTCAATGGTCTCAAATCATATGGAGAAATCATTTCAAATGAAAAGCTTGTGAGGAAGTTAGTCTACTCCCTTCCAAAATTGTGGCAATCAAAGAAGACGACAATCATCGAGTCTAAGGATCTAACGTCCTTAACTCTTGAAGAACTAATCGGTTCCCTTCTCACTCATGAAATGAAGCTTGAAGATGAAGTAGACCTCGATAAGATTGACGAGACACCAAAGGAGAAGGAGAAGAAGAAAAAAATTGGAGTTGCTCTCAAATCCATAAAAGATGAGAGTAATTCAAATGACGATGATGATGACGAGGAAATGGTATTATTTGCCAAACGATTCAGAAAGTTGATGATGCCCAACCGAGGAAGAAAATTCAAAAGTCATGAAGGCGTCAAAACTAAATCGAAGGAGAAAGACCCGATCATTTGCTATGAATGCAAAAAACATGGGCATGTCAAATATGATTTCCCACAATTGAAGAAAAAAGGTCAATCCAAAAAGAAGCACAAGACTCATGTAGCTATATGGAGCGATGAAGAAGGTTCTGATGAAGAGGAACAAGAAGTTGCAAACTTGTGCTTGACGGCTATCGGGGAAGATTCTAAGGTAACCTCTAACTCATTCGATTTGGATGAATTATCTTATGATGAGTTATTAGAGGATTATAATGGGTTGGCTTCGGATTATAAGACTCTATTTTCAAAATTGAAAAACAAAAATAGTCTTATATCCAAGACCAACAATGAGCTTGAAAGTAAGATCAAAGAATTGCAAATCAAAATTAATGATTTTGAAAAGAAAAATATTGATTTTCATAAATTACTTTCAAAAGTTCATGATGATCATCAAAAGAAGATTGATGATCTTAAAGCTTCTTTTGATAAAGTTTGAACAAAACGTTTTGAAAAAGGAGAAAATTCAAAAACCAACTTTGTTAGAAAAAGTTTTAAAAACTACAATCATACAGGTCCCCGAAGAACCTCTAATGGAAAAATTGTTAGAAGTATGTGGGTCTCTAAAGAACTCATTACTACTAAAGATAAAGATATTCTACACAAATGGATACCTAAGGGGACTAGGATTTTGGAAACTAATGAATATGGACCCAAAAGAATTTGGGTACCAAAAATCAAAAATTAATCTATGTTTGTAGGAAAAGGAGCATTGCTACAAGGCACGGGAAACAAATCCAAATTCATGGTACCTTGATAGTGGATGCTCGAGACACATGACCGGAGACAAAAGCCGGTTCATAGAGCTTAACGCCAAAAATGGAGGAGATGTGACTTTTGGTGATAATTCAAAAGGTCACATTGAAGGTATTGGTACTATAGGTAATGCCTCTTCCATAAAAATTAAAAATGTGTTATATGTGAATGGATTAAAGTATAATCTCTTAAGTATTAGTCAATTATGTGATAAGGGATTCAATGTCATATTTGAAACTAATGATTGTAAAGTCATTGATATTGCATCTAATAGGATTATGCTTGTTGGTCATAGAATAGGAAACATATACATGGTGCATTTAGACTCTATAGAAATGACTAATTTATGCCTAGTTGCTAAGAATGAGCATGATAGTTGGTTATGGCATAGGAGACTAGGACATGTTAGTATGAGTGTTTTGCAATGGCTAATTCAAGGAGACTTAGTAAGAGGGTTGCCTAAGCTTAAATTTGATAATGATAAAATCTATGATGTTTGAGCTAAAGAAAAACAAAAGCGAATTTCTTTTAAATCCATTAATGACGTATCAACTAGTAGAGTATTACAATTGATCCATATAGATCTTTTTGGGCCAACTAGGACTACTAACTTGGGTGGAAAACAATATGCATTTGTCTTGGTAGATGACTATTCTAGATATACTTGGGTTATATTCTTAAATACTAAAGATGAAGCATTAGAAAATTTCATCACATTTTCAAAAGTAATCCAAAATGAAAAAGGTTACTCTATCACTAGTGTTAAAAGTGATCATGGCACTAAATTTGAAAATCTTGGATTTAATGAGTTTTGTAATTCTAATGGTATTAACCATAATTTTTCAGCACCTAGAACCCCTCAACAAAATAGAGTTGTTGAGAGGAAAAATCGAACTTTTGAAGAAATAGCTAGAACCATGCTTTGTGAAAATAATTTGCCAAAATATTTTTGGGCGGAAGCCACAAATACCGCTTGTTATGTTGTAAATCGAGTAATGATTAGGCCAATTTTAAAGAAAACTCCATATGAAATTTTCAAAAATAAAAAGCCTAACATTAGCTATTTTCATCCTTTTGGATGCAAATGTTTTGTTTTAAACAACGGTAAAGAAAAGCTTGGTAAATTTGATGCTAAAAGTGATGAAGGAATTTTTCTGGGTTATTCCTTAAATTCTAAAGCCTATCGAGTATTTAATAAAAGAACTTTGGTTGTAGAAGAGTCTATACATGTTGTTTTCGATGATAATCTCCTTCCGAGGAAGGATTCTTGTTTGAATGATGATGTAGGTATTATAAATACAAATGACGTTAAACATGCCGTTGAAGAATCATCATAAAAGGAAGAAACGAAAGATGAGGAAACTCGTGATCCTCTTGAGAATCCAACCATTGAAGAAAGGGAAGTATCTTATCCAAGAGAGTACAACTATGTCAAGGATGGTGAGATTATAGGTGATCCATCCAAAGGGGTAACAACTCGATCTTCTCTTAGAAATATTTGTAATTATGTTGCATTTATTTCATGCATAGAGCCTAAGAATATTAAAGAAGCATTAAATGATGAACATTGGATTATGGCTATGCAAGAAGAGTTAAATCAATTTGAGAGAAGTAAAGTATGAACATTAGTTAAAAGGCCTAGTAATAAATCTACTGTAGGTACTAGATGGGTATTTAGGAATAAGCTTGATGAGAGTGGTAATATAGTGAGAAACAAAGCTAGACTTGTTGCTCAAGGGTATACTCAAGAAGAGGGCATAGACTATGATGAAACATACGCTCCCGTAGCTAGGATGGAAGCAATTAGAATGTTATTAGCATTTGCATCTTTTCATGAATTTAAATTATATCAAATGGATGTTAAAAGTGCATTTTTAAATGGTTTTATAAAAGAAGAAGTGTATGTGGAACAACCTCCAGGTTTTGAAGATTCAAAATTTCCGGATCATGTTCTTAAATTGACAAAAGCACTTTATGGTTTAAAACAAGCTCCTAGAGCTTGGTATGAAAGATTGTCAAACTTTTTAATTGAAAAAGGTTTTTCAAAAGGGAAGGTTGACACTACATTGTTTTTAAAACATAAAGGTAAAGATTTATTAGTAGTTCAAATTTATGTTGATGATATAATATTTGGTTCTACTAATGATGTTCTTTGCCAAGAATTTTCTAAGCTAATGCAAAGTGAATTCGAAATGAGTATGATGGGGGAGCTCTCATTTTTCTTGGGACTCCAAATCAAGCAAAGAAAAGATGGCATCTTCATCAATCAAGCTAAGTACGTCAAAGATATGCTCAAGAAGTTTGGACTAGAAAATGGCAAACCTCATGACACTCCAATGAGCTCTTCAACAAAGCTTGACATAGATGAAGGAGGTAAATGTGTAGATGTTAAATTATATAGGTCAATGATTGGATCTCTACTTTATCTAACTGCAAGTAGATTGAACATTATGTTTAGTGTTTTCTTATGTGCTTGATTTCAATCATGCCCTAAGGAATCACATTTACTAGCTGTTAAGAGAATCTTTAGATACCTTAAGGACACTCCTAGTTTAGGACTTTGGTATCCTAGAGACTCTAGCTTTAGCTTGCTTTCCTTTTCTGATACGGATTATGGAGGATGCAAATTAGATAGGAAAAACACCTCCGGTACTTGCCAATTCCTTGGAAATATGCTGATTTCATGGTTTTCAAAGAAACAAAATTGTGTTGCATTATCTACCACTGAAGCCGAATATATTTCAGCTGATAGTTGTTGTGCACAAGTTTTATGGATGAAACAACAACTTTTTGATTATGGAATTGAAGTAGGTATCATTCCTATCAAGTGTGACAATAATAATGCTATTTGTCTCACTAAAAAACCCATCCAACACTCTAGAACTAAGCACATTGAAATAAGACATCACTTTATTAGAGACCATGTCACTAAGGAAGATGTAGTTCTAGAATTTGTTGATACTTTGCATCAATTAGCAGATATCTTTACAAAGCCTTTAGACAAGGAAAGATTTTGGACACTTAGGAGAGAATTAGGTTTGACCAACCTATCTTCACTTAGTGTTTAAAATAATTTTAGCACTTTTAAGAAATAAATGAAAAATGCTTATAATAGTAATTTTTAGGGGGAGTTTATGTTGCTTGATGAAAATTAATTTTATGTTCAAATGTTGTTTAAATATTAACTTGATTGATTGAACATGATTAATTTTTAATATATGAGTTGCCAATACCACTAGAGCTAATTAATTTATCATTTTGAGTGTTTAAAACGGATTTTTTGTGCTTCATGCACCGATGCACTTAACAATGCATCGATGCATCCCTTTGAATGTGCATCGATTTGATACACCGATGCACGCCTTGAATGTGCATCGATGCACAGGGTCATGCATCAATGTATCCGTCAGGTTTTAGGTTAAAAAGGCTTATTTTTCTCATTAGTTTCAAAACCTAAAACTATAACCTCTCTAGCCGTACGCCTCTTCTCTACTCTAAACTCTCCTCTTGCTCAAAATCAACGAAAATATTTCGGAATCTTTGAGATTTTCAACTCCTAATCCAGCATTTATCATCAAATCGTGTAAAACATCAATACATCCCTCTCAATCCGAAATTTCAAGGTAAACTTTTCTAAAAAAACTCTATTTTATTGATTTTTGATCTTAGGACTAGTTTTAATTAGTTATAGGATGAACATTATTTCGGGCATTGATTGTTTGATGATTAAAAACTAGTTTTTACAACTAATTTCATCAAAAACTCATAAATTTTAAATAAATTTGTAAATTTTTGAAATTAAAAAAATTCGAAAATCTGAAACAATTTTTTAAATTTGATGTTTTTGATTTAATTATGTTGTTTTCATGAAAACTATACATATTATGATTTTACAAATATTATTTTATAGTTTTCAAAACCTTGCCCATTAGGATTCGGTTTAGAGAACCTTGAATTATTGAGGACTCAATTGAGTTTTGATTTTTGATTATTGTGCATACATGTGTTTCAATTTGCAGGTTATATTCTGTTTTTCGATTCCTAAACAATTTCTAATCCCAAACGCCCTAGGACTTCATCAAGTCGTTCTCGTTCAAACCAACATCCTAATCCTGTTCCTCCTCCACCTTCAACTCTATTAGGATCTTGTTTTAACATGCATGAGCGTCGTAGAGACGAATTGTACTATAGGTACAAAAATTCTTTCCAAATGTATAGAATTCGTGAAGAGCGTATTCCTTCGCTTCAAGCCATGGTTGGCATTGACTTCGAATACCTTTCGACTCTTAAAGCTTGGAAGTTGATAAATTGTTTCAGCTTAAAACTATCGTCTATCAACAATTGGTCCGCATTTTCTATTCCAATGCGGTGTGTATTCAAAATGAAACTCAATGTGGAACTATAGCCATTAGATCCTATTTTTAGGCCAATATATTAATATTGTCCCCGAGACTATAGCTTTTCGATTTTGGTTAGATGATAGTGGTATATATAATGAGAGTGAAAATATGGAATATCCCTATGTTCCAAACTCAAGTGTTAGTACTCTACGATCTCATCACGATCGTTTTCTCCATTTGATGATCTCTTGGTGGTTTAGACCATCCAGAGGTAGGTACTCCACACTTCGTGCTAGGGATTTATTGTGGATGTATTGTATTAAAAATAAAATCAAAATAAATATGCCCCACATTATATTCAGTCAACTAGTGGACATCGTAAACATTTTTCCTTCAAAACATGTTGAAACATTGATTTATGGATGTCTTCTTAGTAACCTCTTTATCAAACTTGGTCTAGAAGTCTCTCTCGACAATCCTATCCCACTCCAAAATCAAATCAATCTCACATCCTTGAAGAAAGCGGATTGGAAACAAGACGAGGTAACCGGTTAATGGGTTTTTAGATCCGGAAAGCAAACTCTGGGAGCTAGTTCCTCACGAGCTGCTCCTAGCTCTTCTCGTGTTCCTCCTCCTCCTCCGACTCCGGCTTCTGACGATGATCCTGAATTTCAACAACTTATGCAAGACATCGATGATCACGTACCTGATGACGAGCCTGCACCAGAACCAGCTCCACAAGAAGATCAAATGCCTCCATATTTTCGTTCGTTTTTGGAGACATTTGATTTTCGGTATGCGTCCATGGATTCGCGCTTCACATTCATTGAGTCCCAGCTCTCTACCTTGGGAGCTTGACAACAAGATATGAATGATCGTTTGGATGCACTCTCACTTGAGATGAGAGCTTGTTACCCTCCTCCTCCTCCCGATCCTTCAATGGATGAATAGACTTATCTTGCTTTGATTGTTTTTGGGTTGAACTTGAATTTAAAATTGTTAAAACATTTTGGATTGTCTTTCTTTGTTGGATGTCTGTTTGTTGGATATTTGAACTTTTATTTCATATATATATTTTGGTTTGTTTCAATATATGCATCATTTACCTTTTAGTTGAAATATGACCAAATTACAATTTCACATTTTATTATGAATATTGATTATGAAACTAATGGCTAATCTCTCTTTTGATTGTGATCTTAGCAGCTTAAGCTATATATATATAATCAATTGGCTATTTTTTTAAAAAAAATCCTTGTTTAAATCGATTTTTAAGTCTTTTTGATTTAACAAAAAGGGGGGAGAAATGTTAAATGTTAAAAATGTTTTTAAAAGGGAGAAGTGTTATAGTAAGGGGGAGTAATTTTTCAAATTTGATTTCAAATTTTAGAAAATCTTAAAATAACACAAATGTTTTGTTATATCAAAAAGGGGGAGATTGTCGAAAACATTTTTGTTTTGATATAGCAAATTAGTTTAAATGAATTTTAAGATTTTACAAAAGATTTTCTAAGTCTATTCGATTCAATTAATAGAATATCAAATTATTACTCCAAGTCTTTTAAGATCAATTTCAAACCTTACTAAATGTGTAAAATTGTGTTTTATACTTAATATTTTTTGAAACAATTTTCATAAAGTATTTTAAACCAAAATCAAGCCTAAAATCAAATTTTTAGAGTGATGCACCGATGCACCAATCCATGCATCGATGCACCATGAATTAAATTGAGCATCGAATGCATTTCATGCATCGATGCACTTACCATGAACCGATGGATTGAGGATTTTATGAAAACATCAAATGCATTTGATGCATCGATGCACCAACCATGCATCGATGCACTCTGGCTATTTTGAAACATCGAATGCACTTGATGCATCGATGAACTCTTAATGCACCGATGCACTAAGGGTCCAACGGTCAATATATATGAATTTTACACTGATGCACCGATGCACCAAGGGTCCAACGGTCAATATATATGAATTTTACACTGATGCACCGATGCACCATGGAGCCTCTTGTTTTTAATTATTTATGATTTTGGCTTTTTATTTTATTTTGGTCACTTTTTATATTTTATTTACCTTAGATCTGGCATGCTTCTTTCATTTTCTTTTAATTTGGTCATCACTTCTGATATTTCATTTGTCTCAAGTTAGCTATTGTTTTTTACTTTTTTACATTTTAGTCAATGTTGTTTTTATTATTTACTTGTTTCAAATATGATACATCAATTCCATTATTTTATGTTTATTTATTTTTATATATATATATATATATATATATATTATTCGAATCGACATTGTGGTGACCCGATCCGGGGTATGATCCACATTATTACGGTCCATACGTTAGTAAGTTTTCTAACTTCTAACTTTACTAACCGCTAACTTTTTATTTATTTATTTATTTTATGTTTGAAATATCGTACGACCTTGCGACTATCTGCCCTGGGGTACAACTCGCATTATTGACAGTCCGAGTTAAAAATTAAAATTAATACTAACTTTTATTTTATTCAGACTTTTTATTTATGTTATTTAATTTTATGCACCTTTAAATTTGTGTCTTTTATTTTTCTTTATTTAATTTCAGTTCTTACCTTTTATATGCTTTAAATTTCTGAACTTTTATTTTTACCCTTCATTTTTAATTACTTTAATTTTAGTCCTTTTACATATTTTAATTGCCTTTAATATTTATATTCTTTTAATTTAGTCATTGATAGATCATTTTTATAGTTAATCCATAACCTTTTAATTATTCGATTCATATTTAGTCATTAAATTTGGAGAATTCTTAATTTGGACCTCACTTTTGCTTGAGGTTTCATTTTAATTATTCAAATTGTAATATTAATTAAAATTAATTTAAATTAATGTTAGAACCTCTATTTTAGTTAGATTTCAATCTAGTCCTTTTAATTTAGGGAATAATTCGAGTTGGCCCTCGCCTAAATGCTCAAGGGACCATATCAATTATTTGATTCAATAACTGGTTAAAATCAAGTAGGATAATATTAGAGCCTACATTTCAAGGTTTATGTCTCCAAGTTCTTTAATTTTCATAGTTTGACACTTTAAGCTAGAGATATCCTTAATCTATCCTTAGTTTAATTAGGGTTAATAATAAACTGTTTGATTGTATCTTATTTTAAAACCTAAGGCAATGTTCACTTATTAGGGAGTCAATAGTATATTTGTCGCAAGTATGTCCTGGGGGTGACTACTGGTGATTCCCGAAATAGATCGACATCCTTTTCAAGACTGTATCATGATTTCTAAAATATCGAGGCAATGTTAAGTTATTGGGCACAATAGTTGATCTCCCGCATTCATGCTATGGGGTGAATGCTATTGGCTTTAATAAACAAATACCCTTTTCAACTTTGCATCTGTAATGATTTTTAAACTAGATAAAGCTCGAACTAAAAATTTTCGATTCTAAATATAAGGTAATAAACTAGGTACAAGTTTTTGGGCACTTGTGGGGTGCTAATCCTTCCCCACGCGTAACCGACTCCTAAACCTGATTTTTGGATTTTTGTAGACCCTAAAAATTGGTATTTTGATAAAGATAAAATATTTTATTAAAATCACCTGGTTTTTATGATGTTCCAATCGCATCTTAAATGATTGGCGGTGACTCCTCATATTTCAAAACCTTTTGAAAGAAAACCCCCAAGTCGATACTCGTCTTTCCCCACCCGGACGAAAAATGGTGTCGACATTATGTAACACCCTCAGACTGATACATGTGACTCGATCTGATCTAAGGTGTCACATTAAGGCCATTGGAGCGACCCACAGTAAAAATCCAAAAAAATAAATTTTTTGTTAAACTATTTATAAATAAAAACACAAGTTAAATAATATTTGATATCAAAACCAGTTACAAACTCTAATATACGTACAAAAAGTGACTTACATTCCCCTAATAAAACTTGTACCGTACTTTTCAAGTGATGCCAAAGGAACTATAATTTTTTATGTCGATAATTGCGCAGGATCGATTCTTTTCAATCTGAAATGGTGAGTAATAGAGTGAACTTTGGGGAAACTCAGTAATACAAAACTACTAGGTGATTATAAAGGATAAGTAGATATATGATAAAACATAAAACTTTCTTAATGATCCAGGCATATACATGTTCTAGTGATAGTTGAGGTTTCATTAATTAATTCTTCATGTAACAGTCGATAAGCTTATAGCTGAAGGAAATACAAGGAGAGACATATTCATGAGATTGAGCTGGAGAGTCTAGTGTGTTCTATAAAATCGGAGAAAAATGTACATATAGTTTTAAAATAGAAATAAATTGTTTTAATACAACAAATTTTAAAATCACATTAATATCCTCCAACAGAACATTGGTATGTAGTTATGGATAATTGCATCCATAAGGACTTACCTTATACCCATTGGGTATAGAAGTTAAACCTAAGGTGGCAACTTGGGCGATAAGGACTTACCTTAACTGAAGCTTAGGAGCCAACCTAATGAGGTGTCTCAATTCTATAAGTATTTAACCTATTCACAAAGTAGAGGAGTCATCCTAAGGGATGTCTTAGGATCCATAAGGTTTTACCCTAGGCTCATTGGGCCTAAGAGCCTACCCAAGGGTTGTCTTAAGTCCATAAGGAATTACTAGCTTGATCAAAGCTGAACTTGTAGAGACTCCATAATTGATTTTGAATAGTACCTCTATATAAATCATATTAAACAGTAAAACAATAATACCATAATCATAAATCAGATATATTTTGAATTAGAAACAAAAATCAGAGATCGTGTTTTTATTTTAGATAATAGAGTCATATTTTTTTAAAATTAGATAAAATATCTATGAACCTAGGAAATACGCTAGAGGGTCCAATTTTTTTTGGTGTAAGAAGGGAAACACGAAACTTCTATAAATTGATTGGATTTTAGAAACGAGTTCCCTATTTTTTGGAGGTTCAATAGCTAAGTGTTTTAATCAGACATTTAGAAATTGTTTCTTTAGGAATGTTTAGGATTCGAATACATCATGAAGGTATTTAGGAACTTTACATCAAAATTAATTAAGATTCAGATATACATGAGTGATTCCATTATTTAGGCCATCAGAGACATTTTAGTTATTTAACTATTATGAGAAATTTTGGTAATTTGGTTTTGATGAGGATAAAATTATAATTTACAATATTCTAGATTTCTAATTATTTATCATGTTTTTAAGTCCCATCGAACAAATTGGACTTTAGTAACTCGGTATTTACCAATTATTTGGAGAAAAGTACTTCACGAATATTCATTTCTTACTACTGACTATATTTTATACTTAAACAAATCACCTCCGTGAACCATTATTAAATGTACCTCAAGGAGAAAAATATGTATTCAGGCGATATTTATTTTATTATAGTATTATAATAGTATTAGGAGTTACGATGTACAAGGGTCATGCTTCATAACCTTTAAGTGTGAAACAACATTTTGATTTATCAGCGTTTCCATAATCTATCCAAAGACATTCACTTATTCCAAATCATAAGGGTACTTAAGTAATCTTAAAACTCGAGGTTATTTCGATCATTTTGGAGCTCAATGGTATTTTGGCCATTTCTATAAGGTTAGTCATACAACCACGTTCGATAAATTGGTATTTAGGTGTTTGTTCATAAATAAGAAATTCTAAGGATTTTTCTATCTTGGAGGTTAGAAACTGATTATAAAATTTCTCCAAACATATCAGGAATTTCACGATTAAATCAATAATTTTATCTAGTTAAATACAAATTCTCATGTTAATTTCACTCTTAGGGTCAATCTAAGTCATTTTTACTTTCAAGGGTATTTATGTAATTTCTTATCTATAAATTTTTGGCATAAAAACTTTTAACGGGGAATAATCAAAATTTAAGAATTATGAGGTAATTGTTTTATCGATTATTCACTAAATTTAAAATTATTTCTTATCGGTCTTTTAGTTTCTTATATGATCATCTGAATCCTATTAGTTTACTAATATTTTACCGTAATCAGATTGAGTTAAAAATAATCAACCATAATTCATGTTCAAATCATATTTAACCATGCATTGGTCAATTAGCAACATGTACCATAAAGAATGCATAGGGCAGTAAAGTATTGCCTCAAGTTCCTAGTTATATCGATTGTCCATTTAAACTCTCATTTGATCACTCTCAAACTTGAATTCAACATCACATAGCATCTTTGATACATCAAAACGAATTGCATTAGAGACAAAACTTAAACGTGAAAATCTAATTGAATCGGAAAATAAAAGGCTGAAAACAACTTATCAGGTTCGAATTTAGCGAACGAGACCTAAAAACAGACTCAACACATCAAAAAATATTAGGATATGTGATCTCGAAAAAAATTAACGGTTGATTAACTCAATGACAATCAACAACTTAGGCTCGATGGCTCGACTTAGTAGCTCATCTCGTTTCAGCTTGATCAACAGCTTGATCAGCTCCATTAATGGCTCAGTCAAAGGCTCAATCAATGATCAGTTGGCTCGGTCGGCGCGATCAACAGCACAGTCGGCTCGGGTTGAACTAGATCAATTCGATTCAGATGGTTCAATCGAGACCAATTTGGATCGGTCCAAAACACTTCTAAAAGTTCTATGGCTGAGAACAATGTCTATGTGCAGAGGGCGGTGCGTGTGCAACAGCCTCGGTTGTCGGAATTCCATCAAAAATTTCAGAAATGATGTTTAAGGCCCAATGAGTCCTTACCAATGTTATTTCACGATAGAGAAGAGCTTTTTGACCGACCAAAACTCCTCGTCATTCAGACCTCGCGACAATGACGATGGTGGCAGCAACCCGGTACCGGAAGAAGCAGAACCTTGAGTTGGTTTACTTGGTGAGGGCGGTGAGACTAACCGATGAATGATTGACTACGAATTGATAAAAAACTGTGGAGAACTTTTATTTTTTTGGCGATCAATTGAAGCATTTTCCACTACAAATGGTGGCTATTCACGGAGTGTGGTCAGTGGGATTTGATCATGGGACGATGATGATGCCGATGGTTAAGACGGTGCACACCACGAATGGCCGGAGGATGACAATCAATGCTTCAACGGCAAGGTAAAGGAGAGAGATAAGTTTATGAAGCTTTGGTTCGTAACAAAAGGACCAATCTCGTTTGGTTGCATTAACTGAGCTGGGGTTATAGAATATAATTTGTGAAGATATTTTTATTATTTTATTAATATACAATAGTTTAGCTTAGATGGTAGAGGCGAAAGCTTCTATCCCAACACGGGTTAAAATTATCTTTACTCCGTATTTTTTCTGTTAAAAGCCATTGATTTTTTATATATAAAAATACGACTTTTTTAGGCTATACACTTTACCTCGAATTCAATTTAGTCCTTATTTTTTTAGGATTTACTTTTGCTTTGTATTTCAAACTTTAATATTTATCAATTAAATCACCAAATTTAATAAAATAAATTCTAGCCCCAAAATCGGGGTGTGACAGTTTATATATTACGTCATTTTTGTGTTATTTTTGGTGTTTCATTTCATGTTATGAGTAGTATAATTGCATATCTTAGAAGTTTTCTAGGAATTGCAGAAGTAATTCCCTATGGAAAAAGGCTCATAAATAATTGAATGCAAAGAGCAAGTTCAACCAGTAAACTAATGTTATAATCCTTAAGGTTGTAAGCGTATGGAAAACAGAAGGCAAAAGGAAACATCAGGTTGAATCTGACACTATTAGTGGTTCTTCGCCTTTCCGAGATGAAAACGAAATACGATCTTGGTCCGAAGCTGTTCCGTCCTGGGAATTCCCCTTCCCGTGGCGTTCATTGTCTGGAAACTGTCGTGCGTCTTGCAAACATTCACCACCATGTTCCTCCCAACTATACTCTCCGCTTCCAATCACGGCGACGTCACCGAAATGGACGTGACGTTGATCACCATCAGGTGTTCTCGACGGAGACCCTTCGTTTTTCGACAAATGCCCCGATCTTTCAGCATGTCCTTCGGAAGTACAAGACTCTTTCTTCATTAAACTGTTATGTTCCCTGGTAACATTCCCTCCATTGCTTGCAGATAGGAAATGTGCAACACACCTGTACATGTAAGTAGCAATCCAAAGATCCACGGAATGCCCACGAGAACGATCCCGACGACCGGATACCACGGCGTGGAATTCTCCTCTGGTTGGAACATGTAAAGGCATAAGAAGACGCCCCCCGTGGCGGTGCTGACGAGGAAAAAGGTCAAGACGACATAGATTCGGGCATCTCCTTGTATTGTTTCCTGCATTTGGATGTAGTAAGAGATGAAAAATGATTATGAAAGATGTTTTATCTTAGTTTCTGTATAGGATTAGAGCTGAAGAAGAAGGAAAAGTGTGGGGATCCCATGAAAGTTGAAGAAATGAAAAGAAATTGCATTGAGGGAATTGGTTTGTTTTTGTTAGTGTTGTTGGGCGAGATTAACCGTTTCGCCAGTCGTTTTGATAATGAATATTATTTGAAAAAAAAACAACCAAAACTGCAAAACAAACACATTATTCGGGCAAACTACAAGGTCTGAAAATAAACGTCATGGACGCAACGATACCAACCCATCAATTTAGCATCGTTCTGCCAAGATACTGATCTCAATTGAGAGACTTCGGCATGCCTCCATGTTTTCTCCTCTTCATGTAGGATATTTTGTTCCGAGTACGGCTCTAAATGAGCCTAGTTGAATTTAAGTATTGCCAAGTTCGACTCGATTTGAAAAAATCAAAGTTAAATTTGATTTGACTGGAAAGTTTACGAGCTTAAAATTATCAAGTTCTACTCGAACTCGAAATCAAAAAAATGAAGCTCGAATCGAATCAAAATCTCTAATGCTTATCAAGTTCGACTGGAACTCGAAATAAAAAATTGAAGTTCGACTTACTCGAAACCTCGGGAGCTTAAAATTATCAAGTTCGACATGTGTCAAAACGTCTCCCTGGGAGAATCCGTTAGACTTAAAAAATTAGTTTCGGGAAAGACGATAAAATATGATTTTGAAAAACACATTGATTTTAGAGTCACCACCAACCTTTACGTTAGGTAGGTTGGAAACCTTAAACGAAAAAAACGGTATGCGTTTTTACCAAAGATTCATTTTTTCAAGGTTCGGGAGTCGATTACGTGTGGGGAAGGGTGAGTACCCCCACAATGCCCAAATTTTGGTACCTAAACGATTTTACAGTGTTTAAATATTGGAAATTGCAAACTCGAAAATATATTTAAATTACGATCCTTTTAATCATTTTACTTTATTCAAAAAGTGTTAATTTCTAGATAATTAATGTCCTTTTGTGTGAACAATCTTCGGGAAAGCACGTCCTTTACAGTTAGGAGACTTTCCCATAGATTCCCCCACAAAATACATTATTTTACATTTTCGTAAAGACAAAATAAAATAAAAGTAAAAATGAATTGAAAATAATCAAAATAAATAAACGTGTAACAAAGAGAATTAATCGAATACAAAACAAACGTTTATGTGGAAAATCCTCGAAAAGACACATTCCCTTATAGTCGGGAGATGTCTTCGCAGATTTTCCCGCAAAATGAAATTTTCCATTTTTATACATACATGCATGAAATTATAACAATTGATAAAACAAAGTTACAAATTTGGACCAACATACACATTTACAAACATGATAAATTAAAATACAAATAAAAAAACATGCTTATTAAAATAAAGTACTAAATAGCAAAAACAAAAATTTACAAGATTAAAACAACAAAACAGATATTTAAAGGATTAAAATAGTAAAAATAAAGTTAAAGGACTAAAATATCAAAAATAGAAAGTTAAGGGACTAAAATAAGATATTTACATATGCCATGGCCAGATTCAAATATTAACAAAAAATACATAACATACAAAATTAGTGACTAAAATGAAACAAGCGTAAATCACAGGAACAAATTAAAAACTAAACAAATATATCATGATATACAATTTGATGACTTAAATATGAATATTGAAAATTAAAGGCTCGAAACAAAATAAAGTAATATTTCATTCAAAGACCAATGTACAAGAGTACAAAGATACAGGGATCCAAACCGGGATTTACCCCAAATATGAAAACATGCTGGGTGAGTTTACAAAGAAACAAGGACTAACACTGTTATTATCTCCTAAAGAATTGAAAAACACGGGTTACATTACAAGGCCACATGGATTAATGTTGCAATTATCCCTTTTACCCAAGATCTCGTTCTCCCTATGCGACGTCGTAATGTTACATACGGCGGTGCACGGTGGCCAGAGTGAATCGACTACCTCAAAAGAAGCCCCTCTTCACCCTCAACCCTAAAACCAAACCCTTCTCCTCTAAATCGAAGCGCCTAGTGCTAGATCTAAAAAAACCATAGATATTACCTTCGAAAGTAAGAAACTTTGGCTCGGTGAAAGCTCCGAACTCTGCTCGGCGATGGAAAAATAGAGTATTTTCTCTCCGTTTATCTTTCCTTTCTCTTTTTGTTTGTGGTTTTCTTTTCCTCTTTTATTTTTTTGTTTCAATATTTGTCCTTTTTTCGAAATGCTTTCCCTTCCCCGAAAACTGGTTCCACTCTGTCCTCTTTCTGATATCTCTCCTCTGATTTTTATGTTTTCCCCCTCTGACTTTGTGATGGATGTATGTTTGTTGAGATGCCCTACCCTTGCCTCTAACAAAGCCCAGATCTCATCGGGATTTCAATGAATTTATTTTGATTTTTTTTCATTTCTTTCACTATTGATGGGTTGTTGATTAATGAGTGTTTCTGTCACTGTTTGGTGCATATATGTCGGTGGTAGCGTCAGGCATCGGGAAGCAATCAACAGTGGCTGCTAAATAGAAACCCTAATGTTTAGGGTTTTAAGTCAGGTTAAATTAGGGCTCCCATCGGGTATAAATTGAGTTTGAGTCGATTTTGGATTATGGATCGGATCCTGGGTTGTTAAGTAGCTTCGGGTTTGATCAACTGCTGGGCTTTGGTACTGGGTCGGGTTTTCTAGATGTTGGGGCTGGGTTGATGTTGGTTGACTAGGTTTTGCTTGTAAATGGGTCAGAGTTGGGCTCATTGGGCTTCGAGTTGTGAAGACTGCAAAATATAAATATATTTTGTATTAACAACAACAACAACAACAACAATAACAACAACAACAACAACAACAACAACAACAACAACAATAATAATAATAATAATATAATATTTTTGTAGACCAAAAAAAATGGGTGTCTACAGTTGCCCCTCTTTGCACATTCTTGTGTTAACAAGAATAGGGCGAAGACGAAAAAGACAATTAGTTTTATTCCGGTTCTCTTTTTTGTCTTTTGAAAATTTGATATGTTTGTGTTGGGGGACGACACAACTCATACGTGATGAAGAGGTCTGGTCGTCTAAGGATGACACGGCTTCTACGTGATGAGGAGATCTGTTCGGGGGATGACAAGGCTCATACGTTATGAAGAGTTCTGGCCATCTTTAGGAAGGAGGATAACTCGGTTCTTACGCGATGAGGATGATTGGTTATCTAGGGGTGACATGGCTCCTACGTGATGAGGAGGTATGGTCAGGGGATGACACAGTTCCTATGTGATGAGGACAATAGGCTATCTTTAAGGATGATAACACGATTTCTACGTGATAAGGATGGCTGGTTATTTAGGGGTTACACGGCTCCTACGTGATGAGGAGGTCTAGTCGGGGGATGACACGGTTCCTACGTGACGAGGACGGTAGGCCATATTTAGGGATGATAACACAGTTCCTACGTGATGAGGATGACATGTTATCTAGGTATGACATGGCTCTTACGTGGTGAGGAGGTCTGGTCGGGGGATGATACGGTTCCTACGTGATGAGGATGGCTGGCCATCTTTAGGAATTATAGTTTCAAGAAAAATCGACTCAAAGATTTGTTTCAAAAGAAACAGATTCAAAGATTTGTTTCAAGAAAAACAAACTCAAAGATGATTTGTTTCAAAAGCAACTGTCTCAAAAGAGACAAAATTTGTTTCAAGGGAAACGACTCAAAGATGACGTTTAAAGGGAAATTGTCTCAAGCGAGATAAATTTTGTTTTTAAGGGAAACATTCTCAAAGATCGGTGTTTCATGGGAAAATGTCTCAAATGAGATAAAATTCATTTCAACGGAAACGATCTCAAAGATGTTTGTTTTGTTTCAAGGGAAACAGACTCAAAGATTGAAAATTTTATTTCCAGAGAAATAGACTCAAAGATTTTTCTCAAAAGAAACTGTCTCAAGAGAGACAAATTTTGTTTCCAAAGAAACAGACTCAAAGATGGGTTACGTCTTAAGTGAGACGAAATTTGTTTCAAAGAAAACAATCTCAAAGGTTGGGTTTTCATTAGAAACTGTCTCAAGAGAGACAAAATTTGTTTTTAAAAATATAGACCCAAACATGATTTGGTTAAGAGAAACAGACTCAAATATTTTTTTTTTCAAAAGGAACAGACTCAAAGGTGTTTGTTTTGTTTCAAGGGAAACAATTTCAGGATTTGTGTTTAAAAGGGAAACTATCCCACGCGAGACAAATCAATTTTGAAAATCTCAAGTGAGATTAATTTTGTTTCAAGTAAAAAAAATTTAAATTTGTATCTCAGAGAAAAAATGTCTCAAGCGAGATGAATGTTTTTTAGAGAAATTGTCTCAAGTGTGACAAAATTTGTTTTAAAATTCTCAAAATTTGTGGAAAAATGTCTCAAGCGAGAAAAAAATTTGTTTCAAGAAAAAAACCCTCAAAGACGATAGAGAGTCTGCATGTTGAGGAAATGTCTTAATTGTTGACTTCAGGAAGTAAAATCATTGCTTCTTCAAGTTAGAGACATCTAGTCATTACTGAGCTTTGATTTCCTGAGAGATCAAAATGATGCATTTTTTACTAACTATTTTGGATGTTATGATGGATGTCAAGATGAAATTTATTTTATTTTTTATTGAATTTGTCCTCAAGTGAGGAGAAAAATGTCTTTAATACACATGATGATAAATGTTTGATGCAAATTTTATGTATCATGTATGTATATGTTGATGTATATTTTTCTCAATCTGTAAGGAGAATGGTTGTGAGAGCAGTCTTCACTCTATCATTGATTCAATTTGTCTGCATTTCCACTTGGGTGTACTCTTACAAACCTCGACCTGAGACAATTTATTTTCCTTGCCCCATCAAATTTTCCCTAAAATTTAGCTTCCCTTGCCCCAGCTTCGATCTTGAGCTTCAGAGAGATATTTGTTGAATTCCAAGATACTTTCAGAGAACTTATCTTGTTTGAAAATGCTTTTCTTCCTTTGAATTTTCATAACTTTAAAAAATATCAAAAGGAATTTTGAAAAAATTGCCCCTTCTAAGTTTCACAATTGAAACAAATCATAAAACAGAAGTTCATTAAATATCAAAAGAATCAGTTGTTTTTTTAATCTTTGATAGTTACAAATCCTTGACAAATATCAAGATCGACAAGTTGGTTAAGCTACCTAAATTCTAAGGTTTGTTTCATCAATTCATTCATCGTGAAGATCATGGCATGCCCCTCTTTCCTGGTTTGGCATTTTGATCGGAAACGGACAAAATGTCGCAACTAGCATGGTCAATTGCTAGACTCCTTAGAACACTTTTGTTTCAGTTTTCTGAAATCTTCCATCTGTTCAAGCTTCATAGACTCATCTAACAAAGGTAGTTCGAAAATATCAGTCTAAAAATGATATTTTTGAGTGCTGTGTGAGTTCGACTATAACAGGTGTTCCTAAACTCCCTTAGTCCATATTCACCAAAACTCCTTTTTTTCAGTAAATTTGATTTAATTTTCCAATGTTTGGCTAGATGAATTCAACTTTATTGTACATATATCTTATAAATGCCTTTGTTTGGCTAGCTGAATGATTCATGTTGTCACAAAGTCTTCGACTTGACAACCACAGTGGAGCAAACACTGAATTGCCAAGTACCCGATCAATGTCATGGTTTGAATGTAATCTATTCATAAAGCCACGGCTTTCGAGTTTCCTCTATAACCAATTGCTTTAGTGGAATAGCTCATCTTTATTATATATATATATAATAATAATAATAATAATAATAATAATCTGGGTATACATATTCCATTTCTTAAGCTCGCTGAGGAGAACCTGTTATAGGCCCGGAGTTTGTTGAAGGTCAGAAAATCTTATCGTTAGAGTTCAATTTCCAAACAAATGACCTAAACTAGATTCATTTACTTGACCATTCCATCTAAGGATATCATGATCATCATTGAACATCATCAAAAGAAGTAGAAACCAATTAGTTTTATAATCTCATGTGCTAGTTCCCCTATTTTGTCCGCTCCTAACACATACCTGAATGTCCAAACTGATTGATTGTACATACGAGGAGAGAGCTAGATTGGCTTTTTCAAGGGAAGGGTATGCACTCTGATGCCTTTTTAGATTAGGATCAAGGGGTTCTTGTTTTGTAGGGGTTCAATCTTGTTATTTGTCATAGATTTTCAACCTTAATTATTAAAAAGCTTTTAAATAAAATGATATTCAAAGAATTTCAAGATTGAAATTTGCTCATTGTTCATTTCCTAAGAAGGAAGCATTTTATTGTTCGAACGTCAAGATACTTACAAACATTTAATCATAAGAAGCATAAAAGAAAAGCAAGTTCAAATAAGATGATATGCATGAGAATGCTACAAAATTCTTGATGGATGCCCCAACCAACTTCTGATCAGAATGTCCCACATTGTTTATTCTGGTAGGAAGGTTCATGTTCAAGTGAACATCTTGTACCCAATGCTTTCAAGTTTTATTGGTAGAAAAAATGTCGGGTTTGCGTCTAAGAAGATGATAGTGTGACTAAGTGTCAAAATTTGATCTTTTGGTAATGACCGTGAATTATTTCAGGTAAAAAATCAAGAGATTTTATTTTTGGTTTAGGATGGTATAAGAAATGTCTAATCTTGCCATATGTCAAAAATCTATAATTCTTAAAGAATTAAGAGAGTCCGTAATTCTTTTTATATTTGAAAAACTCAAGATTAAAACTTTTTCAATTATTCAACCTTAGAAGGTAGCATAAATTCAGTCATTAAAAGAGTTAAAATATTTAAGAAAATATTAAAGATAGAACAAAACGAGTTCAAACAAAATAATCTCTCTCGATGCAAATCGTAGATGCAATGCCCCCATCCTTATTCGATTATCCATGCCCATGAATCCATCAAGTTCTAGATCTTGAACTTCAATGCCTTACAGTTATCAGCGAAATGTCTGGAGCTTCCTATATGTTAACTACACTCGGCTTTAACATCATAAACCTCAAGATATGGGGACTCTTTTTTTTCAGATAATCCTGGAAAGCTCAGTCCTTCAACCAGCAAAATATCTCCCACCGTACTGATTTCAAATTCTTAATTAATTTGTTCGAATCTTGCTTTTATTCTCAATGTGATGTCACGTGATTAGGACCACTTCATCGAATCCTCCATAGATTAATATCATGTTTTCATGAATGATGCATGTGAAAATACTTAAATGAATGGCATGCATAATGAAAATGGAAAAGGTATCGATTTCCAAAAGTAACCATTCTTAGAAAGAGTTTCATTCATCCAAAAGAGTTTTCATCTTTATAAGAGAGATCCATAGACGAATGCGGTTTGAGATACACAATCCCCAGGCAAAATGCCAAGCTCGGACCGCATAATTGCGATCTTCCTTGTTATGAAATCTCTTTTCCATTTTAATGGTCACTCTACTACTATGATGATTACTTGGTTCATCAATACATTTCTTTTATTTATGATGATCATGCAATGCCAAACAATAATAACAAAAAATCAAACATAGAGAATGTGTCAGTATAAAAGAATTCAAATATCAAGCAAATATCAATAAAATAAAATAATGTAGGTAAAGAGAATAGGTTTAGAGTCATTTCTCCTTTGTGTACTCTTATTTTGGGTATCTACTGCAGACAGAGGTTCGATATGACTATACCTAAGGTGACCATTCTACGGTTCACTAAATGCATAGTTTCAGCTCTAACAGGAAAAGGGTACCCAAATTGTCCTTTGTTGGTGCCTCGTTAGGATGCTAAACCCTTAATCCTGGCCCATTACAGGCTCATGCAGATCGAGTTCAATTCGAGAGAATACATTCCCTTATGTCCATGCGGAGAAACAATTTATCTCACGTAGACATAAGGTATATTAACCCCAAAGGTTACTTGCTAAAACCCATGCGAAGAAATAATTTATCTCACGTAGGCTAAGCTTTCACCTCAACTTAAAAAGGAAAAAGCTCGTAAGTGAGCTTATGGTATGAGGAGAAACTCGCAAACCTTTAAAAACACGGAAAAAAAAACAACACTCTCGCAAATTTCCAAAATCTATTCAAATATGAAAATCACTAAAATAAAAAATCGATTAGTTTAAAAAAATGTTGAAACTCAAAATAAATAAAAGGATTGTAAATTAAATACAATTTAAATTTGAAATTCCCAAAAATAAAAACAACGTATAATCGTTTATGGCCTGACTCTCGAAGTCCCCAGTAGAGTTGCCAAGCTGTCATAACGTCTTCCCGGGGGAATCCGTTAGATTTAAAAATTAGTTTTGGCGAAAGATGATAAAATATGATTTTGAAAACACATTTATTTTAGAGTCGCCACCAACCTTTAATTTATGTAGGTTGTAAACCTTAAACGAAAAGAACGGTCTACATTTTACCAAAGATTCATTTTTTAAAGGTTCGAGAGTCGATTACATGTGGGGAAGGGTGAGCACCCCCACAACGCCCAAATTTTGGTACCTAAACGATTATACAGTGTTTAAATATTGGGAATTGCAAACTCGAAAATATATTTAAATTATGATCCTTTTATTCATTTGACTTTATTCAAAAAATGTTAATTTTTGGATAATTAATGCCCTTTTGTTTGGACAATCTTCGGGAAAGCACTTCCTTTACAGTTAGGAGACTTTCCCATAGATTCCCCCACAAAATACATTATTTTACATTTTCATAAGGACAAATAAAAATAAAATAAAACAAAATAAAAGTAAAGTAAAAATGAATTGAAAATAATCAAAATAAATAAACGTGTAACAAAGATAATTAATCGAATACGAAACAAATGTTTATGTGAAAAATCCTCGAAAAGACACATTCCCTTATAGTCGGGAGATGTCTTCGTAGATTTTCCCGCACAATGAAATTTTCCATTTTTATACATACATGCATGAAATTATAACAATTGATAAAATAAAGTTACAAATTTGGACTAACATACACATTTACAAACATGATAAATTAAAATACAAATAAAAAATACATGCTTATTAAAATAAAGGACTAAATAGAAAAAACAAAAATTTACAAGACTAAAAGAACAAAAAACATAAATTTAAAGGATTAAAATAATAAAAATAAAAAGTTAAAGGACTAAAATATCAAAAATAGAAAGTTAAGGGACTAAACTAGAAAAAATAGAAACTTAAGGGACCAAAACATAAATAAAATAAAATAGGTTCCCAGAATAAAAAATACTAAATAATACAGGTACTAGAAACGAAAATAACCCCTAAACAATATTAAGGACTAAAATAAAATAACCAGAAATATGAAGGACTAAACAATAATTAAACCATATGTAACACAGTGACTAAAATAAAATATTTACAAATGTCATGGCCAGATTCAAATATTAACAAAAATACATAAAATACAAAATTATTGACTAAAATGAAACAAGCATAAATCACAGGAACAAATTAAAAAATAAACAAACATATCATGATATACAATCTGATGAATTAAATATGAATATTGAAAATTAAAGGCTCGAAACAAAATAAAGTAATATTTCATTCAAAGACCAATGTACAAGAGTACAAAGATACATGGAACCAAACCGGGATTTACCCCAAATATGAAAACATGTTGGGTGAGTTTAAAAAGAAACAGGGACTAATACTGCTATTATCCCCTAAAGAATTGAAAAACACAGGTTACATTACAAGGCCACGAAGATTAATGCTGTAATTGTCCATTTTACTAAAGATCTCGGTCTCCCTATGCGACGTCGTATTGTGTTTGTTATTTAAAGCCCAACATAAGGCCAATATTCGGCCAAAGCTTCATTTTCTTCCTCACACCTAAACCAGAAAAGAGAGAGAGGGAGAGACGCTCTAAACTCTCTCAATAGGGAAGAGCTAACCCGCCGCCACCGACGGAGGAGTATACGACAACGCAAGGTGGCCGGAGTGAATCGACTACCCCAAAAGAAGCCCCTCTTTACCCTCAACCCTAAACCCAAACCCTTTTCCTCAAAATCGAAGCCCCTAGTGCTAGATCTAAAAAAACCTTTGGTATAACCTTCGAAAGTAAGAAACTTTGGCTCAGTGAAAGCTCCGGACTCTGCTCGGCAATGAAAAAAAGGGAGTATTTTCTTTCCGTTTATCTATCATTTCTCTTGTCTTTGTGGTTTTCTTTTCCTCTTTTGTTTTTTTTTTCGATATTTGTCTCTTTTTTTCTGAATGCTTTCCCTTCCCCAAAAACTGGTTCCACCCTCTCCTCTGGGTTTTTATGTTTGCCTCCTCTAACTTTGTGATGGATGTCTTTTTGTTGAGATAATAGGGTATGAGTGCCCTACCCTTACCTCTGACAAAGCCCAGATCTCATCGAGATATTAATGGATTTCTTTTGATTTTTTTTTCATTTCTTTCACTGTTGATTGATTTTTGTCACTGTTTGGTGCATATCTATCGGTGGCGGCGTTAGGCATCGGGGAATCAATTGGCGGTAGCTGTTGAATAAGAACCCTAATGTTTAAGGTTTTAGGTCAGGTCAGATTAGGGCTCCAATCCGGTCTAGATCGAGTATAGGTCAAATCTGGATCATGGATCAGATCATGGGCTATGGAGTAGCTTCGGGTTGGATCAGTTGCTGTGTTTTGGTACTGGGTCGGGTTTGCTAGATGTTGGGGCTGGGTTGATGTTTGTTGACTGGGTTTTGCTTGCAAATGGGTCAGATTTGGGCTCATTGGGCTTCGGGTTGTGAAGCTTGCAAAATGTAAATATATTTTGTATTAATAACAACAACAATAATAATAATAATAAATATAATATTTCTGTAGACCGAACAAAAACATGTGTCTACAACATGACTCATCATAGAAATAAAAATATATTTTAAAGGTTTTTTATTACATAAAAACATAGAAACTTATTAAATATATTGGGATAGAATAGTTTTAATTCTTTTGAGAGAAATATGTCAAGTGTCATCGTATACAATCAAATGTGAACTCCTAAACAAAATTTAGATTATATTTTTGTAATATTTATATATATTTCAATAATAAGATTTTATCTCTGATCTAGTAAAAAAATAGAAAGAGCACATTCTATCTTTTTGTTTTGGAATATAGGGGAGCATTTAACTCGCAGAATGTAAGATTATTTTTGTAAATAAGATTATTAGAATGTTTTTGGTTGATTTGTTTAATATGAATGTAAGATAAGAATGTTTTGTTGAAAGAATATAAAATTAGTTTGATGCATATTTTATTATCATTTATTTTTTTGATATGTGTTTTTTTCCAACAAGCTAAATTTTAATATTAAATTATATATATTTAAGTAAAAATTTATAGAAATATTTTAATAGTTACGCTATCTAAATTTTGAGAAAATATGTTTAATATAATTAATATATCAAACGTATATTTAAATATTTTTCACCAATATCATATTTATTTATATAAAATATAATATAATATAAAAATAATATTATGGTCTTGAGTGGATAAATATATTATTTTTAATGTATAAGATCCAATTTTAATAGCTCAAAATTAGATATTATTGTAAATAATTATATTCTTTACAATAATACACTTTTCACCCTATATAATTATAAATAATGAATATATTAAATATTAAAAATATAAAATCATTTAATCTACTTAAATTTATTAATATTTTACTAAATCAAACTATTTATATATTATTATTATTATGTTTATAGTTTTGAGTAAAGCATGAAGCAAAAGAATTGAGAAATATCTATATGAAAAGAATTCATTATTCTACGGGTATTTTTTTCTAAAGTGGTAAAAATTATTTATTAACTAAAAAATTGGAAGCAATGTCATTCCCACTATTTTAACAAAAAATTTTACTATTAATAATAAGTTATTATTTAGTAAAAATCTTTTCAGTGAATTAAATGTGGGAATATAATTTTAGAAAAATATTGATAATGATCTTTTTTGTGAATCGGATGTTATGTAAGGAGCTATTAGAACTCTTATCATAAGAGGAACTAAATCTTGCTGATAGTGTGTTCGATATGGTATGGTATGGTACCACTTCGAATGAGAGGCATGATACCACTTGGAAAGGGAGGAATTAAAAAAAAATCTTGTAAAACATTTTTGGGTGGTATGGGACACTGGAATAAGATGAATGGAAAAAAAATTCTTACATTAAAATTAAACATAGACATTCAAAATCGAAACACTTTGATATTTTTCTAATAACAATACTTTGATAATTAAAAAATATGTGAATATTTTTTTTAGATGATTGAGATTAGGAGTGTACATTTTTTGGTTTTAACAGAATTAACCAACCGAACCGAATTAGTTTGATTAATTCGGTCAGCCACCGAATTAGTTCGATCAAGGAACGATTAATGTTTTTTCAATATTCAGATAATGGTTAATTCGGTTCGAAATCGGTTAATTAACTGAATTAACTGGAATTATTAAATATATATTATATATATTAAATACATATTTTAAGCTCAAAACCAATAAGAATTAAAACCTAATTATTTTTTAACCACACTAGACTCATTAAATTATTAGTACTTTATTAAATTTTAGCCCAAATTAAAAAATACTTCTATTATATTAAAATTAATTTAATTAAAAAATTATAAAAAATTCAATTAATTCGGTTAACCGACCGAAATAACCAATCTTTATTCAGTTCTGTTAATATTTTCAAAAAAAAAAGTTTGGTTCAGTTAACAGTTAAAGGAAAAAAATTTGGTTAATTACGTTTGGTCGACCATTGTTTTAACTGATTGAACACCCCTAATTGAGATGCACATTTAGGAAATGCTCAGCGTAAGATAGAAGGTCTATTTTTCATTGAAATTTCTTTTCCTCTATCGGTTTTCTACTTATTTTCTTTAGTTTGTTTCGATTTTCTTGTGGATTTTTTTACTCTTATTTCTCTTTAATGGATTGGAGGAAGCTGTCTGAGTGGGATCAGGAGCATCGTTGGATTTTTCCCTCTGTAGGTTATTGATGGTTTCATCAAGAAGTAACCACTGACTGAGGTTCTAAATAAAGGGATCTCTATTTGAAGACACTCGTTGGTTGCTCAATTTCTTGGGCGTCCTTCCAAATTTAGGATTTTACAACATATGGTGAAATCTTTGTGGGATAAAGTATGTGATATTGAAGTGAGCCTTATTGTGGAAAATTTATTTATATTTCAATTTATGAATGCTTCGGGAGTAGATTAGGTGCTGGAGAATGGCCTATGGCATGTTCAAAATAATCTGATAACCATGAGATAGTGGGAGCAGTATTGGACTTCAAGCTAGGTCGCGTTCCTATTTGTATTCAACTCTCCCATGTCCCATTGGAGCTTTTCGCAAAGAAGGGACTAAGTTACATTGTGAGTGTTGTGGAGACTTTACTCTATATGGATTGGATCATGACGTCGAGGTAACGACTCTCTTATGCTAGGGTATACATTGAAGTTAGCCTTGATTTCAGTGGTAGTAATGTTATTGAGGTTATTTTGCGCAATGACATGACTGTGGAAGATTTACTAAAGATCCCATGGATGCCTCCTAGGTGCGTTAACTATTATACTTTCTCTCAGTCGGGAAAAGATTTCCCTAGTAAGAGTAAGGTTGCTGAGCAAGTTTAGTAAGTCAAGAAAATTGAGAAGGTAGTGATGTTAAGGTTGTGTGTACGAATCCCGTGCAAGCTTTTGTTGGTGGAGTTGAAATGTTAATTGAGGATGCTAGTGAGTGTGTTGTTATTATATGTCAAAGGAAGAGTGTGCAAGCTGTTGAGTTTGATGCCTCTAGATGAGCTGGGGATAAATTTGGGGAATCTAGTTTATTTTGATATGCTAAAATGAAATCTAGGAATAAGGATGCAAAGTCTAATGAGGTTGGCAGGTAATGGTGGTTACTATGAATAAGTTTGACTTACTGATGAATGATCATGAGAACTATTTGTTGGGATCGTCGGTACACCCTATGGCGCAGTAAAAAATTAATCTGACTGTCTCAATAGTGATCCAAGTACGAAAAACGAAATCGGGAGAAAGAGATACGATTATTTTAAATTGGGTTCCTTGGATAGAAACAATGCAGAAGCAGTCATGAGCGGTTCAAATTGCAAAGCCTCTAAGAAATTACGTCTTGACCTCTACTTGGTTCACCAGGTTGAGAGCAAAATTTTTACTTTTCCCAAAACTATTTTGAGAAAAACATACAAAGTCTAAGGAGAAGAAGAAACGACTGTTAGGCCAGTCTTTTTCCTTTTATAATGTTGTTTCCTTGACATTTAGGGTTTATGAATTAATTAAAAGAAAAATAATTATATTAACTATATTTCTTTTAATATCTATTTAACATATAAGGGATAATTAAAATCATACATATATATATATATAGATTAATCTTAATTATATATTTTAATTTAAATACAATAAAATTGTACACGTGTAACTTATTATAATTTGCTCATCTCAACCCTTGGGTGTAACCTTGTAGGTTCATGTAACGTTATTAGTAATACTAGAACCATTATAATATTATAAACAATGAATAACATATAGCAATATAGGTAATACCCTAATACAATCTGACCCGAAGATCCATGGATTATAATGCCACACAGGACCACCGAAATGGTCAACCCAAAAATTTCTTTTCAAAACATCTAT
The DNA here is from genome assembly GCF_006381635.1 of Hibiscus syriacus. Lineage (NCBI taxonomy): Eukaryota > Viridiplantae > Streptophyta > Magnoliopsida > Malvales > Malvaceae > Hibiscus > Hibiscus syriacus. The sequence goes on along the minus strand of NW_024063289.1, from coordinate 914,473 downwards.
AATCATCAAGATAGTTAATCATCATTGCAGTAAAAATCAAATTCAACGTTCAAAAATATGAGTCCCCCAAATACGTACAATACAACCATAGAGTTTAAAATTAAAATAGAGTTATAACTCGATTATACAAGGTCCACACAGAATACATGCCCTCTAAAATAGACTCAAGACATACTCTGTAAATCTTCAGGTTTGGAATGTAGGGATGCGATAGGCTCCTTAACGATCCCTCTACTAACATGCTCACAAAATAACATTCCATATGTTGAGCTCACAAGCTCAGTGCCATGAGAATAACTATACAATACTACATGTATTCATTATATAAACATGCCAGAGTGCAAGGTCTTAACATGCATAAGTACACAACAACATGAGATAGGCCAAGTAGTGTAGCCAATGGAATTTACGTGCATCTCAGTCAACACACTAGCCTATCTAAAGCATGATAACTTTGGAGTAAGGACCAAAATTTATGTGCATCGGAGTAGTGTACTCAGATATTCGATAGGTCGAGTGGGGATCAAAATTCATCATGAATCGAAAGCTCGCATTCCGAACCTATTCGAGCATAAGGTACAATTTTAGAATTTACTTACATCAGAACTCGTACCGGTAAGACCTTCGGATGCGTACCTGATAACTCCGTAAAAAGACTCAATTTCTAGTATTTTCATTTAAGTTATTGCTCGTCTAAACAAAGTATGCACATTATTTTAGTTGCATTTAGTTGCATACATGTTATGTTAGCTTGTGGTGGATAAATTTTGCTTAGGTAAAATTTATTTGGTTTGACTGATGCTGCTGAGGAGAAAGGGCTGGGTGGATTGTGTTCGTACAGGATATTTACAGAGGAAGAACATTTCATTCGTGACAATGTAAATTTGCAAGGGCCAACAGAACATATAAGAACATGAGGGGCATATTTATCTCACCGAGGCAAGGTTTATCTAAAGAATCTGAAGCGGATATGACGAAACCGCCTATGTCACACACCAGCTGGATGACTTACTTCACGTGAAAGCAAGCCTTAATTATTCTGACAGCCGCCAGCCACCTTTCTTTTTTAAGTTTGGGAATATAACAACGGTTATTTAAGGAATCTCCATATTATGCGAAGCCCTAGGAGATTCTTCCATATAAATAACCAACCGTAGCCGCCAAAGAACAGGCAAGGAAGAAGAGAGAAGAGCTTTACTTAAGGCGTGAACAAGCAAATACAGTGCTTTCTCACCGTTTACCAGCCAACCTTCCTTGGTGTCCTCCATAGCCAGGCTGTAGTAGAGCGATGATCAGGTCTCGAGAGAGGCTGATCACCAAGGCAGGCGCGGTGCTGATTAGAATTATTGTGACAGAGCCCCCAGTTTTGGGAGTCATTCTTCCTTTGTTCTTAATCTTTTTTTATATATTTAGGGTTGTATTAAACGTTGATACTTGCATGACTTTTTGATAGCACCATGATTGTATTACTTAGTGTTAAACTTTGTTTTGCCTAAACAATTATTTTATGTTTTATGATGATAAATTATGTTTTTGGTCATGATTGTTTTGTTCATTGTTTGAATATTTTACTTTGACACTATAAGAGCTCTAGATATCGCCTAGGGTTTTGGTGAAACATGTCTTGGCAATGTAAGAGCATCGAGAGATAGCCTTTTTTCTAGATAATGATTCTTAGATTCGAGAGAATTAAGAGTGATCTACGTGAACAATGGAATAAATCCGGGATGGTGAAGTTCTAACTTGTTTACCTTAGAGATAAGGAGTGAGTTTTAATCGACTAAAAGGGATAGACGCTAGAGTAGGATAGACAATGCCAAGAGTTCACGCTGAGAGGTATTGCTATAACAACAGTTTGACAAACCAAGGGTTGTAGTTAACGCTGAGGAGTATTGCCATAGAAACCATCTAAGAATACCTAGTAATCCTGTCGAGCAGCTTAAGCAAGTCATAATAATTTATTTTAGACTTAGAATAATTATTGTCAATACAAAAGTTTATCATAAGTGCTCTGTGATAAGTTTGAATATGTGAGGTTTTTTGCATTATATCAACACTTGTTTATTTTATTCTAGCATTTTACATATTTATTTTGCCTCAACCAAACTTTTCTACAATCATTATATCACTTTTTTGTTTTATTAATATTAGTTCTTAAGTTGACAACCTAGTAGGAATTAGTTTTTGACACTAGTTCTAGTTGTGGTGAAGATAAATATATCGACCAATCCCTGTGGAGACGATAACTCACTTACCCTATATTACTTGATTTGATTGTGTATGCTTGCACATAATTGCTTGCCTTAGCATATAAATTTACAAGCGATCAAGTTTTTGGCGCCGTTATCAGGGATTGGCAACTAACGAAAGTTTTATTCGCCATAACAAGTTTTTTGTCACCTTATATTCATTAGTCTAACGTAGTTTAATATTTTATTTTGTAGGTTTTTATTTTTGCATGACCTTGAGATCTGCTGGTAAACCTTTGGAAACATTTGACCCTAAAGTTGAGCAATCGTTCAGACAAAGGTTACGTGCCCAAAGAACCAAATAACATTTAAACCAACTTCAAATGAAAGAAAACATGGGAGACCTAGGAGATCTTGATACAGTGATTAATCTTCAAGTTGCAAGACCAAGAGCGATACGAGATCATTTGAACCCAATTCTTGATGACCTAAATCCAGGCATACTGGCACCTAAAATACAAGCAACTCATTTTGAACTTAAACTGGTGATATTCAATATGTTAAGCTCTATTGGCCAATTCGATGGTTCACTTAATGAAGATGCTAGATAACATATTCGTGCTTTCCTTGAGTTTTTTACTCTGATATAATCCGCCCAATATGAATACACAGCTTCGCAATAACATTGCAAGTTTTCACCAAGGAGATGATGAATCAATGTACGAATGTTGGGATAGGTACAAAAGCCTACTTCGCAAATGTGTCAACCATGGATTTCATGATTGGACGCAAGTGTTGATGTTTTACAACGGAGTTAATGCACCAACTTGAATGATGTTAGATGCCTTGACAAATGGCACCTTACTAGACAAATCACCCGAGGAAGCCTTTGACATCCTCGACAGGAGAGCAAATAATTATTATCAATTTTCAAACACAAGATTGGGAACCGGCAGAAAAACATCTGGAGCATATGAGTTAGAGCGTAAGGATTCGGTAGCCGCTCAACTTTCTGCCATAACCAATATGTTGAAACATTTGCAACGTCCTAATGAGGTAAGAAAAGTCAAGGTGACAAAAAACACATGCATATTTTTTCATGGCAACCATCATAAGAGTGAATGTCTGGAAAACCATGAGTCAACCAATTTTGTGGGCAACTACAATCAGAGCAATAATAACCCCTATTCAAACACGTATAATCCTGGTTGGAGACAGCACCCAAATTTTTCATTGAGTAATAAAGGGAACTACAACAATTAAGCAGCAAATTACAGGCCACAGTAAAATAATTTTGACCATCAACATTTTCAGAATCAGCATCAATAGAAGCCCTGGCAAAACAATAAAGGCATAGCTTCTTCCTCTAATACTAATTCCAATACTAATTCCTTGGAGTTTTCATTGCATGAATTTATGGCCTCGACGAAAGATTTCATGGCCTCCAAAAAGACCTTGATGCAAGAACATTCTGCAATAATTAAAAATCAAGGAAATTTGTTACAAAGCCAAGAAGCACTTTTGCAAAGCCATAGTTCATCTCTAACAGCATTGGAGAATTAAGTGGGACAAATTGCTACGGCATTACATTCTCGCCCACAAGGAAATCTCCCTAGTGATACGGAGATCACTAAACATCATGGGAAGGAGCAATGCAGTGTGCTTACACTAAGGAGAGGAAAACAGGTCAACCAAGATGACAAATTTGGGGGAGAACACCTGATTAGTCCTCGCCATGGCATAACACAACCAGAGGATCGAGTTGAAAATGTTGAACAAGATGAAGCACCTGAAGAGAAGAAATGAATGAAGGCTCAGAGAATCATCGCTCAAACAATGAGAAATTCATGGCCAAGGCCAGAGATTCTTCAGCACCAATAGTAGACAATGTGAGACCTCCACCACTATTCCCTCAACGGTTGAAGAAGCATGATGATGACATCTAGTTCAAGAAATTCGTTGATGTTCTGTATCAGTTGTGTATCAATGTACCCTTACTTGAAGCCATTGAGCAAATGGCTTCCTATTCCAAGTTTCTTAAGGACATTGTTACGAAGAAACGGAAGGTAGAACATGTTGCCATGGCAACAAAAATTTGTTCGGCAGTAAGCAAACTCCCACCAAAATAAAAAGACCCTGGCAGCTTTATAATACCATGCTCAATTGGTAATGACTTCATAGGATGAGCTCTTGTTGATTTGGGATCAAGTGTTAACTTGATACCAAAGTCCATATTTATAAAACTAGAAGGGTATCACGCCTGTCCAACCTCAGTCATCCTACAGCTGCTGATCAGTCATATGTACGGCCCGAAGACAGAATAGAAGATGTCATAGTAAAGGTGGACAAATTCGTATTTCCAGTTGATTTCCTTATCTTGGATTGCGAAGCTGATGAAAACCCCGATCATTCTGGGACGAACTTTCTTAGCCACTGGGAGAATCCTAATAGATTATGAAAAGAGAGAGTTCACAATGCGAGTAGGAGAACAAAGCGTTACCATCAATGTATTCAACTCTATGAAATATGTAAACGAATCAAAGGAGTGCCAATACATTAGAGAAGTAGAGGAAAAACAATCATTGAACGAGGTGAATCTTAAGGTTTGAAGTATACAACATTTTATACCATGACTCTACAACCGAGATGCACGAACAAGACACTTTTGGCCAAGGCGAATTATTTTCATAAGACGATTCTAAAAATTATGGTCCTGACAACATAAATCTAAACAATGAGTACCCTGAAAATGACACCAATACAGGATACGAGGAAAGACAAAGGATCAATCAAGGCTTCTTTAGAATAAATCAGGTATGAAATTCGAACCCTTAGATTATGATGAAGTCAAGTCTCAAGAGTCATCCTTAGAACATGCACCGAAACTGGAACTTAAAACTTTTTCATCACATTTGAAGTATGCGTATCTAGGAGTTAATGAAACTCTGCCAGTAATAATCTCTGCCAATCTAACCTCCCAATAGGAGAATAGTTTGTTGAATGTTTTGTCACAACACAAAAAGGCTCTTGGATGGACAATGAAAAACTTGAAGGGAATCAGTCTGACCATATGCATGCACAAAATCAATCTAGAAGATAGCCATAGCACTTCGGTGGAACCTCAAAGAAGGCTCAACCCAATCATGAAGAAGGTAGTCACGAAGGAAATTATAAAATGGTTGGATGTGGGAGTGATTTATCCTATATCCGATAGTTCATGGGTTAGCCCAGTGTAGTGTGTGCCAAAGAAAGGTGGTGTGACCATGGTTAAAAGCGAACATGATGAGCTCTTGACCACCAGAACAGTCACAGGCTAGCGTATATGCATGGATTACAGGAAGCTCAACAAAGCCACAAAGAAAGACCATTTTTCCCTCCCTTTTATCGACCAAATGCTTGATAGGTTAGCGGGATTGCTTTCTTGACGGATACTCAGGATACAATCAAATAGTCATAGCATCGGAAGATCAAGAGAAAACAACTTTCACATGCCCATATGGCACCTATGCATTTAGACGAATACCGTTTGGGTTGTGTAATGCTCTAGCTACCTTCTAAAGATGCATAATGTCAATCTTTTCAGATATGGTGGAAGAATGTATGGAAATATTTATGGAAGACTTCTCTGTCTTGTGTGATGATTTTGACTGATGTCTCGACAATCTATCCAAGGTACTGAAACGATGTGAAGAGGCCAACCTAGTATTAAACTGGGAGAAATGACATTTTATGGTGACCGAGGGAATAATGTTGGATCACAAAATTTCATGTCGAGGCATTAAAGTCGATAAAGCCAAGGTTGACGTAATTGCAAACCTTCCCCCACCCACTTACGTGATAGGTGTACGCAGTTTCCTTGGACATGCAAGCTTCTACAGGCGGTTCATAAAAGATTTTTCTCAAATCTCTAAACCCTTGTGTCTTTTTCTTCAACAAAATCATCCATTTGAATTTACTAATGATTGTTTGAATGCCTTCGCAGATTTAAAGAAGAAGCTTTCGGTAGCACCAATCGTTATCCCACCGGACTGGAACGAACCTTTTAAGCTCATGTGTGATGCTAGTGATTATAAAATCGGAGCGGTCCTAGGGCAACGAAAAAGTAAAATCTTTCATGTTATCTACTATGTGATTCGTACTCTTAATGATGCACAAGTAAACTATACTACCACTAAAAAAGAACTCTTAGTAGTAGTATTTGCATTCGATAAGTTTAGGCCATATCTAATAGGCACTAAGGTAATTGTACATACATACCATTATGCTATTAAATATTTAATCAATAAAAAAGATGCAAAGCCTAGGCTAATTCGATGGATATTATTACTACAAGTGTTCAATTTAGAGATCAATGATAGAAAGGGTATAGAAAATCAAGTGGTAGACCATTTGTCTAGGATAGATAACAAATCTGATTATCCTGACATAATAGAAATTAAAGAGGATTTCCCTGATGAGAAAATATTATTTGTCATGGCTACGCCGTTGTATGCTGACATAGTTAACTTTCTTGTTAGTGGTATTGTTCCTCCTGATTTATCAAGCTAGGGTCGAAAGCAGTTTCGACATGATGTGTGACATTACTACTGGGATGAACCATTTCTATTCAAGCAATGTGGAGACCAAATAATTCGAAGATGCATTCCTGAAGAAGAGCAGAAATATATTTTACACCAATGCCACTCGTCACCATATGGAGGTCACTTTGGTGGAATGATAACAGCATCAAAAGTGCTTTAGTCTGGATTTTATTGGCCAACCTTGTTCAAAGATTCACATGAATTCTATAAGTCATGCGATAGATGTCAACGAACATGAAACATATCAAAACGGCATGAGATGCCATGTCAAAATATTATGGAGATTGAACTTTTTGTCGTATGAGGAATAGACTTCATGGGACCATTTCCCACATTATTGGAGATTTGTATATTCTCTTGGTAGTGGACTATGTATCCAAATGGGTTGAATCCATTGCAACCCCTTAAAATGATTCCAAGATGGTGTTAAAATTTTTGCACAAAAATATATTCACACGCTTTGGAACACCACGAGCTATCATTAGCGTTGAAGGCACACATTTTGACAACAAATTGATTGCCAAGGCACTGAAACAATATGGAGTGCGACACATGATCGCTATGGCATATCACCCTCAGACTAATGGATAAATCAAAGTGTCTAATCGGGAAATTAAATAGATCCTTGAAAACGTGGTTAACCCAAGTCGTAAGGATTGGTAGCTGAAGCTAGATGAAGCATTATGGGCCTATCGCACAACATTCAAGGCACCGCTGGGAATGTCCCCATTTAAATTGGTCTACAGAAAAGAATGTCAACTGCCTATTGAACTAGAACATAAAGCCTACTGGGCCATCAAAAAGTTAAACATGGATACACAGCTTGCTAGAGAAAGAATACTCTTGGAAATGAACGAGATGGATGAATTCAGAGCACACGCATACGAGAATGCTCGCCTATATAAGGAGAAAATAAAACGATGGAATGAAAGAAAAATATTACTGAGGTAATTTTATTTTGGATAACAAGTGCTGCTCTAAAATTCATATCATAAGTTATTTCCTAGCAAGCTAAAATCACGATGATCAGGACCATTCATCGTACACTAAGTCCATGACAATGAAGCAATCGAAATACAGAACCAAGACGATGGGTCCATCTTCAAGGTGAACGGGCAGAGGCTAAAGGAATACAAAGGAGCCCCAGTTATGCGCGAAAAACCGGCATCAGTGGCACATGATGCCCAAGAGTTTGCCTTACTTAAACAAAATATGTAGCCTAGGCAAAAAAATTGAATTTTGTACATAAATAAATTAAGTTATTTTCTGCTTTCATTATCCATTTTATTTTTTTCTTTATCTATTGTCGGCATGCAGAGTACACATGCCAAGATGGGGAGATGAAGCATGCATAAAAAGAAAGGAAACCCTAGGGTGACATGGTTTAGGCGGTATAATTAAAGAGGGAAAGAAATTTTTTCCCCAGCTTTATGTCCAATCACATATCCCACATTTAATGCAAAATATTTTCCCCACGTAAGGACAAAATTACCCCAAAACTACCCATTACTTAAAAAAAACCACCCAACTCTTTCTTCTTCTTCATCGAGCCCCACTCTCTCTCTACCAAGCAAGAAAAGTTTTCTTTCTCTCAATGAAATCTTCCCCATCGCTGCCACTAATTTCACCACACCAAACAAGTACCATGGTAAGATCAAAGAAAGCCCCAACCTCAACACCGAGTTTTGAACGTTTCCAAACAGCTGAAGCACGCTTCAAAATCCTCCAAAAATGTCAAGTTTGTTTGGAAGATGGATTCGTCTTTCCAGTCAAGGATGAAGAACCGTTTGGACCAGAGGTGATGGAATTGACAAAGAAGCACAACTGGGAGAACTTTGCTCGCTATCCCAAAGCCGTAGTACCATCGATGGTAAGGGAGTTATACACCCACCTCGAAGACCCATCCAACCACACAGTGTACGTCCAAGGGAAGCTCCTTCTATTTTCTCCTTCAGCACTCAACAGATATTTCAAGATGAGGAAAGTAGAAGAGGAGCACAAGAGATTCATGGCTGAGGCAGACCAGGAAACATACAGCGGGGTTCTTTAAGATCTTTGCTTTGGGTAGGCCAAGTTGGAAGGGAATTCCCCAACGAGGAAGAGAGTCGATCGCTGAGCCGTAAAACCAATTATAGAACCATTTTCTCAAGGGCAAGCTTATGGAAAATTCTCACATCATAACTGTGCTCGTGAAAAGATTGATGCTCTTGCACTCAATAATATACGGAAGGAAGATTGATTTTGGCGAACTCATCTTCGAACAAATCCACGAGTACGCTAAAAGAAACCTAGGAAATCTATTGTTTCCTAACTTGATAACTGCGTTATGCATGAAAAAGAAAGTCCCCAAGGAGCCCTTTGAGGACTTTATTAAATCCAATGAGGGTATCACCAAGAAAAAGGTACCCGAGCTGATGAGTTTCTATGACAATGGTCTGCATGAAGGTTTAGAGCGGGGAGCAAAATATGTTGTCGCGCCAGAATGGCCATAGTGGTTATGCACACACGAGAAACTCGTGAGAAGATAGGGCCTACAGGATCACATGGAGATCAATTTTGAGTATGTCAAGGCAAGGGACTCGTAGCTCAATGCCTTCTTCAATGAGTTTCTCCAAAACACAACCGCCAATATGTCACCCTTCCCCAGCGTCATCCTCAAATACAATGCTTGCGACAGCACATTCCACGCCTTGACATCAAATGTCCCTCTAGAGGTTCCCCCAGGAGTACCCATAGATGTGCCATCACTGGCAACCCATGTCTTTCCCGTACCAAAGGAAGGCCAAGGTGACACAGAAGAGTTCCTCAACTCCTCATCTTTCTCAACCTCCGAAAGCAGTCAAGATACCCCACACAACTTCTTCTCTATGAATATTTCACTCCAGCACCAAAGCAACCCAATCGTGGTCCTATTCAGTCCCCTGTCCATAAAGCAACGCCAGTCCCAGCAGCAGCTCAAAGCCCAGCACTAGTCCCTGCACAACCGACTCCTACTGTCGAGCAACCAACTTTAGCATGAGCCTCGACCAGTAAAAAGTGCTACAAGCGAATGGCATGCCATATACTTTAGCCGTCTCTCTCAACGATAGCAACAGTGGAATCGGGATCCGAGAGTCCCTGTCCTCCCAAACGACGCCGAACGAGGGTGTCCAGTCAAACCACCCCACCACAGCAAGTTTCCATTTTAGTTTTTTATTTTTTATTTGCATATAATATCATGTAGTTTTAGTTCTCATGCATTGAGGACAATGCATCCCTCAAGTTTGGGGGAGGTATTATGCCATATTTTTCCATACTTGGTTAAAAAACAATTGATGATAATTGGTTGAAAATTTTAGTTGTCATTACATAAACAGGTTAAGATTATTGTTAGGAATGAATTAAGGATGCCCAATGATGAATGCATAATTTGATTGCCTAGGCCATAATTATTATAAGATTGTCTAAGGAAGAGAACCAACCCTAGGTCAGATTCTTTAAAAATTACAAACACGATTGTAGGATGTCCTTGCTTAAGGTAATCTGTAAAATTTTTGGGAAAGAACATTCTGCTTGCTGAGACTTCAAAAGTATTTTAAAGGTAAAGTGAAACTCCCTAGTGTTTAGAACTTAAAAAAATAAAAAGGGACACTCCTCTATACAAAGGCATAAACAGAAAAACTCCATAAGAAATTAAGAGTTGCCAAGGCATATAAGTGAATGAAAGTAGTCACAGGATGACTCTGCCCGACTAGCTTAGGGTGGAAGGTATGCTCCATTTCACCTAGGGTGTGGAACGCTATGTGTCATGAGCTAACTCCCTATATAAAAAAGAGAGAGAAAAAAAAGTTGATAAATAACTAGGAGTATAAACTAAGCCTCACAAATAATTTGATGCCTTGACAATCCAGAAGTGCTTACTTTAAGTTTTCTAATTACCTTTGTGCATAACTGGTTATAATCACGCACACACAATAGTAAGGAATCCTGACTAGGGAAGGGACTTGACTGATATGACTGTTCGAACATGTTGAGGCCAACAATTTTTGTTTTGCTGAGGGCTGAAATCTCAAACCATATGATTTTCTTAACACTGCTTTGCCATGACAATTTTAATTTTCTTCTAGCTATTATACATTGCTTGAGGACAAGAATAGCTTAAGTTTGGGGTGTGATAACTCCGTAAAAAGACTCAATTTCTAATCTTTTCACTTAAGTTATTGCTCGTCTAAACAAAGTATGCACAACATTTTAGTTGCATTTAGTTGCATATAGCTTATGTTAGCTTGTGGTAGATAAGTTTTACTTAGGCAAAATTTATTTGGTTTGACTGATGCTACTAAGGAGAAAGGGTTGTGTGGATTGTGTTTGTGCAGGATATTTATAGAGGAAGAACATTTCAGTCGTGACAATGTAAATTTGCAAGGGCCAACGGAACAGATAAGAATGTGAGGGGGAGATTTATATCGCCGAGGCAAGGTTTATCTGAAGAATCTGAAGCGGGTATGACGAAACCACCTATGTCACACACCAACTGGATGACCTACTTCACGTGCAAGCAAGCCTTAATTATTCTGACAGCCGCCAGCCACCTTTCTTTTTTAAGTTTTGGCATATAACAATGGTTATTTAAGGAATCTCCAAATTATGCGAAGTCCTAGGAGATTCTTCCCTATAAATAACCAGCCGTAGCCGCCAAAGAGTAGGCAAGAAAGAAGAGAGAAGAACTTTACTTAAGGTATGAGCAAGCAACTTCAATGCTTTCTCACCGTTTACAACCAACCTTCCTTGGTGTCCTCCATAGTCAGGCTGTAGCAGAGCGGTGATCAGGTCTCGAGAGAGGCTGATCACCAATGCAGGAACGGTGGTGATCAGAATTGTCACGATAGAGTCCTCGGTTTTGGGAGTCGTTCTTTCTTTGTTATTAATCTTTTTTTATATATTTGGGGTTGTATTAAACGATGATAATTGGATGACTTTTTGATAGTACCATGATTGTCTTAATTGGTGTTAAACTTTGTTTTGCCTAAACAATTATTTTATGTTTTATGAATGATGAATTATGTTTTTGCTCATGATTGTTTTGTTCATTGTTTGAATATTTTACTTTGACACTGTAAGAGCATCGAGAGATCGCCTGGAATTTTGGTAAAACATGTCTTGGTAATGTAAGAGCATCGAGAGATAACCTTTTGTCTAGATAGTGATTCTTAGATTAGAGAGAATTAAGATAGATCTACGTGAACAATGGAATGAATCCGGGATGGTGAAGTTCTAACTTGTTTACCTTGGAGATAAGGAGCGAGTTTCAATCGACTAAAAGGGATAGACGCTAGAGTAGGATAGACAATGCCTATAGTTCACGCTGAGAGGTATTGCTACAACAACAGTTGACAAACCAAGGGTTGTAGTTAACGCTGAGGAGTATTGCCATAGCAACCGTCTAAGAATACCTAGTAATCCTGTCGGACAACTTAAGAAAGTCATAATAATTCAATCTAGACTTAGAAAAATTGTTGTCAATACAAAAGTTTAGCATAAGTGCTATGTGATAAGTCTAAATATGTGAGGTTGTTTGCATTATATCAACACTTGTTTTATTTTATTCCAGCATTCTGCATATTTATTTTTCCTAAACCAAACTTTTCTGCAATCATTATATCATTTATTTGTTTTATTAATATTAGTTCTTAAGTTGACAACCTAGTAGGAATTAGTTTGTGACACTAGTTCTAGTTGTGGTGAAGATAAATTGCTCGACCAATCCCTGTGGAGATGATAACTCACTTACCCTATATTACTTGATTCGATTGTGTATACTTGCACAAAATTGCTTGCCTTAGCATAAGCATTTACAAGAAATCAGTACCATCAGACAATTTCTTGATATTCACACACAAAGGACAATCATCATAATACTAGAGTAACTTGGTTGCCCTGACCGTTTCTAAGCATCACATAATGGTAAATCTTAAGTCATCCTATCTTGTTTGATTTTTAGGTAAGAATTGAGTTAACTTGTTTGTTTTCACATGCATTGAATACTTTAGGCTCATATGAACTCAAAACACCCAAGCCCAAACCTCAGAACCAGATGAATTAAATTGGCCAAAAATAATTGTGGGTATCGATATTATGCTAACAGAATCGATTTCGACCCCTTGGGTATCGATACTCACCCTAAATATCGATGCCACAAATAGCTTCGATGTTTTGGAAAATGCCTTGGTATCGATACTCCTATGGGGCATATGGATACTCTACCCTGGGTATCGATACACCTGTTAGTATCGATAAAAAAGTTGGTTTTGATTTTTTCAAAATGTCTTAATATCGATACCAACCCTCTGAGTATCGATTCTGAACACTGAATATCGATACTCCTTCATACTCCTTGAAGGAGTATTGATACTACCCTTATAACATGCTTGGTTTTTGCCTTTCACAAAGAACAGTATTGGTATTGTTTTTTCCAGTACTGATATCAACGGACTAGAATACCCAATTTTGGGCATGAAAATACCTCTAAACTCACTCATACACTCCTCTAAGCCTAAAAAAGCTTATTAAAGCCTTATTTGAAGTCTTAAAGGGTAAAAGTTATCATCTTTCATGCTTACAAGCAACAAAAATTGACCTTGCCATGAAATTACTCTAGCAGGCTTAAATGAACAAAACATACCAAAATGCACATCTAATGACCTACAAGCAGTATGTCAAGTTAGAATCGTGTTACCTTGAAGGTAGGTGATTGAAAAACGTACTCAAATCACCCAAGGACTAATTTTTCCTTGCCTCTAGCCTTTGAGCTATCCCTTTTCTCTTACACTAATCAAAACATGTTTAATAATTTGTTAGCTCATTTTAAACCTTAGAAAGAGGCCAAAATCGTTTCCTTACAACTTAAACCTCATAAAATGAATCAAAACTTAGAATTTCATAAACCCACACTAAAATATGTTTTTTTGAAACTTGGCCAAAACTTATAAAAGTGGGTGAATGAAAGCTTGGGAATGAAGGTTGTAGTTCTTACCTTAAATGCTCAAATGGATGCTTGAAACTCTTAAAGTTTCCTACTTTAACTTGGTTCTTGAAGAGAAAGAAAGGCAAAGAGAAGAGAGGAAGAAGAAAAGGTTTTGAGGATAAAAATATATAATTCAGACGTGAGATCATCCCAAATTAATGGGAATCAACTTTGATTCAAGTAAATGGGTAAATTATTCACCTAGTCCCTCCTCATTTGCTTCATTATTAAAATCATTCCTTGTTAAGCTTATTGGGCTAATCACTAACCCAAATCATATCCTTTTGGGTCAAAGCTTGATATACTAAGGGAAATTTCATCCTCAAAATTGTTACCTTCATAGAAGAGATACAAATACTAAATTTTCATAGCCTCTTCGTATTCCTATGTCACTTACTCAATGCCATAGTTTCTCCACGAAACCTTTACTACATGTATCCTCTTATTTCTTAGCTCATTCACGTCTTGGAAAGGATTCATATTGATTTTTCTTAATAAGTCAGGTCTTGTCTCACTTCAACTTGTTCAAGGGGATGACATAGGACAGGACGGCTTGGATCAGCATCTTTGAAGCATGGAGATGTGAAACATATTGCGAATACACTCTAACTTTATAGGCAAAGCTAACTGATAACCCACTAGACCAACTCTCTCCAAAACCTCATATGGCCTGATGAATCGCGGGTTCAACTTACCTTTGCTTCCAAACTGAGTACCTTTTTTCAAGGGGAAACTTTGAAATTTCCCACAAAAAAACTCAATATCCTTGCACTTCAGTTCAACATACGACCTCTGTCTATTAGTAGCCTCCTTCAAATGACCCTGAATTAACTGAACTTTTTTTCTAGTTTCTCAGATCAAGTCAGGCCCTACTATCTTGCCTTCACTAAGATGCTTTCAACGCAAAGGAGTTCTACACTTGCACCTATACAAGGCTTCGTACGGAGCCATTTGAATATTTGCCTTAAAATTGTCATTGTACACGAACTCTACCAAGGGTAGATGATCCTCCCAACTATCCTTAAGATCCAAAACGGTGCATCTAAGCATATCCTCTAAAATTTGAATAACTCATTCAGATTGCATGTCTGTCTGAGGATTAAAGGTGGTGCTATAATACAGTTTAGTACCCAAAGCCCCATGCAGTGCTTTCCAGAACTGAGAGGTGAACCACAGATCTATGTCCAAAATGATCGAGATAAGGACTCCATGTAATCTCACATCTCACGGATGTACAGTTGAGTCAATCTTTTAACATGTAGTCCATACGAATCGGAAGAAAAGGAACAGATTTAGTTAATCGATACACTACAACCCATATGACATCATGCCAAAATCGCATCGTCAGTAGATCAGTTAAGAAGTATTTGTCACCTCCCATTTCCACCGCGGAATCTGAATTGGCTGCATTAATCCTGAGGGGACTTGATGTTTCGTCTTGACTTGTTGGCAAACTAAGCAGTTAGCAACAAACTCAGACTTCTCTCTTCACGCCCGACCACCAATACAATGGTTATAGCTCTTGGTACATCTTGTTGCTACCCAAATGAACTGACAGTGGACTACAATACACCTCATGAAGGATCTTGTCACGTAATTGCCTATCGGTCAGTACACATAAAGATCCTCAGAAGTACAGTACGTGTCCATCATGTAACTCAAAACTTAGGGCCTTACCTTGGATGACTTGTTGTACTAGGGCCTTCAATCGGTTGTCTGAACCTTAGAACCTCTTAACTTCACCCGCTAACTCAGGCTTAACTCTCAACTCAGCTAACAAACAACCCAAATCAGTCAAACTCAGACGCGCTAGCAAGGCTCACAACTCTACCAAATCTTTCTGCTTAAGGCATCTGCAACGACATTTGCTTTACCCAAAGTTTTACCCATCTTCGTCAACTCTTTCTGAGTGAGCAGATACTTAAGGCTCTTGTGATCTATGAAGGTGTTACACTTATCTCCAAACAAATAGTGACTCCAAATCTTCAACGTAAAAACCATTGCATCAAGGTCCAATTCATGGGTAGGATAGTTAAACTCATGAAGCTTTAACTGAAAGGACGCATACGCCACAATCTTTCATTCTTGTAATAAGATGCACCCCAAGCCATTTATTGACGCATCTTTAAACATGGTGAAGTCTTTACCGGACTTTGGTTGTGTTAAAATGGGGGCTTACATGAGGATTTCTTTCGTCTAATCAAAACTCTCTTGACGTTTATCATTCCATACAAAAGGAACTCTTTTTATTGTAATTTGGTCAACAGTGCCACAATCATGGAGAAACCCTTAACCAAACGATAGTAGTACCCCACTAGGCCTATGAAATTGTGCATCTCGATGAAATTCTTATACGATTCCACTCTAACACGACCTTAATCTTCTGAATGTATACTCAGATGCCCTTGGCTACCACGTATCCCAAAAATACAACTTTGATTAACCAGAACTCATATTTTCCAAACTTGGCATATAAGTGACATTCCTGAAGTATCTACAAAACGACCCTGAGATATTGATCTTGATCTTCCTTATACCAGGAGTACACAAGAATATCATTTATGAAAACTGCTACAAACTGATCCAGATAAGGATGGAAGACTATGTTCATCAAATCCATGAATATGGTCGGGGCATTGGTGAGTCTGAAAGGCATCACGAGGAACTCGTAATGGCCATATCTTGCTCTGAAAGTGGTCTGGCAACGTTGACATACTTGATTTTCAACTAATAGTACCCTAACCTCATATCTATTTTAGAGAACACACAAATGCCCTTAATTTGGTCGAACAAATCATTAATCCAAGGAAGAGGGTAGTGATTCTTGATAGTCAACTTGTTCAGTTGTTAATAGTCGATGCACAACCTCATTGAACTATCCTTTTTCTTGACAAAGAGGATTGGTGTTCCCTTAGATGAAAAGCTTGGTTGAATGAAACCCCTATCCAACAATTCTTGAATTTGATTCTTTTGCTCTTTTAACTCTATCGGTGCTATGTGATATGGTGCTATGTGATATGGTGCAATGGACACCGGAGCTAAACATGATAGTACCTCAATACTAAACTCAACTTCACGATCAGGTGGTAACCCAAGCAATTGCTCCGAAAATAAATCAGAAAACTCTCACAGTACAAATGTCCTCAATCATCGTAACATAAACTTGTGTATCCATAACACACGCAAAGAAGGCTTCACACCATTGACTCAATAATCTTTGAACCCTATTTGCATAAATAACTTTGGTAAAGCAACCCATACTCCCATTGGTTATCACTAACTTGTGTCATGCTTGGAGAGCCAATCCATACCTAGGATCACATCGAACTCCTAAAACAATAGCTCCATTAGGTTAGCTAAGAATACCTCACCCTGAAGCTCTACGGGGAAACGATAGTGAACCTTGTCAACTAAGACTTCTAATCCTAAAGACAAGACACTTTGACCCCTACTGCTAAATCCTCAGTGGGAATGTTTCTTTCTCGGACCAAATCGTAATAAATATATGAGTGGGTGGAACCTAGATCTATTAATACAGTAACAAGAACGAAAAAATGTAAAGATACCTATAATCACATCACGAAAATCACACTCCTCATGGACTCTAACGGCATACTGGAACGAGGCTACCCTGGGTACCTAAATGGTCTCGGATCTAGTAGCACCCCTACTATACTTCCCTGAAGCAACTCCACCACCCCTCCAGGGACCTCAGCCTCACTGAAAGGATTGAGTATAACTCTGAGATGAAATAGGGGCTAAACTCTAAGCTCGGGGATGTCCTTAACAAAATGGTCCAAAGACCCATAGCTAAAACAGCCTCCGGTCGCTCAGTAACACTTCCGGGGTGTCTACGCCCACAAGTCGCACACACTATGTGAGTTGGTGTATACTCACACCTACTAGGTCTTGAACCACCAGTTGATGAAAAAAGGCCTCCTACGGGAGTCAAATATGCCTCCATGGTCTGACCTCTAGCCTATCCCTTTAGACAGCCTTATTGGTGGTTTCCTTGAACTCTATGGGCCCCTGACCAACTTCGTTGAAGACTGAGATAGTTTAACAGCCTCTAGAGCCCTCCGGATTTGACCCGCTGAGTCACTCACCATCTGAGCTCTCTTGAACAAAATTCTCTCAATTGTCTTTGCCTGGTGAGTCAACTTTACAAAAGTACGAGGGATCAACTACTAAAGAAGTCTGAATATCCAGGTGGAGCCCTCTCTGAACCTCCGACAATTGTGAGTCTCTGTCAAAATGAGCTCTGGAGCATAGTTATTTAATCATAGAAATTCCTTCTCATACCCAAGTATGGTCTTGTCACCTTGCATCAAATGCAGAAACTAATCCCTTAAATTATCAATATGGGACTCCCAAATGTATTTCTCCCTAAACTCTATCAAGAAGAACTCACAGGTAGGTCTCTCTAGCTTCATCGCCAACTTAATGTTCTACCACCAGTTGATTATGCCACCCTTTAGAATGGCGGTGACACACTCAAGCTTGCGCTCAAGAATAAGATGCAACTGACATAACGTGCAGAGTGTCTCCTGGAGCCACTAATCTATAGAGATGGGGTCATCATCCCTAAATCTATAAAAGTCAAATGCCCTATACCTACGGACCCTCTCGACAGGGGACTCTTGAGGTGCCACTGTAAGCTGAACTGGGGGTACAGGTAAGGGAGGTGGTATATTAGACATATTTAGAATAGAATGAACTATCTAGCTAAGCATAGAGGTTAGATCATAAAAAGAAGTAACCTCACTGAATCCTACATCTGCAAGTACCTCATGCTCAGAATATGGGGTGTACTCGTCATCCAAATATCCAACTAAGGAGGTACGACTATCCTTCTGTCCCTCGTGACTAGGTATTAAAATGTCAGCCGTAAATAAATCATGAAATTAGGAAGGAAAGAAAGGTCACGATCATCATTCTAAAATCTTAAGTACTCTTGACACTCTAGTGGCATTTACTCACATAGACACTTATAGAATTTGACCCACGGGTCCTAGGAATGGCCAAACATGGATGGTCTGATACCAATAAATATAACACCCTAATTTAGTTTGACCTGAAGATATATGGATTAATATGCTACATAGGACCACTAAAATGGTCATTACAAAACATTCTTTTCAAAATATTTGTAATCATCAAGATAGTTCATCATCATTGCAGTCAAAATCAAATCCAACGTTCACAAAATATGAGAGTTCCCTAAATACGTAGAATACAACAATAGAGTTTAAAAACAAAATAGAGTTTTGACTTGATTATAAAAGGTTCGCAAAGAATACATGCTCTTAAAATAGACTCAAGACATACTCTGTAAATCTTCTAGTCTGGAATATAGGGATGTGATAAGCTCCTCAACGATCCTCTCTGCTAACCTACACACAGAAACACATTCCATACGTTGAGCTCACAAGTTCAATGCCATGAGAATAACTATGCAATACTACATATAATAATTACATGAATATACTGTTGTGTAAGGTCTTAACATGTATAAGCACAAAACACTATGAGATAGGCCAAGTAGTGTGGCCAAGGAAATTTATGTGCATCTCAGACAATAAACTAGTACGTCTAAAGCCTGATAGCTTCAGGTTAAGGACCAGAATTTACGTTCTTCAGTACTTAGAGCCCTTAGTCTACCTCATATATTTGATAGGTTGGGTGGGGATCGAAATTCATCATGCAACAAAAGCTCACATTCTAAACCTATTCAAGTATAAGGTACAATTCTAGAATTTACTTGCATCAAAATTCATATCGGCACGACCCGAAATTCACATGCATCAGATGCATAACATAAGACAATATTTGTATATTCACACACAAAGGATGATCGTCATAATGCTTGAGTAACTCAAGTGTCCTGACCGTTTCTCGAGCATCGCACAAAGGCAAACTGTATGTTATCTTATCTTGATTGATTTCTAGTGAGAATTGAGTTAACTTGTTTGTTTTCACATGCATTGAATACTTAAGGCTCATTTGAACTCAAAACACCCAAGCCCAAATATTCGAACCAAATGAATTAAATTGGCAAAAAATCACCGTGGGTATTGATATTGTGCCAATAGTATCAATACCGCGGTATCGATACTCACCTAAGTATTGATACCATAAGTAGCTTTGATATTTTGAAAAATACCTTAATATCGATACTCCTATGGGAAGTATGGATATTGTGCCTGGGTATTGATACTTCGTGAGTATTAATACCAAATTTGGCTTCAATGTTTAAAAAAAATGTCTCAATATCGACATTAACCCTCTAAGGAACCCCAAATATCGATACTCCTTGAAGGGGTATCGATACTACCCTTATAACATGCTTGGTTTTTCCTTTCACAAAGAACAGTATCGGTATTGTTCTTCTAGTACCAATACGAATCTTACCATCAAATTACTCTAGCAGGTTACATGAACCAAAATGCACATCCAATAACCTACATGCAGTATGGTCAAGTTAGAATTGTGTTACCTTGAAGCTATGTGACTGAACAACGTGCTCAATCACCCAAGGACTAACTTCTCATTGCCTATAGCCTTTGATCTATCCCCTTGCTCTTGCACTAATCAAAACAAGTTTAATGAGTTGTTAGCTAATTTTAAACCATAGAAAGAGGACAAAAACGTTTTCTTACAACTTAAACCTCATAAAACAAACTAAATCTTATAATTTCATAAACCCTCACTAAAACATGTTTTTGTGAATCTTGGCCAAAACTTACAAAAATGGGTTTGAATGAAAGGTTAGGGAGTGAAGGTTATCGTTCTTCACTTGAAGGCTTAAATAGATACTTGAAACTCTTAAAGTTTCTTACTTTAACTTGGTTCTTGAAGATAAATGAAGCTAAAAAGAAGAGAGGAAGAAGATAAGCTTTTGGGGGAAAAGAGAAGATATAATTCAGACATGAGATCATCCCAAATTAATGGGAATCAACTTTGATTCAAATAAATAGGTACATTATTCACCTAGTCCCTCCTCATTTGCTTCATGTTTAAAAACATCCCTTCTTAAGCTTATTGGGCTCATCACAAGCCCAAATCATATTCATTTGGGACCAAAGCTTGATATACTAAGGGAAATTTATTCTAAAGCCCAATCAAAAAAAACACAAAACATATAACCTGTATTTTGGGGGCGTTACAATATATCATTGTCACCTAAGTTATATGAAGTCATTGATCTGCATAACATCTTCATGACTACTCTTTTTATGTATTTTATCATTTTATCCTTTATATGTAGAATAGGCACAAGTCTGGAATAGTCACGCTTGTATCGCCCATCTATTATTTCTCGATATGTAGAGTAGACTAAAATAAACGAACAACTTATGATATCTTATATCAACTTGTTCGAGCATGACCATACATTTCTAGTCTCGCTCAATCAAATGGTCTGTGATATATTTCCTATTATGTAGGAAGGACAAATCCTATCTTGATCATTCACACCTCACTACATATATCGTAATATGTTCAATATCAGTCTTTATAGTGCAACAGTTACGAGCATGTTTAACTGTATCGGAGCATACAACAATATATTTTGACATAATAATGATTCTAGTCTAAGGATCATATATATAGTCATCACCATGAGCAATATTATGATCGTCACATAATAATTCAAGAAATATACTCGTAGCGGGTAAATCCAATATATTGTTCTATAACAACATACTCATGTATCCACTTTGACATCTCTATATTAATGACAACTCATTGTCATCAATCAACTCCATGTTAGCCTTAAACGTATTATTATTGCGTGTGCCCATAATAATCATATTATTATGTGGACTTTATTACAGTTTATGTTAGAAATAGAAATACAACTAAAAATAATAGTTGCAATGCCTTTATTCAATAAAACTGATAAACAAAAAGAATGATTGCAATCATCTCATGATAGGTCTTTGGACATACTATAACACTATTTCCTATTGGTGTTATGGTTCATGCTTAGAAACCTTAACCTATGCCTTATATATGATAACATTTTTGAACGAGATGCAAGACAAAAGGAAATATCAAATGGACAGATGCAAAAAAAGGTTGTGAGGTTGTTGGTGGGGATGGATCTTTACTTTCTAACTTATAAATTTGTGTTTTCTGCTTATCTGCTTAATATTGATGTTGCTTATCTGCTTGAGACTAGGGTTAAAGAGAATAAAATATAAGGGTTTGTTATTGTTGCTTTTGTTGGGTGGTATTGGGTAGCTAATTATAATTGTGTGAGTAATGGTCGGGTTTGGGTTATTTGGAGAAACGATACACAACTTAGGAATGCTCGTGTTTATGACCAGTCTGTTTCATTGGTTGGGTAATTTATGGATATTGATTTTGGTGTTATTGTTGTTTATGGTAGCACTAATGATGTGGTTTGAAGGTCCCTTTGGAATCAATTAAAGGATATCGGGCTAATATGGATTATGTTCCTTGGATTGTGGGGGGACACTTCAATGTCTGTTTATTTCTCTGAAAACTCTGGAATGGGTGATTTAGAGAAGCATACTACGTAAACTCTTAGGGATTGTATGGAAGGTCCCAACCTTGCTGACTATTCATTTAGTGAACATATGTTTAGTTGGTCAAACTATCAAGGTAATACATTTTTTGCAAGAAAGTTGGACAGGTTGCTTGTTAATACCCAAAGGTTGATTGATGTTCCTATCTCAGTTGTGAAGTTCCTCGCATCTGGTGTGTCAGACCATTATCCTACTGTAACATCCCAAAAGTCGGGTCAGTGACCAAAATGAAAGTTTTTAAAATTTAGTAATCAATTTCAAAAAAGATTAAAAATTTAGGGACTTAATTAGAGAATTTGGTGTTGGAGTTAATATAAAAGTTTAAAAGTAGAAAGGATATAATGGTTATTTGGTAAGAAAGATTTTTATTTTCCCTTTATAAGGGATTTAACCACGTGGAAATGAGAAAATGAAAAAGGAAAGGAAAAGTCTAGAGAATGGGAGCTTCTTCTTCCTCCACTCCACCATGAGCTCATTTTAAAGGTGAGAATGTTTTCTGTTGGTTAATTCTTGTAAGTTTTGAGTTGGTTAATTCTTGTAAGTTTTGAGTTGGTTTTATTCTTGGGATGTTAAGAAAGCTTAAGGGAAACTTAGGGTGGCTTAACACTAAAAGAATTTCAAGTTATTGGTGATTGAAGAAAAATGGTTTTAAGTGAATTGATGAGAAATGTTAATAAATGGATTTTGAAGTTGAATTTGACCTGTCATAAGTTGAAGTAAGAGATTCAAAGTGTTAGAAATAAATTTGGAACATATTGATTTATTGTCATGATTATTGAATTCAAGTGTACTAGTTAGATATGGGAAGTTAAGATGAGTTAAAGTGAAAATATATGGTTTAAGTATATATAGTTGAGTTAAAAGCATGAAAGGGTTAAATAAAGGGAATTTAAGTGAAATATTGGAAATTTTCGGGTTAAAGAAGTATATTTTGGGTTAGTAGTATCGTATTGGTTGAGTAAGTACCGATACTACAAGGCAAATTATGTGATAATTATGTGTAGGGTATCGATACTGCATGAACAATATCGATACCATAAGGCGGAAATGGGATAAATATTCATGGGGTATCGATATTGAAGTGGTAGTATCGATACCATGGGTATCGATACCAATGTGGAGGTATAGGTACCATTCTTGAGATGAAATTATAGAATCAAAAATGGGTATCGATACCATGGGAGGGTATCGATACTACAAGCATAGAGGTATCGGTACCGTGCTTGTAGTACCGATACTACTTAAGTTAGAAATTAGGAATTATTGCTTTATTTTATTTACATTGGTATGAATCTTGTTGAGTAGTTCGAATCCTGAGATTTATTGGATTGTATATTTGTGTAGATAAAGATCAAGAGAAAAGTCCGGACAAGTCAACCAAGTAATAGTCATTGAGAAAGAGATAAGAGATCGATATTGACTAGTGAGGACATGTGAGTGCATATTAGTGGGTATATGATGTTTAATGGAAATAAGACTAGTGATAAGTCTTTTTCCTATAATAGAATGTAAGAATTCATAAACATGAGCATTGTTTGATATGAGTATATGTGTTATATGTTATTATATATGTTACATGATTTGTGTGAATACATGTTAAAGTGGTAAATCTATGTCATATGATATATATGATAATATGAACATAAAGAATTGTATAAACATGTGATATGTGACTATATATGATACATGATATAAGTGACTTCATGAGAAAGTGATATAAGCTATGAGATCATACGAAAATGTTATATGAGTTATGTGATAAGAAGCTATGTGATAAGAAGCTATGAGCCTATGTGATATGAATATTTGAATATGTGAAATTATATAAAAAAAATGTTCATGTTATGTGACATGAGAGCTAGAGGTATAGTTGGCATGCCAAGAGTCGAGGGTTCTACGTGGTCCTTCGGGACATATATGTAATCCTTTGGAACATATATACAGTACTTTGGTACACCTATTTGGTCCATTGGAATATGTATGTGGTCCTTCGGGACATATTGTGGTCATTCGGGACATTTCTATGCGGTCTTTTGGGACATTCTTACGTGGTCCTTCGGGACAAATTCATATGCCCTTAGTGGGACTTTATAAGAGCTATGGTGACAGCATATGTGCACAACCTCTATGTACTCACATATCTTTAGTTCTCACAAGTGTACAATGGGCAAATAAAAGACATAATATAAGAAACATTGTGTGTGATATTATGTGTTTTGATATGTATAAATGTTAAATACAAGATTAAATGATATGATGGATTAAGGATAATAATATTGATAAGATAAGAAGATGAATGATTATGTTGATGAGATATGTGTAGGTATGTATTTGCTACATGAAATAGTATATGGTCATGTATGATACGATGATATGAAATAAGATTAATGATGATAATGAGTAGATAAGGGCATGTATACATTTAATTATATGGATATTGTAGACACTAAATGTTTATCTCGTTTTAATTTTTATTATTTTATTATTATTATTATTATTATATTTTTATTATTAATAATAAATAATTTTATTACATTTCAGGCCCAAAATACAACCAAACCTGGAGGCCCAACAGAATCCCAACCTGAGCTAGCCTAAAGGAAACCCTAAACCCAACAAGGGTTTCATCATCTCAGCCTCAGCTGCCAATGATCACAGCCGTTGGATTGGCTTTTATCCAACGGCCCAGATGGTTCCAGATGAAACCCTAGGGTATCATCAACCTAGGGCAAAGTCACTGCCTCTGCTGTCACCACACCGACGTTCCAACTGCTGCCACGTCTCACCGCCGAAGCCTCCAAAGCCAGCTGCCCCTCCACGCTGTAGCTCTATGGTGAATCACCACCATAGTCCGGTGACTCACCGAGGCTTCGACCCTTGTACCCGGTCCGACGAGAGCCTCATCGAGGCTATAAAACCATCACCGATCCTGCAAACAAAAGAGGAAAAGACGAAGGCAAAGACAGCAAAAATACGGGAAACTACCAACGATCCCAAAAAAATACCAATAGAAAGAAAAGAAAGGAGGGGGAGAGAGAGGGTTACCACGTCATCGGAGCTGCCACGTACCACCGGAGAACCGAAGCATCGAAGGTGATAATCTTAGATCTAGGGCGTTTGGTAAGGTTTTAGGCCAAAAAACCATAGATCTGGGTTTAGAAAAATAAGGGCTTTAATCGGGGGTAATTTTGAAATTTTCGGCCACCATTCACGGTGGCTGGCAACTGCCAGAATTCCCTCCGGCAAGGGAAGCTAGAGAGAATTCTCATCTCTCTCACTTAGAGAGAGAATGAGAAGAGAAAAATGATAAATAATGGCCCTTTGGGCCGGTTTAAAGGGAATATATACCCTCACCAAAACAATGTCGTTTTGGTGAGGGTATTTCTGTAATTACCCTCAAGGGTAAAACCCTTTCCGCAGCCTATCTATGTTTGTATCTTTACAATTTGGTCATTGAAACCAATTTATATATGTTTTAAATTGGTTTTTCAATTTTATTTACTTTATAATTTAGTTCCTGATATAATTATATATATTTTAGGTAAAGTAATAGATTTAGACCTTTAATTTTATTAATTTTCATTTTAGTCTCGAATAATTAATTAGGGTAAATTACACTTTTAATCACTTAGATCTTATAATATTACGAATTAGGGAATTTAATTTTAATATGTTATAATTTAATCACTACTTTTAATACTTTCATTTATTTTTAACTACAAGTTTTATTATTTTTATATTTTAGTACAATAATTTTAATTTTATATATTTTAGTCACTGTTTAGTTATATTTTAATTTTATTCTTTAAATTTCAATAAGTTTAATTCAATATTTTAATTATTATTATTTTATTTTAGTTATATATATTATTTGATTAATTTTATAAATTAATAATATTTATTTATTTTTAAATATTAAGAAATGACAGCCTTAAAATAACTAGATGTTCTATTTGGTATTTTAAAAATAATAAATATCATTCTTATAAAATATATATATTTGCTTTAATTTTATATAAATTATTTTAATTATGTTTTTATTTATTTATTTATTTATTTTTAAAATATTAAGAAATGGGCTGTCTTAAAGCAACTAGAAGTCATTTTTGATATTTTTAAATAAATAAATATACTACTTTTATAAATTATATATAAATTATTTTTTTAATTATTTTTTTAATATTTATTTATTTTTAAATATTAAGAAAGAGGTTGTCTTAAAGCAACTAGAAGTCCTTTTCTGATATTTCTAAGTAAATAAATACCTTATTTATAAAAAAAAATACATATATATTTATAAAAATTAATATATTTTCTTGGAATTATACTAATAAATTTGAAATCACGGGATTATGAATTAAATATATTTTTGAATTCTTAAATTCCCTATAATAGAGACAATTTATAATTAATGGGTACCAATTTTAGGCATTATAGGGGTGTTAATCCTTCCCTAAACATAATCGACCACGAATCTTTTTTTTACTAAAAAATTTTGGTTATAAGCAGATCAGTTTATCTTTTAAATTATGTTTTCTTAAAAACTATTTTAAAAGATCGTTTTTAGGTATTTGACCTATCTAACCAAAAAAGTCAATGGCGACTCCTAAAACATTTTATACTCTTGTATATTTGATTGCTTTTTAGATATTAATTTTTGTGTAAAAAATTCTCCTCACACACAACACATGCATTACATAAACATGAGCTCTATAGTTGAGCTCATTTCCCTTTTAAGTGGGAGTGAAAGTGACGTCTTCGTGAGAATTATTCTCCGTGTTAGACCTAGCAAGTAACTTTCAGGGTTCATATGCTTTATATCTTCGTGAGAATTTATTCTCGCGTCAGGCATAAAGAAATGTGTCCCCTCGAATTGAAATTGATCCACTTAAGTCTTTAATGGACTAGGATTGAGGGTTTGGCAGCCTAAGGGGGCACCAACAAGGACAGTTTGAGTACATTTACTCCTAGAACTGAAACCCTGCATATAATACACCCTAGAAATTCTCCTGATTTAAGACAATGCCAAACTTTGTCCGTAGTTGTATACAAAGGAGAAATAAGCCCTAGCTTTTAATTTATTTAATTTATTTTTTTCCTCTAAATAAATGCCTATGAACTAGTAATCATGCAGTTAGGTTAATTTTTCCAAACAAATCATGGAACTAGAAAGCATGAGGTTAGGATATATAAATACCATAATAGATAGAATATTTTCTTTCCATTAATTGGTACTAACCATTTTATTTTTTTCTTATTTTTTATTTTTATTTTTTCATGCATTTTATTTTGCTCGAATTTGTTTATATTGATTTCTTTTGTTTGCATTGCATGATCA
Organism: Hibiscus syriacus; assembly: GCF_006381635.1. Taxonomy (NCBI): domain Eukaryota; kingdom Viridiplantae; phylum Streptophyta; class Magnoliopsida; order Malvales; family Malvaceae; genus Hibiscus; species Hibiscus syriacus. Next base: position 886,811 of record NW_024063289.1, on the reverse strand, counting down.
TGGCATAACCAAAAGGTGTTGATTTGAAAGATTGTTCATCAAATTGGAAAGTTTTCATAAATGGACAAAACGTTTTATGATCAAACAAAATATGACGTAGCCAAGGAAATACATCCTGAGGAAACTTCAAGGATAGAAGCGAGCTATGCACACAAAGATCCTGTTAGATTGATACTAAATGCATTCTACGGTAAGAGTATCAGTCGGGGCATTCAGAATAAAGAGGTTTTTATGAAGCTCAAGCATGTTATTTGAAGGATCAAAACGAGAAATTGAGCACAAAAATCGAAACAATGCATGAAGATTTCCAAAAGATTAGTCAAGCCTTTCAAAATATTGGCATAGAAAACACCTCAGAAGAGTGGATAACAGGGTCACCAAACTGAAAAAGAGTTGCGACATACATGAACATCTTATCAAAGAACTCCGTCACAATAAAGATTCTCTTACAAGGGAGAATGAGCAACATTGTCTACAACTCCGAAGGTTGACACAGAAGATGAAGGAAAAAGAGAATATCATGGAAGAAGTTGCAGTCCAGATAAGCAATATAGCCAATAAGTTGATAGACTTAGCTAACTTCACAAGGAATTGAAGTATACTGGTAATTCAACTGTTGAGCATGAATGGAAACTAACTTGGCTTTAGAGAAGTTAGGAGAGAAAGTTATCCCCTATATGTAAAGTTTTGTTGAAGTTAGGACTGAAAGTTGTCCCCTACATGTAAAAGTTTTGTTTGATGCACCGAAACTTTTGTGTTCAATGAAATCTGTTTTAAGATGATCACTCTTGAGCAACACCTTTTCATACATACATTTGCATTTTGTATCTTTGCATTTTCATTTTTGCATTTGTACTTTTATGTTTTCTTTTGTATTGCATAATTTGCATTCTTATTTTTTCATTTCTACATCTTTGTATTTGCATTTGCATTTTCATCTTTGCATTTTTAAATTTTCATTGTTGCATTTGCATCTTTGCATAATTACATTTTGTTTCAAACTATCTTACATACATTTAATCATGAAAACATGGGAATAATTCGTGTAGGATTCCATGATAGAATTTCTAAAATCAAATTGAAGCTAACTTGGTCTTCCTAAATAAGGATAAGAGCCATGAATGACATTTTAGCAAGGGTTGGTAGAATTGAGAAACTACAAGAGCAACTTATCAAGACTCAACAAGAAATGACTGATCATGCAAAAAAGTTCCAGGCTGATTCAAAAGAACAATTGACCACGTTAATGGACATGATGAATGATATGATCCATGGAGAGAAACCCTTAGAGGATCCCACTGTAAAGGCTGCTGTGAATAAGGTTCTGAATGATAATGATGAGTTTGAAACGATATTGTCTGATGATCAAGAACCTATTAGAGAGCATGGTAATTCAAGACAACTTCAAGATTTGGTCCCAAGGGTCAATTTAAGGAGTCTGGTGAATACTACCCCAATTATAGCTGAAATGAGCATCCAGAACCCCCTCGATCATAGGAGAGCATTTAGTCGTTCAGAATGATCAAGGAAAGTGAAAATCTCTTGAGCGAGAAAAACTCTGAAGGTGTTTCAAGAATTTATCTCAAATCTGTACCCTCATTTGGTTAAAGGTCAATACATTACACCAAGATTGGTGAAAGTGTCACCAAAGCCTTATGCCCATTTCTATGATCAAAATAGCTTCTGTAATTTTCACTTGGGGGTGTTGACACAAGAAATAGGGGGCAGATAAGGATGAAAATCCTGGGCCAAGTACACAGTCAACATTCGAGGAATGATAGAGAAAGATAAAATAAACAAGTGGAAGTTGCTATCTACCACTGTAGTACTTTCTACTTTCAGCATCTTGTTTGAACATGTTTTTGTTCCTTTTTATGTCTTGTGTGCAATAAATAAATTCGTGTTACTTTTATGGTTATGAACAAGGAATTAAATTTTAATCTTGAAATTTTTGAGTATCAAGTAGATTCAATATTCTTTTTCAAGAATTATAAATCTTTGGCAAGTGGTAAAATTATACATTCCATATCTCATCCAACGCCAATTACTTGATCCTTACAAAAACCAAATCCTGATATACATTTATCTAAGACTCTGAAGTCATGTCTCTACTTGTTTTTGAGACACCAAATCCAGAAGTTTACCTTCTTGGGTAGAGTTGATTGGTTTATAACATTATACCATATACCTGACTTCAAAAGTCACACCTTTGTCCTTCCAAATACAGAACCATCATAAACCAAAAGACCTCAAAATAACCAAACTTTCAATTATCCGTGAATCTTCCTGCAAGAAGAGACGAGATGAGGCATAATGGACCAACTTATCAAAGATAATTTTGAGTGATTGGGGCATACTCAAAGCAAGAAGAACAAAAAAAGAGAGATTGAATAATTATATCATGCATTAATTACATTATTAATCTTGAATATTCATCCCCCTGGGGATACCTCTTTTTACAAAAGCTTTTGTGTATGAGATGACGAACGACATTGTTTCATTTATTCTTTCAAATATATGTATATATATATATATATATATATATCCCTTGTTGTCCCCTTTTGAGCCTATAATATTTTTCTTTTGATTCAACCCTAACCAAGGATCACCCTCCACACTGGGGGGACAAAGTGAAGGACATCTGCTCGCATGAGTAAAGATCATCAATCCAGATTTCGCTACAGAAGTAAGTCATAAAGTGATAAATATCAAGAACTACAAGGTAAATCAAATACAAAGTGCTTGAAATCAATCCATTCAAGAATAACGAAATAATTTCCAAAATGTAAGAGGAAAAGGAGGTGCTCAAAGCAATTGAAGTTCTATATTCATTCATCAAAAAAAAAAAAAAAAGAAAAGAAGAAAAAAAAAAGAAAAAAAAATTCAAGATGGGTGACTCATTGAGCCTCAAGCTATAAATGTTGATCAAGTGCAATTAGTTCAAAGATTCATATTCAACAAGAAGAGCAAGAAATGGCGAAGATATGAGAAAATGGAAATGAACAAAAAAAATTGACAGTCTAAAAGGATCCAAAAGAAGAATGACAAATAACAAAGCAGATCCAATTCAAGCAAAGCAAGATTGAAGGGATCAGAATGAATTGATCCTTGGTTCAATTACCATTAAACACTTGTTTGAGCCTTTTTATCTCTTTATTTCGTAACCATAAGCCCTGGCCTACGTTACGTGCCCGAAAAGTCCATTCTAATCATACATGAATTTCTATGTGAAATAGACTATCTTTAGATTTCATTTCGCTTCTCGGAATTGATTTTTATTTACAAAAATTGGTTTTTAAAATCTTTAATGCATGATTAAAAAATGATAAAATGGGGGTTCAAGACGTAAAATTTCTAAATAACGTCTTGAAACCAAAGGATGATTCGAGTTAAAAAACCTGAAAAGGTGGCTCGAATATTGAATGGTGCAACAACGACATAAGAGACGATCTTAAGCTCTTAATGAAGCACCACACATCCCAAAGACGTTCCTAAGAGTCTGAAATCAAGAAGTATCTCTATGAGATGAGCATAAAAACCATTTCTTCAAGTTAGTGAAAGTTCAAAGATACATATATCCTGGACCAACTTGAAGAGACCTTACTTTACCAGAATCAACCTACACCTTAAATCAGTCAATAATTTTGACACTTTCCATAGGACTATGATTTTTTGATTTAAAAGTGTTGTTGATTTATTTGATATTCATTAAATTCATGCTTATGATTTGCTATTGTGAATCTGTGATAGGCAACACTTTACAAAATTCTTTCATTCTTTGATAAAGAAAGGAGGAAAACATTTTCAAACAGGACAACCTTAAATGAGAAAGGTTCTGGAAGCAAGTTGTTGCCTATTCTACCTCTATTGTAGAAAAAGAATAAGCAAGGCCAGAATGATGAAGCATTTCACCTTCTTGAAGGCAAGGTGTCTGAGAAATCAAGAAAATCTGGAGAATTGAACTTGTAATGTCTCTCCTGTGACATTATTAGCCACTCATCAAGAAAGATTACCCTATTTAAAATGGACACTTATCTCATGCTGATGGCAATAAGCATCACCAGACAAGTTACTTCCCCCATCTATCAATCCATGTCCTCTAGCAGATCCTCGAATCACAGAGCTATAAGTCTCATTAAGTGTATTATGGGAATGAACAAGTCCCCCATCTGCACTCTGGTTATACCATGATGTTGGCTCAAGTCTTGATACATCATTACTGCTTCTTCCATGTCGATCATTTTCCTTGTCAGGATTATATCCATTATGTCCTTCAGAAGATTGTTGAACTTGAAATTGAGAACTTATAGGCACAGAATAAGACATTGGAACAGATTCTACATTTGTAGGCCTTTCATATGGAGTAGCATTGGTTACAGGATTCCAAAAGTAGAGATAACCATTTTTACCATCAACTAAACCTTTCCATGGTTTGGGAAAAGTGGGATATAGTAGTGCGTATCTTGGAGCAGCAGAAGTGACAGTCACTGTAGCATTCATTGCAAGAAAATACACTAACAAAAATCTTCTAGTTCATCCCAATTATGTTTATTTCTTCCATTAAGGTTGTTACACGGGATGCCACCGACAACAAGGTTAAATCCTCCAAATCTACTCATCAATTACTCTACCCGATCATCATTCAGTTCTTGCACATCTGCTTTCAAAGGTATACCGAGCCGATAGAGGGCAACCTCTGCACCACCGATCCCAGAGAAAAGAGACAAAACATTGATACCCTTGGGGAACATGTCTCTTAAGACCGAAAGATGATAAGCCACTGTGTCGACCTAGAATGAATTACCAAGCGATTTACACCACTCTGTCCGACTAGATCCCTCTAGATCCAAAAAATGGGCACCTCATTTAGAAAAGGCACATATCTCATACATTTCCGTCAGAATGATTGATTACTTCTTAAGTTTGTGACAACATGAAGAGAATTCCTCAAATTACTTGACAATATGTTGTTTTGTAACACCAGAATGAGAGCATTCAAGATTAACAGATTTGTGTACAGATCAAAGTACAACAACAGTGTATTATCAAAATTGGATCTCGTGGAGATCATGATATTCAAGTCAAACAGATGTTAAGAATGAACTATAAGCAAATGTTAGGGCATATTTAAAGGCCCAATTCAGAAAAATCCATATGAGACATCTTGAAAGCCCATTTCAACCAGAAATAGAATGTTGGGCATTTTGAAGGCTCATGGCAATATGAATATTTGGGTATTTTTGGAGGCTCATCTAAACAAGAAGTAATGTTGAATGCATTTTTGATATATGTATCAGCAAATGTTGAGGCATTTTAAAGTCCACTTCAGACAGATCCATGTGGGGCATTTTGAAGGCACGTTAGTATGAATATTTGGGCATCTTTGAAAGCTCATATTAGCTAGAAACAAATGTTAGGGCATGCTGAAAGCCCATTTCAATCAAAAATTGGAATATTGATGTATTTTGAACGTTTGTATTAGCAAATGTTGGGGCATGCTGAAAGCCCATTTGAATCAGAAATTGGAATATTGACGCATTTTAAACGTTTGTATCAGCAAATGTTGGGGCATACTGAAAGCCCCTTTCAATCAGAATCAGGAATGTTGGTGCATTTTGAACGTCTGTATCAACAAATGTTAGGGCATACTGAAGACCCACATCATCATGTGTTAAAGATCATTGACTTGAACAAATATTTCCAATGAGACAGAAAGATATGAAGAATGAAAATGGTAAAACAGTGACAGTGGAGCTGACTATACATAATTGCTTCGTTCATCAGGCAATTGCATTAGAGTCCTGTTGTTGAATAAATATTTACTCAACAAATATGGTTTCAAATATCCAATATTATTAATCATTTGTCACATGACAGCATGTTCTTTGTTAAGCTACATCACGGTTGCATGGATAAATAAGGTCCCCATGCAGACCATTTGATCCAGAGTTCAGTTCCTCAAGATCTCAGCTTCGAGTTTGGTCTTTTATGTGTCGGTGATGATTGAAAATATTTCTTTGAGGTTCCTTCCAGTTAGTTTTAACCATACTGTTGGGGTTACAAACCTATTTTTTCACATCAGTCTTCACTTACTTTATAACATTGAAGAGAAAGGCTCGACTTACGTATATTACCCTTATTTCCATTGTTACTGGGATTATCATTGCCATTCAAGTTGAACTTAGTTTTCATCTATTTGGTTTTATCATGTGCATTTCATCTACAGTAGCAATAATTCCATGGACCTTCTTATGTACATGGCTCCTATAATGGATGTGTTTCTACTTCTTACAACACTCATTATGGAAGAAAACGTGATCAATATCACCCTTGCCCAATATGATATCGAGATCAGTTGGTATCTCTTATTCAATTCGGCACTAGCATATTTTGTGAATTTAACCAACTTTTTGGTCATGAAACACGCCAACATCTCACTTGTATTCCCATTGAGATTTGTTCTCAAGTGGTCTTGTGACATCATACAAAAGTTTTGAACATTATGAAATAGCTTCCTTGACCAGAAATCTGGGCAGAAGCCACAGGAAAGGATGAATGTGTTGTCAAATATTTTATGAACATCTGGACAGAAGCCACAGGAAAGGATGAATGTGTTGTCAAATGTTTTACAAACATCTGGGCAGAAGCCACGGGAAAGGATGAATGTGTTGTCAAATGTTTTACGAACCAATGATTATGGTGCTGAACTAATGTTATGATCATATGGTGTTTCCATTTATTTATCCAAGATGAAGTTTGTCTTCTTCAACACAAAGGTTAAGAAGTGAGATATGATGAAGATTTCTTTCCATAGAATGAGAGCTGAAATTTTAACAACAAGAAACTAGTGGAGCCAACTAAGATTGAACAATAGGTTGTTGTTAAACATCTCGACATGATATGGTCCAAGTTGCCTTATTCGAGATCTGATTAGATGTGGAGACATGAAAGGAATTAGGATAAATTCTCCTTATGATGTGTTTCAAGAGTCAAAACAAAACAGACTCTACTCTCCTAATTAATTTCTGCTGAGTTCGGAATATTTATATCTACATTCTTCAAAGATGATAGATTCTCTTTTCAAATATGATAAATTCTCTTTTCAAAGATGAAAGATTTATTGGATTTCTACACAAGTCCAGACGAAGAAAGTCAGTTTTATCCACGATAAAATGGGGCATCAAAGTCATAGTTCTGACTACGACAAAAGTTTCATGAATGAAACATTTTTTCTGAGACTTTCATTTAAAGAGAATGCCAGCTTGAAATGACATTTTGACTAGTAAAGGAAGACCGAGTTCACCACTTTGAAATCAAATAAAAATGAACTTAATATTCATGCATCATATTTAGACATTTGCAAAAATAGGGGCATTTTCATTCATTTTATCAATGTTGAAATTTTGACAGGAATTTCAAAAATTAACAAAGATTTCAACAAAAAATCGAATTCATCACTCAATGGATCAACATTTCCAGAAAAGTTCATAATGAGAAGAACTCATCTGTAGAAGAAGAAGAAGTTCATAATGAGAAGAACTTGTTCAACTTTTTGCTCGATTTTATCCCAGAAGAATAGATCAGCATCAACTTTTCCAGAGAAATTTCATAATGAGAAGAACTTATCTGAAGAGGAAGAAGTCTGTAATGAGAAGAACTTATTCAACCTTTTTCTCGATTATATCCCAGAAGGATATAAATCAGCACCAACATTTCACTACAAGAAATTTCGATTATTTCAACAAAATTATTTATCACTAAAAGTACTAAATTTGTCACGATATATTTATTCTGACAAATTTTATTTGTTACCATGTTTGTTAGAACAACCTTGTCATGTAAAGTATATTGTGACAAAATTGTATTTGTTACCATTGTATAATATTTATTGTAACAATAAAATTTCATTACTATAATTAACTTATCACAATAAAATATGTCACAATCAATTAGTTATTTCGTCACGAGAAGTACATTTTGTCATAATTAACTTATATTTAAATATTAAATATAAAGGGTTTTTGTGACGAAAATATATAAGGCAATAAAAATTATTTTGTCGCAGTTGTTATTTCGTTACTAAATATAACTTAAAAGAGAAAAAATAATTGTTAAAATAAAATAATTATTTTATCACAAAAATATAAATTTCATCACAGTTAAGTTAAATTATAACATTAAAAAAAGGTTTTCGTGACAAAAATACATATTACAACAAAATTTATTTTCTTACTATTTTTATTTAGTCACTAAATATTTTTTATAACATTTTACTATGACTAAATAATTTTGTTACAATTTGTTATTGTGAAAAATAGTATTTGTCACAAATTTTTTATAATGAGAAATTAATATTTGTTATAAATTGTTATTTTGATTAAATAAATTTGTCAAAAGTTGTTATTTTGAGAAAATATTGAGACGAAATAAATTTAACATAAATTTTTATTTTAACTAAATTTAATATGTTATTGTGACTAAATAAATTTGTTATAATTGATTATTGTGAAAATATATTATTTGTTATAATTTTTATATTGAGAAATTAATATTTATTATAATTTGTTATTATAACTATTTAAATTTTTCATAATTAAAAAGGTCCAATCACGTGAAAGAATAAAAAAATAAAACCCAAAAATTTAAACAGCATACATGTAAATAATCTCCAAAAATTAACAGAAACACACACAAACATTAGATTAAATAAATAAACTATAATTCCTCACATTAGTCACAATGAAGTTCAAGACAAAGGGAAAACCCCATACAACTTTTCATTCTCTCAGCCTCACTTCAACCTACATAAACATGTGTATATATTATGTACACACAAAATGGTGCTCAAGCATGTCGGAATCAATTATGCACTAATGGTATACGATAAGAGAAAAGTGAAGACATCTTTTTACCCTTGCTGGCTGCCCGTTAGAACTCGGTAATGAACTGGGGCAAAGTTCGTCCTTGATACGACAGGGCAAGGTAGCTGGAGTAGGAGTCAAAGGATGGAAGTTGTAGGTGTGAGCGGAGAGCTACCAGGGTTTGACTCCAATTCGTTATGCAGATCATTGATCCTTTGAAGAAGCTCCTTCATGTACTCGATGGCATCCCCGAGAATAAAAGCTCTATCCATCTTTTAGTAGAAAGGATAATGTTAAATCATACAATTCCTAAGAAGCAAAAACCGAGAATATGAAACTCCAAAAACTCTTCCATTGCAAGCTGGTTGTCAAGAGTGAAGAAGACTTCTGATTGTGCCGAAGGAATGGTCTCTTTCTCAGCTGTTTGAAAAATGGATCAGATTGGTACACTTTTCGATCTGCTTCGGCTCTAAATATAAACCCCATCAAGTCCAGATGCAGGAATCAAAATAGCAAATCAAGACATCGTTGAGATTTCTAAATGTCTCACACAATAAAAGCTACCAAGATTAATACATGGACCCAAGTTGAGCATTCTATAAACTAAAAAAAAACCTTGTTAAACATAGCATCATTCAAAAGTTTGAGAATTGTCCAAGCTTTTTTCTGCCAAATACCAAAGCCCAGTTCATATGTCAATTGTATTTGACTTCCCAAGTCAACTTTTGGGAGATCCACTGTGAGAGAAGGATAAGAAGATACAAAGCTTCAAGAGTTGTCTAAAACATGGTTATAACAAATTTAAGTCAATTTCTAATCCCAAAAAAAAAACATAAAAGTCAACAGACAAAAGACTAAGCTCAGAAAATAACACAGAAATATAAAACTCAACCTCAATGAAAACATTAAATAAAGCAAACTGAACTGGTTACCTTCATAGATAAGACGCAATTTAACTTCGTCCGCACTTTGCTCATACTGTATTTTCTTCATTTTGATTATAAGACCAATTTGAATCCTTTTGAAAGGAAATCATCCCTGAAAAAACCAAAACACAGAACCATATTTTCCAAGTTACTCAAACAGCAAAAGTGTCAATTGAACTAAGGCTCGGTTGCAAAAGACAATCTTAAGAAGTGCTTCAAACAAGTTGGAGTCCAAGATCCTTTCACCCCATATTCCTTCATAACCCAAGCATCAATCTTCTCTTGGTCATAATTACAAGCAACACATAGGCGTCCCTCCAAGACACCCACATCCAACAGATAGCTCTTATCAGCGCAATTAGGTTGAGGCACTTCGATTAACTCTTCTGTTCCGAGATCGAAACCCACAATCGTATTCCGAATTCGATCCTTGGAGGCATCACCCAATGTAAAACCCCACCGGCCAGCACACCATAGCCTCGTCTATGCAAGAGATTATAGAAAAATTGGAACATAAACCGAAGATAAAAAGGAAGCTTAATTATTTTCCTCTAAGAGTTATTCTTTAAACTATATACCTTAACCTCGTAATCGAAATAGTAACTTTCGTTCTCTTCATCGTCAGTTTATTGAACGTCGCCATTCTCACGACCTTGTAATCGTTAGTTTTAACATCCAGCCCGAACCCATAAAAAATATACCCATATTTACACGATTCACCTGACGGAGGATCGATTTCCGAAGCGGGCAGTCGACGGAACTGCCGCGTGAACGGATTATAGTCTAAAGAGAAAGAATTAGGGCGGAAGATATATTGCTTTCGTTTTGTGAGTTGTTCACAGTTTTTTTTTCTAGGGTTTTGTTTGGGTTAAAGTATAAAAAAGACTCAACTATATAGTATGTTGCAATTATTTCTACTGTTAAAATTTATAAACTATTTTTATAAATATAAAATATTATTTTATTAAATTTTTTATTATTAAAAATTATAAAATAATTATTTTATTATTCATATGTTTTAAAATTATTTTTTATTAAAATATTGATGATCATTGTGTTAGATGGTGATAATAACAATAGTAGTGGTGGTGGTGGTGGTGGTGGTGAAAATGAAGATATAGACTACCAATATGAAGACGAAGAGGAGGAAAATGATTACTTATAATTTTATGTGAGACAATTATTTTATTAAAATATATTATTTAATTTAATTAATTACGATTATTTGTATGCCTTCTAAATGAAATTACTTTTAATTTGTTCAATTTTGCATATTGTTTTATTCAAATTATTTACTTGATTAAATCATTTACATAATTATAATTAAGAAAAAAAAATTCAAACTAACTTCGTAAAAAATAAATGAAAACATTTTGATAATATATTTTGTTATTATATTTTATTTAAAAATGCCATAAAATTATATATATCATAGAAATTTGATTTTTTGAACATTTTATTTTTATAATAATATTATATTTTCTTATTATAATTAAAATTTATAACTACAAGCATATTTTTTTCATAAATAACTAAAATCATTTATTAATTAAAAAATATATTTTTTGTTGTTATAATATTTCTATAACAATAACTATAAAACTTTTATTATATAACAATTTTGGCACAAAAAATATGGAGAAATGGTTCTCGTAGTATAATTTTTCATAATGATTAAAATATATAACTACAAAAATAATTGATTACAAAAAACTTGAATTTTATTATCTGATGTGATAATTTTTCTATAACAATAACTATAAATTTTAATTACAAAACTTATTAATATCACTTCTTGAAAAAAAAAAAAGTGGAGAAAAATATTTATCACAATATATGTCATCGTTGTAATTAAAATTTATAACTACAAATATAATTTGTCACAAAAATGTGAATACTATTATTTTTTGTGATAATATTTTTTATAATAATTATAAACACTTATAGTTACAAAAATTGTACTACATGATTTTTTTGGTGCAAAAAAAATGGCGAAAAATCTTTATAGCAATATATTTTGTTACTATATAACATTTTTTACATTAAAAAATATGGAGAAATGGTTCTGATAATATAAATTTTCATAATGATTAACATATATAAGTACAAAAATAATTTATTACAAAAAACTTGAATTTTATTATTTGATGTGATAATTTTTTCTATAAAAATAACTATAAATTATAATTATAAAAATTATCAATATAACTTTTGAAACAAAAAAGTGGAGAAAAATAGTCATGACAATATACGCGATCACTATAGTTAAACTTTATAACTACAAATATAATTTATCACAAAAACGTGAATATCATTATTTTTTGTGATAATATTTTTTTAATAATTATTAACACTTATAGTTACAAAAAAATATATAAGTACAAAAAAAATTATTATAAAAAACTTGAATTTTATTATTTGATGTGATAATTTTTTCTATAAAAATAACTATAAATTATAATTATAAAAATTATCAATATAACTTTTGAAATAAAAAAGTGGAGAAAAATAGTCATGATAATTTATGCTATCACTATAGTTAAACTTTATAACTACAAATATAATTTGTCACAAAAACGTGAATATCATTATTTTTTGTGACAATATTTTTTGTAATAATTATTAACACTTATAGTTACAAAAATAATATATAAGTACAAAAATAATTTATTACAAAAATCTTGAATTTTATTATTTGATGTGATAGTTTTTTCTATAAAAATAACTATAAATTATAATTATAAAAATTATCAATACAACTTTTGAAACAAAAAAAGTGGAGAAAAATAGTCATGACAATATATGTTATCACTATAGTTAAACTTTATAACTACAAATATAATTTGTCACAAAAACGTGAATATCATTATTTTTGTAATAATTATTAACACTTATAGTTACAAAATTTGTCACCATATGGTTTTTTTGCGCAAACAAATATAGAGGAAAATATTTGTGACAATATATTTTATCACTATAATTAAAATATGTAACAACAAACACTGTTTTGTACTAAAAAATGAATCTCATTATTTGTTGTGACAACTTTTTTTAATAATAATAATTATAGCTTATAGTTACAAAACATATTACTATATGATTTTGTTTTTGTACCAAAAATTGGAGATAATCATTTGTGACTATACATTTTGTCACTATAATTAAAATATATAATTACAAACAAAATTTGTCACAACAAATCTAAATCTTATTATTTGTTGTGACAATTTTTTCTGTCATAGTTACTAAAACTTTTAGTTACAAAAGTTGTCACTATATGCTTTTAATTTGGCACAAAAAAATTGGAGGGAAATATATGTGACAAAAATTCGTAATAAAATTTATTTTGTCACCATATGTTACATATGTTCGCTAATTGTGACAAATTATTATGATGATTTTAACTTTTTGTCATAATTGTATATCTTTTTTAAATCTAACGCGACGATGATTTATTTTGACACCAAAAAACTACTAATAGTGAAAAATTTAATTTTGACAAAACTAAATTTGTCACAATAATAGAAATTTCTTGTAGTGTTTCTAGAGAAAGTTCATAATGAGAAGAACTCGTCTGAAGAGGAAGAAGAAGTTCATAATGAGAAGAACTTGTTCAAACCTTTTTCTTAACTCTATCACAGAAAGATAGATCAGCACCAACATTTCCAGATAAAGTTCATAATGAGAAGAATTATCTGAAGAGGAAGAAAAAGTTCATAATGAGAAGAATTTGTTCGACCTTAGCTTGATTCATCACCTATGGAGTTGAATGAAAGAAGAACCTCTCTTGAGGATCAACATTTTCAGAGGAAGTTCATAATGAGAATAACTCATCTGAATAGGAAGAAGAAGTTCATAATGAGAAGAACTTGTTCAACCTTGCCTTAATTCATCACATATGAAGTTGAATCAACGATACATTTCTTAAGGATCAACATTTCCAGAAGGAGTTCATAATGAGAAGAACTCATCTGAAGAGGAAAAACAAGTTCATAATGAGAAGAACTTATTTAACCTTTTGCTAGATTTCATCACAAAACGAGATGGATTATCATTCCCCAGTGAAATAGTTCATAATGAGAAGAACTAATCCCAAATGAGAAGAACTTGTTCAACATTTCTATCATAAACAAAAGAAGTCAATTGAACAAAAATTTATTGTCTTTTCGTCTTTGCCCTATTCTTGTTAACACAAGAATGAGCAAAGAGGGGTAGCTGTAGACACTAAATTTTTGTCTCGTTTTTATTTTTATTACTTTAATATTTTATTATTATTATAATTATTATAATTATTATAAATATTATTATTATTATTATGTTTTTATTATTATTAATAAATAATTTTATTACATTTCAGGCCCAAAATATAACCAAACCCGGAGGCCCAACAAAATCCTGAGCCAACCCAAAGGAAACCCTAAACCCAACAAGGGTTTCATCATCTTAGCCTCAGCCGCCAACGATCACAACTGTTAGATCTGGCTTTGATCCAAAGGCCCAGATGGTTCCAGATGAAACCCTAGGGTATCATCACCCTAGGGCCACGTCGCCGCCTCTGCTGTCTCCACACCGACGTTCCAGCTGCTGCCACGTCTCACCGCCGAAGCTCCAGAAGCCAGCTGCCCCTCCACGTTGTAGCTCTATGGTGAGTCACCACCATAGTCCAGTGACTCACCGAGGCTACGACCCTTGTACCCGGTCCGACGAGAGCCTCATCGAGGCTATAAAACCATCACCGATTCTGCAAACAAAAGAGGAAAAGGACGAAGGCAAAGACAGCAAAAATACGTGAAACTATCAACGATCCCAAACAAATACCAATAGAAAGAAAAGAAAGGAGGGGGAGAGAGAGAGTTACCACGTCATCGGAGCTGCCACGTATCATCGGAGAACCGAAGCATCGAAGGTGATAATCTTAGATCTAGGGCGTTTGGTAAGGTTTTAGGCCAAAAAAACCATAGATCTGGGTTTAGAAAAATAAGGGCTTTAATTGGGGGTAATTTTGTAATTTTTGGCCACCATTCACGGTGGTCGGTAGCTGCCGGAATTCCCTCCGACGAGGGAAGCTAGAGAGAATTCTCATCTCTCTCACTTAGAGAGAGAATGAGAAGAGAAAAATGAGAAATAATGGCCCTTTGGGCCGGTTTAAAGGGCATATATACCCTCACCAAAACGATGCCGTTTTGGTGAGGGATGTTTCTATAATTACCCTCAAGGGTAAAACCCTTTCCGCAGCCTATCTATATTTGTATCTTTACAATTTGGTCACTGAAACCAATTTATATATGTTTTAAATTGATTTTTCAATTTTATTTACTTTATAATTTAGTTCCTGATATAATTATATATATTTTAGGTAAAATAATAGATTTAGACCTTTAATTTTATTAATTTTCATTTTATTCCTTAATAATTAATTAGGGTAAATTAAACTTTTAATCACTTAGATCTTATAATATTACGAATTAGGGCATTTAATTTTAACATGTTATAATTTAATCACTAATTTAAATACTTTCATTTAGTTTTAACTACGAGTTTTATTATTTTTTATATTTTAATACTATAATTTTAATTTTATTATTTTAGTCGTTGTTTAGTTCTATTTTAATTTTCTTCTTTAAATTTCAATAATTTTAATTAAATATTTTAATTATTATTATTTTATTTTAGTCATATATATTATTTGATTAATTTTATAAATTAATAATATTTATTTATTTTTAAATATTAAGAAATGACAGTCTTAAAATAACTAGATGTCATATTCTGGTATTTTAAAAATAAAAAATATCATGCTTATAAAATATATATTTGCTTTAATTTTATATAAATTATTTTAATTATGTTTTTATTTATTTATTTATTTTTTAAATATTAAGAAAGGGGTTGTCTTAAAGCAACTAGAAGTCTTTTTCTTATATTTTTAAATAAATAAATATCCTACTTTTATAAATTATATATAATTTATTTTTTTAATTATTTTTTTAATATTTATTTATTTTTTTAATATTAAGAAAGATGATGTATTAAAGCAAATAGAAGTCATTTTCTGATATTTCTAAGTAAATAAATAACTTATTTATTAAAATAAAAATTAATATATTTATAAAAATTAATATATTTTCTTGGAATTATACTAATAAATTTGAAATCACGGGATTATGAATTAAATATATTTTTGAATTCTTAAATTCCCTATCATAGAGACTATTTATAATTAATGGGTACCAATTTTGGGCGTTATAGGGGTGCTAATCCTTCCCTAAACGTAATCGACCACGATTCTTTTTTTTACTAAAAGTTTTTGTTATAAGAAGATCAGTTTATCTTTTAAATTATGTTTTCTTAAAAACTATTTTAAAAGATCGTTTTTAGATATTTGACCTACCTAACCCAAAAAGGTCAATGGTGACTCCTAAAACATTTTTTTAAATCAAAATCATTTATTTATTCATTTTACTTTTCCCGCCAAGGAAATTTTCATGCCCAGGCGAAAACCGGTTACGACAGATATTCTATGGTTTTGTGTGATATCATAGTATGAACTGGTCATGCATTGTTAAGTATTTAGAGTTTACATTATATGTTTTATATGCCTCACTAAGTCATAGACTTAGCGTGCAAATGTTTCACACGTAGGTTTCAAGAAGATTAAGGAGCAAAGAGTATCAAGACAGATCAACCTCTCTTTTCTGAAGATCAGATCAAAAAAGAGTTTTGAAACATATGTATGTTGTTTTATTAAAAGTAGTTGGCATATAATTAATGTTTTGAATTATATATGCTCTGATATGTTTTGTAAAGCCAATTGTTTTTTATTAATGTAAATTATTCAGCTTTGATTTAAACAGGAATTTGAAATTCTTCATTATTTTGTAAAAGTAAATGTTTTGAAAAGTCAATGTGACACCTTGGACTCGTATCCGGGTCGAGTACGGGTTGGGGGTGTTACACCTATGCTGGTTTGGATATGGATTCCTTTTCCTATTCATAGACCAAAGTTGTTCAAGTTCTTTAATTTTTGGACTCTTCACTTGGGGTTTATAAAGGTTGTTAGGTGTTCTTAGTTAAAGGCTTACAAGGTGATTCGATATTGGTCTTATACCGTAGGTTGAAATAGTTAAAAAGAGAGCTAAAGGCTTTTAATAGGTATTTCTATGGGGATATCTCTAATAGGGTGGCTTTAAAGAGGACCCAACTTAGGAGGCAACAACTTCTCAATCTTTCTAACAACGAGAATGTTGATGGTATGAAAAGTGAGAACCTTTTGTAGGCTGAACTAGGGGATCTTGAGGTGGCTGGAAGGCTTTTCTATAGGCAAAAAGCAAAAATCATATGGCTAAATAAAGGTGATTTAGGAACAAAATTTTTCCATGAATTGGTTATGATTAAGTAGAAATGGGACACGATTTGTATGATTTATAATGAGCAGGAGAAATAGCTTATGTCTTTTGAAGATATATCAGGGGGAAGATGCACGTTTGTTTCAAAGCTTGGTGGTTACTGCAAACCGGATGTGGAAGGTTGCAGTGTGAGCACTTTGAGGGATATAATTGGGTTTAAAGTTCCAAGTGATGTTGGAAGATTATTGGCTATAGTGGTTTCTATTGTTGAGATTAAAGAAGCTTTTTTCCACCAAGGTGATGAGAAAGCCCTGGGTCCGAATGGGTCTCCTAAGTTCTTTATGGTGGCTTGAGAGATCGTAGGTACTGATGTTATTGCTACAGTTTGTTTATTCTTTGAAATTTCGAACCTTCTACCTGCATTTAATGCTACCATGTTGGTTCTTATTCTGAAGGTCGTTAATGCTTGTAATATGATGGAGTACATGCCTTTATCGTGTTGTTTTGTTTTCTATAGGGCTATCATTAGAATTATGATATGTAGGTTGATCATTGTTTTTCTTGATATGGTCCAGCCTAACCAATTGGTGTTTATAAAAGGGTGGGATATTACGGATAATACTTTGTTTGCGCAAGAGATGATGAAAAGGTATGTCTAAAAGACCTTGAGCCTAATATATCAAATAAAGATTGACTTGCAGAAAGATTTTGATAGCTTGAGTTGGAATTTTATTCTCTATTTTCTTGAGGCAATAAAAGTACCCGATGACTCCAAGATTGGATTCGTAGGTGTGTGATTACCCCGTACTCCTCGATTGTCTTCAATGAGAGTTTAGTTGGCTATTTTAAAAAGGGAGGGGTGTTAGTCAGGGAGATACTTTATCTCCCTAATTTTTTGTATTATCCATAAATGTGTTGTCTATGTTACTGGATTTAACTGTTTGTCATGGTATTTTTCAGTTTCACCCCAAATGCAAGAGAATAACACTAATACACCTTCGCTTTGCTGATGATCTACTCATATTTGCAAGGGGTAATTTTGATTCTATAGTTGGAGTTCATTTTGTTTTGGTTAAATTTTACAAAATGTTGAAGTTAAAAATTAATAAGGCCAAATATGAAATCTTTGCTTCTGGTGTCTCAGTGGATGAGTTGTATCGTATTAAAATCACTTTGGGGTTTAAGATAGAAAAGCGTCTTGTGTATTACTTGGGAGTTCATATTGTTACTAGATGTATATCCTAGAAGGAACGACGTAGACTATTTGAGTCTATTAGAGGGAAACCGGGGCTTTGGTCGAATTGTAGGTTGAGCTACACGTGTAGGTTGCAATTGATACAATCAATATTGTTTAGCCTTTCTAATTTTTGGTGTAGACAATTGGTTTTGCCCAAATCTTTTTTGAAGGTGTAACAGCTTTGTATGAGGTTTTTTTGTATAGGTTCTGACTCCCCGGCTACTGGTGCTAAGGTGAGTTAGACCCGGGTTTGTTCCCTTAAATTTGAGGGGGGGGGGGGTTGGGCCTCGTGAATTTGGTTTGATGGAATCGTGCTTGTCTCCTCCAGCTTCTTAGAAAAATGTTGGCGAATAATGGATCTTTTTGGGTGGCTTGGGTAAAGTCTTACGTCTTCAAGGGGATTGATGTTTGGGGTTTTATTTCAAAGCTTGGGTTAGTAGGAGTTTAAAGAAGATTTGTTTTCTCTTAGAGAGGTTGTGAGGCCATTATTTGAAGCTGGGTGTTCGATGCCTATTCGGACTAAATGGATTTGGAAAGAGATAAGGGTGAAAATTAATAAATTTTCATTGCAGAAGTTGGTTTGGTTCCCATTGGATGTTCCTCGACATGTTGTTTCATGGTTGGCAGTGTTAGATTGACTGGCCATTAAAGAAAGGTTGCATCGAATGGGTTTGATTATTGAGGGTGCTTGTTTGCTTTGCGGGGAAGCAGAGGAAACTAAAAATCATTTGTTTTTTATTGCTCTTTCTTAGTTCGCGTCTGGTGAACGGTTTTATCCTGGAGGGTTGTGTGTCGTAGGAGTACTAACTGGGAGGGTGAGCTTCACTAGGCTCTGTCTTGATAGAGGGGTAAATCTATTTCAACTTTCTTATTTAAGATTTCTTGGAATGCATGTATATATTTTATTTTGGAAGAAATGAATAGAAAAAGCTTTGGGAATTTATATACAAATGAAGAGGGAGTTTTTGATTGTATTAAAGAGATTGTTCAGGTAAAACTTATTAGGAGGAATAAGGTTGGGGTATAGGGATTGATTGTTTGTTCCTTGTTGGTTGTTGCAGATTTGCTGCCTATTTGGATTTAATATACACATTTTATCTTAAAAAACATATGTTAACGATTATTGAATATACACTAAATTTCTAGTTAAAAACTTATTATAATATATACAACCTAGCTTATGGTTGGAATTTGATATTATAGTTTTGGTTAGTCATTTCTCCTTTTTTTCTCTTTAAACTTTAAACTTTAATGTATGTCATACTTTTTATTTTTATTTTATTTGACAGGTGATGACATTAATTTTAGTGTTGGTACTCGATCACTTGTATTCCTTATTTCTCATTTACTTTCTTACATTACATAATTATGTTTCCTTTGTTTTTTCTTTTGATTCTAATAATTTTTCTTCTACGACATGTTTGTTCTATGTATTTATAGTATGTTTCCTCTATCTTTATGGTATATTTTTGTCGTTTAATCATTTTTTTCATTTTATTTTTCAGGGTTGAATTTGATGTCGCCTCGAATGATCAAGATAACACTTATTTGTTTTCATGTTCATCTTCTCTACTTTAGACCATCGAATTGAATTTGGATACACGATTTGCATTCGTATATAATTTTCTTACAATGTTCAATTCTGATTTGTGACTGTCAGTAATATTTCAGTAGTTTAACCTCTTATTGTGGTTTGCCAATGCAAATAGATTTTTTTGTATTTTTCTTTTGTTCGAGTTTTTTTGGATGAATTTAAATATTTTTCTTGTATGGTCCTTGTACGATCTCGAATGGCTAATTTATTATATCAATTGTTATAAGAAAATATTATAATTATGTGTTTAATTTACAAACTTTAATTGAATTTCAAGTATTTTCTCTTTTTAAAAAAAAAAAAAACTAACGACTATGTTTGCATCAAAAGTTTTATACTACAAAATAACTCAACAAAAAATATTTTAAAACATGCCTTAATTATTATTTTTTTGATAAATTTTAATTTTAATATTAATTTTACCTAGAGAGAAGGAGAAGAGAGACTATAGGGGAAGGAATGATACACCTAGTCTTCTCATCAATTTTTAACATTGTCGGTTTTTAAGCTTTCACTAAGTAGAGTGTTATCTTATTTTAAATTATCGGAACAAGACTTTTAATAGCTTAAGATATTCTTTTCTCAATAATTTGAAAAACTAGAACATTACCCTTACTCAAATTATGAGATCGATTAAAGTTATATACATTATCGAATAAAGTTATATACATTATCGAATGATGTAATGTAAACAAATAATAATTTGTTTACAAAAATATGCATATACATTTTCAAATACATTTATAAACATTTGAAGCTAATAAATTTATATACATAATATATGAGAAAATGTGATTATATACTTATAATATACTTAATATGATACTAAAATACAATGCATAAAATACACATACATACATATAGTGTAAACAAATATGGGTAAATATAATATGTATCTCTATTACAATAGATAACTAATATAGCATTATATACTCAACACAATATAAATAGTATATACGTATTTAATAAGATATAAAATGCAACGACTAAAATATAATATATGAAAAACAGTGAATCACAAATAAGAATAATACCCGCAACATACAAGGATCTAATCTGAAGATAATAAATTAGAGGCTAAATGCAAGAATAATCAGCAAAAAAAAATAGAGTGAACAACATGATTTAATTAAAATATACATCAAACTAACGGTAAGATAAGAAAGAAAAGCATACAATAAAGGGCTAGAATTGAAAGAAACTGTAATGTAAAGACTGAAATTAAAAGAATTTTAAATGAGGGGTGTAAATTAAAAAATTATGAAAACAAATGTGCGGAAGAAGAAATAAATGGCATAAATTACAAAATGATAAGAAATTAAAAATAAATGTGGTGACTAAATTAAATGAATGAAAAAAAACTAGGGGAGTATGTATAAATAAAGTTAAAGTATGGGTCTAAAAAAAGAGATGATTATGGACCAAATCGAAAGAAAAACAAAGGCGAAAACCTGGAAGAAAAATATCCCTGCCCGTCCAAAACGTGTGGACCCCAACTGGGTCTGGATTGGGTCAGTGGGTTGCCATCAGCCCATCAGTGAGTATAAAACTTAAAAAGGGTCAAATATAGCTTTGACCATTTAAATATTGCCCCTTTTCACTTAAATATTCTACCTTTTCACTTTAACAATTTCTGCATAGATTTCATATTTCTTGACAAATATGAAAGAGGCAATCGTTTATGACATTGTTGTCTGCATATTTATCATTAAATATTAATTATAATTAAATATGAAATCACGCAAATCATGTCGGATTCACAAAAGCAAAGTTGCGAGCAACATTTTCCTAGCGGCTCAAATAAGAGGAAGGTTGATCGAAGGGTATTTATGAAGCTTAAAATGATTATGAATTACGTAATTTAAACATTATATATCGAAGAAAAAACACAAAGTGATGTCGTTAGCAATGGAGTAATCAAAAGCAAGTAAGAAAACAAAACCTGAATGATGGCTACATATACCACGTCCCCACGCAAACCCACCACAATACTGCCAATAGCCATTGCTGCTGGAACCGTAATAAGCTTCAATATCGTCCCAAATAGTGTCAATCGTATACCACATACAATTAACTATCACAGCCCAATACCAAAGCAACATACAATGAAACCATAGCTACAATCATCCTATAAATCTCTTCCTAACAATCATTTTTGTTTTAGTTTGTCGAGCTTAACAACTAAGGTTTCCAAACAAGTTACCGAGAACTAAATAAGGGTTTTCAAATAAGTTATCGCACTTAAAAGATGAGGGTTTTCAAACACAGTTGATACTATGAAACATGTAATTGCAAATGATGGTATCGTGATAAGTATTTATATGCATTTCACGTATGCAAGGACACATCATAATTTTACTTTTAGTAAATAAGAATAATATTGTAGAGTAAGAACAAATATTAGAGTGCAAGGTTATATTTGTTCCATCCACTATTGACAGTAGAGGAACCAACCCCGTAGCTAACCATTTTCTCAATTAATCGAATTCGAAATAACTCAGAATTTCGATACTTATTGAATATTCTAACGTCGTTAGAAGTATGAAAACTTTGAGTTTTAGAAGAGCCCAACTCGAATTAGCAATATCATGTGCACGAGTATTGAACTTGATCTTAATTCCCCTTAGCGGACTGTCGCTATGTATGCTCACAAGAAGTCGAATTACGTCCAATCGACCTAACTTCCAAATTACATGATAAAATGACCTTCAAGCCAACGGGATGAAGATGATTTAACTTTTAATGGAATGGTCAATTGTCACTCCTAATTTCTAGATAAATAAATAATATTGTCTCGAAGGAGTTAAGTACAAAAACTCAATTCTCACAATCTACAATTAAACCATTGCAAAGCGGCTAATTATGAGTTTAGCTAAGCATAAATTAGATAGTACTTAGCATTTTTGTATGATAGAAAATAAATAAAGTAGAAATGGAAAAAGGAAATAGAAGCTTAAATTGATGAAATAAAGTACTCAAATCTAATCTATCTAGAATGTTGAACCTAAGGGAGTATTTATACACAAAGGATCTTAAGAAAGTGAGGTAAAAATCCCTTAAATAAAGAAAAAGACAAGGGTAAACATTTTTAAATTAGTGGGCCTTATTTAGGATTTGATACAAAAGATAAAAGTTTTGAATCTTGTGGCTCTTGTTTAAATGTTGTCTTATTTTCTGGATAATCTAGATTTATCTTCTAGATAATGTTGAACTAATCCCAAAATTTTCTGCAATTGATTCTCGAAGAAGCTACGTTTTGAGTCATGCCCATGATTCATGTCATGGCATTCAGTGAACGTCCAGATTCTGCCTTCAATTGTTGGTTTTGGGTTGACATAGTCCAAAAAAGTTCTTAACCAGAATTAAGCCCAAAAAGTGATGAACTAATAATATTTAGACCAAATATAAGAAATAAAACATACTAATAATATACAACATTTTAAACATATCACTACTCCCAAATGGAGAGTTTGTAAACTCTAATAATTTCTTTTTCCTTAATGTTTTTCCTTTTTGTTCTTATTCATCTCCTCTTTCATTCTCTTCTCTTTAATTACTCCATAATATGATTATTATATGCCACACCAAGTCACCAGTGTTGTTAACTGCCACGTCAGTTACCATCATCGAAAATCGTCTCTAATCAAATTTTGCAGGTAGGACCTTTTTTATCCATTGGGCATGAATTTGGTGTTGGTTTCTTTAAATCGGACATCGATTGTTGCAAATAAAAGTCGAGATGCTTAGCTTCCTCGACTAATTTTTCTCGTACATCGACACTCACCATTGAATGATGTCTCCCCCGCCATATGTTGTTCTTATCGATACAAGGCGTTTGTCCCCCACACGAATCTTCAAGGCGACCATGAAATAAAGACCCTACCTCTATGGCTTTTACCCTTCTTTTTCTTTTGATTTTCCCCTTTAACTTTAGTTTTTCCTCGCTTGATTTGTAGGTTTTCCCATGTTGCATGCTTGGAGTGATATCATCGTCAACACTATTATTGTCGTCGTCGTGGGTGTTGTTTTTGTTAGAAAAGAGGCCAACTGTTCGTTTCTCCCATCGGCTACCAGGGGTGGATGAACTATATGGGCTTGGGTTTACTACAACAGATTTGGGTATTAAGTCTGGTTTTGGGGCCAAATTGGCCCATTAGGGCAACCCACTAATTTAATTAGCCCATTAGGGCACCCAAACAATTAATTTGGGATATAAGGCAATTTGAATAGTTTTCATGGAACTCGTCACACATGACGAGTTCCATCAGATATAACTTTTTTAATGAGCCGTGTCAGGTGGGCCCCACCCCTGAAATTTAAAAATATTTTTTTTGGGACTCGTCACACCCAATTAAAAAATAATTTTTTTGTAAATTTTGAAAAGAAAAGAAAATAATAATAATATTTTATCTCAATGGAACTCGTCATGTCGATGTGACCAGGACGTGACGAGTTCCAACTGTACAATTTTCAAATTTTTGACCGTTGACTTGATAGTTGATAAACGGTCAAAAAAATTAATTTCAATAGAACTCGTCACGCCGGAGTGAGGAGTTCCAACGACTATTTTCAGTTTGAAAAAACTAGCCATTGGGTAGGGTAGTATAAATAGAGGTTTGGGTTGGATAAATTTTTCACTTGTAATCAAACATTCTACTGAGAGGAAAAACTTTTATTTTTGAAGAATTTGTGTTGAAATGGAATCAAGAGATGAAATGTTATGTCTTGATAAAGTTCATATTTCGTCGATCAAGTTGACAATTGTAAGTTTAATTTTTTTATTTCATTTTAGTTTTGACAAAATTATAGTATTAATGATAATTATTTTATGTAATTGTATTAAATAAATTATTTTAAAATTGTAGCGAGAAGAACGAACCATTCGTCATCGATGAATGACAAATGAAGAGCCACATCAGCAGATGGTGATATATCTTTCACAATCCGGATTATATGGAGCGACGTTTCTTCGCGAATTTAAGGTGATGTCGACACTGATATCGACATTGATTGAGCTAATGGAGGCCCGAAACGCATACGTTTCATTTACCTTATGGTGAAGAGATGATAACTTTGAAAGATGTCGCGTATCAACTTGGCGTTCCGATTAATGGTATGCCATTGGTGCTTCGCAATACTTATAAGGTAAATAATGTTATTTATAATTTATTAGGAAAGGAGGCTTTAACTGATATTTGATGGGTTGTGGGTACGAATGATGTGGTTGGAAAGAGAATTTAGAGTAGATGAACAATCAACGGAGCAAGAGGTGATATATGCAGCTTGAGCATATCTTTTGATGTTGATTGGAGAGATCTTGCTATCGGATAAATCGGGCAATTTGGTGCACACCCAATATCTTCCGGTAATGGAGGATTTCATTGTATGTTGCCAATATAGTTGGGTTCTGCAATTTTGGCGTTTTGTATCGTGAACTATGTAAAGCGACCGTAGTAATTAAAGGAAAAAATGGATGTAGCGGGTTGTTTAGTTTTGCTCCAATCATGGGCGTGGTATCGTCTCCCATTTATGAAGCCTATTACATCCGCTCCTATAGAGTTTTTCTCGCCGCAAGGTAAATTCATATATTTAAAGTTTTAATATTTTATAATATTTATTTAAATATTTTGAAAATAAAAATAAATAATATAATTTTTTTAGATGGCGACACCAAATAATCGATACGAAGTTGTCGGGTGCAACCAAAGTAGATATTCGTATGAGAATTGATATTGCCGGTAGACATGCGGTAAATTTTCGTATTTTTTGCATTAACTTTTAAATTGTAATATTAATTGTTTAATTATTCTAACATAATACTTTTGACAGTTTAATTGGATGCCTTATTATGAGTCGGATATTCAACGGTGTCTACCGCCAATGTTTTTTGAAGGAGCGGACACATGTTGTGCCATAACACCATTGCTCCATATCGCAATTGTTGAGATCCATGCAGCTGATAGAGTTTTGCGCCAATTTGAGTTTCACCAACCGATAGAAATGTCAATACAAAACATTGATGATTTGCATAAAGTAGATGCGTGTGGGAAGCATAGCGAAGATTGGATGAGGAAGTATGCTACATTCATATATCAATGGCAAAATAGACATTTACGATTGCCTAATCGTTTCGAGGTACAACCCGAAGATTTTGATTTCAATGTTTCTCCCTACCTCCAAAATTATGAATCGAATGGGAAACCATACTTGACAATGGCGGAGGAGCAGTCCGAGTGGGAAATCATGAAGGATAAATATGGGAAAATCATCATCTTTGTCAACATTTTCGTCTTATGCTTCCGACAATTATTATTCATCACAAGAAAATTATGGTGGATACGATGCATATCAATCATCGATGGAGATTCGAGCGGCGTGAGAAGGAAGTGGGTGGGATCAAGTGCCACCTTCATAACAATTTTCCTCAGAACCGGAACAAAGAGGTCCATGGGATCATCTTCTTTATCACAGACAATCTCAATTTGAGGCGATGACGTCAATGATGACGTTAAATACCTTGAGTACTCCATCGTCTTCACCCGAAGATGTATATCAAAGTGGTGGAGTAGTGTTGGGAACACCGGAATCGGAAGAAGAGGAAAATGAAGAAGGTGGATGACCACGACGAAATCGACGAGCACCACGTCATTACCATTCTACCACGCCTCGACATCGGTAAGAATTTCGCAAATATAAGTAATAAATTTGTTTATTTAAAAAGATGTAGTCAATAATTAATTGTATCAAAAATTAATTTTTAAGTAATAAATTTGTTTTTTTTAAAATTATAATTATATAAAGTATACTTTTGCAAAATTTACATCCTTGAACATACTTGATTTTCCCAATTAGAGTTGATATACCACTATTTATGCTTTGAAATTTTCATCCTATGTGTTTTTGTTTCAATTTTTTAACCATTGTGTGTACTTAGTACTGGTAATGTTTATATAGTACCGATACTGTTCTTGGTCACTATCGATTCTATTTATTAAGCACCGATACTATTATTGTAGCCTCGTTAAGGTATTGATACTCGGTATCGATATCATCCAGTTTTTGCCTTGAAGTATCGATACTCCAACAGGAGTACCGATACTACCTATCGGGTTCAGCTTATAAAACCCCAAAATATCACTTTTTTCCTAACTCTAAAATACTCAGTCGTAAAACCCTAAACCCCTCTAAACAATCACCTCATTGTATCTTTTTGAAGTCGGATTTGCTTTGTTTTTCAACTTTCCAGTCGGCTAGCATCATCAAAATCGTGCATTGTCATCAAATTTCATCTCAATCCTAATTTTCAAGGTAATATTTTTTAAAACCCTATTTTTCAAATTTAGGGCTAGTTTTAGTTAGGTTTTGCTTAAATTAGTGAATGGGCTTTACTTATTTTGCATTTTTACACTATAATATAGAATTTTGTTTAACAAAATCATTTAAATTCAAAATTTTATTATATATATAGGTATACATATACTTTTATTTTTCATAACTTGTTTTTTTATATAACACATCATTTTTTGCCCATTATATTATATTAAAAAATATTTAGTTATAGAATACCTAGTATTGTGGACTCATATTGAGTTTTGGGATTAATTGAGTGCATACATATGTATTGTCTTTCTTTACAGGTATAATATTTATTTGGATTCTCTTTAACATGTCTCAAAAATGTCCTAGATCATCCTCCTCTTGTGCTAATCCACCTCTTAACCCTCCGCCAAATCCTCCTCCCAATCCAACTAAAGTGACCATAGTAAATTCGTGTTTTAATGAACCGAATCATCGAAATCTATATTCACGATATCTAAACTATTTTGAGTCTTATGCTATTAGGGGTGAGTGTCTCCCCTCTCTTTCGACAATGCAAGAAATAAACTTTAAATACCTACCCCTTCTATAAGCTTGGAAATTTGACAACACTTTCAAAGTTAAACCCGCTGTCTTTCACCAACTAATTCGTATTTTCTATTCTAATGCGGTTTGCATCCAAAATGAAGCTCGTACACAAATTGAAAATATTCGTTCCTATCTCTTGGGAGAATATATTACCATTGATTCTGACTCTATTGCCCGTGCTTTTGGTCTCGAAAACACCAGGATTGATAATGAGCGAGATATCGTCCCTTCTTCCTTAGAAGTAGGAAAAAGCGCTAGTATACTTGACTTCCACGAGTGATTTCTTCACTTGATTATCTCTTGGTGGTTTCGACCATCCGGGGGAAAGTACTCTTTTTGAAGTATCGACATTTGGTGGATCCATTGTTTTCAAAACAATAAAAGAATTAATCTTTCTCAAATAATATTCGGTGAATTAGTGGACACCGTGAACCATATTCCCTCTAAGAGATTCGAGTCTTTGGTTTATGGTTGTCTTATTAGTAATTTTTTTTTATCAAAGACGGTCTTAAAGTCGACCTAGATGATGCCATCCCCTTGGGTACCCCAATATATTTTACCTATCTCTGCAAGTCAGGATGGACTCAAGTTGGGACAAATTGGGAACGAACACCTAAAAAGACGACCGGTGCTAGTTCTTCTCAAGCGGCTCCAGCTCCGGCTCCTCCTCAGGCCGATGTTGTTTTACAAGATGTTGATGATCCTGTAAATCACATCCCTGACGATCCTCCGAGCGCTTGTAATGCTATGCATCCCTATTTTCATTCTCTGATGGAGACTTTAGATCTGAGGTTTGCATCTATGGAGTCCCATTTTACTACCTTGGGGACTCAACTGACCGAGCTTCAACGCGACACCCTAGCTCGATTCGACGCCGTGACGGATAGGCTCGATGATCTTTCACAAGACGTTGCCTCTTTTCGTGCACCTCATTCGGATCCCGATCCTCCATCGGATGATTGATCATGTTATTGCTTTGCTAGTTGTTCTTTGTTGGTGTTTCAAATGTCATACTTTGAACTTTCAATTTCCTTAAATTTCTTCGCATTTGATATTTTGGATTTGGTTATACTATTATGTTTTGGATGATCGGATTTATATTTATCATATTTCGTATATTTTTATTACCATGTTACCTCTTATTATGTTTATGACCATGCCCACTGTTTTGAATATTATTTATGTTGACTGACCTATTTTGCCAAATTTCAGTCCTATACTGCAAAAGTTTTTGAAATAATTTTTACTAAGAGTTTCAAATTTTAATCGAACCAAAAATGATTTTTAAATATAGTTGTACCAATACTGCTATAACAATATCGATACTGGTATCGATATATAAATCGATATTGAAACCCAAAAATATAGAAGTAGTACCGATACTGTCAAAATAGAATGCTAAAATGGTACTGATACCATATATGATATCGATACTGAAACCCAAAATAATGAAGTAGTACCGATACTTCTTAGGCAGTACCGATATTTTCAAAACAGAATGCTAAAATGGTACTGAT
The DNA here is from genome assembly GCF_006381635.1 of Hibiscus syriacus. Taxonomy (NCBI): domain Eukaryota; kingdom Viridiplantae; phylum Streptophyta; class Magnoliopsida; order Malvales; family Malvaceae; genus Hibiscus; species Hibiscus syriacus. The sequence goes on along the minus strand of NW_024063289.1, from coordinate 857,425 downwards.
ACCATATATGATATAGATATTGAAACCCAAAATAATAAAGTAGTACCAATATTGTAGGTATAGTACTGATACTGTCAAAACATAATCCTACAATGGTATCGATACCATATATAATATCGATACTGAAGCCCAAAATAATGTAGTACTGATACTTCTGAGGCAATATAAATACTGTCAAATTAGAATATTTGAAAATGGTTCCATTGAGATAAACTTTTATTATTTTTCTTTTAAAAATTTACCAAAAAATATTATTTTTTTAATTGGGGCGTGACGAGTCCCTAAAGAATTATTTTTTAATTCTGAGTGTGGAGCCCACCTGACACGACCCATTACAAAATTACATCTCATAGAACTCGTCACGCCGGCGTGACGAGTTTCATAGGAACTGTTTAAATTGCCATAGATCCCAAATTAATTGTTTGGGTGCTCTAATGGGCTAATTAAATTAGAGGGTTGCCCTAATGGGCCAATTTGGCCGGTTTTGGGATTTTAAGTGTGTAAACGAATCAGATTTAAATTAAACCGGGTTGATTTAGGCTACGGTACTCTATCAGTTTCCTTTGTAATAAATCTTAAATTTTTCTCAATTCAACCACTTGAATAACATTAGCGATTATTTATCAATCTATATATATATCTCAAAATCATTCAACTATCAATTATTTAATTCCTTGAATGGGGTGTTGTGTAAGTGTTTTGGTTCTGTCTGTATGTAGCAGTTTTGCCTGCTTCTTTTGGATAATAAAATTTTGTTTATCCAAAAAAATATCAATTATTTAAATTTCACAAATCAATTTACTTCTATGGATAAAAATAGTTGAGAGTATTTAGAATATATATTATTTTATAATCATATTGACTTAATAAAAAATCAATTATTTAGACAAATATATATATATATATATATATATATATATATATATATATATATATATTCACTTTGATAATTATTTAAATATAACATATATAAGACACGATCAAATATGTATATTGTAAAACCAAAATTTGAATCCATACTTTATCATATACTTTCACTGAATCATAAAATTTTTCATTTTTTTCAACTTTATATTATTTTTAAAAGATTTAGTTAAGTAAAAAAATAATTTTATAAATATTTCTTATATCAAAATATAATAGTTTAAACTTCAACATTACACTTTATATAATTTTTAATTTATGAAGCCAAAACTGCATATCAAAACCAAAGTCAAGAATAAAATCATACCCAAAAATGTCGAGGGCCAATTTATAGCTCAAAGCTAAAGCTAAGGTCCTAAAGGTACTTTAACCTAAAAACATATTTAAAATAGTAAAAATATTAAAAGAATAAAGAATATAAAAAATATTTAAATTATTAAACAATTTAAATTCATAAACAAATAAAAGAATTATACAAAGGATAAACTATAACTTTAACCACTTAATTTTTATCTTATTCATTGTTATTTTAATTTTTTCAATCAGATCATTTAACTGTTTAAGTGATGTCAATCAACACAACAACAAAAACAAAACCCTATTCCCATATAGAGATGGCAACGGGCCGGGTTCGGGCCGGGTATTGGTCCCCCCGTCCCCGTCCCCGTTTAAAAAACCGGTACCCATCCCCGTTTAAAAAACCGTGGGGATTTAAACGGGGATCCCCGTCGGGTAATCGGGGAAAACCGCGGGGAAACGGGTATCCCCGTTTAGCACAAACGATTATTTAAACGGGTATTGGGCCAGGTATTGGGTCGGGTATTGGGTCGGTATTGGGTTGCGAATCGGGCCGGGTATATATATATATTTAAATTAAATATATATTTTTTATTTAAATTAAATTTATTAATATTATATATATATATATATATATATAAATAATTATTTTTAATATTTATCGGGTCGGTAATCGGGGCGGGTAATCGGGTAATCGGGGCGGGGATTACCAAACCCGTCCCCATCCCCGTCCCCGTTTAAAATAAATGGGTTTTCCCCGTCCCCATCCCCGTCCCCGTTTATCATCCCCGAACCCGACCCGTTTAATTCGGTTTTCGGTTTTCCCCGTCGGGTTCGGGTTTTTTTGCCATCCCTATTCCCATATGCAATGGGGTAAGGGGAGGTAGGGTAGTAGGCTGCCCCCAATGCCAGGTTGAGAACAGCTTCAGTGGAAGACCTCCGACAGTCAGAAAATTAAAAATAAAGATAAAATGAAATGCATGTATGAATAAATACATAGTTGAACAGTTTTCATATGTAGTCTTCATGACGCCAGACAGAATAGTGATTATCCTGCAAGCGCTCCAACAGATGATTCACAAGAGAAAATTCGCCCAAAAAAATCCAGAGAAAAAAGAAGTCTCTAGGGTTTAATAAAATATTATCAAATCAAAACCTTCCAAAAATCAGTCCACAAGCCGGACTGTTATAGCCAAAAATCGTCTTTATTCGAATTTTGCCAAAAATAGCAAAATCCCGAAAATCACTCTAAATTGAAATTCGAAATAAAATAAGCAATCTCCAAAAAATCCGGCCTAATCGGATTTAAATTGACTTCCTAATTGACAATCGAAATATTACCATAAACAGTAAAAAATATATAATTCTAGTGATTCGGAGGGGAAAACGGCAAAATTTGAGGTTGAAAAAAAGGCCATGTGGTGAGCGTGCGCGTTAAAAAGAGCTTTCCGGATTGGGGTCTTATGCGCGATTCTGATACCTGTAGCCAAAGTTATGGTCAAAAGACTGAAACATACTCAAAACGACCCCAATGAGGAACATGTCACAATCAATTCCCGCCTTTGCGCTGATCTGACAATTCATGGTATCTCAGCGCCATCAAGGTGCAATCTGACAGCTCAGCATCATCTGTCTCGGATCCCCCTGCATCAGTCACCCCGGGTTGGAAATAACTCGTCCTCGAGTTCAGAGTAGTGTCATTAGAATCCACAAAACAATGACTCAGGTGCTTCACATTAAAGACATCAGAAGTCTTTAAGTGTCTGGGAAGGCACAACCTGTAAGCATTATCATTGATCTTCTGCACGACCTCACAAGGTCCAATCTTCCAATCCTTAAGCTTATTATACTCACCAATAGGAAAACGATCACGAGTTAATACAGCCCAAACAAAATCACCAACATCAAAAAGTACCTGACGACGATGATTGTCGACCCGAGTCTTGTACTTGGTATTGCTCTCATGAATGATTTGTTTCACCTGCTCAAGGATACCCCGAAGATACTTTTCCATCTCATCTGCTTTAGGACTGAAACGACCTATACGTGGAATAGGGGCTAAGTCCAGCACCCCGGATGGGTTCTGACCATAGACAATCTCAAATGGGCTTAGACCTGTGGTTCTATTTTTTGATCTGTTGTAGGCAAATTCTGCCTGAGGCAATGCCAAATCCCACTGCTTTGGCTTCGTTCCTGCCAAACACCTTAAGAGGTTTCCCAAACTTCGGTTCACCACCTCGGTCTGGCCATCCATCTGGGGGTGGTAGGCGCTACTGAAATTCAACTGCGTTCCCAGTTTCCCCCACAGGCTCTTCCAGAAATGACTGATGAACTTAGTATCACGATCTGAAGTGATGGATCGAGGAACACCATGTAAACGCACAATCTCCTTGAAATAGAGATGGGCAATCCGGTCAGCATCCATAGTCTTTCTACAAGCTACAAAATGAGCCATCTTGGAAAACCTGTCAACCACAACAAAGATAGAATCTGAGGCCCTTTGGGTGCGGGGTAAGCCTAGTACAAAATCCATGCTGACATCGAACCAAGGAGCTTCAGGAACAGGTAAGGGTGTGTACAAGCCCGCATTAGTGAGAACTCCCTTAGACCGCTGGCACACATAACAACGGTCCACATAATGGGCCACATCACTAGTCAACTTGGGCCAATATAAGCAGAAGAGATAAGGGCCAAGGTCTTATCTCGGCCAAAGTGTCCCTCATTATGGAGTTCATTTATAATTTGTTGCCTCAATGAACAATCTGGAATGCACAACTATAATCCACAAAACAGATACCCATTATGCAAAACAAAATCATGACGGTGACCCTCAGTTACCTCCTGAAATATCCTTCCAAAGGAAGGATCAGCTGCATACATATCTGTGAACGTCTCAAAGCCTGCAACTTTAGTACTCATGGTGGTGAGAAGTAAGGTACGACGGCTCAGGGCATCTGCGACGCGGTTCAAACTCCCTGCTTGGTGCCTCAGCGTAAAAGTGAATTCTTGCAAGTATGCCACCCACTTGGCATGACGTCTACTCAGCTTGTGTTGTCCATTGATATACTTCAAGGCCTCATGATCGGTAAACAGAATAAACTACTTCTGTACTAGGTAGTGACGCCAATGCTTCAGGGACTGAACTATGGCATAGAACTCCAGATCATAATTGGAATAATGTTTCTTTGATCCCGATAGTTTTTCACTGAAAAAAGCAACCGGATGACCTGCCTGACTCAGAACACCACCAATGCCAACTCCAGATGCATCACAATTTACCTCGAACACTTTGTCAAAATCTGGAAGTGCCAAAACTGGAGCCTCGGTCATCTTCTACTTGACCAGTTGAAAACTGGCCTCTGCCTCCTCAGACCACTGGAAATCACGCCCCTTGAGGCACTCTGTGATAGGGGCGATCAGAGTACTGAAATTTCTAATGAATCGATGGTAAAAAGACGCCAAGCCATGGAAACTTTGGATGTCATGTAAGGTCTTTAGTCTGGGCCACTCCAAGACTGCATCTACCTTTGACTGATCTGCATGAACACCATCAGTAGACACAACAAAACCAAGAAAAGTCACAAAAGTAGTGAAGAAAGAACACTTCTTTTAATTGACAAACAAGCACTCCGTTTTCAGCATCTCAAAAACAGCACGGAGGTGATCGAAGTGTGAAGTCCATGTCGGAATATAAACGAGGATATCATCGAAGTAAACTACAACAAATTTCCCCATAAAAGGCCGCAAGACCTGATGCATAAATCTCATGAACGTACTGGGCACATTGGATAGCCCGAAAGGCATGACCATCCACTCATACAACCCTTGTGGCATTTTAAAAGACGTCTTCCACTCATCTCCAGGTCTTATTCTGATTTGGTGGTAACCACTCTTAAGGTCAATTTTTGAGAAGACCTTAGAACCAGATAGTTGATCCAACATATCATCTAGACGGGGAATTGGAAACCGGTACTTAACTGTAATTCTGTTGATCGCTCGGCTGTCAACACACATACGCCAAGAACCATCTTTCTTTTGCACTAGCAGAGCAGGGACTGCACATGGGCTCATACTCTCTCGGATATAGCCCCTCTCCAACAACTCTTCCACCTGTCGCTGCAACTCTTCAGCCTCCTTGGGACTGAGGCGATATGCTGGTTGATTTGGTAAACTTGACCCAGGAACAAGGTCAATTTGATGCTGAATATCCCTCATAGGTGGTAGCCCAGGAGGAAGATCCTCTGGCATCAAGTTAGAGAATTCTGCTAGCAGCCGCTGCACTTCTACTGGTAAATCTGCATCCACGTCTACTGCATGGTTCTCGCAAGGTAGTAAGGCATAGACCACGTCGCCATGCTCAATCTCATATAAAAACCTGGACATAGAAAGCAGAGTAGTATTATGGGTTACTGGGGTAGGAGTGAGTCCTTCCCGCCGGGGTACCAACACAATCTTTTTTCCCTTGATGCTAAGGGAATATGTATTCTTCCGTCCATCATGAATCATACTGCTAGGGTCGACCCAACAATATATGACACGCATCCATAGACACAACATCACACCAGGCATTATCAAAATATTTTCTACCAATTGAAAAAGACACGAGGCATCGCCTATCAACTGTTACCTCACTGCCTTTATTTAGCCATGACAGCTTGTATGGCTTAGGATGACGGTCCGTCTTCAACTAAAATTTTTGGACAACCTCCTCGGACACTACATTCTCACAACTGCCGTTGTCAATGATCATTTTGCAGACTTTATCTGTAACTGTGCAAGTCATGTGGAAAATATTGGTTCTCAACCAATCGTCCCCTGAATCGCCCTTGGGAGTAAGTAGACTCTTGCGAACGACCAGAGTCTCATGACCATCTCCATACAGCACATCATCAGTCTCATCATCATCATACACGGGTTCGCCAATCTCCTCAGTCTCGTCTTCCGCGTTTTCCTCAATCCACAAATTTTTACCCTTTTGACTAGCAGGCTTCCTGCAATCAGTCGCCCTATGCCCTTGTTCACCACAACGAAAACATCTAATAGTAGGGTTAAAATTACCCTGCGGTGGCTGTTGAGCAGGACGGGAATCCTGAGGACGAATTGGTCGACTGTTGTGATCGTTCCTGATAACTGGTCTCCTGTTTTACTGTTTTTCAACAGCAAGTGCACGTTGGTAAGCTTCCGAAACACTCCACAGTGAATGAAGGCTGAGGACATCTTGTAAGGGCTGGCGTAAACCCCCCAAATACCGTGCCACCATTTGCTCCTCCGTCTCAGATAAATCGTTCCGGGCGACCAATTGGTAAAACTCCTCCATGTAATCATCGACTGATCGTGCGCCCTGCCTCAATGCATGAAGTCGCTGAAATAAGGTTTGCGTGTAGCCGAAGGGAAGGAAGTGACCCTTCATCTTCTTCTTCATCTTCTCCCAATCAATGATCTTGGCCTTGCCCTGTCTTTCTCGTGAACGTCGCAACTGTTCCCACCACGCAGATGCTCTGCCCTTGAGTTTGATGGCGATCAGTTTCACTTTCACACGATCGGGGACTTCCTTATATTCAAAAATACGCTCTACTTCATTAATCCAATCCACGAATCCCTCGGCCTGTAACGTACCAGAAAACTCAAGGAGATCGACCCGAAAACCAAGGTCTCCATGACGCTCTTCCCAACCACGGTGTTCCCGGAATAGAGCACGATTGTGATATGGGTTTTCGAAAGCGGAATTGGTATCATGATCAGAGGCCTCACGATCCTCGAAATCCTGCGCCGCCAGGCGCTGGGTTAATTCTGCGACTTGCCTCTGTAAATCCGCAATCATCACATCCTGAACGTTGCGATCACGGCGTTGGGTTTCCTCATTCGGAACCTGCTCACGACGACCACGACCTCCAGCCATTGAAACTGGTAAAATTTCCCAGGAAGATGTTGAAGCTCTGATACCAACTGACGCCAGACAGAATAGTGATTATCTTGCAAGCGCTCCAACAGATGATTCACAAGAGAAAATTCGCCCAAAAAAATCCAGAGAAAAAAAAGTCTCTAGGGTTTAATAAAATATTATCAAATCAAAACCTTCCAAAATCAGTCCACAAGACGGACTGTTATAGCCAAAAATCGTATTTATTCGAAATTTGCCAAAAATAGCAAAATCCCGAAAATCACTCTAAGTTGAAATTCGAAATAAAATAAGCAATCTTCAAAAAATCCGGCCTAAATCGGATTTAAATTGACTTCCTAATTGACAATCGAAATATTACCATAAATAGTAAAAAAATGTGTAATTCTAGTGATTCGGAGGGGAAAATGGCAGAATTTGAGGTTGAAAAAAGGCCACATGTGGAGAGCGTGCGCGTCGAATTGAGCTTTCCGGATTGGGTCTTATGCGCGATTCTAACACCTGTAGCCAAAGTTATGGCCAAAAGACTGAAACATACTCAAAAACGACCCCAATGAGGAACATGTCACAATCAATTCCCGCCTTTGCGCTGATCTGCCAATTCATGGTATCTCAGGGCCATCAAGGTGCAATCTGACAGCTCAACATCATATGTCTCGGATCCCCCTGCATCACTTCATATGCGTGTTTGTAATGGGAAGTAATCACTGCAAATAAATCTCTGCGTAAAAATCTCTGCATATAGACAAAAACGTAAGACCCGACTAAATTTAAAAAGAGGAAACATGAAGGGGAAGGATATACAGAAGTCAATGATAGCAAGCTACGAGAAGGAATAAAGCCAAATGGGTTTAAAACCTAAAACTAAGGCAACACTTCTCCGCTACCTTGTTCTAATCATTCATAAATTCCAATGACATAAACGTATAAAAAGTAGAAGTCAAGGAAATTACTACAAAGGCATTAAAAGAAGACAGAGATGATACACCCTATGGATGTGACCCGCACTACTCGGCTACCCTGGTCTTAAGTCTCCATACTTTCCTATCAGAGGTCATGTCCTCGGTAAGGGCTAAATCCTTCAAATCTGATTTCAAGCAGTCTTCCCACTTCCGCCTTGGTCTTCTTTTCCTTCTGGCACCGCCGACTGTAATCGGCTCTACCCTCCTGACCGCATTCGACAGTTTTTGCCTAAGGACATGCCCAAACCACCGTAGTCTTCCCTCCCTCAATTTTTCGGATACAGGCACCACCCCCAAGGACTTCCTAATAGCAGAGTTTGGTGTCATGTCCCACAGAGTCCTACCACATGCCCATCGAAGCATTCTCATTTCTGCGGCCTCCATCCTCCTTACGTGATCCTTCTTGATTGCCCAACATTCTGATCCATATAGCAGTGCTGGTCTTATTGCCATTCTATAAAATTTTCCCTTAAGTTTTAGAGGCACCTTCTTGTCACATAAAACTCCAGTCGTAGCCCTCCACTTTAGCCATCCCGCCTTTATACGGTGTGTAATGTCATCATCCACACCCCCATCTTTATGTATCATAGACCCTAGGTACTTAAAACAATCATTTAAGGGGAGAACGTGTCATTTTATGCATACTTCTACATCTTCATCGTTTTGGTTCCCACTGAAGTTTGAACATAAATACTCTGTCTTTTCAATATTGATCCTTAGACCTTTTTCTTTCAGAGCAGTCTTCCATGTAGCCAGTCTACTATTCAGCTCAGTTTTTGTTTTAGCAACTAGGACAATGTCGTCAGAGAAAAGCATACACCATGGAACACCGTCTGGTGTCGCACAATAGATGTCGTCCATAATCAAGGCGAAGATGTAAGGGCTAAGATCCGACCCCTGGTGGAGTCCGATTTCCACCGAGATAGCCTCGGTGTTGCCAACTGTAGTCCTGACGTATGTAGTAGATCTACAGTACATATCACGAATCGCCCGGATATAAGCAGATGGAATCCGTCTGGTTTCAAGGTCTTCCAGATCGTATCGCAGGGAACGCTATCATACGCCTTCTCAAGGTCAATGAACGCCATGTGAAGATCTATATTTTTCCCTATATTTCTCCATAAGCCGTCGAAGTAGATGAATCGCCTCCGTATTAGACATGCCTGGCATAAAGCCAAATTGGTTTTCCGAAACCCTAATAACCTATCTCAACCTAGCCTCAATCACCCTTTACCATAGCTTCATGGTATGGCTGAGTAGTTTAATACCTCTGTAGTTGCCACAACGTTGGGGATCTCATTTATAAGATAAACCAATTAAAAAGAAAAAGTGGGTGGGTTGAAATCAAACTTGGGTGACATGGGCCAGATGGGCACACCCTTGCCACTAAATTAAGTTCAAAATTTGAGATATAAATAGGGATGGGGATGTGGAGGGGGCGGATTTTTGGTCACCCGACCCGAAAAAAATATGCCTAAAACTTGATTCTGTTTCGAAAAACTTTAGGTTTTTTCTCTTCTCGGATTTGTCCTGAAGTTTAGACTAAAATCTCAATCCGACCTTATTCTAATATATTAATTTTTTTAAAATAATTAAAATAATATATTTATAATTATTTATTATATTTTCAATGGTTAAATTAATATATATTATATTTTAATAATTAAATAATATAAAAAACAAAAATTCTTAAAATATTAAATATATATATATATAAATTAATCGATCGGGTAAGATCAGTGATTTTTCACCTAAAATCCGACTCTGACTACTATATAAGCCATCTAGCCCTGAGCACTGAAATTAAAAAAAAAAATCACCCCAATAAGATCGGATTGAGACTCGTTAATTTCGGATATTTTGAGCATCCTCTCTCTCTATATATATATATATATATGTAAGACGCAACATATATTTATACACTATTGCCTAAATATATATAGGGAATCTGTTGTAACAAACTATTTAAGTGTAACTGACTCAACTCATCCTATATATTCTGGTATTGAGTGGGGATGAAGCAGTGCAGTTTTGATAATGGAGAGAAAAGGTTAAATAAATGCAGTGGCCGAACCACGTGGGATAGAAGACACATGGCCTACCTATCTTTTATGGTTTAATTATATTTTAAGTCCTTGGAAGTTTTGAAACAATTAAATCTTGACCCTTCTCAAAATTTTATGGTTTAATTATTTTTAAAAATATCATTAGTTTTAAACGTAAATGAAATTAAGTCTTCCTTCTAACTTTATTAGTTTAAACTTAAAGTTTAGGATATGATAGATAATTTTAAAATTACTGAAATTAAGCTACAATCCTCATTTCTTTTTGTGATTTAATTATTTTTTAGAACCTTGTTAGTTTCAAAGATAAGCAACTTGCCCCATCCCATAATTTCATCCTAGTTCCGCCCTTGAATCAATGTTTAACACCTAAATACCTATAATCGAAACAATGACCAAAACCATAAAGCATTAAAAGAAGGAAACCATTTTATTGGTATCTATGCAACTAAGGGTCGAACGTAAAAATTTATGTCATTGGGTGCGAAATTATGAAGTTATATTAATATTTTAGGGGTATGAAATTAGATAATCAATAATAAATACAAAGCAAAAATCTAAAATGTCACACCCCAAATTTTAATTTAAAATATGTTTAATTTATTTAATTTAATTAAGGGACCGAAATGGACAGTTTTAAAAAATCTGGGTTAATCTCAAATGTTTGGGAACTTCAGGGACTTAGCACTGAAATTTCCCTTTTTGGGTTGTAGATAAAATTTCAAAAAATGGAAAATGTGTGTGTCTAAGGGGTTTTGAAACCCTACTGCATGATTGACCATGCCCCTACCAATCAAGCTAGGCTGCTGTTTTTAATTGAAAATAATAAAATTTTATTTTATATTTAACATACTAGGTGTTAACCAAATTTTTAACACCCCTCCCCGTGTGATCGTGATCCAACCCCAAACCCCCAAAACCCATCTCCTCAAACAATCACCCCACCACCGACCACTGTCCTGCGGCCATCCGTAGAGGTCACCCCCGCCACCAGTAGAACCAGAGCCATCCCGCTAACCAACCCCGACCCCTGGTTTACTCGAATTGACAGTCGATCGTCGCGAAGAAGGAGAAAACTATTTAGCCCCCAATCGTGGTTCTCCACCATCGTACGTCGGGAAGCGTCACCGCCTCTTCCATCTGGTACGCATGGTCGTTGTGATTGTAGCCCAACTGGCCACTCGTCAAGTTTCTCAGTCGTCCACCGTGGATGATCGATCGTGGGTTCGTCGAAACCCAAAACGTCGCCGCTCTTATCTTCCTCGATTTTGGTCGAACCCGACATCAGTTTAGCTCACCGTCCTAGCATTGTGTTCCCCGACCATCTCTGACTAAAACCCAACCATGGTGGTCGTCCGATGATGCTCCTCCGTTCGTCTATCGTTGGGTAAGTCCTAATATTATTTTTCTCAGTTGTTGGTTGTAGTTTTTTACTGATTAGGGTCTGATATATGTTGGAAATGATGTTTTGGTGATCTCGTAGTGATCGGTTGCCACCCTCGACCTTGTCACCTCCGTCACGCACTGCCACATGCCACCACGTGTGCGTGGAGCTTCTCCCCGGTCTTGGAACCTCCTAGAACTGGTCTGAGTCAACTTGAACCAGTCTGAGTCAACTCGAATCGAACTAAGTCAACCCGAACTGGCCAGAGTCAACCCGAACTGGTCTAATCCGTTGACTTTGACCGAACTTTTGACCTACCTATTGATCGTTGACCAGACACATTGACTTTGACCTTTGACCTGTTTGATCATTGACTTTGACTAAAAAGTCAAAATTTTTGAAAAGTCATATTTTATATTGTTCGACATCCTGAGTCCGAATCCGAAGTCCGTTTTGCCAAATTTGAACCCAAAAACCTCCGAATTGATATGTTAAACTCGAATATGCATATGTAATTTAAGTATTTATTTAAGAGATTTAATTAAGTGCATCTAATTTGAGGGTCAATGACTAAATTATTATGTCATTTAATTAAGGTACATGTGATTCTCTTGACCGTTCATCTGCTCAACATGGTTCATCCCGACCCACTCATCTACGAAAGCCTGTGATTACCCGTATAGTTCTGCAACCTTGTTAAATACTCAGTTTAGTGTACTACTCCGATAATAATTTTGTTATGATATGACTTAGGTTCTCGTACAATCGAAGAGCGTAGTGAAGCCGGTGCTCGATAGATCTATCGGACTGCTTCTTTTTGCGAGGTGTGTTCCTTGGTCGCTATATACATATATATGTTTTATATATTTGTTTGAAATATCATGTGTATATGATTATTTTACTTGATTTGCAATATGGCTAACTGATCTAATTTAATTTCACATGATTTATTTATTTCAAGATCAATTTATGATTTACTGAAGTTTTAAGCCTGCTCGTTTGATTCATGTTCTCTTGTTACTGTTTTTACTGAATTGATATCTATTTTGAACTCTGATTTCCTTGCTATTGTTAGTTACTGTTTGAAAACTATGCTCTTCAGGGTACTCTGGGATCTAGTATGAAGTCTAAAGGTTTAGCTTCGATCAAACTGGTAATTCCTTATATAGGTTCAGTACCAATCAAGCTGATAATTCCTTATGGACCTAAGGCGACCCTTGGGTGGGCTTCTGGGCCCAATGGGCCTAGTGATAAGACCTTATGGACACTAAGGTACTCTTTTAGGGTGGCTCCTCTATTATGTGCATTAGGTAAGTCCTTATGGGCCTGAGGGCACACTCCTCAGGTAGGCACCTACACTTCGGCTAGGGTAAGACCTTATGGACCCAAGGTGCTCTCTTAGGTTGGCACTTACGCCCTTTGGGCCTAGGGTAAGTTCTTATGGATGCAGTTATGGGGAAATGCATATAGTGTACGATTGGAGGGTTGTTCTGTATTTTAAACTATAACTCTACCATCGTTTTCATAACTTTGATAATGAACCGATTTTGAAACTTATCTGTATGTTTTTATTTTGCACTGCTGGAACAAACTGAGCTCCCTAGCTCACTCCCCCAAACTTTCCCCTTTTAGATACTTTTTTATAGGCGACCCGGACCTGACACTTGGAGGATCGACGCATTCGTACATGATTATTTTATTGTAATGTTTTTATCTTTCGAGTTGCATTTATTTTAGGTGACATGTGCCTATATTTTGAAAATACTTGTTTTACGACGTATGTTGCTTTTGTTACTGATGTTAGATTTGTTTCGATACTGGATTATGGAATATTTTATTCAGTCGTTGCACCTTTAATTGTTGGAATTGAACTTTAATGTTATCAACTATATTTTTAAAGATGTTTATTCGTAATATGGTTTTAAACTATTGAAAAATGTTTTGGAAAAATTTTATTGTAATCTGCTAGATCTAGTCGTAAGGCATAGGCCGGGTCTGGAGGGTTACATAAAATATAAAAAAATAAAATTTTTAAAAGTACGATGGCACCTCCAAGCGTCCCCTTGATCCATTCTTGCAAATATTGTTGCACACAAAATCATTGCAATGTAGGATATTTATATCAATAAATAAAGTATTTTCTGCACACAAAAAAACCATCAACCCCTATAGTATAACAGAAGGCATAATATAGGGGATGCTTAAGGTACAACAACCTTAATATAGGCTAAGGAAAGACGTTACTAGAAATGTTAATATTTTTTTAACATTTACGGTAAAGTGCTACCTAAAACATTATTTTTTTGCGAGAAATGTTAATATTGGGCGCTACCTAAATTTTTTAACATTTCCAGTAAAGCGCTACCTAAAACATTATATTTTCTACCGGAAATGTTAATATTGGGCGCAACCTAAAATGTTATTTTTTCTACCAGAAATTAAATAGAGAAATTAAAATTTTCGGTAAAAAAATAATATTTTAGGTAGGGCTTTAACAGAAATGTTAAAAAATATTAACATTTCCCATAATACCTTTTATTATATGTATATTAAAATTGTCATACAACAAAACTACCAATAACATAGGGAGTAGGGGAAAATATGCTTTTTGTTGCACATTGTACCTCTCAAGCAGGTTCCGAGTCCCAAGAATGGTTTCTTGGCGAAGATTTTATTTATTTTCTGCATCGTTGGTGTCAAAGATAAATCTTTGACCATTTAAATTAGAGAAAATAACCTCAGTGACCAAAAATGCCTTATAATATACGATTTTAACCAACTTTTTTTGGATTTAACAAAATGACCAACTAAATCGCAATGCGATCGATAATTCGCAACGCGATCTCCGGTATCGCAAATCAGTTTCCAGATTCGCAACGCGAACATCGACTATCGCAACGCGAACTTCGACTATCGCAATGCGATTTTCCAAATTCGTTGCGATAGTCCAAGTTTGCGTTGCGATTTATTCCAAATTCGTTGCGATAGTCGAAGTTCGCGTTGCGATTTATTCTGAATTCGTTGCGACAGTCGAAGTTCGCAACGACTGGTGGTATTACATTTGTTTCTTAAGAATTTTCTCTAAAAAGATAGTATTCGCGCGGACATGTCGAAGACACGTATTACCACGACCACGACCCGAGATGAGACGGACGGCGGCGGCGGCGGCTTGCGAGAGTCCCCCTTCTTCTCTATCACTCAACAAGGAAGTGAGAAAGACAAACCTTAAATACCATTCCCAATAGTGTTTCCAATACTATGTGGGATTGAGCATTACCAACACTTGTTCCCAATACTATGTGGGATTGAGCCTTAAATAGTGATATTATTTGTGAATTATAGTTAATGACTTTAGTATTTGTATGAAAAGTATTTGTGGTTCGTTTAGTTTTCATGCAATTCTAATTTATTTTCAATTGATTGTAATTGCACGATAACAATTTTTTTATTCTCGCGAGTGATGCAATTTTTTTTGAATGTTTTGCTTAAAATTGCAATAATCGCGATTGATTGTAGATTGACTTTTAATTATGACATATTTAATCGTATAATACTAATGCAATTGGTTATTGATTCAGTTGTTTTAAGGTGCATGATTGTTAATTGTTTCCTGAATAATCACATAGTATTGGAAACAAGTGTTGGTAATGCTCAATCCCACATAGTATTGAAAACACTATTGAGAATGGTATTTAAGGCTTGGCTTTCCCACTTCCTTGTTGAGTGATAGAGAACAAGGGGGACTCTCGCGCGCCGCCGCCGCCGCCGCCGCCGCCGCCGTCCGCCTCGTCTCTTCTCGTCTCGTGGTCGTGGTCGTGGTAATACGTGTCTTCGACACGTCCGCGCGAATACTATCTTTTTAGAGGAAATTCTTAAGAAACAAATGCAATACCACCAGTCGTTGCGATTTTGGACTATCGAAACGAATTTGGAATAAATCGCAACGCGAACTTCGACTATCGCAATGCGAATATGTAAATCGCAATGCGATAGTCGAAGTTCGCGTTGCGAATCTGGAAACTGATTTGCGATACCGGAGATCGCGTTGCGAATTATCGATCGCATTGTGATTTAGTTGGTCATTTTGGCAAATCCAAAAAAAGTTGGTTAAAATCGTATATTATAAGGCATTTTTGGTCACTGAGGTTATTTTCTCTTTAAATTAATAAATTGACTGTATGATATTCAAATCTCACATTATTTAAATATATATATATATATATATATATATATATATATTAAAAATTTAATATAACATTTTAAATATGTATTCAATCATAAAATTATGTATCAAAGACACACATCATGTGTATTTTATTTTATTTAAAGAAATTACTATAATTTGTTTTTACTTTTTAACCTATTATTAAAAAGAAATTCAATTTGATTATAAATACTACTGATATTAAAGTTAAGACAGAAATTATTGTTACATCAATTAATACATGTCCTACAATAAAAGATGTGGCTTACTTAACACAATTTTTCTAAGAACGGCTTCTTTAAATAAAATTTTGGGTAAACTATTCATGTGATCATTTAATTATTATTAATCTTTTTATTTTGATCATCAATTTTAAAATTTTATCAATCAAATCACTTAACTATTTAAGTTTTTCAATAAAATTACTTACCGTTAACATTTATCGGTGGAAGTGATGTAATTTTGTTATATATATATTAAAAAGTTATATAGCTTTTTAAACATGCACTTACTCGCAGGGGTGGAATTTCGTAGGGGTCAAGGGGAGTATTGGCCCTCGTCAATTATTTTTTTAAAAATTAATTAATATTAAAAAAATATTTTTTTAAAAATAAATAAAAATTTACAAGCCCCTTAATTAAAAAAAACTTTATGTATGGAATATAAACCTCGCTATAATAAATCCCTAGTTCCACCCTTGTTCACTCGCACAATTATGTGTATATTTTATTTTTAATGAAATTTCTATATATATATATATATATATATATATTTAACCTTTTATTTTTATATTTTTTTTTTCGATCATGGATACTACTAATATTACAGATGCGTCATTATTACAATAAATACACGTCCAACAATAAAAGATGTGGCTTACATAACACAATTTTTTTTTAAGAATTGTTTTCTTAAATAAATTTTTGGGTAAACCATTTGAATGATCACTTAATTATTACACTTTTCATTTTGAACATTGATTTTAAAGTTTTTTCAATCATACTACTTAATTATTTAAGTTTATCAATCAAGCCACTTGTCGTTAAAGGAGATGATGTAATAGTTTATAAAATTGGTATATTACATATTTAATCCTTATTACTTACACATTCTATCAATTTAGTCATAATTTTAAATCAATTCAATAAATTTTATACCTAGTCAGATAGTGACACATTGTTTATATATATAATTAAAAAATATTATAGCCTTTAAAAAGTGCACTCACTCGTACAATTATGTGTCGAAGATACACATCGTATATACTTTATTTTTTTTCAATGAAATTCCTATATTTTTACTTTTTAAACTAATTTTTTTGATATTTTTGAGTTTGATCATAAATACTACAAATATAAAAGTTTGTCCAAAATTATTACTACATCAATAAATACACGTCATACAATAAACGGTATGGCTTACTTGACTTTTCCAAGAACAGTTTTCTTAAATAAATTTTTGGGTAAACAAATCTTATGATCACTTAATTATCATCCTTTTCATTTTGACTATCGATTTTGATTTTTTTTTTAATTCAAATCACTTCACTATATAAGTTTGTCAATCAAGCCACTTGTCATTAACATTTAACAAAGGAGGTGATGTAACGGTTAACAAAATTAATATAATTACACATTTAGTCCTAATTACTTACACATTTTATCAAATTAGTCCTTATTTATTAATTCAATAAATTTAATCTTTCAATCAAATAGGGACACATTGTTTAAGTATATATATATATAGCATTTTAAGCATGCACTCACCCGTACTATTATGTGTCGAAGACACATATTGTTTATATTTTATTTTTTTTAATGAAATCCATATAGTTTTTTAAAACTTTTTAACCTATTTTTTAAGTTTGATCTTGATTACTACTAACATTAAATTTGCGTCCAAAACTATTGCTACATCAATAAATACACGTTCTACAATAAAAGATGTGGCTCACTTAACACAAATTTTCTAAGAATTGCTTTCTAAAATTTTTTGGGTAAACTGTTGGTAATTGAAGACATCGAATTTCATCCATTGATATAGTTTTTATAATATTTTTTTATTATTTCAAAACTATATTATAGAATATAATATTTTATTTGTTTATTCATGGGGTTACATATTACAGGCCCATTACACGAAAATAAAACAGCCCAAGACCCACTGCATGCAAACCATTCCAGCGAGCTAGGGTTTCCAGAACCCTAGCCTCCCAAGCGGCGCCTCGTCCCACGCCCGAATCTCATGGTCGTATGACTCTCACCTCCAACAGTCCGAGTTCTCCGGCGCAAGGAAAGCACATGAGGCCAACACCATCATCAACAAACAACAACGCATTAGAGTTCTATTTTAAATAGGAGTCTAAAAAATAGTTAGTTTTTCAGTATAAATAGATCCATTTGTAACACTACGAGGGGGGATTTTTATAGATAGGAGAAATACCAGAGAGCTTTAGGCACAAAATACTCAAAAAATTCGCGAGGCAAATCAGAGCTATTGTAATCGTTTCGAAAGGAAATAAAAAGGTAGCAGTGTTTTTACCTTTGTTCATCCGTTTTTTGCCTTTGCATGTTGATTTCTATGCCTTGTACTGCATTTTGATTCGGAAGACAACCAAAAAAAACTTTTCTGGCCGATGAGCAAGGGCTTTCGAGATCTCGTTTTAGATCTAGCCCCGAGGTTTTTTTAAAACAAAATCATTTTTGGGTTTTTGGAAGTGGGGATTCGAAAAGTTTTTTAAAAAAAAAAAAAAAAAACCAAAAAAAATTTTTTGCCGCCGATGGAAGGCGGCGGTGAGGCGGCACAACGGCCGGATTCTGGAAAACCCGCTCTTGTTCTTCATCCATGAAGAACATAAGAGAGAAAAATAAGAACAGGGGGAGGGTCTCACGGCTTGAAGCATATCAAATGAGGAATTATAATTTTTTTTTGACTTTTGTACTTAAACCATCAGACCCGACGACCCGATCCACCGAATCCCTCAGACCCGCGTGTTTTTAACAAGAAATGAGAGATTCGCGTTTTGGCTCTCCAGGTTTTAAAACATTTAATTTAGTCCCCTGAACCGTTTTTTTTAATCTGAAATCCTTGTAAATTGACCCTTGAATTTATTTTGTTTTCAATCTAATCCCTACTATTATTATGTATTATATTTTCATTATTATTATATTTTTATACTTTATTCCCTTATATATATATACATATCTTATGTACATTTTTATTTTATTTTATTATATTTATATATATATGTATACATAACCATCATTACGTTTATTATTTTAAGTATTATTTTTAGCGTATATAAACATATATTTTTTTCCTTCTCTTTTTATTATTATATGTATATTCTATTTATTTCATTTACTTTATTTATTTTTATTTTATTGCGTTTCCTTTTTTTAATACATGTTTTATTTGCATTCCTTTGTTTTTACATAATTTTCATTTCTTTGTTTGTATGTTTTTTTCTATTCATGCATATATGTATATATACATTTATTTAGTATTTTTTTTTATTTCTTTTCCTTTATTTATCTTATTTATCATTAGTTTATTTGTATTGTCTCCTCTTATTCGTATCATTGGTTGTGTAGTTGTTTATATCTTATTTATTTTCATCACTCCAAACGTAACGTTTTCTTCTTAATGGTCTTCATCTAATTAATCAGTGGTAAGTAATTTAGGATCAAATTTTACCTTTTAATTTAAAATTACAACTTTCATGATAAAGACAACTGGAAATTACGTAGTACCGAAAGGGCAGTTCAAGGGTGCTAGCCCTTCCTTGACTGTAACCGACTCCCGAATCCGACACATCTCTGGTAAGACGCAGATCAGGTAAGAAATAGGGTATCCGATCAACCCATTTATTTTTAAATAAATGATCGGTGGCGACTCCAATCCATTTTCCTAAGTCGAAGCCCAATTCCGGGGCCCAACCGAAAGACGGTTGCGACAGCTTGGCGACTCCGCTGGGGACACAGGTAAGTGAGTCAGGCTAAGGTAATTTCCAGTTGTCTTTTTAACGAAAAGGGTAAGTTTAAATTTTAAGGTAATATTTCGATCCTTATTACTTATTTTTGATTATATTTTTCGAGTAAATAGTTGGACTGACCGTTTTCTAATGATTTCAGCTTTCCAAACATTTTCATCTAAAGCTCTAAACCCGAGCTCCGAACCCTATTTTAAGTGGGGGTGAAAGCGACGCCTTCGTGTGAATTTATTCACCGTGCGGGCCTAGCAAGTAGCCTTCGGGATTCATATACCTTATGTCTTCGTGTGAATTTATTCACCGTGCGGGCATAAGGGAATGTGTCCCCTCGAGTTTAACTTAGTCCATACAAGCCTGTGATGGGTTTAGGACTAAGGGTCTGGCAAGCCCAAGGGGCACCGACAAGGAAAACTCGGGTACCGTTTTTTAAAACCTAAACCGGGAGACCATGAAGAATTAGAGCCTACCCCGAAACCACGTTCCAAAAACTTAGGATTTTTTTTTTTTTTAACCCTAACCATGTTTTTGTTGCGCTTTTTTTCTCCTTCCGTCATTTTTTATTTGTATTCTTATTTTACTAACGTTTTTGCCTTTGTGTTTGTTTTCTAGCATTTGCATCATTACAAGAGGCTATTGATCCCTAAAAAGCGTTTGTTATACACAAAATAATTCGAATTAATGGACAAAGGTGTTGTAATACAAGAGATTGAAAACGCTGAGGCACGACTATGGTCCGAGAAGGCTCAGAAAGAGAAGGGAGACAGCCTTCAAGGAAACTATGTGTCAGAACTGGTTAGTTATGCCGCTGTCAGCCTGAAACAGAATAATGTCCAAGAACTGCGAGACATTTGGGACAGTTGGAAGAATGACAGAAAGCAGAAGTTCAGCCAACGATATGGTGATATTGCCCTCTTGCTCCATGTCAAGACTGATGAGCCCTTACTCCGAGCATTAATTCAATTCTGGAACCCGGGATATAGTTGTTTCACCTTTAACCAGGAAGACATGGTGCCCACTATCGAAGAGTATACTACTCTATTGCACTGCGAAAGCATCAAACTAGAGAGGGCATATATTAAACATGTCAAGAGTCAGCCCTTTAAGAACGGACTGGCCAAGATTGCAGGGGTTGATGAAAAGTGGGTGACTGATCGACTCCGGCACAAAGGTAGCGGGGAAGGAATCGAGTGGATCCATATAAAGCAACTAATGAAAACCACCCTGATGAGTGGAAGACTATAGACCTTTTTGCACTGGGTCTGTACGGTTTAATCATATTTCCGAAGGCTTTGGGGTGCATTGACGCTGCCGTGGTGGAATTATTTGAGCAACTTTCTAAACGAGTTAACCCAGCACCAGCCATCTTGGCCGAGACCTTTCGATCTCTCAATCATTGCCGAAGAACTGGCGGAGGAAGATTTTCCGGGTGTATTCAACTCCTTCAGGTTTGGATTCACAGCCACTTCTGGAAGACTGACGGGTTGCCTACCGCCGTTTCAGCACCACCTATTCACCTCTAGGTGAATTTATTACCTTAAAATGGCATGAAGGCGCCTCGAAAGAAAAATGGATGAAGGTCTTTACGCATCTTCAAGACCGAGATATTGTCTGGAGAGCCCCTTGGTTATTCCTCAGTGATGTTCTTTTTTCGATGTGGTGACTCCGACACTGTGACCTTACTTGGACTTTGGGGAGCAGTCGGGTATGCTCCGCTATTAGCACTTAGACAGTATGGAGCACGTCAGTTTGTCCCAGCAACATGCGGTTTAGCTAGGTCAGAGTTTGAGTATCACGGCGACAGCTATAAGAAGATGGTCAAAGAAGCAGCCAATTCGTGGAGGAAAGTATTCCGAATGGATGTTGTAGCTGCCAGAAGCATGCTCACTCCAGATTATATGGAGTGGCGAAGATTGAGAAAGAATGACAATATCCCGGTGCCAGACTGTGATGACACCCGGACCATGGAAGAACATCTCAGGCATGTCCCTTCTGAACTCGAGATAGCCAAGACCGAGTTTGAAGCCGTGAATAATGAGCTGAAGCAAAGAATAAAGGAACTTGAAGCTGAACGTTATCAGTGGAAGCTTGATGCTGACTCTCAGAAAGATCGGGCGGAAAAACTAGAAAAAGAACAAAAAAGAGTCCGTTTTGAGCTCGAAGACTTGAGAAAGGGGTATCAAGATAAGGTCAAGGATAACTCCAAGTTGAAGGTAACCACTGAATACTGGAAAGACGAAGCTCATAGCCTGAAAAGGAAGTTTGAGGGGCCTGATGAGAAAGCTTGGAAAGAACAGATGAAGACTGCCCAAAGACGCTTGGCAGATAGTCAATATCAGAACCAGCGCTTGAGAGTTCGGATAGCTGACTTAGAAAAAAGACATGAGAAAGATGACAAGACAATAGCTGAGTTAGAAGCTATTATAGATGGGTTCAAGAGGCAAGCAAACGAGTTTCAGATAGTGCCTTTCGACGGAGGATTACAATGGCGTTTCCGTTGGGAACAAGCACAGCGAAGGGTGAGGGCCCGAGACGCAACCATACGAGATTTCCTGGATCAAGTGCAAAAAGCAGCCCGTCATCTTCACGGCCTAGCAAGGGAGGCTGGTGTGGTTCGACAAGGCATCCTACCAGTAACAGAGGAAGGCAGAAGACTTGTCAACCTACTGGAGGCTGTTCGGGGTCTAGAGGATTTAGTCCGAATGTACCTTTAATATGTTTTATGTCTCTTAAAAGATAAGACATTTTTGTCTGAACAAGGGTTATTTATAATAATGAACACTTTTCTGGATCAATGCCTCCAATTGCATACATCATACATTGCATTTTATATTTCATGTTTGGTTATTTTATATTTTCCATGTTTTTACATTCGTATTAACTAACAGAACATGTCTCAGACACCGAGCTTACCACCGCAAGCATCAGATACACATCACCCGCACAATACTCGAGCAAAAAAGAGACAAATGGAAGCCAGAATAGAGAAGATCGAAGAACACATGGCAAGACTTCAAAAGAGCTAGAAGATAAGATGGCTCAGAACAGTGAAAGTACTCTTGAGTCCATCAAGAAAAATCAGGAGTCCTTGGTCGACCAAATCGTAGCCAAGTTGTCGGGTCTACAACAAGCTAGTGCATCAGGGGGCAATTCTTCCGAGGGGGTGGCCATACCACCAACCCCGCAAGTGGTTCTCTCACCCGGAATATTACCCGGGGACGCATCTGCTACTAAAGGGAAAGCAGCACTACCCGGGGACTCATTCGTTACCAAAGCGAAAGTTGCACCTGCTGTGAAGATACAAACTTCTACAATCATCCCTGATGATCATCTGGATGATTATCACGTCCCAGACTTTGACGAGGAAGATAAAGCTAAAAAGATGGAAGAGAAGATAAAAATATTAGAAGATCAAATAAAGATGGTCCAGGGAGACCATGATTATTATGGAGTGGACGCAATGGAGCTAAGCCTAGTTCCAGACTTGGTGCTTCCACCAAAGTTTAAAGTTCCTGAGTTTGAGAAGTTCGACGGGAACAGTTGCCCTTCGGCCCATATTACTATGTTCTGTCGAAAGATGACAGGATATGGCGGGAATGACCAACTCCTGATCCATTGTTTTCAAGAGAGCCTGTCCGGTTCAGCTATTCGGTGGTACAACCAGCTTAGCCGAACTCATATCAAGACGTGGAAAGACTTAGCCAAGTCTTTCTTGGAGCAGTATAAGCATATCAACGATATGAGACCAGACCGGGTCATGCTACAAAGCCTAGAGAAGAAACATAATGAGAGTTTCCGACAGTACGCACAGAGATGGAGGGATTTATCTGTGCAAGTTCATCCACCCTTGGATGAAAAGGAAACAAGAAAGCTATTTGTACAGACCTTGAAGGCACCTTACTTCGGGCATTTGGTAGCAATCACGTCAGGGAGTTTTTCAGATTTAGTCATGGCCGGTGAAATGATCGAGTTGGCCATTAAACAAGGGAAGATTGAGGGAGGAGACTCCAGTAAAAAGCCTCCCATGAAAAACAAGGAGCGAGAGATCAACAATGTGAACACCTACAACGTCAGCAAAGGGGTTACGATCTCAAGCTCAAATTCCACAGCAGCTGTACCATCCGGTACTTCTAGACAGAACCAGAGAGAACCAAGAAGAGAAAGGGAAAGGGAACAGTTTGACCCCATTCCCATGACGTATAAAGAATTATACCAACAGCTCTTCGACACTCATGCAGTGTCGCCTTATCCTATGAATCCAATAAATCCCCCTTACCCGAAATGGTATGACGAAAGCGCCCACTG
Source organism: Hibiscus syriacus (assembly GCF_006381635.1). Lineage (NCBI taxonomy): Eukaryota > Viridiplantae > Streptophyta > Magnoliopsida > Malvales > Malvaceae > Hibiscus > Hibiscus syriacus. Next base: position 833,399 of record NW_024063289.1, on the reverse strand, counting down.
CGAATACCATGGCGGTGTGCAGGGGCATTCGATTGAAAGTTGTCTCGCATTCAAGAGACTTGTGCAACGAATGCGTAACAAGAATTGGATCACTTTTAACTCCGGAGCACCAAACGTCGCCCAGAATCCCTTGCCCAATCATCAGGAGACAGGAATCAATGCCGTTACCACCGAGGGGGCAAGAAGGTTAAATCAAGTGTTTCAGAGATCAAGTCTCCTTTGGCTTGGGTATGGAGCCAAATGGTGAAGGCAGGGCTTCTTGCACCATATCCAGATACGACAGAAAATGAAGATGGTAACCATTGTTGTTACCACAACAAAGAAGGGCATAAAGTGCAAGATTGTCCAGAGCTCAAATTGTTAGTCCAGCTCATGATGGATCGAAAGGAGTTGGAATTTTACGAAGAAATTCAAGATTCTTGGGAAGCAGATGTTTGTGCCACCGGAGAATCATCAGATAGAAAATTTGGTAGGGGTAATCCTTTGATAATTACCCCTAAGGCAAGCATGACAGTGAGAACACCAGCCAAGGTGGTAATCTCCGCACCGCGGCCTTTTCAATATAAGGACAATCGGCAAGTGCCATGGAAGTACGAGTGTCAGGTGAGCACTTCCGGAGGAGGCAATAGTAAAGTGGGGCAAAGACCACTGGAGCCATTCAAAGAAGATGTGCTAGTCGTCAATGAACCTATAAAGGAGGAAGAAGCTAAAGAGTTCCTCAAGATCTTGAAGCACAGCGAGTACAACATTGTAGAACAGCTCCACAACTTACCTACACGTACTTCAATGCTAGCACTATTTTTAAGCTCGAAAGCACACCGAGAAGCGTTGTTGAATGTCCTTAATCAAACGTTCGTGCCACAAGACATACCAGTCAGCAAGATGGATCGACTGGTGAACAATATTCAAGCTGATAATCTCATCTCGTTTTCAGATGATGAGATTCCATCCGGAGGAAGAGGCCGAACAAAGGCGTTACATATTACTACCTACTGTAAGGGGCACGCTTTACCAAGTGTCTTAATCGATAATGGTTCAGCCCTGAACGTGATGCCTTCGATTACATTGAAGAGGCTACCAGTAGATACCTCTCATATGAGGACTTGTCAGAATGTGGTCCGAGCATTTGATGGGACCAAAAGAGAGGTAATTGGAAAGATTGAGGTACCATTGACCATCGGACCAGCCACCTATGATGTTGAGTTCCTTGTGATGGATATCATGCCGTCCTATAGTTGTCTTTTGGGAAGGCCGTGGATTCATCAAGCAGGTGCAGTACCCTCCACGTTGCACCAGAAAGTTAAATTTGTCATTGATGGGGCCTTAGTAATTGTCAACGCTGAGGAAGATATCGTAGCAAGCGTGACCACAGAGGCTCCATACATCGAAGTAGGCGAGGAAGCGGTAGAATGTTCGTTCCGTTCCCTGGAATTTGTGAATGCCACATTCGTGGCAGAAGGAAAAGAATCCCAAGACCTCGACTCTCCAAATGCACAAGGATGGAGATCAAGCAAACCCTAGGCCAAGGCGCAAGAACCGGGAGAGGTTTTGGAAAATGTTTGCAAGGAATGATCAACCCTGTACGTCCTATCCCAAAATTAGACCAATTTGGGCTCGGTTTTCAGCCCTGTTATCATGAAAAGAGAAAGGAGATCCAGAAGAACCGGAGAGAAGGATAGCCAGATTGACTGGAAACGAACTCCAATGGAAGCCTATGACATTCCCGCCGCTCTTCAGAACATTTAAGTCAGGTGGTTATGTGTTTGAGACCACCATGTCCGAGTTACAAACGGCTCTGGAAGATCTGAGCGTTAATGCCGTGACCACAGAAGATGTTGACAACGGAGATAGATCCGGGATATGCCTTCTGCCACATGGGTTCGTGCCTAGCAGTTGGTCGGTGGAAGAACTACCTGTGGTTTACAAGAATCTTTCAGAGTAATATTCGAACTATCCCTATTTGCCTATACCCGGGGCAATAGGTGATCTTTTGTAAGGGTGAATAAATGTTTTGTTTAAGTTTAATAAAGGATGCATTTTTCTTTTCCATGGCAAACAAATTTTTCTTTTATTTATTATCTATCTCCCTCATTCCAGTACTTCATTTCCAGTTACTCTCAAAGTTAGTTCTTGACCATTCCGTGTGGGATATTATCCTCTCACACATACACATCTTCCTCCTTTCAGGTTCCCAGATAACAATAATGTGGGCACTAATGACCCTGATCCGGAGGTGGATTTTGAATCAACCATTTGTCTTGGGGAATTTGAAGAATGCGATAATGAAGAAGGGTACAACTTGCCTACCGAATTGTTGAGAATGATAGAAAAAGAAGAAAAGCAAATACTGCCACATGAGGAGGCGATCGAAATCTTAAATTTGGGCACTGAGGAAGATCGAAAGGAGGTTAAAATCGGTACAACTCTTTCGACTGAAGCAAGAAAAAACCTGATAGCCTTACTTCAGGAGTACGAAGATGTGTTTGCTTGGTCGTATCAAGACATGCCGGGACTAGACACAGATATGGTAGTTCACAAACTGCCAATCAAACCAGAATTCAAACCAGTGCAGCAAAACTGAGAAGAATGCGACCAGAAATGCTCCTTAAGATCAAGGAAGAAGTCAAGAAGCAATTTGATGCCGGTTTTCTCCAAGTAGCCAAATACCCTGAATGGGTGGCCAACATAGTGCCTGTGCCGAAGAAGGACGGGAAAGTACGCATGTGTGTCGATTACCGGGACCTTAATAAGGCCAGTCCCAAGGACAACTTTCCTCTGCCACACATAGACACTCTGGTGGACAATACGGCCGGGAACGCCTACTTTTCATTCATGGATGGATTTTCGGGTACAATCAGATCAAGATGCATCCCGAAGACATGGAAAAGACCACTTTCGTCACAATGTGGGGAACTTTCTGTTACAAAGTGATGCCTTTCGGATTAAAGAATGCTGGGGCAACATATCAGAGAGCTATGGTGACCCTGTTCCACGACATGATGCACAAAGAAATCGAGGTTTATGTCGACGACATGATTGTCAAGGCACAGACCGAGAGTGAACATGTCAAGAATCTGAGGAGGCTCTTCCAGAGATTGAGAAAGTTCCAACTGAGACTAAACCCTAGCAAGTGTACCTTCGGGGTAACATCTGGAAAACTACTAGGCTTTATAGTCAGTAGGAGAGGCATACAGGTCGATCCAGATAAGGTTAAGGCTATCCAGAATCTACCTCCACCACGAACCCAAAAAGAAGTCCGAGGTTTTCTGGGCAGACTAAACTACATAGCTCGGTTCATCTCTCAGTTAACCGACAAATGTGACCCCATCTTTCGTCTCCTCCGAAAGAATAGCCCTGGGGCATGGGATAAAAACTGTCAGATTGCATTTGAGAAGGTAAAAGAGTACTTGTCTCACACTCCTGTCCTGATGTCCCCTATCCCAGGAAAACCTCTATTCCTGTATCTCTCCATATTCGAAAGCTCCATGGGGTGTGTCCTGGGTCAGCATGACGAGTCTGGGAAGAAGGAAAGAGCCATCTACTACTTAAGCAAGAAGTTCACCGATTGCGAGGTCCGATATCCTCCTATTGAGAAGGTCTGTTGTGCCCTGGTATGGGCTACAAAAAGGCTTCGACAATACATGTTGTATCACACCACTTGGCTGATTTCCAAGTTAGACCCTCTAAAATACATGATGGGTGTACCTGCTCTATCCGGAAGGTTAGCCCGATGGCAGATGCTTTTGTCTGAATTTGACATCGAATACGTGAGCCAAAAAGCCGTAAAAGGCAGCGCCATATCCGATTTTTTGGCAAGCAGAACTGATGAGAGCTATGAGCCGCTGGACTTTGATTTCCCAGACGAGGACTTAATGGCCATATCTTTAGAGGAAGCAAGCATTTCAACGGACGGTTCCTGGAGAATGCACTTCGATGGGGCATCAAATGCACTAGGACATGGCATCGGGGCAATTCTAGTCTCCCCAGAAGGGAGTCACTACCCATTTACCAGCAGACTGAACTTTGATTGTACCAATAACATGGCAGAATATGAAGCCTGTGTCTTGGGAATTCGGGCTGCACTGGGGCAAAATATAAAGACTTTGCGGGTGTATGGAGACTCAGCCTTAGTAATCTACCAGCTCCGAGGAGAGTGGGAAACCAAAGATATAAAGCTGTTAGAGTACCGAAAACTAGTGTTGGATCTGCTCGAAGAGTTCAACGAAGTCACCTTCCACTACGTGCCTAGAGAAGAAAATCAAATGGCTGACGCTTTAGCTACCTTGGCTGCCACATTCAAGACTGGCGAGGGGTCTGAAATGATGCCAATTAACATGCAGTCGTATGAGTATCCAGCTCATTGTTACCAAATTGAAGAAGTGAAAGATACTAAGCCTTGGTACTACGACATTCTGCAGTATATCAAGCATCGGAGTTATCCAGAAAAAGCCACTGAAACCGATAAGAGAACCCTTAGAAGGTTGGCAGCTGGATATGTCCTTGACAGAGAGGTTTTATACAAGAAAAGCCATAACCAAGTTCTGTTAAGGTGCGTCGATACTGAAGAGGCAAAAATGATAGTGGAAGAAGTACATGATGGGTTTGTGGAGCACATGCAAATGGACATATGATGTCAAGACAAATAATGAGATGCGGATATTTTTGGTCCACACTGGAAAGTGATTGCATCAACTATGCTAGGAGATGTCATAAATGTCAGATTTATGGAGACAAGATAAATGTTCCACCCCATCCACTTCATGTAATGACGTCACCATGGCCTTTTTCCGTGTGGGGCATGGACGTTATCGGGCAAATCCATCCGAAGGCTTCGAATGGTCACCGTTTCATTCTCGTAGCAATTGATTATTTCACGAAATGGGTAGAGGCCGCGTCATACGCCAGTGTCACTCAATCCACTATTTGCAAGTTTCTGAAGAAGAAATTATATGTCGGTATGGTCTACCTGAAAGGATTATCACCGATAACGCAACAAACTTGAACAACAGATGATGAGTGCTGCTTGCGAACAGTTCAACATAAAACATCACAATTCCACTGCTTACAGACCAAAGATGAACGGAGCAGTAGAAGCAGCAAATAAAAATATTAAGAAGATAGTGGAGAAAACAACTGAAACTTACAAAGACTGGCATGAGAAGTTGCCTTTTGCTTTGTTCGCTTATCGAACCTCGGTACGAACTTCGACTGGGGCAACTCCATTTTCACTAGCCTATGGAATGGAAGCAGTGCTACCCATTGAAGTCGAGATTCCGTCTCTCAGGGTCTTGTCAGAAGTCAAACTGGATGATGCAGAATGGGCACAATCCAGATATGATCAGCTTAATCTGATAGATGAAAAGAGACTGAAAGCCATTCATCATGGTCAAATCTATCAGAAACGAATGATCCGAGCACATGACAAAAAGGTGCGCCCGAGAATGTTCCGCGAAGGGGATCTAGTGCTAAAAAGAATTTGGCCAGTCCATAAAGATGTCCGAGGAAAATGGACGCCAAATTGGGAAGGACCTTATGTCGTGAAAAAGGCTTTCTCCGGAGGAGCCCTCGTCCTGGCTGAAATGGACGGACCTGAACTGCCACATCCCATCAACTCGGACGCAGTCAAGAAATACTTCGCTTAGGATGAAAACCCGAGAGGACGTCCTAAGTTGAAAAAAAAAAAAAAAAAAAAACGTTTAGGGTGAAAACCCGGAAGGGCGCCCTAAATTAAAAAAAAAAAAAAAAAAAAAAAGAGAAAAGAAAATAAGGTGGGTTCAAGATGAAAACCCGCAAAGGGCGTCTTGCAACTAAGGATGGGTCCAAGTTGAAAACCCGGAAAGGGCGATTTGGATATCAACAGTGGAAACATCCCGGCACATGAATCTTCTACGAACTCAACAAATTGGAGAAATGTTGCACCCTCCCAAACATTGTCGCATTTTCAAAGATCCCTTGGCAAAGGCTGCATTCAAAGTCACCAAACGGCTTTTCAACTCAGAAGTGCCCACGTTATCGAGATCTAAGACATTCATTTACACATCATTGTGTATTCGTTTTCTAGAATGTTTGCCATGTATTATTTGTTCTTCTCCTCCCTTATGAATAAAGATCATCTTTCCTCCAATTCCTTTTGAGCATCTTGAATTAGATTTAAACCTAATGATTTATTTATTTTTATGAAAGATAATCGCATATTACTGTACAAAGATTCATTGAAAAGTACAGGTACCCAGAAGCCGATCAAGGCTCATGCACATGCTTGAGGTGGTTGAGGAGCATCTTCAAAAAAAAAAAAAAAAAAAAAAAATCATCATCAAATATTTGAAGAATTCAAGATCAGAGATCGGAACTTCAAGCTCAAGAGTCAACAACGACAGGCCACTGGAGATCGAAATTACTCTCCAGAGCTCAGAATAACATATGTTGCATATGCATTTTAGGCATACCTAAGAGCATGACATCCATAACATCACATATATGCATATCTTTGCAGGTTTTACCCAGAGCCAATTTCAACTTCACAACGAAGGATATTGGACTCCAGACAACGCAAGTTCAACTTCACGACGAAGGGACCGCTGGTTGTCAACGAACATTTCTCAAATTCAGAGCCAATTTCAACTTCACAACGAAGGATATTGGACTCCAGACAACGAAAGTTCAACTTCACGACGAAGGGACCGCTGGTTGTCAACGAACATTTCTCAAATTCAGAGCCAATTTCAACTTCACAACGAAGGATATTGGACTCCAGACAACGCAAGTTCAACTTCACGACGAAGGGACCGCTGGTTGTCAACGAACATTTCTCAAATTCAGAGCCAATTTCAACTTCACAACGAAGGATATTGGACTCCAGACAACGAAAGTTCAACTTCACGACGAAGGGACCGCTGGTTGTCAACAAACATTTCTCAAATTCAGAGCCAATTTCAACTTCACAACGAAGGATATTGGACTCCAGACAACGCAAGTTCGACTTCACGACGAAGGGACCACTGGTTGTCAATAAATTCAGAGCCAATTTCAACATTCGCAACGAAGGATATTGGACTCCACACAACGCAAGTTCAACTTCACGACGAAGGGACCGCTGGTTGTCAACAAACTTTTCTCAATTTCAGAGCCAATTTCAACTTCACAACGAAGGATATTGGACTCCAGACAACGCAAATTCAACTTCACGACGAAGGGACCGCTGGTTGTCAACAAATATTTCTCAATTTCAGAGCCAATTTCAACTTCACAACGAAGGATATTGGACTCGGAACAATACTTGGATTTCAACTTCACGACGAAGGATATCCAATTCTCAGGCTCAACTTCACGACGAATGAGCCATATACAAATTCCAACTTCACAAACAGATTGACTCAACTTCGCGACGAAAGTGTTATCTGTAACACCATAACACCAAAGTCTTCAGGTCAAGTTTCAGCTTCACGACGAAGTACCTTGAGCCAGAAGACGATTCAAAGGCCACTAGCCAGAAACTTTGAGCTCGGTTTCAACTCCACGACGAAGGATTTCATGCTCAAAATTTTCCAGTTTCAACTTGACCTCACGACGAGGGAGTCATTTCATATTTTAGTTCAATTTGATGAACCAGTTTCAATATCGGATTTCAACTCTGTGACAGAGGATATTCGATATGACCGAAATTCATGTCTTTTAATCTTTGCTACATTTTCGTTATACGATAATGAGCAAAGAGGGGCAACTGAAGACATCGAATTTCATCCATTGATATAGTTTTTATAATATTTTTTATTATTTCAAAACTATATTATAGAATATAATATTTTATTTGTTTATTCATGGGGTTACATATTACAGGCCCATTACACGAAAATAAAACAGCCCAAGACCCACTGCATGCAAACCATTCCAGCGAGCTAGGGTTTCCAGAACCCTAGCCTCCCAAGCGGCGCCTCGTCCCACGCCCGAATCTCATGGTCGTATGACTCTCACCTCCAACAGTCCGAGTTCTCCGGCGCAAGGAAAGCACATGAGGCCAACACCATCATCAACAAACAACAACGCATTAGAGTTCTATTTTAAATAGGAGTCTAAAAAATAGTTAGTTTTTCAGTATAAATAGATCCATTTGTAACACTACGAGGGGGATTTTTATAGATAGGAAAATACCAGAGAGCTTTAGGCACAAAATACTCAAAAATTCGCGAGGCAAATCAGAGCTATTGTAATCGTTTCGAAAGGAAATAAAAAGGTAGCAGTGTTTTTACCTTTGTTCATCCGTTTTTTGCCTTTGCATGTTGATTTCTATGCCTTGTACTGCATTTTGATTCGGAAGACAACCAAAAAAAACTTTTCTGGTCGATGAGCAAGGGCTTTCGAGATCTCGTTTTAGATCTAGCCCCGAGGTTTTTTAAAACAAAATCATTTTTGGGTTTTTGGAAGTGGGGATTCGAAAAGTTTTTTAAAAAAAAAAAAAAAAAAAAAAACCAAAAAAAATTTTTTGCCGCCGATGGAAGGCGGCGGTGAGGCGGCACAACGGCCGGATTCTGGAAAACCCGCTCTTGTTCTTCATCCATGAAGAACATAAGAGAGAAAAATAAGAACAGGGGGAGGGTCTCACGGCTTGAAGCATATCAAATGAGGAATTATAATTTTTTTTTGACTTTTGTACTTAAACCATCAGACCCGACGACCCGATCCACCGAATCCCTCAGACCCGCGTGTTTTTAACAAGAAATGAGAGATTCGCGTTTTGGCTCTCCAGGTTTTAAAACATTTAATTTAGTCCCCTGAACCGTTTTTTTTAATCTGAAATCCTTGTAAATTGACCCTTGAATTTATTTTGTTTTCAATCTAATCCCTACTATTATTATGTATTATATTTTCATTATTATTATTTTTATACTTTATTCCCTTATATATATATACATATCTTATGTACATTTTTATTTTATTTTATTATATTTATATATATATGTATACATAACCATCATTACGTTTATTATTTTAAGTATTATTTTTAGCGTATATAAACATATATTTTTTTCCTTCTTTTTATTATTATATGTATATTCTATTTATTTCATTTACTTTATTTATTTTTATTTTATTGCGTTTCCTTTTTTTAATACATGTTTTATTTGCATTCCTTTGTTTTTACATAATTTTCATTTCTTTGTTTGTATGTTTTTTTCTATTCATGCATATATGTATATATACATTTATTTAGTATTTTTTTTTATTTCTTTTCCTTTATTTATCTTATTTATCATTAGTTTATTTGTATTGTCTCCTCTTATTCGTATCATTGGTTGTGTAGTTGTTTATATCTTATTTATTTTCATCACTCCAAACGTAACGTTTTCTTCTTAATGGTCTTCATCTAATTAATCAGTGGTAAGTAATTTAGGATCAAATTTTACCTTTTAATTTAAAATTACAACTTTCATGATAAAGACAACTGGAAATTACGTAGTACCGAAAGGGCAGTTCAAGGGTGCTAGCCCTTCCTTGACTGTAACCGACTCCCGAATCCGACACATCTCTGGTAAGACGCAGATCAGGTAAGAAATAGGGTATCCGATCAACCCATTTATTTTTAAATAAATGATCGGTGGCGACTCCAATCCATTTTCCTAAGTCGAAGCCCAATTCCGGGGCACAACCGAAAGACGGTTACGACAGTAATCACTTAATTATATAAACCCTTCATTTTGATTATCGAGCATATCACTTAAATATTTAAGTTTTTTAATCAAGAAACTTGTCGTTAATATTTAATGGATGAGGTGATGCAATGGTTACCAAAATTGGTATAATTACACATTTAATCATCATTACTTAAGTATTCTATCAATTGAATCTTAATTTTAAATTAATTCAATAAATTTAATCCCTCATTCAGATGGTGGCACATTGTTTAGATATATACATTTAAAAAAAAATATTATATAGCCTTTTAAACATGCACTCACTCATACAATTATGTGCCGAAGACACATATCATGTATATTTTATTTTTTAATGAAATTCCCATTTTACGACATAATGGCAAAATTACTCTCTAACGTTTGATAAAATGATCATTTTGATCCTTATTCTTTTTTAAAGCATTTTGACCCTAATATTCCATTTCGGGGCAAAATACCCCCTAATTGGATGGAAACACTAGTTGACTAACGATTAAATGGTTCATGCTGATTTGGCAAATCTACACAGACTGGAATACTGATGTGGCATTCCGCGTATGATGTCTTATCAATATTTAAACAAATAATTATTTTTTATTAATTTACAGCAACCAATTAAATGATGCCACATGACATCATCAAATTGGTTTAAAAAAGAGTAATGAGTATAAATCAAAATAGTAATGAGTATAAAATGAAACGTTGAAGGCTAAAATGATTAAAAAAGAATAAGGACCAAATTTACTATTTAATTAAATGTTAAGAGGATTTTTGTCTTAATATAAAATATAAAAAATCAAAATCAAAATAACTATTTGGGTAAACTATATGAATGACCACCAAACTATGGGGTTGTTGTCAATATGACCACCATTTTCAAAATTGAGTCAATATGACCACTTAACTATTTAATTGGTTCCAATATAGCCACTTTTCATTAACATTTAATAGAAATGCTTACGTGGTAGTTAATAAAATTGGTATAATTATATATTTGATCCTCAATACTAGTACATTCAATCAATTTGATCCTAATTTTAATTTTATTTAATAAGTTAATTATCCAATCAAGAGGTGACACGTGTCAATAGAAAAAGAAAGAAATAAAGATATTCAAATGAGGAGTCAAACCTAGACCAATTATAAAATATAAGAGCACTTAAATCAGTTAAACAAATATAAAATTTTTTATAATTACATAGATTATAAAATACAACACTGCACCATATAACAATAAAATACATGTGAACTATCTCGTAGATTACTACAATAGTAATGTAAAAATTTTAATAGTTCCTTGGTCATTTTTGTTAAATCTCACCAATTTCACTTTTTTTAAAAAAAAAAGAGAGTTAAGGACCACATTTAGCTTAAAAAGAAAATAAAAGTCAAATTGACAAAAAGTAAGCATTTAACATCAGGGCTAAATTAGTTCTGATAGCTTTTATAATACACATTTTTGCATAATTTGAAGCTCTAATTGTCCAATATATGGGTGTTAATGAGTTGACCAGCCATGAGTTGCTCAAATTTAAATTCAACTTGAGAATTTAAACTTGTCTCAATAATCTCGTAAGCAATTCGTTAATTTTTTTTTAATAATTACATTAAAAATTATTTCATTAAAAGAGTCTAATTAATAATTAATAATTTATTAATAGATAATAAGAGAAATACTAAATTACTAATTAATAATTAGTACTAATTTATTAATTTTTTAATAAACAACAATATAATTATTAATTTGCTAGATTTTACATAAAGCTAAAAACAAAATAAAAATTTTAGTTAGCTTAACGAATGAATCGAGTCGAACAACAAATTCTTTTAATAAACAAGTCATGCAAAATTTTATCGAATTTAACAAACAACAATTGAGTCGAACAAAAAATCGTTCTCAACTCAAGATCGAATCGCTTGATAAGCTCTCCTAGTCCAACATAATGAGGAATGCAGATTTTTTGACAACTAGGAATTAAATCACCGAGATTTGATTGTAAACTCGACATTTCCACTTAAAATAAATATCAATCTCGTAGGTTCCAAATCAAACTCTTAGATGCTATTACTTACAGAACAAAGCATAAAAAGCCGACAAAATCCGAAACCGTTCTGGGATGGAATCACAGCATTTGGCTTCCGATGACATAAGGGTTTAGATAGGGTGGCCGAGTTGTGGAAATGGGGCAACCAACCGGTATCTCATTTTCCACCATTTTCTGGTTCATGGCTGAAATAGTTCCACAATATGCTCTGATCTTATGATACATGATTCCTAATTCCTACAAGTGGACTAAACAATGAACTCTAAAATACAACTTAATATTCTATTATTGTTTCAAACTAAGATACAACACATTGATGTGTTTATTTTCCTCTTAATTTTCTATTTATGAAAAAGAATAAATTACTATGGGACTGAAGCTATACTGCCTACGCTCTTCCTTTCCTCTTGTCATCCAAGGCCTGCTCCATAAATTAAATTAAAAAAAAAAGTAAACGCTAACGATATATTTCACTTAAATACTTCATAGAACTAGAAGAGCATAATAAGTAATAGACTCCTACTTATGTTGGTGTCTAATCTTCCTTTTATGTCCTAGTTCAGAAATAACAGGCTTAGAATGCATCATCATATTGATTTTATCCTAATAACTATATCTGAATAAAGATCAGACAAACATTTCATCGGCATTCTTTATGGTTCTATTCGTCTCTTGACACTTGTGTTGGACTACCCATTCATAAGATTGCATTCAAAACTAGAAGAACTCCACCTTAAAGGTGTAGTTAATCTATGATAATCAATACGCGTAATGTCAAAATTAACCCCCAAAATGATTATTTAATTTGGCCCTATTCTTTCTTAAAGCCCTTTGGCCCATAGTTACATAAATCGCTCATTTGGCCACGATCTACGTACTGAACGTTGCGATCCAAAATGCGGTACGAACACGTTCGGATTGTTTCAAAATCGCGATCGGATCGTTTCAAAATCACGATTCGGTACATTGTAGTTTTGCAACAGGGATAAGAGGAGATGCAATCAGAAAAAAATAAAGGGATTGGGGGTTTGAGAGAGAAAAAATCAGAGGAGAATAAGAGGGAGAGGGGAAACCATTCGGGGAAACCAGAAAAAAAACAGTGAGTTGAAGAGCCTTACCTTAGGTGTTGTCATCGTGGTCTCACCGGAACTGGAAGAGCCCATCATCGTTGTAGTCAGTGTTTTAAAAAGCGCACCTGCTTTAAAAAGTTGCTCGGGTCTGGGGCTGTGAAGAGTTTCGGCCATGCGGGTGTGAGGAGTAGAGGATGAAGAAGAGAAGAGGTTCAAAACGGCGCAGGGGAAGGGATTAGGTTTAGCATAAATTATGATATATTTTTAGTTTAAATTTTAAAGGCTTTAGATAGTTTGGTTAAACACGGCCGTTTAATTGGGTCCAGGGTGGTCCATTTTTGTTCGCGTGGGTTTATCCTAAAGGAGCCATGCTCATTTTTTATTCAATTTATTTTAGTCCTTAAATCGGATTTATGCATATTAGATTTTGAGTTTTGAATTATTTTGTGTTTATGTTTTGGTCCCTATGTTATATTACTTGGATTTGCATAACTTTCTACATTTCTAAATTTCTTCTATAATTGATCTCTATCTAAGAAACTGGTACATTGTACCAATTTATATGGTACATCGCACCGGAGCGATCCGAAAGAAGTCTACCTCCCATCGTACCGAATTTTAGGGACCTAGCGAATTGCGATCCCGTTCCACGTTTCCATACCGAGCATACCGCGATTCATGTGACTATGCTTTGGCCCCAACGTTCCATTTAGGTCAAAAAGGCTCCTAATGTTTGACTGATAGTTACTTTGGCCCTTATTCCTTTTTTCTGGAGCATTTTGGCCCTCAACATTTCATTTTAGGATAAAAATACCCCTATTTTAGAAATTTAACTGTTTGTAAACTTATGGTTTCCATTTGGAGAGAGTCCTTTTTACCCCAAAATGATACATTGGGGCCAAAATGCTTGAGAAAAAAGAAAAGAAAAAAGAATAGGGACAAAAGTGACTATTTAATCAAACATTAGGGGCATTATACCTAATCAATAGCCATAGTTTTGGGTATCTTCTTATCATGTATACTCACTCATTTAATTTCATCTTTCTAACCTAGAAGTGGAGTTTCTGTATGTGATATCATAATCACGTACTTGAAACAGAACTCAAATTTTGTTGACAAAGATGGTCATTTTGTTCGAAATGATACAGTAGGAGTTCAACCTAGAAACAACCACCAGCACAACAAAAACCATATGCACCTATTCAGAACGCTCTTAAACAAATTATGATGAGTCAAGTACCTTGCTCTGGAACATTCTCATGGTCAAAACAAGTGTATCCCGCATTCTGCGAAAACATTAACAACGTTGCATTAGAAAGTAATAAAATGTCGGTCTAAGAATATTTTTCATCGTTTATACATAAATTTACACCGAGATAAGATTGTAAAATAAAACAACAATAATAACAATTGCTTTATACACAAATTTGTAGATTGAGTCTATATCAATGAGCATAAGTATACCATATGACAAGATAAATTATATCATTTAAAAATCATAGGTTTTGTTGATAAAGAGTAAACAACATAGTGGAGAAGAAAAGGAACTCTTTTTTTATTATATATTGTGAATGGTGAAAATACATCTTTTTATAGGAAAAGATAGGAGTATGTTTTCTATTAGAAGTAAACTACTTAGTAGTTATCCTTATCTATCTAACTTTCTAAGAGTTAGTGTTATATTAAAATACTAACTTATCTATTGCATAACCTACACTCCCCCTCAAGTTGGGGAGTAAATGTTGAAGACTCAATTTGGATATAATCTCATCAAAGGTAATTCTTGGAAGTGCTTTGGTGAGAATATCTGCTAATTGATTCTTCGTTGAAACACAATTGAGCTTCACCGTTCCACCATTCACCTTTCAGAGATGAAATGTCTGTCAATCTCCACATGCTTCGTTCGGTCATGATGAACTAGATTCTTTGCAATACTTATTGCAGATTTACTGTCACTTTGAAGTTCAAACCATTTGTTGGCACATAAGCCCAGCTCAGTTAACATTCTTTGAAGCCAAATTCCTTCGCAAATTCCAAGTGACATTGCTCTAAATTCTGCTTCTGCACTACTTCGAGACACCACCGCCTGTTTTTTACTTCTCCAAGTAACCAGATTTCCCCAAACAAATGAACAATAACCAGTTGTAGATCTTCTATCCGTTAATTCACCTGCCCAACTTGAATCCGAAAAAATTCTTACTGTTCTATCATCTCTTTCTAAAAATTAATCCATGTCCTGGTGTCATTTTCAAGTATTTTAGAATTCTATTCACAGCCTCTAAATATTCTTCTCTTGGATCATTCATTTATTGACTCACTATACTGACAGGGAATGCAATATCAGGTCTAGTAAGTGATAAATAAATTAGTTTACCTACTAGCCTTTGATACTATCTTTGTTCACAGGACTTCCCAATTCTTCTCTCCTTAGCTTCAGATTTGCTTCCATGGGTGTTTCAACCGGCTTACATCTCTTCATTCCAGTTTCTGATAGTAGATCAAGGATATATTTCCTTTGGTTGATCACTATTCCTTCTTTTGACCTTGCGACCTCCATGCCTAAAAAATACCGTAAAGTTCACAAGTCTTTGGTTTCGAACTCTTTCGCCAGTAGCTTTTTCAATCTTTCTATCACCATACAATCATCACCTGTTAGAATGATATCATCCACATAGACAATCAAAATTGCTTTTTTGTTGTTTGAAGATGTTTTGACAAAAAAAGTGTGATCTGATTGACATTGCTTGTAACTATCCTGAATAATCACCTTTGTAAATCTGTCAAACCAGGCTCTTGGAAATTGCTTAAGTCCATACAAGGACTTTAGTAATCTACATGCTTTTCCTGTATTACTCTTCACACCCGGTGGAATTCGCATATATACTTCATCCTCCAAGTTTCCGTTTAGAAATGCGTTTTTGATATCTAACTGATGAAACACCCAATTCTCATTAACTGCTAATGACAGTAACTCTCTCACAGTGTTTAGTTTTGCTACCGGAGCAAACATTTCATGATAATCAACTCCAAAAAATTGAGTGAATCCTTTCGCCACTAATCTCGCCTTATATCTCTTTCAATGCTACCATCAGCTTTTTATTTTACCGTGAATACCCATTTGCAACCGACTGATTTTTTATCTTTCGGAAGATCAACTATAATCCAAGTATTGTTGTTTTCCAGTGGTTTTAATTCCTCTTCTACTGCATTTTTCCACTTGGGATCTTTCAATGCTTCTTCCACTGTTTCTGGAACAGTAATGCTATCTACACTTGCTGTAAAGTTCTTAAAACAAGGCGTTAGCTTTCCATATGCAACAAATCTCTCAATTGGATAATTTCTGCATTTTCTTACTCCTTTCCTTTGAGCAATCGACAAGTCATTATCATCAATTAAAGCATTTAATTCAGTGAAAGAACTCTGATTACCTTCTTCGTTCTCCAAAGGATTCTCGTTCGGGTCCAGTTCATGACAGTGTCCATGCTGTGTGGGAAACTCGGGATTAGGTTCAGGGATTGATTTAGAAATTGGTTTTTGTCGTCTCTTGTAAATCTGCAACTCGGATTGAGGTATTTAAGGCGAAGTGATATGTTGATCATGCCGAGGTAAATGTGTTTCGGTGGACTGGTTTGGCAAGGATACGTTTTCTGGGTTCGGTAGTGTTGTTTGGTCTGGCTGTAGCGATTTTGTAGGCTTATTCGACTGGTTTAACTGGTTTGACGGTGCTGGTTGATCAAAAAGAGCTGACTGCAAATCAAGTGACAATTGTTGTGAGTCAATAAACTGATATTCATTATATGATTCCCCCTAAGTAGCAGTTTTAAGGAAAAAAAATGTGTTTTTTCAAAGAAAGTAACGTCCATAGTAATAAAGAATTTCTTTGTACGAGGATAATAACACCGAAAACCCTTTTGAGTCGATGAATAAACCAGAAACACACACCGAAATGCTCGAGGATCTAATTTGGACCCGAAAGGAACATTGTTATGAACGAATACAGTACAACCAAAAACTCTAAGGGGTAACAATGAAGTCATCGGTTTAAAATTGAGAAAAAACTGAAGAAAACTCTCTCGGACACTTAAATTGTAACGGTTTACTAGGGAGACGGTTAATCAAATAAGTGGCAGTTAAAAGGGCTTCCCCCAAAAATAGTTAGGAACATTTGTGGAAAAAAGTAGAGACCGAGTAACCTCAAGAAGATGCCTGTTTTTTCGCTCAGCAATCCCATTTTGTTGAGGAGAATTGACACACGAAGTAAGATGAATAATCCCGGTTTCCTGAAAGAAAGAACCCAAAACATTGGCAAAATACTCACTACCATTGTCAGAATGAAACATTTGGATTGAACATTGAAATTGGGTTTCAACCATCTTATGGAACCGTTTAAATATTTCACAAGCTTCAGATTTGGTTTTCATGAGAAAGGTCCAGGTAGTAAGAGTGTGATCATCAATAAATGAAATAAACCACCGAAACCCATGTAAAGATGTGACCCGAGATGGTCCCCAAATATCACTATGGATTATGGTAAATGGTTTGGACGGTTTATATGGAGAAGGCAGATAAACACTCCTAGTTTGATTAGCAAGTGGACAAATATCACAAGAAAAAGATTTTGGACTCTTATTGACAAACAAATGTGGAAACAATATTGCAAGATAAAAGAAACTGGGATGTCCTAAACGAAAATGCAATAACACAACATCGTTTGAAGGTTCAAGTAAAGGAAATTGTTGTATATCATGGTAGGAAGTAGATGGGTGGGAAAATAAAGTTGTTGGAAGTAGGTAAAGACCCCCACAAAGCCTAGCACTGTCAATTACTTTCCCCGAGCTAGAATCCTGAAATTCACAAAAATCATAGTTAAATTTCGTGATACAGCATAAATCGGCAGACAACTTGCTAATGGAGATAAGATTGGAAGTGAGATTGGGAACATAAAGAACATGAGATAACAAAAATGTCCTGATTTATTCGAATAGACCCATGACCGGCAACACCGGATAGAGAACCATCAACTGTTCGAATATGAGAGATAGACGAGTCGGCATGAAAAGTGTGAAAGAGCCGAAGATCACCTGTCATATGATCACTTGTACCAGAATCCACAACCCAAGTAGGAGTAGTGGATGTATTAGCCAAAGTAGCAGAAGGAATTCTACCTGCAGGTACTGATTGGGAATGAGTGTTTAACTGACTAAAAAACTGCTGCAACTCTTCCATTTGTTTTTTAGTAAACGAACTTCCTTGTAAATCAGTATTCACAACACAGTTTTCTTGAGTATCACGTTGTTGATGTTGTTTTGAAGACTTCCCATCAGTAAGCTTGCCATGTAATTTCCAATAGGAATCCCGTAGATGGTAAACCTTCTTACAAGAGTCACACCAAGGTGTCCCCTTCTTTGGCCGAGTAGTAGTTTGAGAGTGAGGGATATAATTGTTACCATTCAATCGGTGACACGTGATAAAGACTGAAGAAACATCATAATGGGGTGAATTAATGAGGAATTCCGAAGTGACCTCCGATGAAGAAGTGGTGGAATTCATGATCGACGGCAAGATTTAGGGTAAAAAAGAAAAAAAATCAGCTAGATTTAGGTGAAGGATCGGTTACCTAGCTGATACCATGTTGATAAAGAGTAAACAACATAGTGGAGAAGAAAAGGAACTCTTTTTTATTATATATTGTGAATGGTGAAAATACATCTTTTTATAGGAAAAGTTAGGAGTAAGTTTTCTATTAGAAGTAAACTACTTAGTAGTTATCCTTATCTATCTAACTTTCTAAGAGTTAGTGTTATATTAAAATACTAACTTATCTATTGCATAACCTACAGGTTTATTATCTAAAACCTTCCTATAAGCAATAAATCTAATTAGCAAAATCAGATTTTATTTATAGCGTTTTTCATGTGCACAATTATTTATATTAGAAAAATCAGGAATGTGTATATAATTAGGGCAGTTTTTTCTTTCACAAAATTATATAGTAGCAAAATCAAGAACGTAAATAAAGCAAACTTAATACTAGTCTCATTGACATGCTTAATAATTAGCAAAATGTATCATAATTAGTTGGGAAATACAAATATATATAGTATCAGTTTTCTTTTAAAAATATTAAAATATTGGCCATGTCTATGTATTACCGAACATTATATGTGCTAAAGGGACGTGAAGACCCATCGGAACATGTCAAACAAACTGTGTTGAGAGCCCACTCGGTACTTTGATCTGCAGCATCAAGTTAAAAATGCACATACCATCTCAAGTTAATGAGCTAGCCAGTTGGCACAATATTCATGACTCATTTTTACATAGAATGCATACCTTGCTGCAATGGACCATTATTGTATTCTAAACAAATTAAATGAATCTCTTCCCAGTTTTATCATTCACCATTGAAACTTGGAAGAGACACATTAGTTTCCGAACTTAATTTCTTATTTGGTTTAAGGTTGAAAGAATATCATTATTCTCATTAACTATTTTCCATAGGGGATAAAATTCAGCCTAGCTCCGTTTTACTAATTCTTTCAGAGAAGTGTTTCACAATAACATCTAGAATAGTTGGTGTTTACTGTCATTACATTGGCAACAAGAAAGATGTAAAATATTCATAAACAAAAGAATTGTGCATACCTTCCTGAAATAGATGTAAACTTTTGCATCCATACAATGATAACAATATAAAGACTAGTGTTATTCCATGTTAAACACATATTTGGACATGTGTGGGATACGACATTCTAAGGACCCTCCAAATACATAGAAAAACTTAAAATGATTGAACACACCGGTGTCAAACTCATACCCATATCCAACACTCACACCCTCGTCCAAATAACATAGATATTAGACCATGATCAGACAAGATTTATATGAATTAGCATATAGTCAATTCAACCAAACTGCAGAGTAAGAATTCTACTAATATCAACTAAACCTTAGTAGCAAACCATTTTTGAATAAACTAAGATAGTAAGTTAAAAAACTTCCATATGAAATCTTTACTTTTGGAGAAAATGAAAAAGAAATTCAAAGCATACCGACAATTCTTTCGAATATTTCTCTGAAATCTCCACAGCTTGTGTGCTGTTGATTTTAATTTGGTAACTTGAACGTCTCAAAGTCAATGTTGCTGGCTCCCAATTCTCAGCGGAATCCATCTGTTGAGAGAGTGAGTGAACATAAGTTTCAAAATCCTATTGGCTCTACAGTCATGACTGTTTCTGTTCCACATTTATATACACACATACATACATGAATTAAAATGTGCCACCAAACATTTACTTTAAATTGCTTGGTTAACGTTTTATTTCCAAATTTATAAACAAGGTTATTCTGCATTACTATTTGAAGAAAACCGCAATTTGCTCAAATCAATCCACCCACCACCCAAATCCCCCAAGAAAAGGTAGTCAACTTTCTTCCCACATAAGAATTGCAAAACAACATACAACCTTCAAATTAAGATGAACTATACTAAAAAGCCAAGACACTGAAATTAAACATATATCTCACCAGGTTCCAAGTTTTTACTTGTTAGCCTTCATTTCTTTTTCTTAATCATTCCACATACCGAATATAAAAAGTATGTCAGCAATGGGCATTGACCACCATTTTTATTAGTCTTCCATGGTAAATCTTATCTCTTCCCTAGAAACAATTTTCCCAAACTCATTTGACAAAAAGCTCTGCAACTCATAAACCATTTGAGATAGAGAAGGGGGAGGATATATCTTCTCATCCTAATCCAATAAAGTTGGGTAAAGATTCATGATTGGCTCAATTCTCCATAAATTTAATGTATGAAACACTATTCTCTTCTTAGATTGACAGAAACAGCAGAACTGCTAAACTATAAGAATTGAGGGATAAATAAAATGAAATCTCCTGCAAATACAATTGTCAACCTTTTATTTGAATTCACATATCGCCACTTCTTTTGGAAAATAGATTATTTAGGCATAGTAACTAAAAACAAATACACAAGTAAAAAGAAATCTTGAAGGGAAGAAAATTCCAGGTAACTTTGGAAGAGCAGTGATTAAACCTACCAGCAACAGAACAGTAAATGTTGCTTGGCCACTGGAAATGCAAGTGTCGATCTCATTTTGCATTTCTAGATCTGCAAAGCAGCTAATCAGAAATTTATTTTATAATGCAAAGATGCCAAACAAAACAAAAGAAAATGTAATGCATCAATATATGCACGTGTACACAATACACAACTGTTCAACACCACATTCTTTTTGACGTGCATCTATGAATCATAAACATAATCTTTACTACTAATTTAGGAAATGATGCCAAATAATATTTTGTAGAAGTTGAATAACATTCTGTTGATTGTTAAGTAACAAAAAGAAAATGATCTAACAAAGCTATACATATTCAATATATAATATCATTGTAAGACTTGAGAAGCATACATCCGGATACATAACAGTGAAATCATAACAAGATATATATGCAGAAAGGAGAAGAAGAAGAAGAAGAAGAAGAAGAAGAAGAAGAAGAGAGAGAGAGAGAGAGAGAGAAGGGCCATCAATAAACAGGTTCAAACCTCTGCAAAAGGTTTAGGGACAGATAAATTTCAAAATAAATCATTTTTTCTAACAGACTTGCAATGCAGAAAATCAAGCACATGACAACAAACTTACTATCCATTATCATTTAAACAAGTGAATTGAGTTTTGACGAACAATGCAAACAGATAACTTTGCCACATAAATAGAAAGTGAAAATAAATGAGAAACATTAAGTATTACTTCTAGATACAGAAATTTCAATGACCATGAGGTCTAACAACTCAGGTTCACACAGACTTACCACATTTTATTTTGTTCTGATCATTAGCAAAAAGTCTCACTATTTCCCCCTGGCAGAAGTAAACAAATTTGCAGAAGTAGAGTCAGAAAGACTACTCTCAACCTTACATTGTGAAAAGGTTAAGTGAAGTGAGTTGCGTGAGAAATTTATGCATTATGAGTATGTAATATTTGACACTAGGGAAAAGGGACTTTATTTTAAAGGGAGGCAAAGATGTCATCAAAACAAGCACACATTCTCTATCATCAAACGGGAGAAGTTCAAAATGACATGTAGCAAACTGCTCAACTCCTCATAAAGTCTAAATGCAAGGCAAGACCAGCGTGCTAAAAGCTATATCATGCCTTTTTTGAAGAATTGCTATATTTCTTAGGGCCAGTGGAATGTACAGTGTGTGTGGGAGGGGATTTTAACGCGTATTTGAATGAAGAAGAGAAGGATGGGAAGTCCCAAAATTGACATTCTATGAGGATTTTCAGGGATTTTGTTTTTCAGGCTAAGCTGATGGATTTGCCATTAGCCGGAGGCAATTTTACGTGGTGGAATAATAGGGATTCCCCTTCCTTAGACTGGATCGCTTTCTTGTGGATTCAAGTTTTTTGGTTCTTTCTTCGGATATTGTTCAAATATTACTCCCGAAGTCGCTATCAGACCATAATGCCATCTTATTGTACACAAGAAGAAAGTTATGGGGGTGGACTTAGAGAGAGAAGATCCAGCTTCTCTCTAAAAATCAAGTGTTTTTCAAAAATTTCTTTCTTTGTTTAGGATGTTTCATTAAGTCTATTTTATGGGTATCATCTCCAGTCTAGTGGCATTGGTATTGTCTGGGATTTATAGAAAGGTTTAGGACAGATGGCTCAAAGCTCAGGGAAGGTTGGCGAGATAGAAACTTTGTTTGTGCAAAATATTCCACCTAGGTATCATTGGAGGGGGTTGAGTCAACTATTCGGGAGGCATGGAGATGTGATTAGTTCTTATATAGCAAGAAAAAATGATAGAACAAGAAAACGCTTTGGGTTTGTTAGATTTTCCAATAGAGATGACACAGTTAGAGCAGTCCAAAGATTTAATGGATTCTGGTTATTTGGTTATCGATTATCAGTCAAAGAAGCTCGGTATGGAGCTAGGAAACAAATCTAGAAACAGAAGTATCCTTCATCTCCCATTGCTACACCAGGAAAAGCGTTAGTGGAGATAGTCCGGAGGTTCTAGCAAGGAGGACTAGGTTAATTCAGGGCGATGTAGATGAGGAAGTTGTTCGAAAGCTCCAGAAGTGCCTCGTAGGAATGATGGCGTCGTTTTGCTCTCTAAGTCAGGTGGTAGACAGTTTACAAGCAGGAGGTCTAGGAGAAATTAAGACCAAGTTTCTGGGAGGGAGAGATTACTTATTGCAAATAGATGATGAGGAGTCGTACAGAATTTTGAAGGAGCAGAACTGGTCGTTTTTAAATGAGGTTTTCCAGGAAGTTCAACCTTGGTCAGAATCTTACAGAGCGTCGGAGAGAGTAACATGGATTAAGCTGGTTGGAATGCCACTTCATTGCTGGAATCATAGCACCTTTAAGAGGATTGCACAACAATGGGGAGATTGCTTAGAGCTGGGAGAAAACGCACTTCAAGAATTGGGCTGCGAGGAGATCTCGATTCTGATAGCAACTAGTACGAAAGAATTTATTGATGAAGTGGTTGAATTGGAAACAGGGAGAGATGTATTTAGAATTATAGTGGAATTTCCCAAAGCTAGCAGTGAACCTTTGTTTCGAAAGAGGGAAGTAAACGAAGGTGAGGTTGTATTTTCTCCGGCAGGAAGAAGCATGGACTCGTCGGAGAAGGTGGATTCCAAGAGGTGTTCTGAGGAAGATGACAGACAGTTATGCTGTATGGGAACAGAGATAAAGGCTACTTGTCGGGTATGGAAGAGGAGGAAATGAACATAGGGGAGGAATTAATTATGGGTTTGGGGTATAATGTTGCTGGTCAGGGGATGGTTCTTACGCAAATCGAGGATGCGGTGGAACACGAGGAAGTGCTGCAGCACGTGGAGAAAGAGGCAACAGATGAAAATAGAATTATTTGCAAGACTGCACGTGTTAATGAGGGGATAAAGGAAAATTTATTAAGTTTGCCCATCTTGGATGGTTGTTTAAAGTCTAAGGAGGTGGAGGATGTCATTAATATGGGCCTTACAAATAATTATGCTATCATTAGATCCAAGGGAGAGGAAGTCCAACAGGTTGGGGCTGTGGCTGAACGGGTGGTTGGAAAACCCAAATCGGGGATTGCTTGTGAGGATTTTGACCATAGCCTTTGTATGTCATCATAATTGAGGGACGTTTCTCTCTCGCACAATTCCAGAAAGAACCGGAGAGCTCAGGGGGGGATAAACAATAAACATAGCTCCAATTATTTGAAGAGAAATATTCGGCTCCCCATAGGAAGTCTAGATATTGTCGGAATAAGAATAATCAGAAGGTGCAACGCGAGGAAATTTGGACTGACCTTGAAGGCTCACAAGTGTTTTTGATTTCGGAACACTATTGCGATGAAAGAGTGGTTAGTTACAGGTGATCCGCATAAGTTTTTTAAATGAAGTTGGAGGTTTGGATGGTCTCCGAGGACAAGACGAGCAATAAGTGGTTGAAAGGCGGTTAGAGTGTTTTAGAAGCTAGCTTTTGGTTCTCTTATAGTGTGGAAGCTCATGGCTTTTGTGTTAGAATTTGGTTTCTATGGAATGAATCAGTTGATATTGAGGAAGGCAGGACGATGGGTTCTTCCATAGTATCTATAGATCCAGGCCCTCCAACTTTGCTGGAGCTTATTCCTAGGTCTTGTAATTTGGCGGCAGTCAAGTTACTTTAGGAGGGTTTTGGTTCATTGTTTCAGGCATTTTGTTGTATTGTTTTGTGTTGTATTCCAGGAATTGTTTAGGCGTTAAGTCTTCTTTGCTGTTGCTAGATTGGTTTACAGCTCAACCAAAATTAAGACTGTGTTAGTACCTTTGATGGTTTAGGCTGAGCCTGTTCCGTTGTTTAGGGGTGTCTTCGGGTGTTTTTTTTGGTTTTTTGGTTATGTTGGAGGTGTTTATCTGGTGTATTTATGTAATTTCTTTTGGTTAATGAAATCTTAAGGCACTCTTTTCCTCCTTCCGCTGATTAAGGAGCTTCTCTATAGCTCCTTTAATCAAGAAGGGGTTTTTTAACGAGGCCTTCAATTCCTATCAAAAAAATAATGCCATCTTATTGGAAAGTCACGAGACTATTGGGGGCCAAAACTGTTTAAATTGTTTAATTACTTGATGGAGGAGGGCTTTCAAGAATTGGTGGGTCGTCAATCAGTGAGATAAAGGATAAAAGAAGGGATAGTGCATATTCTAAATGATTTGAAGAAAGGGATTAAGAGTTGGTCTAAAATAATTACCTGAAGCTGCCGAAAAGGATTTTGAAGTTAGAAAAAGGCCATCTCGGAAACTTAATTAGCTCTACAGCAAGGGTCTGACTCTGTTTCGATGGATTCCATAGTGAATGCGAAGGTACTGTGGGATCTGTAAAAAAGAAGAGCAAATCTGGTTCCAGAAGTCCAGGGCAAAATGGATTCATGATGGTGACAGAAACTCCAAGTATTTTCACCAGTGTGCTACTAATAGGTGCATAATTAAAGCTTTGAAGATTCAGAAAGTAGATTGCAGCTTGGTTTCAGACCCGGACCAAATTAAATCCAACGTTTTTGGGTATTTCAAAGAATTCTACAATTTGAAGCCTACTCTAGAAGTGGAGGACATTGATCTGGATTTTGCGAAACTTCTGAGGCCCAATGTTCCTTTCTTGAAAGGAATTTTTCAGAGGAGGAGATCTAAGAGGCAATTGCATCGTCAGATAGTAACAAGGTGCCTGGCCCGATGGGTTGAACATGGGCTTCTTTAAGAGATTATGGCCACATTTGAAGGATGACATTGTTAAGTTTTTTAATGATTCTATTTGGGGAAGAAGTGGGAAAAAAGGGTCAACCATTCGTGTATTACATTGATTCCAAAGCAGTCCAACCCGGAGAGTATGGAGGTATAGGCCAATTAGCTTGGTTGGTGGTCTATACAAGATTGTGTCCAAGGTGTAAGCAAGAAGATTAAGGACATGGATTGATTCCCTTATTAGTCCAACACAGTTTGCTTTTATTCCAGGAGACAATTCTCGATTATTCGTTCATAGCCAACGAGGGCATTGATTATTGGAGGAAAAAGGGTTGAAAGGTGTGGCTTTAAAGTTGACTTGAAACGAGCATACGATTCAGTGGATTGGTCGATTTTGCTGAAAATATGGAATATATGGGATTTGAGCATTGCTGGCAGTCTTGGATTTACCAATGCTTATCTTCGGCCTCTATTTCAGTCTTAGTTAAATGGATCTCGTATGGAAGCTTTCAAGATATCAAGGGGTCTTCGCCAGGGCTGCTCGTTATCGCCATTGCTTTTTAATTTAGTGGGAGAGATGCTAAGTCTCTTACTGTCCAAGGCGGCGAAGTTGGGGCTTTTTAATGGGTTTCAGATCGGAAGACCTAATAGATCATTTTCGCTATCTCATTTGCAGTTTGCCGATGATTCATTAATTTTTTGTAATGCGGCAGAGGGTCAACTGATAAGAGAGTTTTGCTTATTTTTGAAATGTGCTCGGGGCTTCAATTGAACTTAAATTGAAGATTCAATTATCAAAGAATGGGCAGCTTCGATTGGGTGTTCGTGGGTGTTCTCCCGATTGAGTATCTAGGGCTTCCTCTTGGCTCTAGGAAGAATTTGGCATTACAATGGGAACCGATTTGTAAGAGGTTTTATCAAAAATTGGTGGGGTGGAAAGCAGCCACGTTATCTCTTGCTGGAAGGCTGTTTTAGTGAAGTCTATGTTCAATGCTTTGCCCATTTATTATGTCACTGTTTAGGATGTTGTGTGTTTGGAGAAAGTTACTCTATTTTGCTAAATTTTTCTGGGGGGTATGGCACAGAGAAACCGAATTCATTGGGTGAAATGGTCGACAATATGTAAAGCAAAGATTATGGGGGTCTGGGCATCATTTTTTTATACAAGTAGGAGGCATCATTAAAACCTCCTCATAGTGACTTATAATGAGGCAACTAGCAGAAGGAGGAAAAGAGTACCTCATTTTATTGATACGTCAGAACTACATAAGAGTAAATGAATACACCATAGACAACAGCACACTAGAAAAACACATTAAGCTCCCTAGAAAATACCCTTACAATCACCCAATCCCCTCCTTAGCTAATTTATCAGCCTCCCAGTTACATCACCTAGGAATCAATCTCACAATAAACGCCCTAGCTAATACGAGGGACACAATTTCCATGACTAGGGTACTAAGGAAGGAGCAGTAGCAAGCGATAGAATCCAATCCACTGTTGATTTGCAATCACTTTCTACTATTAGTCTTCCCTTAAGGCATCATGACTTGAACCTTATGAATAGGGCTCTTCTTGGGAGGTGGGTTTGGAAATTTGGGAATGAAAAGGAATCTTGGTGGAAAAATAGTATGTGTTGCAAGTATAATTTCGACAATAGGTTGATTTCCTTGAGTCAGGTTGTGCCCCCAACTCCTCTTGGCTTTGGAGGGGAGTGATCAATAATGTCTGGTCGAATGATGCGTTTGGCCTACTTTTCCGTAATCATCTTCGGATTCAAGTGGGGAAGGGGAACTCAATTCTGTTTTGGCACGAGTGTTGGTTGTGCACGTTCCTTTGAAGGTAGATTCCCTAGGCATTTTACACTCTCGGTTTTAAAAGATGGGTAGTTTCGGAGTTGGTTTTTCAGTACAAGTGGTTGGTGTTGGGATGTCCAGTTGAGAAGGAATCTGCTGGATTGGGAAGTTAATCAATGGTTCGAGTTAGTTGTTGTTGGGGAATGTCAATATTGGCTCGGGTGTGGATGATTGTTGCTTGTGGACAGGGAATGGGGATGGTTTACTCAGTAAACTCTTGTAAATTAGTGTCTAGATTGTCGTTCTTATTTGCCGTGGTCGGAGTTGGTATGGACTGGGTTAGTTCCTCCTAAAGTGGAGGCGTTTCTTTGGCAAGTTCTCCATCATAAATTGGCGGTTAAAACTGAACTTATTAGATGCGGGGTCAATGGGATCGAGGATATTATTGCCCTTTATGTGGTAGCGAGGCGGAATCTATTTTGCACCTCTTTTTACTTGCAATATAGCGAAGGGGTTTTGGACTCGTTTTTTGAAATTATGGAATTTAGCTGCTGTTTTACCTAGTAACCCAAAGATTTTTTGTCCTCTTGGGCGTTTTTGCTTCCTAAGTCTAAAATTGGAATTATATCCTTGGGCTGTAATGTGGTCGTTATGGAAATGTCGGAATCATTTGGTTTTTGAAAAGGGGAGTTTGGATCAGACTCTTGTTTTTTCTTATCTAGGTACAGGGTGCTGCTTGGTTTCGGCTAAGGCTTCTAATCCCTCTGTTCGGATGGATTTTCTTGTTGGGGATCTAACCTTGGCTGATCACTGCAGCTCGTCAAAGAAGAGTAAATCTTCCCCGTCTTCTTGGTGCCCCGCCTGCTGGGTTCTTCAAAGTTAATGTAGACGGGGAGGTCAGCTGGGATTGGAAAAGAAGTGGCATAGGTGGTCTCTCAGGGATGCGACAGCGTGTTGCTGGGATCTTTCTCGTCCCAATCTGGTCCTGGCCCTGCAATAGTAGCTGAGCTAAAAGCCATTCAAGCTGGTTTATCTCTGTTTCTAGACTAGGATGGGTGATAAGGGGCGGTTAATCTTGGAAAGTGACTCTGTTATTGCTTGGAGTGGATTAAGGAATCAGGCGGTTGTCAGCTTTTGAATCTAGCCTAGTTAACGAAATTGCCAAGTGTGTAAGGGATTGTAATGTCATTGTTAGGCATATTAAGAGATGTTTTAATTGGGAAGCGGATAGCCTAGACAAAGCTGGCATAGGATAGTTGGCTTGTTTTGTGGTTTCGAGTGAGGGGAGGCTTAGGTCCATGGGTGCAGGTTTGTAATATCTTGGTTGTAACCATGGTGTATTTTGTTTTTAGTAGTAAAATTCTGGGGCACTCTTTCCTCCTTCCAATGTCCGTTGGGTACTCATGTAACCCGAAGGTTATGAGGGGGGTTTAACGAGGCCCATTTTCTTATAGAAAAATGTACTAAAAATATGTTCAATTTCAGACATTGGTGTCCTGAAAATAAAACAAGTTATATTCCATACAATTGCTGATTGAGTTTACATACAACTAAAAACCGAATGCATGCACTTTTTCTATTAATGATAAAAAAATGAAAATTATTGCTGCATGTACCTGACGGCCTTGGTCATCCACATACAACAGCAATGAGTTATCAACATCGTCAGCTGTGACACATATTCTGGATTGTAGCTCCTGGATAATTTAAAAAAAAATTAAGGTAACAAAATATCTACACTAAGAACGCAGAAAAAGGTCATATTTTTCATGCTTACCCTCAATGTACTGTCTGGTGCCATCCTGAAGATGACGTACCCACTGCAGTGCAAACAACATTGTCAGCATATGAAAGATTAATCCTTATGTATTAAAAGGAAATTTTCAAAAATGTCAATTTTTCATGTGTCCAAGAAATTTCACCTGAAAACATACAAAGGGTAGTTCCTCGTACGGGAAAGCCGCATCCTAGAAGCTTTTCTCCTGGTGTTGCATCCCCATTATCTGAAACCCTCAATTCCAGGCCCGTCTGAATTCAAATAAGTTGTATTAGATGCTATAAAAAGATCATAATTTCACATATAAAATGTAAATCACCTTCAGAACCTTGGGAGGCCATCTCATCAGGCTGATACAAGACATCATTGGCTGTATCCTCAGATCCGATTCTTACAAAACCTCTATCAAATGCACTATCAGGATTAGTCCCAGGACCACCGTAAGAAAATAATTAACAGGTAAGTATGAAGAAAAGCAATACTAGATCTCTAATTATAATCAAATGAAAGCAATCTTTGCACAAAATGAACAAATCGCTTTGTATTATACACAAAAACTTAAATTATAATGCCTTTGAACAAGGAAAATCAATATGTGGATATAATTGCATTTGCAATCAAATTTCACTATTCATATTTGCAATATCAATGGCGCTCATATCAGGGCATATTAATTACAGAACACACAGGATGGCCAGAGCAATTTGCTTATAAAAAATAACATGGAAAAAATATGTCAATACAGATTACAGAATGAATAAGGTCCTCGTTAATTTAATCCCTCAAGTAGCAATCTACATCCTTTATCACAGGAAATGATAGCTTGGGAGAGAAGCTGCTCACAACAATTATTGCTAATATCTTTTACAATTTAGAAAGCACACAGCAAGGACAATAATGGTGGAATTGTACCCAAAAGAAAGGCTATGGATATGTTTCGTCACATCTCAAGAGTCACCAGAAAATGTCAATTAATAATGTATCAAAAAAAGCATAACATCCACAAGAAAACTGGGTTAGTGATCCAAACCTATCAGAATTGAACAAGAACTCCTGTGCAGTGCCATTGCTCAATCGTTGTTGCCCAGATCATTGAACATTAAATTTTTTGCAGTGTGATCATTATCATGCATGTATCTCATCATATTCTCAGGTGGCATATGATGTTGCTCATCTGGGTATGATTAGTTGGAGAGAAACCGGACCAGCCTGTAAAGAGAAATAAAAGTATATTTAACACATTATGGACACAATGAAGGAGAATCAAAGTTGATATAATAGAATCAGCAATAGAAAAAGATGGTAATCTGGCAGATTACATGCAAATAGTACCGTGGATCTATGAGGATTTTGATCATCAAAATGCCAGAACTTGGCCTATCTTTTCATGAGATCTGCCTCTAGCATGAGTTCCGTGAACACCACTCAACTCTCTAATTCTATCCTGTGATATAATTAAATCAATGAGGCTATCTGCTCTACAAAATAATGGCACCAATGATAATCCTATCAGTCTTATAAGTTGCCTAAAGATAATGCCTCATTAAAGAAAATTTTGACGCAAGAAACAGAAATCAGGTAAAGAGTTGCTACCCGCATATAAACACACATCTCTACATAGCCACATCAATAGTCCATGCATCTGTGCTTGCACGGACATGTACATAGAATACAGAAATCTTAAAGCTTCAACGATTACATAGATAAGAATAATTCAAACCTAGATCTTTGTAAGTTTCTTTCATGTCGTTTCAAGAAGAAACCAACTATGCTAACCCCTTAGTTGTCTATAACATATGCCCTATTGTCAAGCAAACCTTATATTCCTTGTTCTAGTTATTTGATTTCTTCATGTTGTTACATAAATAAAATATCGTCTTCTTCTCTGATAATCAGTTATATTCGTCTGGTAAACCCCCATATTTTCCTATAATTAATTCCCGTTATTTACACTTTAGCAGGATAGTTTCTCTTTCAAAATTTTATTTACCTAGAGAATCTTTTATCAGATCTACGTTTTTCTGTTATTTTTATGTTCTCTATGCATGCATTTTTTGGGGTGAATTTATGGTTCCTTTTGTGGGTTCAAGTTATTGCATTTGAAGATAAATAGATTGATAGAGTATTATTTTTAATTTTTCTTTTGGATTTCAATTTTTTGACTAATTTTAGATGATTATTTATATGTATTCTGTCTGAGTTTTGGTTTTTATTTGGCTGCTTACCTGTTATAGAATCTTTCTGATATTGTTTCCTCCCTAAATTGTGTTGTAAGTTCGTTTTGGATACGTGATTAGTACCCCTCAATTCTCTAGCGTTTTATTGGTGCACCTTCTGTCTTCTTTGGATTCCCTTTTTCATAGTTCCTCATAGCTTCGGCTATAAATGATTACTTGAGGTCATGTCCTCCTTTTAGATCCCATAAGGCGTATAGGGGGAGGGCTCGACAGAGTGATTTCAAGGAGACTAGACTTAGAGTTTGTTCGTTGAATGTAGGCACATTAAATGCTAGGCTGCTGGAGTTGACCGACGTACTTAGTAATAGGAAAATAGATTTTGCATGTATTCAGGAGACTAGGTAGCTCGTGCCAGAGAGTGTAATGGGTTCAAGTTGTGGTATTCAGGCGTAGATAACGCTAGAAATGGAGTGGGTATCTTGGTATCCGCTAGGCTCAAGGAAAATAGTTGAAGTTTGTAGATACCGGGATAGGATCATGATGATTAAGGTTATTGTAGAAGCAGAAGTGGTGAATGTCCTTTCAGTGTACGCCCCACACGTTGGCCTAGGAGAGGAGGAGAAACGTTGCTTCTGGGATCAGTTAGATGTACTTAGGAGCATTCCGGAGGACCAAAGAGTTTTCATAGGGGAGACTTCAATGGACATATAGGTAGTGCAATTGACGGGTATGACGGTGTTCATGGGGGTTTCGATTTTGGTAGTAGGAACGAGGAGGGGCGTACGTTGCTTGAATTTGCTACTGCACACGATATGGTGGTCACTAACTCCTTTAAAAAAGAGAGATGTGAACTTAATTACGTTCCATAGAGGGGGACATTGTATCCAAATCGACTACATCTTGGTTCACATCGGGATCGATGGGCTTGCTTGACTGTAAGGTGATCCCGAAGAGGCATGCGCATCACAACAGATTGTTAGTTTGGTGTTCCGCGTACGCCACGGACGGAGCACTCATAGGAGGGCTAAACTTGGTAAACCTATGATCCTTTGGAAGAACTTACATGGAGCGACAGCTGATTACTTTAGGAGTAAGTTTGTCTAATACAAGTTTTGGAACTACAAACGCAATAATGCAGATATGTTATGGAAAAACATGGCAAATTCCATCAGAGAGGTGAGTAAAAACCACCTTGGGTTGTCGACAGGTAAGGTCAACGGACATAAAGAATCATGGTGGTGGAACGACGAAGTCCAAACTAAGGTGAAGACAAAGCAAACTTGCTTCAAGGAGTTCCTACAATGCAATGACGACGAAGAAAGATTGAGAGCTAAACAAAGATACAATGAGGTAAAGCGGGAAGCCAAGAAAACAGTGGCTAAAGCAAAGGATAAGGCATACGAGGAAATGTACAAGAGATTAAACACCAAGGAAGGACAAAACGGCATCTTCAGGCTTGCAAAATCCAGGGAAAATAGGAAAAATGATCTAGGTAGCATTAGGTTTATTAAGGACAACAATGGTGTTCTTTTAGTGAAAGATCATGATATTAAGAGGACTTGGGGTAGTTACTTCTTTGGCTTATTTAATGAAGGTGCCTCTACCTGTAAAGATAGTACCGTTGATGGGTCAGCCGACCATCATACTACGGCCAATGACTGCCCTACAAGTAGGATTGGGTTTGAAGAAGTCAAAATGGCTCTTAGAAAGATGGGGAGGGACAAAGCTGTCGGTCCAGATCAAATTCCTAACACTGTGTGGTTTGCCCTAGGCGAAGAGAGAGTAAAGTGGTTGACCAACATCTTTAATATTTTAGAGACTGCCAAGATGTCAGAGGAGTGGAGAGAGTCTACGGTGATACCAATCTATAAGATAAAGGAGATCCCAACGTTGTGGAAACTACAGAGGTATTAAACAACTCAGCCATACCATGAAGCTATGAGAAAGGGTGATAGAGGCTAGGTTGAGACAAGTTACTAGGGTTTCGGAAAACCAATTTGGCTTTATGCCAGGAAGGTCTACTACAGAGGCGATTCATCTACTTCGACGGCTTATGGAGAAATATAGGGGAAAAAATAGAGAACTTCACATGGCGTTCATTGACCTTGAGAAGGCGTATGATAGAGTTCCCCGCGATACGATCTGGAAGACCTTGGAAATGAGACGGATCCCAACTGCATATATCCAGGCGATTCATGATATGTACTGTAGATCTACTACTTACGACAGGACTACAGTTGGCGACACCGAGGCATTCCCGGTGGAAATCGGACTCCACCAGGGGTCGGCTCTTAGCCCTTATATCTTTGTCTTGATTATGGACGACATCTTTTGTGCGACACCAGACGGTGTTCCATGTTTCATGGTGTATGCTTTTCGCTGACGACATTGTCCTAGTTGCTGAAACAAAAACTGAGCTGAATAGTAGACTAGCTACTTGGAAGACTACTCTGGAAGAAAAATGTTTAAAGATCAATATTGAAAAGACAGAGTATTTATGTTCAAACTTCAGTGGGAACCAAAACGATGAAGATGTAAAAGTATGCATAGAAGGACACGTTCTCCCCTCAAAGGATTGTTTCAAGTACCTAGGGTCTATGATACATAAAGATGGGGGTAAAGATGATACCGTTACACACCGTATGAAGGCGGGATGGCTAAAGTGGAGGGCTGCTACTGGAGTTTTGTGTGACAAGAATGTGTCTCTAAAACTTAAGGGAAAATTTTATAGAATGGCAATAAGATCAGCGTTGCTGTATGGATCGGAATGTTGGGCAATCAAGAAGGATCACGTAAGAAGGATGGAGGCCGCATAAATGAGAATGCTTCGATGGGCATGTGGTAAGACTCTGTGGGACATGACACCAAACTCTGCTATTAGGATGTCCTTGGGGGTGGTGCCTGTATCCGAAAAATTGAGGGAGGAAAGACTACGGTGGTTTTGGCATGTCCTTAGGCGACAACTTTCGAATACGGTCAAGAGGGTAGAGTCGATTACAGTCGACGGTGCCAAAAGGAGAGGACGACAAAGGCGGAAGTGGGAAGACTGCTTGAGATCTGATTTGAAGGATTTAGCCCTTACTGAGGATATGACCTTTGATAGTAAAGTATGGAGACTTAAGACCAAGGTAGCCGAGTAGTGCGGGTCACAGCCATAGGGTGTAACATCTTTGTCTCCTTTTTAATGCCTTTGTAGTAATTTTCATGACTTCTACTTTATATACGTTTCTGTCATTGGAAATTATGAAAGCTTAAGACTAGGGTAGCGGAGTAGTGTGACCTTAGTTTAGGTGTTAACCTATTTGACTTTATCCCTTCTCGTAGCTTGCTATCGTTGACTTCTGTGTATCATTTTCTCTTCAGGTTTCCTCTCTTTAAATTTAGTTAGATCTTACGTTTCTGTCTATATGCAGAGATTTTTACGCATGGATTTATATGCATGGATTAATTCCCATTACAGTCGCGCATATGAAGACCGTTCAATCTATTATTTATGTATTATTTATTTATACATGCATTGCATTTCATCTTTATTTTAATTTTCTGATTGCCGGAGGTCTTCCACGGAAGCTGCACTCAACCTGGCATTGGGGGCAGCCTACTATCTTACCTCTCCTTACCCCATTGCATATGGGAATAGGGTTTTGTTGTTGTTGTTACATAAATAAAGAAATGCTATAGCAAGAATAAAGACAGGATAAGAGTCTTTTAATTTTTTCAAGAAGACTCATCAATTATGCTAACTCCCAAGTTTTCTAATGTTAACATAAAACCTATCCATTTCATGTAGCATTAAATAATGGATTTATTTTTAGAGTTGAACTCAAATTTAGTTGTTGTGAGATCAGAATAAGTAGACGTTACATATTTACTTGTGATATATCAACACAAACTTCCCTATTGTCAAACAAAATTTAAATTTCCTTGTTCTTGTTATCTGTTTTTTTAAAGATACTTATCTATTTTTTTATATTTTAAATAAATATAGAAATGTTATAGCATGAAGAAAGACATGATCCTTACATGAGGGATTGATTGTTGGAGAAGGAAAGGCCTTGAAGGAATAGCGTTTAAGGTTGATTTCAAAAGAGCGTATGACTATTGATTGGAATTTATTACTGAAAATCATGGATTGCATGGGGTTTGGACAGAGGTGGAGATCTTGAATGAAAATGTGCCTGACTACGGATTCAATCTTGGTCTTTTAGTGAATGGCACTCCTTCGGATGAGTTTGGATCGCGAGGGGTCTTCGACAGGGATGCTCTCTTTCTCCTCTCCTTTTTAATTTGGTCGGTGAATTATTGAGTTTGATGTTGTCAAAAGCTGCGAGATTAGGCTTGTTTAGAGGATTTGAGATTGGAAGTCAGGGTGATTCCTTTGAACTCTCTCACCTCCAATTTGCAGACGATTTGTTTTTTTGTAAAGCTTCGATCGGAGAGCTGAAGAATGTGAGAAGGATGCTTCTGATCTTTGAGATGATCTCTGGATTGCAAATTAATTTATCCAAGAGCAGGAGTTCTTATTCGGAATCAACGTGAACGACGGGGTCATTAGCGAGTGGGCTGCTACAATAGGGTGACCAGTGGGTTCATTCCCAACAAATATTTGAGGTTACCTCTTGGGGCAAAGAAAATTCAATATCATTATGGGATTCGATTATTCAAAAATTCTACAAGAAATTGGCTGGGTGGAAGACAGTTTCAATGTCTATTTCTAGTATAATTGTGTTGATAAAATCGGTTCTTTGCTCCTTGCCGATATATTTCATGTAAATTTTCAGAATGCGGAGATGTGTACTGCAGAGACTTAATTCAATTATGGAAAATTTTCTTTGGGGGGATTCGGGTGCTAAAAGCATAATTCATTGGGTAAATCGGTCTACCGTTTGCAAGCCTAAGGCTTTTTTTTGGGGCGGGGTCTAAATTTGGAGCTTATGAATAGAGCATTATTGGGAAAACGAATGTGGAAATTTTCCAATGAGAACTCCTAGTGGAAAAGGATTATTTGTTGCAATAACAAAATTGATTTGAATTCAATAGGGATGGAAAATTCGGCCTCCTACAAAGCATCTTGGATATGGAAAGGTGTCATTAAGAATTGTTGTTCGGATGATGATTTTGAGGTATGTTTGCGGAGTAACTTTATAATGAAGGCGCGCAATGGGGACTCAATTATGTTCTGGCATGATGCTTGGATGGATAGAGTTCCATTGAAAGAACGGTTTCCTCGATTGTTCACTCTATCGAATAACAAGGAGGGAAAGATTGCCGATTTCAGGTAATCAAACTCGTCAGGCTGTTTTTGGGACATTTCCATGAGAAGAAATCTTGCCGATTGGGAGATGCTGCAATGAAATGAGCTTATTTCATTGTTGTATAATTTCAATCCTTCTTCGTTTATTGATGATAGCCTTTTATGGTCAGGAGAAGGTGATGGTCGCATTTCAGTTAAATCTTGTCTTATAATCCTTCTTGAAAACTCAGATGATAGTTTTTTGTGGGAAAGAAATGTGTTGTTTGGGGTGGCTCCTCCTCGGGTTTAATCTTTTGTTCGGCAGGTGGTGCTCAAGAAGGTAGCAATCAAAGTAGAGTTAATTAAACATGGGGTGCAAGGAATTGAAGATCCATCTTGTCTGTTTTGTGGGTTGGTTCAGGAAACTTTTTCTCATTTATTTGTTTCGTGTAATGTGTCATGGGGATTATGGATAAGCTTTTTGCATCTTTGGGTGATTTCCTTTGCGATTCCGGTGTGTCTTGCAACATTGTTTTCCGTTTGGTTTGACCTTGTGCCTCAATCAAGCGTATGGGGGTTCATCCCAGGAGCCGTTTTGTGGTCGATTTGGAAAATGAGGAATGAGATTGTTTTTAACAAAGGGAAATTGGATTATGCCATGTTATCTTTTCTCACGAGGTATAGAGTGGCAGCATGGTTTACTTCAAAATTTCCAAAATTGTTGGTTTCTTTTGATAGCCTAGTGGGTGATCTTGCATTAGTTGATCGTGTTTCGAGTTTGAAAGGATTTCTTCAAAGTTAGTGAGCTGGTCTCCACCTCCTATCGGTTTCGTTAAAGTGAATATGGATGGTGTTGGGATCATTCTCAGAAAGAGTTGACTTTGGCCCTCATATTATGGCAGAATTGTTGGCAGTAAAGAGAGGGTTGATGCTTTTTTTTGGAGTCGGAGATGTTGGCGAATCGAAGGCTTATTTTGGAATCCGATAGTGCGGTGGTTGATTGTTTTGGTCGAGTGTTTTTAGGAGATAGTTTTTAAGTAGGGTATGATCATTGATGCGTTTATGTAGTGTAATGTAGCATATTGTTGAGATGGTTGCCAATGGATTTTGGTGGTAGTGTATTCTTTATGTACTTGGTATTTATGCAATAAAATTCTAAGGCACTCTTTTCCTCCTTCCAATGTTTGTTGAGTCACTATTGCTGCTTGAAGGTTATGAAGGGGTTTTTAAATGAGGCCTTCCTATGCCACAAATAAATTAATGGTTTATCATCCACAAATCTAAATTTCTCTGATCAAGACCTTAACTTTCTGGCGATTGTGATTTTCTACATGAAGTTTCTCCACTGTAGAATAAAATCTAGGAGCTACATATCATAAACAATATAGGCAATCTGAGAATGGTACACTTACATGCGAAGTTCTGATCTTCCATTCTAACTGATCATGTAGGTACTGCAAATATATACAAGATTGTAAGTTCTTAGTTGTCGAAACTTATTACTCAAAGTGAGGAATACAACCTGCTAAATAAAGCACAACACTAAATGGTCCAACAAAACTAAAAGGAAGTTCTCAATGGACTGAATATTTAGTTTGTGTAAATCACACTTGGAGAGGAAAAGAACAACATAGCCTATGAGCGACATGAAAAAAACTATAGTCCTGATAACATGGTCTTAATTATGCAAAGAACATATAATGCCCTTCAAAGCCTCATTTTATGAAACTCCATTCTATTCATATGTCCTTCCTATAACTCATATGCCTTTCAAAGCTAAGTCTGTAGTATAAAGGCTTAATGTTAGCTGAACTGTCCTTATGATTTCAAAAGATTTAATGATTATCTAAAAAATAAGCCTATAATAGCATTTAAGCTGAACATGTCGTAAATAGGGTCTTGGTGGTTTTATTTTTACACCTTGTACTACAATGCAATGCAATCAGACCATGCTTGTTTAATTGACAGTTACCCAATAGACCAAAAAAAAGATACAAGGTACACAAGAGGCAAATCGATGACCGTAGCCAAGGGATGTTCTTAAACTGAAAATAATCATAGGAGGCCATAACTCATAGGAAATCAAATGAGAACCTTTGAGAGATTATAAATGGTGAGCAGCGAGTATAAATTTCACTTAGTAAGTATATGGGTAAAGTTCTGTAACTTGTGCAAGTACCAGCTTGTCCTGCTTTTGCTACTTGTTTTCACTCTTAAAATTTTAATGGGGGAGAAGTCAGATAGAATTAGGGTGTAATTGAGCCGATCCCAAACAGTGGCAAGCTCAAGCTTCAGCTCAACTCAATATTCGGAGTTCGATGCTCAACAAAAACTCGATCGAATGTCAAAAAATAAGGTCAAGCTCAACTAGACATATAATCAAGCTACTCAAGCTTGATTACCAAATTTTTACTCGAACTTGATTAAACTCTTTTTTATTTATGCTCGTGCTCGAGCTCAAACCCAAATTGTCTTTTGCAAGTAAAATAAGGGTATTTATGTAATTTAAATAATATAAAATATTTAAATTACTTATTGAAAAGCTCGATTAGGCTTGCAAGCCATTCGAGACGAGTATTATGGTGCTTGAATTTGACTTGATCTATAGCTCACTGTACTTGATCTCGAGCTCGGCTTGTTTAATACTAAATTGAATTCAAGTTTTTTCAAGCCCAACTAGAATAGCTTGTGAATACTAGTCTGATTTACACCCTAGATAGAATGCACAACGGTGAGCACTTGACAATACAGTTTCTTTTAATGTGACCTGTGCATGACCCTCAGTCATCTGATGGGATTAGTCAAACAGAATTTTACTAAGAATCAGGGGTAGGCCTAAATCAGTACTTCATATGGCCTTATCAGTGTTATTGAAACCCAATGACCATAAGCACCTAGTTGCAAAACAACGAAAACCAACATTTTATCAAGTTCATACCTTTACACTGCTGGTAATGGTAGACGCATTTACAACGTGGGGCCAAAGACCATGTTCAGCCAATAGCCCAAGCAATGATGACATGAAGATGTATCTCTCATCCTCCGCAGCCTGAGAAAAGTGATACCGTTAACAACTTCTTTTTACAAGAAAAGGGAGAGAATAGGAATGCAAGAGAGCAAGCAAGAACATTGCAAAAATACAAACACCCACACGAAAACAGACTGAATAGTTAGAATTTTCCCTTGAAACTCAGAAATTTTGACAACATGGCTTGATATCTAGACTCTTCCAAATACCCAAAGTGCATACAGGCGTAACACCTTGTACCCGTTTAAGAGAACACTTAGAAAATCACCAAGTTGGTTTGGAGTCACTGGAAAGTTGTTCAATATGTACCAGCTAGAAGATTCCATGACTATTATGACCTCTCTGATGGGTAGTGAGCAAATTGTAATTACAATGAAATAGCACTACCTTAACAATAACTACTTTTTTCACAAATTATATCACATGCAATTCTCTAGCCATATGGTCAACTGAGTGAGTGAATCTTTCTTGTAACATAAGCCATCAATGTGATGATAACAATAAATTTGGTTTTACCCCGTGGGGAACTGTAGCCTGTCCTCTAATTTGTGCATACACTTGTAGCAGTAAATGGCAATGAAAACAGGTATTTACAAAGGTTACCATGCAAAAGTGACTCCACCATTTGTGCATACACTTGTAGCAGTGAATAGCAATGAAACAGGGATTTATAAAGGTTACCATGCAAAAGTGACTCCACCACCCTGTCCCCCAAATGACATCCTGTTCACTATGTTGTTTCATTTCATAGAAAGATTTCTCTTCATCAAATTTATAAGCATCTTAAATAAACGATATAAAAAGCGCAAGGGCGAGACTTGGTTTTAAAAGGCGTGCCCGAGGCGCAGCCAGGCACTGAAGATGGCGCCCGCCAAGGATGAGGCGAGGTGAGAGACACAAGAGGCGCATGCCTCTGGGCTTTGGGCGCAAGGCGCAGAGCCTTTACGCCTTTCGTTTTTAGATTACTATTTTAATAAATTATTATATTTTAATATTAAAAACCCAACTTACAAAAAAAAAAACCACTCACGATACAATACAATCACCAAACATAATCCCTAATATCCTTTCTCTATTGCACGTCTCTCACCACCGTGATTTTCTTCTTCACTGGCCGTCACAACCGCCAACACCGACCAGGTAGTTCTCCTTCTCTTCTCCTCGGCTGCTCCTTCTCCTTCTCTTCTGTTTGCACTGTCTGTCTTCTTCTCCGGATGAACAATTGTTTTCAGTTTCCTTCACAACTAGGGTAGTGCCACCGACCAGGTAGTTCTTTGCTCTAATAATAATAAAATAAAGCTAATCTATAAAATAATAAATTGATAGAGTAAATAGGATAGTGTCACCGTATGTCCCGCCACCACCGCCACCACCGTGATTTATCGATTATTTGAATTGTAAATATATGTTTCAAACCATGTAATTGTGCATCACTGTAAATTATAGAAGGTGAATCCCCATTCTTAAATTTGTCAATTGTCATTTACATAAGTCAGGATTAAAGATCAACTAGAGACTGATAGAAAGCTTAATTTTTTTTCTCTTTTCTGAATATGTGGTGATTGAAACTATTCCAATTGATGGATCAACTATGTTGCTAAGCATATTGAGTAAACATTTTGGTTTAGTGAGGTATCATCGCAGCTAGAACAGGTCCATTGGCCAAATCACAACTATTAGAGAGCATATTTAGTGATTTAGTCCATTACCTTCAAACTCAAACCTAGAAAATTATCATCTCTGCGGAAAGTTTTTGAGGCTCCGTAAGTTTTTACTGATTTGCAGAATAAGGCTTTGGCAGTTTAAGCTTAGATGGCTTCAGCAAAGATGTCAAATATTATTATAAAAGAGAACATATTTTATTTTCAGAAAGAGACACTATGTTTCACCTTTAAATCATGAGTCAGATTTAAATTTTCTTCAAGGTCACCTTTTCTGCGAGCTAATTCATTTGAAGCAGAAGTGATGGATTCATTTTGCTTTTCATGAATTGCCTGTAACACAAAAATGTTGTTATATCAGTTTGTGTAAAATCCTAGTCATTCCATTACAATAAACAAAGAATTAATGCATAGAAATGTGGAGACTATAACGTACCATCCGCAAGTCAGAGAATTTCCTCTCCAGCACACATTTTTCATTCAGCAGCTGCAATTCCTGAGACCATACAGATTAATATGATTCTATGTATGTCAATCAGAAATGTTAGAGTCTAACACACAATCAAATTAGTTGGAAGCATTTTGCATCCAAAAGGAAATAGAAATTAATCTACATGCAAGCAATAGCCTTCAGAAATGTTAAACCTTCACACATGCAATGGCAATTTGTTCACGAAGATGTTGAATCTCCTCTTTTTGAGCACCAACTCGTAAATGAAGTTCCTGTTCATAAAATTTATGTGAGGGAACCACACAAAGCCTCATCATGATTCTAGATTCCACAGTTGGTATGTTCAGAAAGTTCTAGTACCTTAGCCTCTGGACCTTGAAAATCATAATTTCCATCTTCTTTTGATTTACTTGGAGCAAGATGTGTTTCAGAGCTGTGCCTGCTTAACAAGACAATACTTACTTGAAATGATAACAAAACAATAATACTTTACATAGAATACTCATGGAAGATTGTTAAGTAAAAAAAAAAATGGACCTAGTTAAGGAACTACCTTTTAAGAAATTCGGAGTCCTGTGCTTTAAACCCATCACTATTGATCCCATGCATCGAGTACTCACTAGAAGACATCACATTGTTAGTATAGGTGCTCTTCAAGATAGGCTTTGATTGCACCAGAGCTAGTATTTTTTTCCATCATCACAAACAAAAGCCCACACTGTACCTTCTTTTATTTTCCTGTTCCATATTTCATTGTCCAGAATGTAAAATGGTTGTGCATGACAAGAATACCACTTTCCAGAGCCGCGAGATAATGAATATGAAATAAAAATAGTCAGAACTGGATCCAGATCCAAGACCCAGCAAAGTGATATTGGAACGTATAACAATTTTCTGATTTTATTTTTCTTTTCTTACCAAGAGTTCATCCGTTAATTTCAACAGTTTCTTTGTTGGAGGGGGGGGGGGAATTTATTAACAATCATTCAATATGCAAAACTATGGATGATCACAAATTAGTAAGGCCTATCAAGTATAAATGATAATATACATGAATTACAAAAATCCCCATTAAACAAGGCCACTCCAATTTCCAGAGAGCACACAGTTGATTGTAGCATGAAGAAGTAATGATCCCACCGTTCAAAGGGCAAAAGATGCTGTTCTCGTTCCTCCATTCCAAGCACATCCTTCGAAATTCAATTCCGTAACAGTAATTTTCATTTTAAACAGCACAGAATCCTGTTTTGGTATTTCCACACATGACAGACTAGGCAAACGAAGTGCCTGACCGTAACTAAGACTAAAAACCCAGAAACTAATGAATCCAAAACCGCGGCAACAACAATACAATATAACTATCTAACCCAGAAAACTTAATTTTCTCTATTTTTTTCAGAAACTTAAATCAAAAGTAAACTTCATTAACACTTTATAACCAGAAACATCCAGCAGTGTTTAAATCCTAGAAGAGCCTTTAAAGAAAAGCTCCATTGTGCAACAAAGGGGAAATAGCTAAAAACTAGGGAAAATTCATGTAGCTATATAAACTTGAGTAACAAATAAATTTGTCCAATAATCTCGGATCTGAACAATAATTTCAAAAAGGAAGGGAAAGCTTCAATCATTTTTACCTGAGTTGGGATTTAATTATTTTGTCTGAATCTGCCCCCAATTAGAATGGTAAAGAAACCATTGGATTTTTGTAAGGGCAAAGTGAAAGCTCTTTAAGCGAAAAACAAAATAGGGGACAATAATAGGATTTTGGTTGTACGAGGTGGTTAAATGCTGCTGGTCGTTAGACTTTTCTTTTTTATCTTCTTTTTTTACTAGTGTGTGAAATAAGAGGTTTTGAATTACGTAAACGGTGTGGACAGACTACTTAGTAAAGTCTTTTTTAGGGTAAAGTGTCTCGTAACCAGTTTTCGTCCGGTATAAATTTTTACTTAGCAGAAAAAATGATATAAATAAATGGATTTTAAAATAATTTGAGAGTCGTCATCGGCCTTTTAGGTCAAGTAGATCGAATACCTAAAAATTATCTTTTAAAAAAGTTTTTAAGAAAACACAGTTAAAAGATAAACTGATATGTGTTTTAACTA
This sequence comes from Hibiscus syriacus, assembly GCF_006381635.1. Taxonomy (NCBI): domain Eukaryota; kingdom Viridiplantae; phylum Streptophyta; class Magnoliopsida; order Malvales; family Malvaceae; genus Hibiscus; species Hibiscus syriacus. The sequence goes on along the minus strand of NW_024063289.1, from coordinate 789,646 downwards.
AAAATTCGTTCTTTTTAGAAATAAAAAGGGATTCGTGGTCGGTTACGTTTAGGGAAGAATTAGCACCCCACAACGCCCAAAATTAGTACCTGTTGATTATAAATTATCTCTAATAATAGAATTTAAGAATTCGAATATGAATTTAAGAATTCGAATATGAATTTAATTTACATTCGTGTTATTTCAAATTTAATATGATATTTATTAGGAAAATATTATATATATATATATATATATATGGTTTTGTAAATATGAGATTTATTTATTTAAAAATATCAGAAAATGATATCTAGTTACTTTAAGACTTTATTTTCTTTAATATTAATAAATAAATAAATATTAATAAGAATATAATAATTTTACTAAAAATAATGAAGTAAATATATATTTTTATAAGCAGAATATTTATTTATTTTTAAAGTATCATAATAAGACATCCAGTTATTTTAAGACTGCATTTTCTTAGTATTTAAAAAATAAATAAACATTAAAATGTAATAATTTTTCCTAAAAATAATTTAAATAAAACTAACTTATAATATTTATAATATTTAATTATTTAAAATACCAGAATAGGACATCCAATTATATTAAGACTTCCCTTTTCTTTAATATTAAATAAATAAAAATTATTATTTAATTAAATATATATTTATATGACTAAGATGAAAATAATAACAAAATAATAATTAAAACATAAATAAATAATAATAATAATAATAATATAATATTGCAAATAAATAACAATCAAAATAAAAGAAATTAAACTTATAAAATTAAATTGTAAAATATATAAAACTTATGGTCAAAATTAAAATTAAATTATAAAATATAAACAATTAATGGACATAGTTATAAATATTATGTAATGTAGACATTAAAAGTCTAATTTGACACTAAATATTAATATGGAACAAAAATAAATTTAATAAAATTATAAGGGACTAATCATAATATTTACCCTAAATTATTAATCGGGATTAAAATGTAAAATATTAAAACTTAAAACTATAATTCAAAATATTAATATAATATGTACATTAATAATACAATTAATCCTTAACTAATATATATATAAACATATATAATCAATAGCAAGAATATAAATAAAATAAAATAAAAATACCAAATTAAAAGACATATAAGTTGATTTTAGTGGCTAAAATGGAGGTTTATAAACTTCTAGTGAGTGCGCGTATGGTTTAACCATACGAGACTTTACACAAATACCCCCCAAAATGACGTCGTTCGGGAGGGTATTTAAACCCTTTTAAACCGACCCTAAGGGCCATTGTTTCATTTTCTCTGGTTTTGCTTCTCTCGAGAGAGAAGCTCCCATTTTCTCTCGTCGGAGGAGAAAATCGACCTCCATTTTCGACGCCAATCGCCGCCGCCGGCCACCACCTATGGCGACCGAAAAATTAAAAATACACTCAAAATAAAGCCCTAAACCTCCCCAAGCACCGAATCCAGCCTTAGTTTTTCTTAAAACACTCCCAATCCGAGTAGATCTACAATAATACCTTCGATATTTCGAAGGTTTTGGAGACGTGGGGAAGGTCCGGCAGCTGTGTAGCTTCCTCGGTGGTAAGTCTTCTTCTCTCTTTTCTCTTTGCTTTTGATTTGCTATTGTGGGTATTGTTTGGTTAGTTGTCGGTCTTCCTCTTGTTCTCCGTTTTTGCTTGCTGTCGTCCTATCTTGCTGGGTTCTCTCTTTGCATGTGGTCGATGGCTTTTATAGCCATCGACGGTGTGGCTCTCGGATCGGTATGATGGGTAACTTTCGGTGAGTCACCATGGCTATGGTGGTGACTCACCATAGGCAACAACGTGGATGGTCGGAGTCGTGGCAGCAGAGCTTCTGGAGTCTTTGGTTGGCGTCGTGGCAGCGGTGGAGCGTCTGGTTGGAACACTTGGCATCATAAGCGTCGGCAGTTCATCTTTGGTCCAAGGCGGCGCCGCGTGGTCCCTAGGGTATCATAACCATAGGGTTTCCCTCTGGAGGCTTCTGGACCGTTGGATCTTGCCAGATCCAACGGCTGACATTGAGGCGGCTGACTACTAAGATGATGAAAACCCCATAAGGGTTCTGCTGGGCCTGAACTGGATTGGACCGGTTAGGCTCCGGGATTTGTAATATATTTGGGCTTGTATTTTTTTATTTAATAATAATAATAATAATAATAATAATAATAGTAATATGATAAAAAAAATTAATGTCTACAGCTGCCCCTCTTTGTTCATTCTTGTGTTAATAAGAATAAAGCAAAGACGAAAAAGACAATAATTTTTTCATTTGGCTTCTTTTGAGTAGGATGAAAATGTTGAAAACATTCTACCGAGAGGTCTTATGAATAGCCCTGAGGTCTTATCATCTTGCATTGTAGGTCTTACAGATGTCCCAGAGGCTTTAAGATCTAGAAACCTTTGAAAATCAGTTTCTTAATATCTCATTTGAAAACATCCTGCACTGTATGTCTTATGGATAACCCAAAGGTTTTGAAAACATCATACACTGAAGGGCTTACAGATGACCCGAAGATTTTGAAAACATCATGCACTTAAAGGCTTACAGATGACTTGAAGGTTTTGAAAACATCATGCACTGAAGGGCTTGCAGGTGACCCGAAGGTTTTGAAAATATCATGCACTGAAGGGCTTATAGGTGACCTGAAGGTTTTGAAAACATCATGCACTAAAGGGCTTACAGATGACTCGAAGGTTTTGAAAACATCATGCACTGAAGGGCTTACAGATGACCCAAAGGTTTTGAAAACATAATGCACTGAAGGGCTTACAGATGACCAGAAAGTTTTGAAAACATCATGCACTGAAGGGCTTACAGATGGCCCGAAGGTTTTGAAAACATCATGCACTGAAGGGCTTATAGATGACCCGAAGGTTTTGAAAACATCATGCACTGAAGGGCTTACAGATGACCCGAAGGTTTTGAAAACATCATGCACTGAAGGGCTTACAGATGACCCGAAGGTTTTGAAAACATCATGCACTGAAGGGCTTACAGAGACCCGAAGGTTTTTGAAAACATCATGCACTGAAGGGCTTACAGATGACCCAAAGGTTTTGAAAACATCATGCACTGAAGGGATAACAGATGTGGGAAATAGTTTACTAAGTAAGAAACTATGGAAATCGTTTTCTTACTATTCAACAATTTCATTTTTAGAAAAGATTAAATGAGAAACTTTGGAAATTGTTTTCTCATTGAAATAACTTGTTGATTGGGTAACATGTCCCATTTTTAAAATAATGTTTTTTTTGTGGATTGCGTCCATCTATTCCTCAGATATTTGCGTGATTCCTGCATTTGAGGTTTTGAATTTTACCTTCTTCTTGTAAGGTATTTTGCGTCATGAATCTTCTTTTTCATATGAAAATCTGAAGAAAAAAAACTTATGTTTGAATGCAATCAAATGTATCAATGTAATGCATTGTCTATTGTGCAAATGATGTTCTTATGAATGCATGAATGTTGATGTAATCTTCATTTGTCTTCAAAGTGGTGAACTCGGTCTTCCTTCACTTGATCTTTTATTGCCAGGGTTACCTTTGGATATAAGTGTAGCAACTTATGCTATAAAGCTTGCATTTCTGAAGAACCATCTGATCAACTTGTATCTTTGTATCTTCTTTGCTTGCATTAAAATCTCAGAAGAAATGTTTCATTTATGGAACTCTTGTCATAGTCAGAATTATGACCTTTATGCCCCATTTTGTATTGGATAAAACCAACTTTCTTTGCTTGGACTTGTGTAAAAATCCAATAAGGCTTTCATCTTTAAAAAGAGAATCTATCATCTTTGAAAAGAGAATCTATCATCTTTGAAGAGTGTGTCTATCATCTTTAAAGAATGTAGATGTAGATATGTTAAACTCGGCAGAGATTAATTAAGAGATCAACGTCTGTTCTAATTTTACTCTTGAAACACATCATAAGGAGGATTTATCCCAATTCCTTTCAGGTCTCCACATCTAATTAGATCTCGAACAGGGAAACTTGGACCATATCATGTCGAGATGCTTAACAACAACCTGTCGTTCAACATTAGTTGGCTCCACTAGTTTCTTATTGTTAAAATTCATGCTTCCCTTATGTGGAAAGAAATCTTTATCATATCTCACTTTTGACCTTGGGGTTGAAGAAGTCAAACATTATCTCATATCAATAAATGAAAATACCCTATGATAGCAATATTTGTCCAACACCATAATCACTGGTTCGTAAAACATGTGACAATTCATCCTTTCTCGTGGCTTATGCCTGGATTTTTGTAAAGCTTTTGATAACACATTCATCCTTTCTTGTGGCTTCTGGCCAGATGTTCGTAAAGTATTTGACAACACGTTCACCTTTTCATGTGACTTTTGCACAGATGTTTGTAAAACATATTCATCCTTTTCTGTGGTTTATGCTCAGATGTTTTGTAAACATTTGACAACATATTCATCCTTTACTGTGGCTTCTTCTCAGATGTTCAATTATTGAAGCCCTTTGCATATTGTTCAAAGTTTTTGTATGATGTTACAGGACCACTTGAGAACAAAATTCAGTGGGAATACAAGTAAGATGTTGGCGTGTTTCATGACCAAAAAGTTGGTCAAATTCACAAAATATGCCAGTGTTGAATTGAATAAGAGACACTAATTGATCTTAATATCATCTCGCACAAGGCAAGTGTGATACCAATCACGTTTTCTTCCATAATGAGCATTATAGGGAGTAGAAACACATCAGCTATATGATCCATATAATACTATTACTACTATGCATCACACAAGCTGAGGTAAGCATCATGGTATGGCTAAGAAACTTCATCTCAGAGCTCAAACACCCCTCTAGCCTACTTAAGATACCTTTGAGTACATAGGTAAAATATGGAATAACATCAGAAATGTACACTTGGTCCCTCGGATTTATGGGGTAAGATAGAAGCTACATCATAAACGTACACCCTACAAACTTACTCTGTTGAGTCTTGGGGCATCTGTACCCAGTTGGCAAAAGAAGTTCTGTGGCACTGACTAGTATATACCAGGACATACTAAAAAATAAGACAATTGCCCAAAAGTAACTAGGGTATCCTTACTATTTCTCGAGTGTCACACAAAGGCTAGTTTTATGGCATCCTAACTATTACTGTTTCTAGTTGTTACTGTTAATGTTTCTATCTGTTATTATTACTGTTACTATTTTTAACTATTATTATTTTAGTTTCTAGCTATTATTTCACTTGTTCTCCCATATAGAATGCTATAAAGGGTTTAATTAATCAGTTACTATTGATAATCTGTAATGATATAGTTATATGTTATTTAAGGGTACTTTAGTCATTCTCTGACTCTAGAGAAATCTATATGCTATTTGAGATTTCACGATGATTATTGTGTTTACTATTTACTGATTTTGGTTTTGGTTAGCTTGATATCTAACTCGGGTTCATTTTTGGGCGGCGATACTCTATTCGTTATGTAAACTTTCCCTCAAATTTAATAAATAATTGCACGTCTAACAATCTTAGTCATTATTGCGGTTTATGACACTACTATTTCATATATGATTGCTTGGTCATACCTCTCGACAGTACACCTTGTGCACTGATCATTCTTTTATAAATATCTATTATATGCTTACTAAAGATTCTTAGACGTATTACTCCTTCTATGGTTACACTGGTTGTAACCCACTCCTATGAGTGTCACCGGGCCCGTTTGGCCATTTACGCCCTTCACAGATTAAGTCTTATCCTTACGGACCACCCGTAGCCCTTATGGATGTTAACCGGGTCGAATCTGATCACACAAGGTGGGTAGTATTGATACTCTAGCTATAGTATCGATACCCTAGGGTCAAGTATCAATACCCCTATGAGTATCGATACCAAAAATGCATTTTTTGCGAAAATGGGGCCTCAGTATCGATACTTCTAACTTGAGTATTGATACTGTAGGGACAATATCGATACTCACCCAGACAGTATCGATACTTCCTCTGAAACCCTAATTTTAGCCCTAATTGAACAAGTATCGATACTGTTAATCCCAATATCGGTACTTAAACCTTGAAACTAATATTTTAGGCTCATAAAACACCCAAAATCATCCTAAATGACTTGGTTTGGTTCTTAAATTTATTATGAAGCTTTAGTAAGTTGCTTAGTATCTTTAAGTGTAATAAAAACATTTCCTTAACACCTGAAACGTGATTTAATCTTAAATCAAATTTAAACCATAATATGCTCAACTACACAAATCTTAGCAAATTCTTGAAATTTATGAAATCTTAATACTCCAAAGGATTAGAAATACACTACCTTGCTAATTGAATCCCGAAATAGAGCTCCTTTAGCTAGAAATAATCCTCCACCATGGCTTGGATGATAAAGCCCCTCTTTTTCTTATAGAATAAAATATAAGCTTGTATTTTTACAACTATGTTGCTAGGGGTTTAATTAGGACGAATTTTAATATAGAATAGGCTAAAAAAATCTTACCTTTTCTATGGCTAGGAGAGGTAGAAGAAGGAAATGAGAAAGAGGAGAAATAAAGAGAATGACAAGATGATGAAATAAAATCATTCATCTTTTTTGAAATGGGCTAATTACTTTGCTGGTCCCTCATAATCTTTCTACTATGCGAAATCTCCTTTTTATGGCTAATTGGGCCCAAGTCCAACCCAATTCAACTTAATGAATTAAATTATAAATTACGAGGTCTACTTACCTCTCGGGTAAAACTCGAAACTACTAGCCTGAAATTTGGGGTATTACAACTATCCCCTCCTTAAAAGAAATCTCGTCCTCAAAATTTACCTAGGCTAAAAGCAACTTACTCTTTGGTCAAACACTGAGGAATCTCGAAGTGCTTAAACATTTTTCAAATTTGATTCTTAAGGAATAAGTTCTCATAGTATGAAATGTTGTTTGGTACTCGCAAAATCAATATATGATTTTCTAAGGGCACTATCAGCGCTGAACTTTAAGCATAAACCTTTAAGAAGAACAAAGCTAAAGAATTCACATTTTTACTATCTGATACTATACGCTTGGAACGTTCCTCAAGGATGAAGATACTTCAATAATCACTACTATCGATGAATCCTTCTTTGAATAATCTTACACAATTGAGTTAATTCTATGTATAACCTGATAACCTATTTTTACTGCTGAACATAGGCAACTCGTCGTGATATACCTTAAGATCTTATGACGCTGACCAAAACTATCTCAATATTGACTACTGAAAATATGATGATAAAGCTCAACTTTCTAACGTCCAGATCTACATGTCTGCTGCGGAACTCTGATTTAATATTCATCAACAGTACCTGATTGTTTCTCATTTACCTTATGAATTATATACGCTCTACTCACCTGATCGAGAGTATTGTATGCTCACAACTTCAGCCACTTATCGAACGAAAATAACAACATCTGGCTTTCCCGGAGAACATGCCTCACAAAGTGGAGATCTATCACAATCACACTCTGACTAAGGATTTTGGGACTCTGCATCTAATACCCACTAATGCTTACCCCTACTGAGCTATTCGATGATGGATATCGTTAGTCATATGATGCTTAACAAACTTGATTTTCTTTAATTTGAAGCACCCAAAATTTGTGATACTATGCATGCTGCGTACTGTTAGGTGTGACATATAGGTCGCGCTCATATACCACACGAAGACACCCTTGACAAGGCTTGGATCACTTAGATGATTCACTAACTGTTCATGAAAGAAGACATCCAAATGATTTCTGAGGTTTTACTTGACCTTGAGACTCAAAACTCAGTGTAACACCTACAGTACCTCTAGAATATGGGGTGAAATTCCGAAACTACTACATCGAAATATACACTAATCTAACTTACTCTTTGCTAGTAGTTGGGGCGTCTGTGCCCAGTTAGCAACTAAAGTGCCTTGGCACTTTCGGAGACATATTCTAAGATTTCTAACAACATTGTGATTATTATACTGACAAGAGCAACCTGAGTACTCTAAACACTTTTATTGAGATATCTACCTCCAAGACTAAACGTGGGATTTCTAGTTCTCTACGAGTCGATCGTAGGAACCCTCTACTGATGATGCAAAGTTGTTCTTATAGTCTTTTATCTGACGGTACCATCAGAAAGGTGCCATATTTTTGTTAGTGACCAAAATGTAAAATTTGAAAGTTTGGTTACCAAAGTATAAAATTAGGAAAAGTTTAAGGACCAAAGTGGTAATTTTCCAAAAAAGAATTTTTTTTTTCAATAAATGAATAGTTCACTCCCAAGAATGAAGTTTTTGTGATAATCGTATTTGTGATGTGGAATTTGTGTTAAAAGCTACAAATTGTTAAAGTTTGATAAAAATTCAATAAATCGGATCAAACAAAAATTTTGAGAAAATTTGAAGAATTTTAAATTCAGCATAGATTTATTATTTTCATGTTTTAAAATGATGGAAAAAATGTGGATCATTGGATTTGAGAATTGATTTCCATGTTCAATTTGGATCATTGGATGAAAATGGCAAGATTGAAGTTTTTGGAAAAGAGCATGGGCAAAGTTGTAAAGGGTAAATTATTTTGTTCATATTTGACTTTGGGAAGATAATAAGTGTTATGTGTTGGTATGGAGGTAATTATCAAGTTTCATTAATGGTAAAATTGCAATTTCCCATTAAATGAATTTTAAATTCATTTAAGCTTAATAAATGATAAATTAACATGAAATTAACTAGAAATTTCATGAAAATAAGGCATTCTTCAAGCTCCATTTCATGCTTCTTCATACCCTAGGTAAAAGAAAATTTTATTTTTCATTTTCAAGTAATTTCCTTATGTTTTTGGATTATGACATGAAATAGAAAATTGTTCTATTTTGATGAGCTTTATCATTTAGTACCAATATTGCATGCTAATCTTGCTTGAGTTCAAATATCCCAAATTCTATGGTTTGTGTTCATATTAGGGTTTAAGGAGATGATGTTAGATTTTGACGTTATTGATGTTGTAGAATCATTTCCAAGCTTCATTGATGATTAAAACCACCTATACATGCTTGTAGTAGGTTCGACCTAAACCTTAGTTTGGGGAAAGTTACATTTTGATGAACTTTAGGGGTTTGATTGTATAGGATTTGAAATGTTAATTAGAGGTTGATTTCATGCTAGAATAAAGTGAGAATCATTGAATTTAAAACCCTTATATGATAAACCTCAAGGAAAATATTGGGGAAATTTTTTGAAAATTTTTCCATGGCTTAGAAATGATATTTGGAAGGTTCTACAAGCCTTAGAAAATTTTTCGGACCATTTAGTAACTTTCAAAGTTGGGGGACCTATTCGATAATTTTGAAAAGTTATGAGTAAATGTGTAATTACCCAATAGTTGATGTACATTACTGGAATTTTATTTTTAAAAGGCTGAAATTGATGTTAGAATGTGAAATTGGACTATTTTGGGAAGTTAGCGAAGTTTGAGCATCAAATGGTAAATATTGAGAAAGTTAGCGACTTAAGTAGTAATAATGGCATTGTTGAGGTATTGAGCTGGAAATTAGATGCTGGAATTTTATTTGAGCTATTTGGGGCTTAGAATGAAGAAATAATGGCAATGGATCATTATGAGTAAAAAGGAAAAATTAAGATGAATTCTAGAAGAATTCAAAATAGTAGTACTTTTGAGTATTATTATTGTGCTTAAAATGTTAGTAAGAATAATAACATGTATTTTATATTTGTATATGCTATGCATTGATGCTTGTGTAAACCGTGATCAAACTCGTGATACAAGCAAATCGAAAGGCAAGGAAAAAGTCCAAGAATAATCGGATATCGATAGTAAGGCATAATAGTGAGGCATACCAGGTGAGTGCATTTTATTATGAACTTATATGATGTGAGGAATACTTGCGATGAATCAACCTCGAGTGTTTTACTAAGAATGTTTTTAACGCATTCTAAAATATTTTCTTAAAGTTTTATGAATATGATTTTAATTGAATAATTTTAGGGTATGAACTACCCTAAAACAAATGGATGTGTTTCACACTATTTAACATTTATTAATACTTTGGAATAAATGTTTAATCTGTGATTTGGATATAATATCCTATTGTATGTACATTGAAAGTAATAGGTGCAATTGTAATACCTTGATTAAGGTGGTTATTGATTGATTTCATTTAATGTATTATTACGTTATTGTAGTAGTACATTTGTTGTACTATGGCACTAAAACAGGGTGCAATAAATGCACTAATACTGGAGTACACAAATGTATTAAATTAGATCGAGCGATTAATACTCCACCTCGTGACATGCGAATTGTACTAAAGGCTCTCAATGCACATACAATGGACTTTTTTTTATAATCATATACCACTCATTTATCAGGAGTATTTGTAGATACCAACATATTAAAATATCATATAAAATGCATTAGGCAATATATACCCTACATAACCCATTTTCACAAATCATAGGTATATCATGGAACATCAGTTATCACTTTCCTTTTTGACATATGAACATGATATTTCATCACGTGATAAATACCATGATTATCAAGCCAAGATAGTGGAGTTAGTTTATTTCAAACATTTAAAATAACATATAACATAAGAGTAGCATATAAAGCATAATTTTTGTCAGTTTACACTACCCTCAAAGAAATATTATTCTGTATTAATCTACATGCTTAAAAATTATTATTTTTATATCGAATAAAAATCTAACAATATAATACATTTCTTATAGTTCCATTTGTACAATTTATGGTGAATTTTCAAAGCTGACTTACAGAAGCTATTTTGAGCAGAATATGTTGCCTTTCTTTCAGATCCATCCTCAATTAAAAATTAATATCTTTTAGCATACTCCTCAAAATAAGTATCTATGATATACGAATCCAATGGTATAAAAATTATTCTCTAATAATTTTTGTAGAATTTATGGTGATTTTCTAAACTTACTGTTTCGATCACAATTTAGGCAGATTTCACTAATTTGCATCCTTAGCTTATTCCATAATTCTATTAGCTTACCAAATGAGCATATATGCATACAACACAAATCACATATCATTTAGGAGTCACTTTTTTCCATATTAACTCCTTCACTGGCTCATCGCAAGCTGATGTTTGTTCGATAACATAAATACAAACTAAATCTGCACTCACATGTTGTCCTTAGCTTGCAAACTTCCTTAGAAATTCACATTCATCCTTAAGCTTCTCCTTAGCTTTAATATTGCTTGATTTTTATTTCAATCATAATCTTGTGAAGCTCATGTCCATGGCTGATTTTCAAGAAGAATTGTCATGAAATTTCTAGTTAATTTATGTTAATTTGTCGTTTATTAAACTTAAATGAATTTAAAAATCATTTAATGGGAAATGACAATTTTATCATTAATGAAACTTGATAATTACATCCATACCTTGGTACATAACAATTATCATCTTCCAAAGTAAAATATGAACAAATTATTTTACGCTTTACAACTTTACCCAGGCACTTTTCCAAAAATTTAAATCTTACCATTTTCATCCAATGGTCCAAAATGTACATGGAAATTAATTCTCAAATCCAATGCTTTATATTATTTTCCATTATTTTAAAATGTGGAAATAAATATTTCCAACCTCTAATTTACCACCCTTAACATTTTCTCAAAATTTCTATTGGATTCGATTTACTGAATTTTTGTCAAACTGTAACACTTTATAGTTTTTAATACAAAATCCGGATAAATAATATAATTTTCTACTAAAATGCCATTATGAGGGTGAACTATTCATTTTTGGGGACAAAATACCTAACTTTTGAAAATTACCCTTTGGTCCCTAAACTTTTCCAAACTTTATACTTTGGCTACTAAACTTTCAAAATTTATATTTTTGGTCACTATATGAAATTTTGGGGTGTTACATTTCGTATTTGAAAACCAGTAAAATTATTTTTCTTTAAATAACATGATTTAATAATAAAACATATAAAATATATAAAACTTCATTTCACTACTAACATATAAAATACCATTTATGTCTATCACATAGTAGTTTAAGTTCACTTATAAATATAATTCTACAAACCATATTTCAAATATTCCTACTAGAGCATCATAACATAAATAAGTACATGCCAACTAGTAGTATCAATGTCTAGTGATGTCATATTGTTACTGATGAGGCGACCCTTGACAGATGATATCAACTACACTCCTCACTCTGAATGTTCTCTATTACCTACGTGTGAAACAATCAGACGCTAAGTATTCACTTAATGAAGCATTATAACAAACCAAGGTCAGATAAAATATAAATAACTTAATAAAATCAAAAGAGTATAATAGTCAATCTGAGTACTAAAATCCATTCACATCCTAATGTATGACGGATGAGAATGCAAGGTGTGTAAACCTCAATGAGTTTATATAACATGAACCTAAGTGCTCAGTAGGAGTATAGGTAGTATAGTACACAACAACACTATACTGATAAATCATGATGGTGATTCACAACGTCTAAACATTATGACACAACGACTTCACACATATAGTGCCAAGAGTACACAAATGTACTCATACATGAATGTAAGAATGCACTAAACAGGATCGATCGATAACCACTCTACTCAAGGTATGTCAAGTGCACCTATAACTCTGAATGTACATACAACATGCTTTTATATCCAAATCGCATATTAAACATTTATTCAGAACATCAATAGATGTTGAAATGTTATAAAAATCCATTTGTTTTAGGGCAATTTATACCCTAAAACCATTCATAAAATCATTTTAATAAAACTTTATGAAAATATACCATAATAAGATTCAAAATCCATCTTTTCAAAATCACTCAAGGTTGAAAATCATCATTTTCATCATATCATATACATTTATAATAAAACAATGCACTTACCTGGTATGCCTCACTATTAAGCCTTACCATCAATATCAGCTTATTATTGTACTTTTTCCTTGCCTTTAGATTTGGTTATATCACGAGTTTGATCACGATCTACACGAGTACCAATATACAACACATACAAATATAAAATACATGTTATTATTCTTTCTAACATTTTATACACATAAATAATACCAAAAGTACTACTATTGTTTATGAATTCTTTTAGAATTCATCTTTACCTTTCATTTTTATTAAAATGGTCCCTTGTCATTTTTCTTTAATTCAAGTCTCAATCAATTTAATTAAATTTCCATCATTTAATTTACATCCCAATAGTCAACAATTTCACTATTACCACTTAAATTACTAACTTTTCCAATATTGGTCCTCAAACTTGTCAACCTTCGAAAATGGTCCAATTTCACATTCTAACATCAAATTCAACATTCTAACATTAAATTCCAGATTTGTGAATTATCTATTTCATAATTGCACATCAAACCCTTAACTTTTTATTATTATCAAATAGGTCCCCCAAATTTCACAAAATTACTAGTTAGTCCAATTAACATACTAAAGCTTGTAGAATCCTTCAAACATCATTTCCAACCCTTATAAAATTTTCCATAATTTTCTCACCATTTAACCCCATGGTCGAAAAATTTAGGGTAGGATTCCAGAGGTTTCTAATTTGATTCAAGCATGAAATCAACCTCTATTCAACATTTCAAAGCTTCTACAACTAAACCCTAACATAATTTAATCAAATCACAAACTTTCCCAAACCCTAGGTTTAGGCCGAATATAATAGAAGCATTTATAGCTGGTTTTAATCATAAAAAAAGCTTGAAAATGATTCTACAACATCAATAACCTCAAAATCCATCATCAATTCATAAAACCCACCAAATTTAGGAACTAAGAATTTCAAACAATACTAGCATGCATAATTGGTACCAAATGATAGAGCTCTTCGAATAAATCAATTTCCTATTTCAGGCTTTAATCCAAAAAACCTAAGAAAACTTCTAAAAAATGAAAATAAATTTTCTCTTACCTAGGGTTGGGACACACGACCATGTATCTTGAAGATGAGAAAAGTCTCATGAAATTTCTAGTTAATTTCATGTTAATTTGTCATTTATTAAGCTTAAATGAATTTAAAATTCATTTAATGAGAAATAACAATTTCACCCTTAATGAATCTTAAAAATTACAACTACACCAAGCCACATGTTAATTATCATCTCCCCAAAGTCAAAGATGAACAAAATATTTTACCTTTAAAACTTATCCCATGCATTTTTCCAAAAATTTAAATCTAGCCACTTTCATCCAACTGTCCATACTGAACATGAAAATTAATTTCAAATATAATTATCTATAATACTTTTCATTGTTTTAAAATGTGGAAATAATATTTCTAAGCTTAATTTATCACCCTTCAAAATTTCTCAAAATTCCGGTTTGATCCGATTAATTGAATTTTTCTCGAACTTTAACACTTTATAGCTTTTAACCCAAATTCCGAATCAAAAATCTAATTCCCACGAAAACTTCATTCTTGGGGGTGAACTTTTCATTTATGGAATAAAAATTCTTTTTGGGAGAATTACCACTTTAGTCCCTAAACTTTTCCTAAATTTATACTTTTATCACTAAACTTTCAAAATTTATGTTTTGGTTACTAACCAAAATTTGGGGTATTACAATTCAACCCCTTAAGAAAAATTCACCCTTGAATTTTTAGAATGTACCTGGAGTAAAAGATATGGATACTGCTTTTTCATGTCCTCTTATCTTTCCTAGTTAGCTTTCTCGACTTTGTGATTCTGCCAAAGAACTTAGACTAGAGGGATCGTCTTGTTCCGTAGTTCTTTGACTCCTCGAGCTAAAATATCTATTGGTTATTCTTCATAGGTCAAATATGGCTGAATCTCTACTTCCTCTGGGATGATGACATGCGAAGGATCTTATCGATACTTCCTAAGTATCGACACATGAAAAACATTATGAATCTTGTCAGAATCTCGTAAGGTCCAATAAATCTCGAAATCAGTTTTCCTTTGCGTCCAAACCGTAATACTTTATTCCAATGATACTTTAAGAAACACTTTATCACCCTCTTTATATTCAATCTCTTTTCTCTTCAAGTCCGCATAAAACTTATGTCGATCGGAAGCTATCTTAAGATTACCTTGGATAACTTTCACTCTATCTTTTACTTCTTTCATTAAATCAGGGCCAACTAGATCTTGATCTTTTAACTCGAACCAGTTAATGGTGTTTGACATTTTCTTTCTGTATAAGGTTTTATACGGATCTGTATTATTGCTCGATTGATAGCTGTTGTTGTAGGAAAATTCTAATAAAGGAAAATACTTTTCCCACGATCATTTGAATTCAATTACACATGCCCTTAGCATATCTTCCAAAATCTAAATAGTCCGCTCGGACTGACCATCATTCTCCAAAATGGAAAACCGTGTTGAAATTAAATCGAGTACCTAAGGCTTTATGCAACAACTTCCAAAACCTTGAAGTAAAACTTGGATCTCATCAGATACTATTGATACAGTCACTCCATAAAGTTAAACTATCTCATTTATATACAAAACATACTCTATCTGAACTGGAATGAAGTGAGTTGTCTTGGTTAATTTGTGTGGACAACACCTGATCAAAACTTTCCCAACTCTTTTCTTATTTCAAAACAAATTTGTTTACACTAATATTTTCTTTTAAACTTTTATTAATATACTCATACTTATATTAACTTTAAAAACATATCATTATAATTTATTATTTATAATAAGAAAAGATATAAAATATTAACTAAATCAGAATTTATATAATTTTTAAATAAAATAATAAGAGAATTCATTAATTTACTTTGAAATTATTAAAATTATTCAGTATATTTACATATAATACAAATAGTGTGCCTCGCATACAAAAGGAACGCGCCTGCTCCTACGCCTAGGCTCTAGGATTTTTTGCGCCTCGGTGTGCCTTGCGCCTTTAAAAACCAAGGGGCAAAACAATGGATCCTAAATATTGATAAATTCTTTTACAAAAAAGGAACAATACCTATTTTTATTATCTCAATGTCTTAAAAGAATTAACCATAAGTGAAACATGAGACAAGATCTAGCGCTTCTAAATAAAACCTACACTATTTAGAGAAAACCCCTGATTGTAATTTGGCAAACCACAAAGTAGAGTGGTAATCAGGCAAAAGGAGATAGAAAACTGAGAGAGGAAAGTTCATTTAAAAAGTAGGATGTGCCGATGGAAAAATATGAAATTAAAATCAATTTTTTAAATAATGAGACAACCAACAGAATTTTCGTTGTTAAGGATTCATATCTTTATAAGACAACATTTTCGTCGCTAAGCTGTTAAACTTACTACCACTCTATTCTATATTTATATTAGTTATTGTTAGGATTTTTAGAATAAACACTTTATAAATGAACAAAACTCCACAGAGAACTAAAATTCTGGGGTGAAAGTCGAATAATATGATTTGGGAAGATGAACACATTAAGCCAACTATCAGCTGCACCAACAGGTGACTTGATTTGTTTAAGAGATCCCCCGCCCCCCAACTTGTTGAATTGGTTTCGTATTTTATCTTTTGAGCTTTGGTCAAAAGATAACCAGCAAATTAACACACATAATTATCACGGAAATAAATTATGTATAAATACAACTATTCCTAGTATATCATGTTTTCTAAGTTCTTTTTGTCCTTGAGCTTGCCTGTAAATTTATCGAATATTTGAATTGTAAATATATGTTTCAAACCATGTAATTGTGCATCACTGTAAATTATAGAAGGTGAATCCCCATTCTTAAATTTGTCAATTGTCATTTACATAAGTCAGGATTAAAGATCAACTAGAGACTGATAGAAAGCTTAATTTTTTCTCTCTTTTTGAATATGTGGTGATTGGAACTATTCCAATTGATGGATCAACTGTGTTGCTAAGCACATTGAGTAAACATTTTGGTTTTATTGAGGCATCATCGCAGCTAGAACAGGTCCATTGGCCAAATCACAACTATCAGAGAGCATATTTAGTGATTTAGTCCATTACCTTCAAACTCGAACCTAGAAAATTATCATCTATGCGGAAAGCTTTTGAGGCTCCATAAGTTTTTACTGATTTGCAGAATAAGGCTTTGGCAGTTAAAGAGAACATATTTTATTATAAAAGATAGCTTCAGAAAAGATGTCAAATATTATAAAAGAGAACATATTTTATTTTCAGAAATAGACACTATGTTTCACCTTTAAATCATGAGTCAGCTTTAAATTTTCTTCAAGGTCACCTTTTCTGCGAGCCAATTCATTTGAAGCAGAAGTGATGTATTCATTTTGCTTTTCATGAATTGCCTGTAACACAAAAATGTTGTTATATCAGTTTGTGTAAAATCGTAGTCAATCCATTACGATAAACAAAGAATTAATGCATAGAAATGTGGAGACTATAACGTACCATCCGCAAGTCAGAGAATTTCCTCTCCAGCGCACATTTTTCATTCAGCAGCTGCAATTCCTGAGACCATACAGATTAATATGATTCTATGTATGACAATCAGAAATGTTAGATTCTAACACACAATCAAATTAGTTGGAAGCATTTTGCATCCAAAAGGAAACAGAAATTAATCTACATGCAAGCAATAGCCTTCAAAAATGTCAAACCTTCACACATGTAACGGCAATTTGTTCACGAAGATGTTGAATCTCCTCTTTTTGAGCACCAACTCGCAAATGAAGTTCCTGTTCATAAAGTTTATGTGAGGGAACCACGCAAAGCCTCGTCATGATTCTAGATTCCACTGTTGGTATGTTCAGAAAGTTCTAGTACCTTAGCCTCCGGACCTTGAAAATCATAATTTCCATCTTCATTTGATTTACTTGGAGCAAGATGTGTTTCAGAGCTGTGCCTGCTTAACAAGACAATACTTGAGATGATAACAAAACAATAATACTTTACATAGAATACTCATAGAAGATTGTCAAGTAAAAAAATTGGACCTAGTTAAGGAACTACCTTTTAAGAAATTCGGAGTCCTGTGCTTTAAACCCATCACTATTGATCCCATGCATCGAGTACTCACTAGAAGACATCACATCGTTAGTATAGGTACTCTTCAAGATAGGCTTTGATTGCAGCAGAGCTAGTATTTTTCCAACATCACAAACAAAAGCCCACACTGTACCTTCTTTTATTTTCCTGTTCCATATTTCATTGTCCAGAATGTAAAACGGTTGTGCATGATAAGAATACCACTTTCCAGAGCTGCGAGATAATGAATATGAAATAAAAATAGTCAGAACTGGATCCAGATCCAAGACCCAGCAAAGTGATATTGGACCGTATAACAATTTTCTGATTTTTTTTTCTTTTCTTACCAAGAGTTCATCTGTTAATTTCAACAGTTTCTTTTTTCTTTTTTTGGGGGGGAGGGGTAATTATTAACATTCATTCAATATGCAAAACTATGGATGATCTCAAATTAGTAAGGCCTATCAAGTATAAATGATAATATACATGAATTACAAAAATCCCCATTAAACAAGGCCACTCCAATTTCCAGAGAGCACACAGAACTAGTTGATTGTAGCATGAAGAAGTAATGATCCCACAGTTCAAAGGGGGAAAGATGCTTTTCTCGTTCCTCCATTCCAAGTACATCATTCGAAATTCAATTCCGTAACAGTAATTTTCATTTTAAACAGCACAGAATCCTGTTTTGGTATTTCCACACATGGCAGACTAGGCAAACGAAGTGCCTGACCGTAACTAAGACTAAAAACCCAGAAACTAAGAATCCAAACCCGCGGAAACAACAATACAATATAACTATCTAGCCCAGAAAACTTAATTTTCTCTAAATTTTTTTCAGAAACATAAATCAAAAGTAAACTTCATTACACGTTATAACCCGAAGCTTCCAGCCGTGTTTAAATTCTAGAAGAGCCTATAAAGAAAAGCTCCGTTGTGCAACAAAGGGGAAATAGCTAAAAACTAGGGAAAATTCATGTAGCTATATAAAATTGAGTAAGAAATAAATTTGTCCAATATTCTCGGATCCAAACAATAATTTCAAAAAAAGGAAGGGAAAGCTTCAATCATTTTTACCTGAGTTGGGATTTAATTATTTTGTCTGAATCTGCCCCCAATTAGAATGGTAAAGAAACCATTGGATTTTTGTAAGGAAGGGCAAAGTGTTTAAGCGAAAAACAAAATAGGGGACAATAATAGGATTTTGGTTGTACGAGGTGGTTAAATGCTGCTGGTCGTTAGACTTTTCTTTTTATCTTCTTTTTTTTACTAGTGTGTGAAATAAGAGGTTTTGAAGTACGTAAACGGTGGACAGACTACTTAGTAAAGTCTTCATTCAACTTTTGAAATTTATAAATTATTCATCAATATTTTGATTTTGTTATAAATTAATATGTATCGTTAATTAAGGATGACGTGACATATTAAATTAATAAATAATATCTGATTTAATCCCTTTTTTGTAATTAAAATTTAATTTTGACATTTTTCAAAATTTATAAATAATAATTTCAAGGGTAAACTATTTATTTAGTACATAAACTATCAGTTTTATTTCGTTTTAGTATATAAACTTTTATTTGTTTCAAAACTATGCTTAACATTGACTTTTTGTTTTATTTTTCTACCTTAACGTTAAAAACTTAATGAAATTGTTATATGTAACACCTTTTTATGAGTAAATTGTATAATTCATCATTCAACTATTTTAGTCTCTAAAGTTTAATTTAATTACTTAACTTTCTAATTACTGTTAATTTAATCGCTCTAACTTTTGAATTCATTTTTTAATTTTAATTGCATATTAACAAAATGATAATAAAAAATCTCCTTGTCATAAAGATCATTAATAAAATATTTGTTAAAAACCTTTAGTCCATATTATAAAGTGCCATGTCAAAATTAAACTAAACCTTAACTAGGTCCAATTGTTTAAAACCTTTGTCTAACTCTAATTTTAGGGTTAGTTATTTCCACCTAGACCTTTTCTAAAGTAAGTCACATCGTCGGGAGAAATATCTCCTCATCGATCGTCAATAGTTGAGTATTCAACCCGACATTGCAACCCCGTAGATTCGACCTGGACGTTATGCCCAAATCTAGGCGGTTACATATCGTATTAAAAAATTCTTTTCATATTTAAAACAACATTAAAATTCATATAACAGTATAATATGAAATCAGCCATAAGAAAGTTGCATACGATATATATAAATATATATATATATAAACCGTATAAAACACATACATAACAAAATACCGATAATATAGATATATTGAGACGGTAGCAAAAACATGTGGCACTAAAGTATAACAAAAAGGCATATAAAGATATACAGTGCTACAAAAATAAGAGTAGTCGGTCCTCCTGATGCCAAGTTCGCTAGCTTACGGTCTGCTATTATATGAAAAGGTTAAAATTTATATAATGAGCTAAAAAGCCCAGTGTGCTCCTTACGGTGTATAAAGACATACTTATAAAATACTTCAATAAAAATCAGTTTATCAAACATGTTTTAAAAATAAGAACAATACCTTCATCTGGTCACCAAAATGTGTAGGTTCCCCAAAATTATACACCCACCTGTACACCCGGTAAGGACCTTATACATAGAGCATATGGACCTGCGGTGAGGACTTACCTTGTGCACAAAGAAGAGGAGCCTATGGTAAGGTCTTACAAGTCATAAACTAGGCCTAATATACTTCCTCCAATAATACCCCCAATGACAGTAATAAACATGTATGTAATCAAGTGAAAACAATAGTTTAATCCATTAAAACATGAAAATGTTCCAGACTCAGAAATTAGATACATAAATAGAGTAATCAGAGATCATATCAGAAATATATAGTAAATCAAATATCAAATAAACAATATCCAGAAAATCAGGTATCATGTCGTAAAAATATTCAGTATCATCAAAAATCTAAAACAGTTCAGATGAATAGTTTAAAACGGTAATTAACACTATCAAGAAACACACATGTACCGATTTGAGTAGTCTGATAGGAAAACCTACTACTAAGTCTGTCGATCACAATCAGCAGTAATGCTAGATCATACGAATCAGAAAATCCATATCGGAATCTTAATATGAATAATAATAACCTCTATTTAAACAATTTATAGAAACCTACGTGTTGAACTATATTTTGATATAACAATTTAAGGCAAAATGTTTTTGGACTTAAATTGAATTTGTTCAAAGTTTTCAAAAATAATTCAAATTCCTTAAAACTTGGAATTGAGCACAAAACGATTTTTTGGACAAGTAATATTGATAATGTTCTTACAATATCGATACCTCATGAACATTATTGATACTATTCATATGGTACTGATACCAAGGTAAGGGAAGTATCAATACCAAGGTAAGGGAAGTATCGATACTCACTAGGCAGTATCGATACTACCAGCTTTGCTCAAATTCCAGAATACAAAAATGGTACCGATACCCAAAGGAGTACCGATACTACTTTGTATAGTAGTATTGATACCATAGACATAGTATCGATACCATCATTCCCCAATGGCTAGTAACAGCTAGTTGATTTAAATATAACAAAGGTAGCACCAATACTCCCTTTAGGAGTACTGATACCCTCTGTTCTGGGTAGCTTTATTTTGCACGAAAATTAATCCCCAACGGCTCCAAAACACCTCCAACAGCTAGAAACAACCACAACAATATTCTAACACATAAATATAAGTTGAGGAGACTTGAAAAAGAGTTAGAAACACCTATCCTAGCAATTAAACATAAGAGAAGAGTTTTTCATTCTTATTTTCTTTTCTCTTGTAAGTATTGTGTTTGTGTAAGCTTAATTCTTTGTAAACACCTACCTTTGAGAGGTTTATTTGTTTATTTTTTTTTATCATTTGTAAAGGGTTTTTGGTTCTATCTTAGCTAAGTCAAAAGATAGGGAGTTTGTAAAGGGTATCTATTGATCCTTTAAAAAGAAAGAACAAATTAGTGAATTTGTTAGAAAATCCTTAGTGATGAGCTAAGGTAGTGGAGGTAGACTTGGTTGATAAGTCGAACCACTATAAATCATTGTGTTCATCATTTTATCTTTTGCTCTCCTTACTCCCAAATCAAATTATTGCTAATTAACCCCCTTACAACTTTTTCGGTTGTTCAATCGAGCCTCTTCGATCCTAACAATTGGTATCAGAGCTTTACTCATTAGAATATTTAACCACATTAAGAATATCCTAGAAGAAGCTCTACCGATTCCCAACACAACCGAAAAAGAGATGGTTTCAACTTCCGGTGCTTATTATATTGAAGATTCACAACCGGTCAACAAACCACCCTACTTCAATGGAACAAATTATGTCTATTGGAAGAATAGGATGATGCTCTTCATTCAAGCCAATGATATAGGAGCTTGGAACTCTATCATGAAAGGCTACATCATTCTAACCAGTGAGATGGACAATTGGAGTGATGGAGAGAAAGAGAAGTTTCAACTCAATGCTAAGGCTATGCACATTCTCTTTTGTGCATTAGGCCCGGATGAATATGGAAGAGTCTCCTCTTGTTCTAATGCCAATGAGATATGGGATAAGCTCCAAGTCACTCATGAAGGAACTGAATAAGTGAGGGAAACCAAGATAAGTCTTCTCAACCATAGCTACGAGAATTTCAAAATGAAACCCGATGAAGACATCAAAGTTATGATAAATAGATTTTATGTGATTGTCAACGGTCTAAAGGGATTTGAAGATGTAATACCTAATGAGAAGCTTGTTATGAAGATGATATACTCTCTTCCAAAGTCTTGAAAGTCAAAGAAGACGACGATTATCGAAGCTAGAGACCTAAAGTCTCTCACTTTCGATGAGATAATTGGTTCTCTTCTCACTCATGAGTTGATAGTGAAGGAAGAGGAAGAAGATGAAGAGAAACAAAACAAGAAGAAGAAAGAGGAAGGCATTGCCTTCAAGTCCACCAATGAGAGCTATCAAGATTCAAGTGAAGAGGTGGATAAAGACGATGATAAAGATGATAAAGAATAAGAGATGGTCAAGCTCTTAAAAAAGTTCAGAAGATTCATGTCTTCCAAGGAAGTGAAGAATGAATCAACCAAGAAGAAGGGTCCCCCGATGTGCTTCAATTGTCAAAGAACGGGGCATGTCAAGTATAAATGTTCTCTCTTAAAGAATAAGGGATGATTTAAGAAAAAGGTATTTGTGGCAGCTTGGAGTGATGAAGATGACTCCAATGATGAAGATGAAGTAGTCAACCTATGCCTCATGGCCATCGAAGAAGATTCAATGGTATCTTCTAACTCAAATGATTTAAATTCACATTCTTTTAATGAGTTACAAGATGCTTATAATGAGTTGTATTTGGAATTTGAGACCATGAATTCCAAATATACGAAATTGATTTCAAAACTTAAAGTTGAAAATGATTTGGTTTTGAAAGTAAAAGTTGATTTTGAGAATCAAAATGAAATTTTGAAAAATGATTTAGAGATTTCAAAAATCAAAATCAACGATTTAGAAAAAGAAAATTTTGATTTGAAAAAAATGCTTGAGAGCTTGACAAAAGAAAAAGAAACAATTTCGAAAAACAACTCATCATGTTTAAAAATGACAAAATGCTCATATTGCCATTTTTATGGTCATTTGGAACATACTTGTCCCATAAAGAAAAGAAAATCTTTTGAAATTAGACAAGTATGGGTTCCTAAGGGAACAAGGGGCATTAAAATTAACGTTAAAGGATCCAAAGCAATTTAGATACCAAAATCTACTTAAATGTCTCTTGTAGGTGTGTGGGAGAAATGGTGATGAAAGTGATGATATTCAAATGCTCTAGCCACACTTGAAAAATGAATGAGTAACCTCTAAGCTTAGTGCTTTTATTTTGGTTATTTGGTTGCTCATTTAGTTAATGTATGCATGAGTTTTGATTTTAAATGATTATGCATTGTTTTTAATCTCAAGTATGTTGAAAAATGCTTTATGATGAACATTTTAAACTTTTAATGATTTTTTTCATAATTTTTAGTTCATCATAATGAATTTTGGTCAAAATTGATTTTCAATGCAAATGATATCTCTCTAACAATTGATATCAACTTTCCAAATGCTTTGATTTTACTAATTTTAAATTTTTCACCTAAATTTAAATGTTTATGCATGTGTTTTAATTGTAAATGATATCTCTCTAACAATTGATATCTATTTTTTTAAAATGCATAACATTTTTGGATTGTTTTATGCACATGCACTTAAATTCAATAATTGGTATTTCATAAAGTATTTTAGATTTGGATATATTGAATTTCATGTGTTACTAACATGTTTGTTAATTTTTGTTGAAATTCAATTTTGTTTAAGTGTCAAGTTTTTAAAGTCAAATTTTGATTGGAATGCATTTTTTGAGGGTGAGCTTTGATTTTTCAAATACTTTTAATGTCAAAATTACATTTTACTCTCCAAAGTTATTTTAGAACCTTAAAGTTGAATTATTTTTTATATAACAAAAAGGGGGAGAAGTATGGGTTTGAAAAATTCAATTTCTTAAAGAAAAAGGGGGAGCTAAACATTTTCATATATTTTCCAATAATTGGTATCTTTTTTATTAAATATTTTATTAAGGGGGAGTTTGCCAAAAACAATTTTTCAAATGTTTTATTATATCAAAAAGGGGAAGATTATTGAACTATATTTTGATATAACAATTTAAGGAAAAATGTTTTTGGACTTGAATTGAATTTGTTCAAAGTTTTCAAAAATAATTCAAAGTCCTTAAAAATTGGAATTGAGCACAAAACGATTTTCTGGACAAGCAGTACCGATATTGTTCTTACAGTATTGATACCTCATGAAGAATATCGATATTATTCATATGTTACCGATACCAAGGTAAGGGAAGTATCGATATTCACTAGGTGGTATCGATACTACCAGCTTTGCTCAAATTCCAAAATGCAAAATGGTACCGATACCTAAAGGAGTATTGATACTACTTTGTATAGTAGTATCTATACCATAGACATAGTATCGATATCGATACCATCACGCCCCAACGGCTAGTAATGAATAGTTGATTTAAATATAACAAAGGCAGTACCGATACTCCCTTTAGGAGTACCGATACCCTCTGTTCTGGGCAGCTTTATTTTGAACGAAAATTGATTCCCTAATGGCTTCAAAACACCTCCAACGGCTAGAAACGGCCACAACAATATTCCAACGCATAAATACAAGTTGAGGACACTTGAAGAAGAGTTAGAAACACCTATCCAAGCAATCAAACATAAGAGAAGAGTTTTTCATTCTTATTTTAATTTATCTTGTAAATATTGTGTTTGTATGAGCTTAATTCTTTGTAAACACCTACCTTTGAGAGGTTTATTTGTTTACTTCTTTTTATCTTTTGTAAAGGGTTTTTGGTTCTATCTTAGCCAAGTCAAAAGATAGGGTGATGTAAGGTATTTCTACCTTTTAATTGATTGTGGATCTAGGAATGAAGCAAAACAACCTGCATAAGTGAATGGCTCAACTAGATGGTTTGGTGGTATATGTAAAGGTGAAATGGTAGGCTATTTATGTTATGAGAAATGATAGCGTAAGTATGTTGTTATGGCTATGGTATGGGTGATGAAATAATGGAAGGTTGGTGAGGATAGTATCTTAGAAATGACCAAGGAAGAACTAGTGCTATAGAGAGAAAAGACCTAGCCTTACGAATCTTTCTAAGGGATGGTAACAAAGGACTTGGACCCACTATCTATATGGAGATACGAACCATAAGTATCAAGGGAATAAGGAGTTGATGGAACAAGTAAATGAATTACTTGATAAGTCTATAAAAGTCACAAGGACTTAAGGAAAGAGAATAATCTAACTTTAATTGATAAGAAAAGTGTCAGTACAAATGAAATAGGACTAGCATATTTATAGTTTTTGAAGGGACTTAGCCGAATGGGTACATGGTGGTTCAGCCAGCCCTTGTGTCCCTCTATAATGACATAATTAATTAATAAATAACATGAAAAAATAGGTGTTGGTTCAGTTGGAATAGAGTGGCATGTCTCATGGCCGAATAGCACTTGAAGCCCTTTAAGTTGGTGCCAAATTGGAGGAGGAATAATGTTGGCCGAATGGTTATGTGGCAATTCATCATGGCGCCTAAATGGAGTCACATGTATAGCACATGCCTTGGCTGGTCACAAGGTGTGCACATGACTTTCTAGGATGTTTGTGGTGCAACCTTATGCATAGGATGAAGACCAAGCATGGGCAGCAGCATTGGGCGTGAGTTGAGCTACATTCAAGCTTGCATATGCTTAGCTAGCTAACAATGTAAAGGCTGGCGGTGAATGAACTCCTTAGCCGTGACCTCCCAAGATTCTTAGATGCACATTCAGCTATAATTAATGTCACCTTTAACAACCTATTTTCAAATAGTCCAACTAGCTGAGATTAGCTAGCCTTGAGCTCCTTCAGCTGAGTTGAGCTTTCCTTAGTGTTCCATGAGCTGCCATGATGTTTGTGAGCTGATTATGAGCTGTATATGGCTTCCGAATACTCCACCAAGTTGTCCCAATGTGTGCCATGCTCCAATTTACCTACATGTGCAAAGAAAACAAGGTAATTCAATGGCATTAAGCTTGTATGAGCTAATTACCTTGTTGTCGTACATGATTATGATCTTGTGAGCTATGAATGCATGTCATGAGCTAAGTATGCCATCATATAATATATGTAAGCTAATGTATAAGGGTGAGAGCTAAAATGAATGCACACAAGCTAACAAATGAATAAATAAGCATGATGCCATTTCATGAATGTAATGAATCATGCTTAAATGGATGCAAGTTTAATCTAACATACTTATAACATTGTGTATCAATCATAAAGATGTGGGTATATTGTATGCATGCATATCATATAACATGGTATTCATAATAATGATAAATAGAAACATGTAATAATAATATCCTAAGAAATGAATGTAGTCATAGCATATATTTGAATGATATGAAAGACATGATCAACTAAGCATAGGATAGAAATAATAATATGATAATTTATGCTAATATGTGAATGCATGCTTATGATAGAATAAAATATATAAATGATATAATATAAGATAGGGTAATGAAGAACTCCCTTAGAAACAGCAGTGAAAAACATCCATGGAATAATCAACTTATGGAGAATGTTGGTCATGATGATGCATGTATCATCCCCCTTCTTTAAGGTGATTTGTCCTCAAATAAAAGCTCTTCATTGATTGCTTCTTTTGTGGAGGAATGAATGAATCTACTCCATGTAGAACGTTCAACGCAGATTCTCCCCTTGCATAAGCACAAGTCTCTTGAAAACCTCTATTGTGTCCTTTTGAATCATCATCCATGTTTGGAAATTCATCACCCTTGGTGATAGGACATAATCCTTTAAAGTTTTTCTTTTTACTTGAAACAACACATTTGATTGAAAAGGCACACGTCCATTGCGATCCCTCTTTGGAAATGTGATGTCTTTTTAGAATAAGACTTGCATTTTGGATTACTCCTTTAAACTTTGTACCTTTCCAAATGATGGATTTTGAGTTGGTGGATAATGCTCGATTCATATTTTTGAATTGTTCAACACAAGTGAAAATAACTCCATAGATATGAATCCTTTCGTTGTAAAATAAACCAAAGTTAGAAAATGAATAAACAAGATGAATGGAAATAGTAAACCAGGGTGGATGTTTAATGGGCGTTGGTTGCTTGATGATGGAAAACACCATTGGTTGTTGAATTCTCTTCAATAGTTGTATTGTACTTGTAGCCTCAATGATCACAACTCGTGGCACTTCAAGTGACACATCTTTTTGAACTTCAAGTGGCATAACTGTTGGAATGTCAAAGGACATGTCTTGTAGTTTACCAAAGGTCACGCCTATTGGTTCTTCAAAAGACATATTTCTTGAATCTTCATCTTGAAAAGATATGTCTCTTTAAATATCATGCAAGGAAAAAGAAATAGTAAAAGAAGATTTGTTAGGTAAAATTTGTCCTTCACTCTGCTTATCTTCTCTATACCCATCCTTTTCAAATTTGCCACTTTCAATTTGCTCCACTACTTGCAAAACATCCTTTTCAACTCCAACATATTCATTTCCAATAGTTCTTGTCTCCTCAAAACGTTCTTCTTCAAAGCTTTTTTTTATGGCCTTCATTTTCTCCCATTATTCTATGCGTGACTTAAGGGTCACTTGACATTCATGGACTTGACTTGGAAGCATAGGCGCCAATATGATTTTCTTCATTGATATTGAAAGGAATACTCATTGGAAAATCCATCATGAGTATTATTCTTGTCAAATTTCCAAGGTCGTCCTAATATAATCTGGCTTGCACTTATGGGTACCACATCACAAAGAACTTCATCCTTGTATCTTCTAATGGAGAAAGGAACAACAACTTGTTTGGTTACCTTTGCTTCCCCCACATCATTGAGCCACTGAAGTTTGTAAGGATGATGATGCTTGGAAGTCTTTAGGCCTAACTTTTCCACCATGTGAGCACTTGCTACATTTGTACAACTTCCTCCATCAATGATTACCAAACAAACTTTATCTCCCATATGACATTTTGTATGGAATTATATTCTCTCTTTGTTCATCTTCTTGACTTTGAACGTTCAAAGTCCCTTTAAAAGTCCCTTTAACTACATAGATGTTGGATGGAAGAGACATGTTAGCAAAATAAGAAAAAGGAAATGTGTATAGGACCTTACCAAATAATACTCTCACAAAGCCTCATGAGTTCACTCCAAGGAAACTTGAATGTCACTCAATCCGCTCGTGTTTGCACTCTAGGACTTTAAGGCTTTTACTAGTCCTCTTCTAATCTCACACGCTCAAGCCTTTTTCTTATCAATCTCTTTATCTTAAGTTCTAAGTAACTTTACTCAAAACTATACCAAGTAAAATTTACTTGTTGTGCGTCGGCTGCAAAAGGGTTAGTAGGAATGGAAAGCAAATTATAATGAAAGGGTGGCTTAGAAATAGAAAGAAGAGAATAAAGGGGTTACTTACACAAAGTCACTTCACAGCCCTTCTATCACCACAATCAATTTTAAAGGCTTACTTGAATGGCTTGGTGATTAGACTTGTTATTGTGTGTTTTCAACTTTTCTTCTTTTTCTGTTCTTTTTTTTTTGTTTACTTCTTTTGAGTGCTTCAATTTCTTTGCTGATTTTTTATTCTTTCACTTGCACTTCTTTTTGTAATTTATTTTTTTTGTTGTTGTTGCATGTTGTTTCTTCCACCAAAGCTCTGAATACCACTTGATGTAAGGTATTTCTACCTTTTAATTGATTATGGATCTAGGAAGGAAGCAAAACAACATGCATAAGTGAATGGATCAAATAGATGGTTTAGTAATAGATGTAAAGGTTAATGGTAGGCTATTTATGTTATGAGAAATAGTAGCGGAAGTATGTTATTATGGCTATGGTATGGGTAATGAAACAATGAAAGGTTGGTGAGGATAGTATCTTAGAAATGACCAACGAAGAACCAGTGCTATAGAGAGTAAAGACCCATCATTACAAATCTTTTTAAGGGGTGGTAACAAATGACTTGGACCCACTATCTATATAGAGATAGGAACCACAAGTATCAAGGGAAGAAGGGGTTGACACCAAAAGTAAATGAATTACTTGATAAGTCTATAAAAGTCATAAGAACTTAAGAAAAGAGAATAATCTCACTTTAATTGATAAGAAAGGTTTCAGTACAAATGAAATAGGACTAGCCTATTTATTGCTTTTGAAGGAACTTGGCCGAATGGGTAAATAGTGGTTCGGCCAGCCCTTGTGTCCCTCTATAATGACATAATTAATTAATAAATAACATGAAAAAATTAAGTGCTTGTTCGGTTGGAATGGAGGGGCATGTCTCATGGCCGAATAGCACTTGAAGCCCTTTAAGTTGGCGCCAAATTGGAGGAGGAATGATGTTTGGCCGAATGGTTATGTGGCCATTCATCTTGGCACCTAAATGGAGTCACACGCATAGCACATGGCTTGGCTGGTCACAAGGCGTGCACATGGCTTTCTAGGATGCTTGTGCTACAACCTTATGCATAGGATGAAGACCAAGCATGGGCAACAGCCATGGGCGTGAGTTGAGCTACCTTCAAGCTTGCATGTGCTTAGCTAGCTAACAATGTAAAGGTTGGTGGTGAATGAACTCCTTAGCCGTGACCTCCAAGCTTCATAGCAGCACATTCAGCTATAATTGATGTCAGTTTTAGCAACCTATCTTGAAATAGTCCAACTAGCTGAGATTAGCTAGCCTTAAGCTTCTCCAGCTGAGTTGAGCTTTCCTTAGTGTTCCACGAGCTACCATGATGTTTGTGAGCTGCATACGGCTTCCAAATACTCCAACAAGTTGTCTCAATGTGTGCCATGCTCCAATGTACCTACATGTGCAAAGAAAACAAGGTAATTCAATGGAATTGAGCTTGTATGAGCTAATTACCTTGCTGTCATGCATGATTATGATCTTGTGAGCTATGAATGCATGACATGAGCTAAGTATATCATCATATAATATATTTAAGCTAATGTATAAGGTATGAGAGCTAAAATAAATACATATGAGCTAACAAATGAATAATTAAACATGCTGTCATTCCATGAATGTAATGAATCATGCTTAAATGGATGCAAATTTAATCTAACATACTTATAACATTGTGTATCAATCATAAATATGTGGGTATATGTTGTATGCATGCATATCATATAACATGGTATTCATAATAAATGATAAATGGAAACGTGTAATAATAATATCCTAAGAAATGATATGTAATCATAGTATATATTTGAATGATATGAAAGACATGATCAACTAACCATATGATGGAAATAATAATATGATAATTTATGCTAACATGTGAATGCATACTTATGATATAATATAATGTATAAATGATATAATATAAGATAGGGTAATGAAGAACTCCCTTAGAAACAGTAGTGAAAAACGTCCATGGAATAATCAACTTATGGAGAATATTGGTCATGATCATGCGTATATCACAGGGAGTTTATAAAGGTTATCTCTTGATCCTTTAAAAAAAGAACAAATTAGTGAATTTGTTAGAAAATCCTTAGTGAGGAGCTAAGATAGTGGAGGTAGACTAGTTTGATAAGTTGAACCACTATAAATCATTGTCTTTATCGTTTTATCTTTTGCTCTCCTTACTCTCAAATCAAATTATTGACAATTAACCCCCTTGCAAATTTTTTGGTTGTTCAATTGAGCCTCTTCGATCCTAACACTACGAGTAACTCTCAAATAATACGAATCGAGCGGATCTGACGAACGGGAAGTATCGGATCTAATCAACCCTCGGTCGAGTGAAACATGAGTATCTTCATAAAAATATTTTCTCGAATCAATTCCATACCCAAATCTCAAATAAATAAATAAAAATGCTAAAAATATTAAGCATTTTTGGATTAACAGGCTCGATTCATGGCTTTCGGTCAGAATTTGGCAAAACATATCACAAAATCAGACTCAGGACGTCGAAAAATGTCAAGATTAAGGTTTTCAAAAAAGTTAATGCTGGTGAACGGTCAATGGTCAACGATCAACGGTTAACAGTCAACAGTCAAAGGTTGACCAATTCGATTTGGGTAGTCAGGTCAGGTAGGGTAGGCGGGTCAGATCGGGTCGGCCCGTTTCTAGAAACGCACCAGGCGGTGGGACTTCCCCACGCATAGTGGCGGTGCATGGGGGCGATTGCAGGGCCTTCTGGGGTCGGAAAAATAGTTGAACATTTTCTATATGCTATTTAAAGGTGTTTTGAGACACTTACCAAGATCAGTTCATAGCAGTGAAAGACGGAGAGCTCAGTTTCGCAACATCGAAAACTTGATCTTCCTCACCCCTCACAAGTCGATGATAACAAAGACATGATGGAAACTGGTGGACTCAAGACGATGCAAGGAACATGATAGTATAGGACGTGTCAAAAAGGAATAACGTTCAGCGACAAAACATCGATTAAAGTTTTCTTACAAAAAGAGGAAAGGTTGAAGAGAGAGAATGAAGTTTCCAAAAGAGGAAACTTTCTAGATTTGGGGTTTATATATTCTTAAAAAGGAAAAATGGTAAAATTATACCATAAGTCCTCTAGTTTTTTATACTTTATGAATTTGGATTCGAATTTAATCAATTTTCACTTTGGTCCCTAAATTTAGTTAAAATTTCAATTTAATCTTCATAAAATTTAAAAAATTTGGCCCTAAGTTGAGGTGTGACAGACATTGAGCTTCAAAATTGATCTCCACATAAATTAGGTAAATTCATGAAAATTTGAGGCTTTTATGCCCTAACTACAGCGCTTGTGTACACCTCAACACCTAATATGCTGACATTGTTGTACCTATTATCAAATCTTCACTTCATCTTCAGTTGTATCAGGCCTAACTCTTTCTCAATACAAGATGCAATCTAAGAGAGAAATCAAAGGGAAATTCAATAAAAGAGAAAGAGAAACTATCACCACTAAAAATTGAAAAGAAAATGATTTTAAAAGAAAAAAATCAAAGGGAAAGATAAAAATAGAGGAAATATTATTTTTTGGCCATTAATTGTCGTCAGAGGTTCAAACAGTCGCCAAAAAAGGTAGAAACTGGAAGAGTTTTTTTTAGATAAATATTGATACGAGTGTGTTTCGAGAGTTTGGAGTTTGGATTTGAGTTTAAGGAGTCTAAAGGTATTGAAAGGTATCCTTTATGAATCTCTAGCCACTGTGGGTGATGACCGAAAGAGATCATCGTCGTCAGTAAATGATTGTCGATATGGTGGCATATCACTGATTTTTGAGTTAATGTTAAACACCATGAATGATGTTTTAGATTATTTTGGGAAGGGAAATAATTTTTTTATTATTAAAAATCATCTTTTATAGGCCTCTCATACGAGGTAATTTTGGGCATCTCTTCTAGGCTTTAAACGATTTTGATTTGACTTCTTCCTGCTTGGGTGACCCGCGCCTGTATCTGGATCAACTCAAATTCACGCATTTTTGAATGGATGCAAAATTTTTACCTGTACTCCTTTTGCTTTATTTATGAATGCAATTCAATCTTTTTTCTTTATAATTGCACATTTTAACTTCATATTTATCTTAAATTAGTCCTTATCTTAGTTTTTTTTTCTTTTAAATACTTTACTTTAGTTTCGTTTTAATTTAGTACCTTATTTATTTCCTATTTTTCTGTTTCAACCCCCTTTATTTACTATAGTTTACATTTTAATCCTTTTTTTATTATCATTTACTTTTTTAGTATTTTTTTATTTAAGTTTTAAAATTTATACTATTTATATTTCAGAACTTTAAATTTCAACAATTTACTTTTTGCTACTTTAAAATTCATTAGTTTTATTTTTCAGTATTTTTATTTTGTTTATTTCAATTCATTCTTTTCATTTTTTTATTTAATTTTCTATCATTTATAATTTTTGTCTATAATTTTATTTACTTGCAACTTGATCCTTTATTTGTTCTTGATTATGTAATTTTCTTTAATTTAATATTCAAGTCTTCAATTTTACATTTATTTAATCTTAGCCCTCATTTGGTTTGTGCACATTCATTAATCGCATTCAATTTTGTTTCCTTTTCTTTTTGTAAAATCAAAGCAATGTTGTTTTATATCAAATTTTAACAAAACCTTATCTAAAGTGACTAGATGTCAATTTTCGTTAAATTTTAAAATAATGGTATATCATTTCAAAAATAAAATAGAGTGACTTGAACCCCCTTTTTGTGAATTCAAGTATAAAAATAGACTATGTGTCCAAGTAAGTCATCGAGGGACAAGGTATAGTTGACATGCCATAGAGTTCAACAGCAGGCTGCATATTCAGGATTGCACTAATGTATAACTAGTGCATATGGTGGGCACGACCTTATGTGTCATATTCGGGACTACACTAAAGTATAACTAGTGCAGATGGTGGGCATTACCTTATGTGTCATACTCGGGTTAGCACACGGTGCATATATTTGACTCGTGTACCCAGGGTCCTCAGGGTTTAAATTGGGATATGGTTTATTTTTTAATAAATGATAAACAGAAAAGTAAACTTACGAGCTTGTGGAATGAATGACAAGTATATTGGTAAGAAACTTGATATTCGGTTATATCATGTTAATATATGGTAACATGGTTCGAATACAGGAAAGTGATCATATTGCATTGAATATGGTAATTCATTTAAATTTATCTGTTCCATTTCTGTAAATTTTCATATGATTTCCTCACTATGTGTGTACTTAGCGTGTGATGATTTTCACGCTTAGGAAAAAGGAAGAGAATAAGTAAGGAGTTGAATTTGGCATCAATCACCAAGGAAATATTTACAGGTAACAATGATGGCATCCTACTGTGTTCTAAAAGTCTTAGCTAGCATGTATACGAAAATGGAATGTCTATAATTTCTTAATAGAGTTAGTATTAAATATAATTACTAGTATGAATAAATAGTATGATATTAAGCTATGCTTAGCAAAAAATAATTTGGGTTTTAAATTAAACGGGTTATAAAGTCGTATTTGTTTTATGAAAAAATAATAGAATTGTCTATCGCTACTTGAAATTGGTTTTGAATTGGTAACCAACAATATTATATTATGATTTTTCTCTGAATAATTATTTTATAATAATTGTTCAATTTATGAAACTTGAGATGTTTAAATGAAACAAAATTTTAATCAGTTCAATTAAAGAAATGTTTTGAATTTCTGATGTGACATTTGTAACTCGTATTGGTTCGCGTATACGGGTTATGAGTGTTACAGATCCTAGGGAGGGGATAACGATTCTTGATGGTTAACTTATTCAACTGACGGTAGTCAATGCACAGCCTCATCGACCCGTCCTTTTTAACGAAAATGATCGATGCTCCCCATGGAGAGATACTTGGTCGAATAAACCCCTTATCGAGTAACTCTAGAAGTTGCGACTTCAACTCCTTTAACTCTGTAGTGTGGTGATAAGGAGCAATGGGAACGAGAGCGGACCCTGTCATTACTTCTATACCGAATTCTAACTCTCTATCTGAAGGTAAACTTGACAACTCATCTAAAAATACATATCGGAATTCTATGGCTCGGATGTCCTCAATCCTCATAACTGCAACTCTGGTGTTGATCTAACATTCATTGTGCCTTAAGAGCGACACAACCTTAGCAACTTAGTCTTCTAGCCAAAATGACAATCTTAGTCTCATCGAAGTTTACACCATCGACGCTTATATCTCAAACTCGCATAATGCTCTAACAACCAATCCATGCCTAAATCAAATTAAACTCTCTAAAAGGTAGCTCATCATATCAGCAGGAAAGATCTTGCCTTGAATTTCCACTAGGCATCTACGATGAACATTATCTACAAGGATATCTAACCCTAGAGGGATGGACACTTGAACTCCTATCTTAAGGTTTTCAGTTAGAATATTTATTTCCTAGACTAGCTCATAATAGATATAAGAGTGGGTCCTCTCAGGCTCAAATTACATACTAGCGAACGGCTACCCTGGGATTGGAATTAGCCCCAGATCGGGCTGTACCCCTGCCAGTTTGATCGGATGTAGAGCTTCCACCCCTCTGGGGTCCTCTACCCCTCTGAACCAACTTTATTTATCTCTGAGTAGTGGTTGGGATCACATATTGTACCTTCGGGCAATCTCTGACAAAATGGTCCAAGGATTCATAGCGATAACAACTCTTGGTCCTACCGATAAACCCTGAATGTCTCTTACTGCAGTTAGAATAACTGGGATGAGACTGAGACCTAGAAGAACCACCCAAAAATACAACTGATGCAGTGGCAACAGTTTCCTACACTGGCTAAATCAACCACCACCTCTGCTCGTATTATGAGCAAACAAGTTGACTGGCATGTTGAGGCTCTCCATGACCCTTGAGCATCTCTCGCCCTCTCGATTGTTAAGAATGTCCATATGACCCTGTCGTCCCTCTATTTGACCAAAGATAAACTCTGTCTCTGCTCTCCTCTCGACAACTTTTTCCTGTTAGAACTCGGTGGATCAACACTAAATGGTCAATATCCAACCGAAGGCCCTCCTAAACTTCCAAAAGTGGTGATACTCCAATGACACCAGCTCTAGTGCATACCGACTCAGGCGAAGAATTCTACCTTATACTCAAACACCGTACGGTCCTCCTAGTCAACTGGACAAACTGATCTCTCAGGCATCCTATGAGCCTATCAATATATTTCTGGCAAATTCTTCTAAGAAGCGATCCCAGGTAAGTCACTCAGCTGTAGGGACATTTCACCTGTATCCCACCAGTCAATGGCGTTACCTTTCAGCAAAGATATGACACACTCCATATACCTCAGGGTAAGGTGTAGCTAGCGAAGAGTTTGAAGAGTCTCTCTAAGTCATTGGTCTACACTACTGGATCATAGTCTACTGCAGGTGGGCTGGTTGAGTTGGCTAGATAGTTGGGGTAGTAGACACTCTAGGTAGAGCTCAACTATACACCTAAGGGTCTCTGTCAATAAAGAAGGTCACCTCCTCGACCCTCGCATCCCTAGGCTTCTCGGCGTCGTGTATTAGGGACAAACTCATCACTTAAGTCATCGCGAGGGATGCCCACTCTTATGTCTACCCTCCTAACTGTGTCCTGGCTTTCGTCCATATCTAAATTCTGAAATTTAAACAATAAGCGAGATTATATAATATTCTCATAAGCATAAGTACTCTTACAATCCTAGAGGCAAGTATATTCATAAACTTCTATTGACTCTGACCTGCGGTTTTAGGAATGTCTAAACCTGATGCTCTGATCTCACTAAATGTAACACCCTACACCAGTACACACAATCAACCGATGAGAGTGCTACGGAACTACCGAGTGAATAACGAAAATTTTTCTTTACCATACTCAATTGAAAAAATAATCATTTATAAATTATTGTAATAAAATAAATAATAACATTTATCCAAAACAGTTACAATCAGGAGCTCCCACATATATAAAATTAAAAATATATAGACCTTGAATTTAAAACAAGTTACGACTTGTTTATACAAAAAGGGTCACAAATATACATACCCTCTAAAGGACTCGAGACGTACTCTGCTCTGGAAACACTACTGGTAAAAATGCTCATCTACTGATCTTCACCTAATCTGTGTAAGGAAATAAATTCCAAACGCTGAGCTAACTTGCCCAGTGCCACACTAACAACTAAAACATACTAACATGGTTTCATTAAACATGCTCAAACAACTAATAAAACAATGTATACTAAATCCATTTAGTCTCAAACTTTAGTGAGTATCTTGATACTCATTTTCTACGCTATGGTGAACCATGGTATGGCTGAGGGATCTCTGCACTCAAAGCTCACACACCCTATAGTCTACCGAGGATGTAGCCCTTAGAATCTCTACATCGGACACCACACCCCCAACTTGCGAGTTTTGGAACTTATTCCCTAACTAGTCAGTTTTAAGGGCCTTATGCCCTACATAAGGATATTCAGACTGATTCTATACTTTGACACCCTGAACTAAAGAAACTAGAGTATCCGAGTCATTTCCCGAGCATTGAGCAAGGCTAGTCTTATTTATCCCTTCTTTATCTCGTTTCTACGTTTGATTAATCGTTATTATTGTTTCCACTTGTAGTCTTATTTGAAAGTAATTATATAGTTCTTGGGAACCCCATTTCGCTCTTAATATCCCTTAAAATTCTTGCTCAAAATATAGTCGGTACCGGTACTGGAAATTGATCCCCGTAGTTTGTTATCTTCCTTGGTATCGATACTGATTTTTGGTTCGATGTTTTGAAATGTTAAGTATCGATACTCTTATGGAGAGTATTGATACTTCTACCCTGGGTATCGATACTCCCATGAGTACCGATACCAAATTTAGCTTTGATGTTTTCAAAATATCCCAGTATAAATACTTACCCTCTGATTATTGATATTGGACCCCTAGTATCGATACTCTTTTAATGAGTATCAATATTTCCCTTTCAAATTTGAATAATTTTATGCTAAAATTAGAACAATATTGATATTATTTCATTCAATATCGATACCTTCACTCAAAATGGCCCAATTGGGCACTTAAACTCACCCATTACTTTGAGTTCCCAAGTATTCTTAATGTTTTATCTAATCATAAAGGGCATAAATAAGGCTTTAAAATCATGCTTATACATAACACATGAAATCTACCATTAACATGCTTTCCAATATTTAAATCAAACTTTCATACTAACATACACTTAAAGTGAACCACTAAGAAGTATGAGAAAGTTGTAAGTGTGGTTACCTTAATCCTTTGGTTGCTAGAAACCTCTTCAACTCAACCAAGTGCTAATTTTTCCTTACCTTTGGGCTTTGAGCTCTCTAACTCTTATCTAAACAATGTAAGAAAATGAAATAAAATTAAAACATTTCTCACCTCTTGAATCAGCCAAACCATCTAAAATCCCAAGTTTCTACTAAACCTCCCAAAAACTCATTTTGGAAACTATGGTTTAAAACTTGAGAAATGGAGCTTGAATGAAAGCTAGGAAGATAGGATTAATAATCTCACCTTAAATAAGCTAAACTAGTTTTGAAAAGTTTAAATTCTTCACTTTGAATAAATGAGAGAAATGGAAGAAGATGAAGTAAGAAAGAAGGGTTGGTAAGATATTTGGGTAGGTTCACGTAAACTACAAAATAATATGGGGGGTTTTTAGCTTTTTAAAACAATGGGGAAAACTACACTTTTGTCCCTTCATTTTCCAATTCATAAAATATTTATCCCTTCCATTTATCTCCTTGGCCCAACTCAGCCCAAATCCACATAAACTTAGTCCAAGCTATTCCAACTAATCATTTGGGCTCTAAAACAGATCTCAGGTTGACCCAAACTACTACTTGAGTTTCGAGGCATTATATTGCACAACAACATTGTAAGAAAGAAATGATACAAGTAAGACTAAAAAATGAAAGGTTATGAGATATGTTGAAGTGGTTTAAAGGTGGTGAAAAAGAGATGATAATGGTGGTTGAATGAAAGAGTAAGATATGGTAAGATAGGAGAAGTGGTGTAGGCGTGGACTAGTAGGTTTAAAGTGATTGCGGTCACTAGCTATTAGAGCTATGAGTCATAATATAACATATGGATTTGATGGAAGTGGAACGTGACCTTGCTAGATGAGCTATGAACCAACATTATTCAAGTGGAATTAATTAAGACTACAAGACAAGTCTTGAAGCCGATGAAGTTCTATAAAGAATAAGAATGAAAGCAAAACTCTCATAGGTTTTTCTATATGCAAAAGGTACTTTAAATACATATCAATGACATATGATAATCTTTTGCAGGTTTAAATTCTTCAAAGAGAAGATGAATAAACATTTTCAATGGAATAGTTCATAATAAGAGTAACTAGTCCAGAGAGGGAGAAGAAGTTTATAATGAGAATTTGTTCAATGTTTGCTCGTCTATCATAGAAAAAGGTGAATTAGTGTTTCCGATGAAGGAGTTCATAATGAAAAGCACTTGCTCGATGAGGGAGAATAAATTCATAATGAGAATAACTTGTTCAACATTGACTCGTCTATCACAAAAGGAGATGTATCAACATTTTTAATAGAATAGTTCATAATAAGAAGAATTTGTTTAAAAAGGGAAACGAAATTCAAAATAATAAGAACTTTTTCAACATGTGCTTAAGAACCTAATCAGTTTAAACTTGATAAAAAATAATATTTTATATCTTTGCTCCGTTCCTATAGAGCAAAAATGTTGTAATTACCAATTTTTTTCATAAGCCCAAACAAATTAAATAAATATGTGTATAAATAGAAAAGAGGTTGAGTCCAAATTATAACACCAATGTAAACAAGCCAAACCCAATACAACCCAAACCTTAACCTAATTTTTTTAAAAAAAAACTATCAGCAAATAATCTAAATTCAAAGCCCAACCCAGACTCAATTGGCACGTGGCGAGTACGCGTGACCAATGAACTCCTTAACACGCACCCTTCAGTATCACGATTGCATCCTTCGTGGCCCCTACTACGCACGAAGTCGAGCAGCAATGGTTCATTCCTCAGTCTAACCTCCACGATAGCCCTGGTGATGGTCCCAGTCTACGACAGCAACCAAACTCGACCTCCTTGACCTCGTCACCAGCCATGCAAGAAGGAGAGATTTCTAAAAAATAAAAAATCAAGTTAAAAAAAGATTTTTCTTTTCATTTTACATTTTAAGTAAAAAATAAAAAAAAATATAAAGAATGGAGCAACAAGAACTTAAAAGAAATGAAGGAAATTTTTCAAAGGTATTTCAGATCTCTTTCTCACCATTTTTTAGAGTTTTTTTTTGTGTGTGGTGAGTCGAAAAAAAGGGGAAGAGAAAGATTAGGGCCTAATTGCCTTAGTCATTCGAAGCTCCTCAATGGGGTTGAGTATTCGTCAGAATTAACGTCATCGGGGAGTGAAGGAGTGGAGAAAGGCACAAGTTAGGGGACTTTTTGACACGGGGTGCTTGCTTGTTGAGCTTAGGGGTTGATATGGGTATTTAGGGTTTTGGTTTAGTGGACTAGAGAGGAAAACGAAGTATGTAGGACAATTTAGGTTTAGTTTAGGTCTCTATGGCATTCCTGGACGGCTATCGGAGGCAGGACTGGCCACCAAAACATGATTGCTGATGAGGGGTTTCGTGATTAAGGGCTCGGCCGCGTGGAGAGGGCTTGGAGAGAAATTTGGGGCTAGGGTTTAGTTTTAAATGGCAAAGAATTAGTATTTATATTAAATATCTTTGGGAAAATTTGTCTTTAGTCCTTCATACTCACGCATTTGTTTGCATCCTGGTCACTAGAGGATTATATTTTTTATTTATTTCGAATTGCAGGATTTGTTTATGTTAATTTCTCATTTTAGGGTAAAGTATAATAGTTGTCACTGAACTTTTTTAAAGCTTTTATTTTGGTCTCTAACTTTTAAAACTTGTAATACAGTCTTCCAACATTTAGTTCGTTTGTAATATGGTCTCCGACGTAATCGGTCGTTAGTACGATTGCAATATGGTCATTAAACATTTCAAGTGCTTGCAGTTAGGTCCTCCAACTTTTAAAACTTGCAACACAATCCTCAATTTCATTTTAAATCCTAAATTTCTTTTTGATCTCGAATTTTCTTTTTTGTCTCTCTTTTCTCATTTCCAGCCTAACTTTTCAGTTAGGGATGCATGAAATATTTTAATTTAACTTTGAATTATGTGGATATGTTGACTTGAATAAGGGTCTATTGAGAGAATACTTGACCAAGGGACTATCAGGTTCATTAATGATTCAAGGTGTAATGTTATATACACATCATCTCAGGTAAAGTATAGATGTTCGATGAAATGTTTGTGAGAAAAAATGAGATTAGAAATTCATAGTTGACAAATACTACTAAGATGAACTAAGTATCATTGTTGAAAGTCACCAACAAAGCTGAAATTGTTTTGTATAAATAGCATATAATAATTTCTTCGTTTAATCCTTGTGGTTAAAGATTTTCAAACAGATGATCAAATATAATGAAATCTCAAGCATCGCATTCACCTCTCAGTCTATTTCACTCACATGCACTCTCGTTTGGTTTTAGTTCTTCAATTTTCCGCTATGTAAAAATGACCACAAGGATTAAGCGAAAGAGACTGAGAGGTGAATGTGTTGTTTGTGATTTCATTATATTTTAACATCTGTTGGAAAATCTTTAACCACAATGATTAAACGAAGAAATTATTATATGTTATTTATACAAAATAATTCCAGCTTTGTTGGTGACTTTCAGCGATAATACTTAGTTCATCTTAGTAGTATTTGTCAACTCTGCATTTTTAACCTCATTTTTTTCTCACAAGCATTTCATCGAACATCTATGTTTCACCTGAGATAACATGTATCTAACATTACACCTTGAATCGTTGATGGTCCGGATAGTCCCTTGGTCGGGTCTTCTCTCAATGGACCCTTATTCAAATCAACACCTCCACATAATTCAAAGTTAGATTAGAATTTCTTATGCATTCCCGACTGAAAAGTAACAGTGAAAATGAGAATAAACAAGCGAAAAAGGAAATTCGAGATTGAAAAGGAATTTGGGATTTAGAATGAAATTGAAGATTGTGCTGTAAGTTTTAAAAGTTGGGGGACCTAAATGAAAGCGGTTGAAAAGTTTAGTGACCATATTGCAAACGTACTAACAGTAGTATAACGGCGTCAAACGACTGGTTACGTCGGGGACCATATTGCAAACAAACTAAATATTGAAGGATCGTATTGTAAGTTTTAAAAGTTGGGGACCTAAATAAAAGCTTTAGAAAAATTAATGACCATTACTATACTTTACCCTTATTTTTATTATTAGTTTGCTACGTTTTAAAAATGAAGAATCACCTTTTTAATCCCCATAGTTTATGCGTATATTTACATTTTAGTCATTATTTTTCATTTTTTTAAATGTTCGATTTTGATGTGCCTTCTTTATTTTTTAATTTATACATTGCTTTATTTTTATTTTTGCATTAAACACTCAAATCGGTCTTGAGGTAACCCATCCCGGGTACAACTCTCATTATTGGTGTCCGAATAAAATTTTAATTTTTACCGCTAATCACTAACTACTAACCCTTAAAAAACTACTCGAATTAATACAACAACCTTACGAAAACCTGTCCTAGGGTATAACTTATATTATTATGATATGGGTAAGATTTCAAATTTTAACTAACCCACTGATCGTATAATATTCTAACTAGGCCTGTAAATAAACTGAACGTTCAACGAACCGTGCGGCGGGAAGTTCGTTTATGTGCGTTTATTTATTAAATGAACGAACATGAACAAGATTTTGTGTTCGTTTAATTAAATGAACGAAC
Organism: Hibiscus syriacus; assembly: GCF_006381635.1. NCBI lineage: Eukaryota > Viridiplantae > Streptophyta > Magnoliopsida > Malvales > Malvaceae > Hibiscus > Hibiscus syriacus. The sequence goes on along the minus strand of NW_024063289.1, from coordinate 746,669 downwards.
ATGAACATAGGTCTCGTTCGTTCATTTACTATGTTCATGTTCGTTCATTTACGCTCGTGAACGTTCGTTTATGTTCGTTCAGTTATGTTCTTTCGTTTATGTTCATTCATTTATGTTTAAGCCAATCTTCTTAAATCAATTTTGGTGACCAATTTGTAAGTATCTTAAAAATATTAATTAATCTGATATTCTGATGACCAACTCCATAATTAACCCGATTTTATTTGGAAAACCCAACAATATTAACTGGTTTAGTTCTTTTTGAACGATCCATAAGCTGCATACCCAGCACCGTCAACATCCACTGCGTCGGAACCCTATGTGACTGCGTCACCAGCTGGTTATTCGATGAGCAAAGAGGAGTCCCAGAAACCGGTTGCTTTCGAAACCAAGTCCAAAGGTGATGGATTTCGGAAGGGATGTTAAGTATTAAGCATCATTTCTTCTACTCAAATAATCTTCTTTTCTTTCATATATAATGGAGTATTCGAATTTACAAGTAAATAGTGATCAACCAACAACTCAAGTCAGCTTACTTTGAAATCAAGAACCCAATAATGGTGAGGCCTTATTCATAGCTTGAGAAGTTCTTTAACGCGTTTTAATCGAGCTCTTAATTTTTTTTTGAGTTCGAGCCTTTTCGAGTTCAAGTCGAGTTTCAATATTATATTTCGAGTTCGATTCGAGCTTGATAATTTTAAGCCCACGAGTTTTCGAGTCGAGTCGAGCTGACTTTGAAAGTTTTCGAGTTCGAGTCGAGCTCAACAATACTCGAGCTCGACTCGGCTCGTTTACACCCCTAGGTAGGGTCTCTAACGTTTATGTTTGTTTATGTTCGTGTTCGTTTATGTTCGTGTTCGTTTATTTATTAAATGAACGAACATGAACAAGTTATATTCCTTAATAAACGAACATGAACAAAAAAAATTGTTCGTTTATGTTCGTTTATTTATTAAATGAACGAACATGAACATACCTCCGTTCGTGTGCGTTCGGTTCGTTTACAGGCCTAATTCTAACTTATTTTATGACCTTACGAGTACTCGTCTTGGGATATGACTCGTGTTATTTATAGCTAGGTAAAAAGGAAAAATTGACCAATAACCTTTATTTTATTCGATTTTCTAATTTATGCTTTTATATTTCCACCCTTTAAATTTCTGTTTTTTACATTTATACCCTTTAATTTTAATATTTTAATTTCTTCCTTTAAATTTCTAGCATTTTAATCCTTTAAATTCTAGAACTTAATTTTCTGTATTTGTTTTATTTATTTATGCATTTTTAGTGTCTGTTTTATTTCATTTCATTCCCTTGTATATATGTGTTTGCCTTTAATTTATATTACATTTTTATCCTTGTTTTTTTCCATGCTATTATATTTTTTTGCTCCTCTAGCTTCGGTATTTTACACTTTAGGTCTTCGATTTAGATCCTTATTCATTCTAATTACTTTTTTAGTTTAATATAAGATGTTTAGGGGTCTATTTTTACCTTTAGTCCTTGTATTTATTATTCAAGCATTTTGGTTCCTATATTTTTTATTATAAATATTCATGATTTATATTTTCAAAGATATTTCAACTTTTTTATAATATTAAACATTAAATATATAATATAGTGCCCTATATATATATGTATTTTATAAAAGTTAACATTTTTATTATGTTTCGCTATATATATTTTATATTTTTACACTACAGCAAAACAGAGTTTTAGCGGCGCTTTTTTAGTCTTATAACGGCGTTTTTAAGCGCCGCTAAAAGTATTTGCGACAATAGGAAAAACGCCGCAAGAAGCGCCGGCAATACCAGCGCCGCTAAAGTTAGCGGCGTTTGAGAACAAAAAACGCCGCAATAGGTCAATATCTATTACAACGTTTTTTGAACAAACGCCGCAAAAGGTCGATATCTATAGTGGCGTTTTTGGAATAAACGCCGCAAAAAGTTATGATAAATAGCGGCGTTTCTAGAAAAAACGCCGCAAAATGTCAGATCTATAGCGGCGTTTTTGGATACAAACGCCGCAAAAGATAAGACCTATACTGGCGTTTGTAGAACAAACACCGTAAAATGTCAGACCTATAGTGGCGTTTTTGGACACAAATGCCGCAAAATGTCAGACCTATAGCGGCGTTTTTGGACACAAACGCCACAAAAAGTCAGATATATAGCGGCATTTTTGGATACAAACGCCGCTAATTACCATTCTTTAGCTAAGATTAATTGATATTTTGCATATTTCATTTTTGTTATACATCACCTAAATTCAATATCATGTAATTTTATATAAATTTTAACAACAAAATAAATTAAAATTTATAAACTTTAAAATTAAATGTAATATAGCTTTGATGTTCATTACATCGAAAATATTGAGTTCAAGTCCACATATGGAAAGAAAAATAAATTAGTATGCATATAATATAAGCTACAAATGCCATTTAGCTGGATTCCTGGCCTAAAAGCTATTCCAAATTTTCTTGGAGATTCAACTTCTGCAACTCCTCCCATTTTTCTTTGTCTGCAACCATTTTCCGCACTGTTCCTGTGACAAGAAATGCTGCTTTAAGATTGGCACAACCTTCATAGCAAGCTCTACTTTACAAGAAAGGAAACCATCTACATCAATATCATTTATAAGAATTAGATCAATATTCAAATACAGTATAAGATGAAACAAATAACTTGTCTCCATAATTGTTCATTTTAAACAACATCAACCAGATCACCTTCACCAAAAGTAATATGTGGAAGTTAATAAAATTTTTAAACTAATATAAAAAAGAATATATGGTTGTACCAAGAAGAAACAAAAACGTGGAAGCCAAGGACCTGCTAGTCTAGTACCACAATAGTGTTACTCCAACTCATTATACGACAAAATTACACCCAAAATCTCCATACTACTGCATTCACACTTTTGCAGAGAAAGAATTTAAAACAACCTCCGGGTTAAGATTATTTTCTTATTTTGACATACTGCCTGACCTAGTACCTCTTGGTAAGCCGGCCCTATTGCTAACTGCTAAATGAGCTTGATAGTACTTAGTTGCCAATGGTCTAATCCAGATAAATTGCTCATCAAATGAACAATTAGAATATACAGGAACTAAATTCTAACAAAACCCCAAATGCCACACCCATGTTTTAATAATAGTAACCAGTTTAAACAAGGAAAAAACGCTAATAGGCATTTGGTAAAATTAATATCATAGAGGACGTTGATCAATATCATACCATCGCCAGAAGAGAAAGCCTTGCATGACTTTTGCATGATAGTCTCCGACTGAATGCTAGAGATGACATCCCTGCACATAAGAAAAGCTGTCAGGGGAAAGAAGTGCCAAGGAGCGGTAAACTGATCTAAAGAACAAAAAAAGCACGGGCATTGGAATTTCCTTTCTAATTTCCCTGCCTAATATAGTTTCTGGATAAACAAAAATGAGGTGGACTAATTAACACTGAAATGGACCTTCTGGTAATGATAGATATGCTAATCACCCTACATAAATCATATCACTCCTGCAGTTCACTCATATCCTCACCGTGATAAGAAATGACAAACAAGTGACAGTACAATTCCAAAAATTGATGTGGGTTACAAAAGTTCACTACCAACTAACCTTGTCTTTGTCAAGTCAGCAGAAGAGCCTGAAATAATGAAGAAATAATTTCAATTAATAACAACGACAATCAACAGAATTTTACCAAAATGAGAACAAAACAAAGTCAAAGATTTACCTGGTAGAACAAGATGAGAGAAGTTGCGGACATGGACAATTCCCCTCGGCTGAAGAAACATAATCTGTTCAAACACTTAAATTTAATTCTCGTAAGAATGGTTACCAATGTATGATAAAAATCCAAACATCTTCTACATAAATTAAAGGTTTAATAGCAACAAATAACGACATCAATAAAAATTCAAGAGAAACCGAACCACTAGCATGGTTATCGAATCATATTCAATTTCAACTGAACTATTTACCTCTTTTCCAACATTTGAAGACACTCTAGATGCTGAAACGCTCTGCCGAATCACCTGCAAGGACTTCCCTAATACCTGTAAAAGAAATGGAAAAAACAATTCAATAAAATCCAAGTGCTTTATCCTTTAGCTGAATAAACCACAATTAAAATAAAAAGAGGTTAACAGTTCTAACCGAAGCTGATGAACCTCCGGTCGCAACTTTTCTCCTTAAAGCGCCCAACATCACCGCTGTCCAGAAGCTAAACGCAAAACTCAATAATCTAAAGGAGAAATCAAATAATAATTTATAACATAATAGATAGTCAGATATAACTGCGTGGATCTGAATCTAAACATTGAATACAAATGAAAAGGGCAATAATGAGAGGCGAAGAAAAAATTATATATGGAAGAGAGGTTTAACTTAAACCTGATTTCTGCAGACAAATATGAGAGTCCTCGAATACACTGTGATTTGCTAAAGAAAAAAGAAAATATCTAACAAGTTTTTTTTTTGGTTTCTTTCTTCGACAGTGAGGGAGAGAAACAGTGAATATCATGCCAAATACCTCGCGATTAACAACAAAAATGGGGCAATGTTTTTCGATAACGTCATGCCAAACAGTTCTAGACTGAAGACAACTTTGCATTTGCAACCTTTTTTGTAGTGAGAATTTGTTTGAACGAAGCATTGAGAAGAAGAGCCCCCCATTGGAGAAGAAGCAACAGATGGGTTTGAGTAAACGGCGGGAATGAAAAAATAGGTGAAGGGAAAAAATGAAAAAGGGTTAAAGGGGTCTTAAAACTGTAAATTTGCGGTACAAACGCCACTAAAGTACGAGTCTTTTGCGGTGTTTGTATAAAAACGCCACTAGCGTACGAGTCTTTTGCGGCGTTTTTATAAAAACGCCACTAAAGTACAAGTCTATAGCGACGTTTGTAAACAAAAACGCCACTAAAGTACAAGTCTATAGCGACGTTTGTAAACAAAAATGCCACTAAAGTACGAGTCTATAGCGACGTTTTTAAACAAAAACGCCACTAAAGTATGAGTTATAGCAGCGTTTTTATAAAAACGCCAGTAAAGTATGAGTTATAGCAGCGCTTTTATAAAAACGCCACTAAAGTACGAGTCTTTAGCGGCGTTTGTATAAAAATGCCCCTAAAGAACGATTCTATACCGGCGTTTGTGTAAAAACGCCACTACAATACTAATCTTTAGCAGCGTTTTTATACAAACGCCACTAAAGTAAGATCTTTTGCGGCATTTGTATACAAACGCCTCTAAAGTTAGGTTTTTTGCGGCATTTGTTCAAAAAACGCCGCTAAAAATACCGCTATAAACCCATTTTGCTGTAGTGTTAATTAGAAATATAGTTTTTCTTATTTGACATAAATTAAGACATTACTTTTTTTTTGTAAGATTAATCTATGAAATGCCTTTTATCTTCTAGTAAAAAATAAATTGTTTTTAATAAAATAAATTGAATTATATTTAGTTTGGGGAAATCTTAATATCTGGAGTTCAATCCTTTAAGGCATGCGAGTAAAGGAATATCTCCGTTAATTTGAACTTAATTAATATAAATAATTTGTGTGTAAATGTCCTATTTAAATTTGTATACTTTCGACATAACAAGATCACAATCTACGTTAATTTTTGAGGTAAAAGAACATCTTAAGGGCATTTATTTTTACAAGGAAATTTACTCTTTTCAAATTCATTCATCTAAATAAAAGGATCGTTATTTAAATTATGAATTCAAATAAGTAAAATTCAATTATTTTGGGCAACATATAATTGAAAGATACTAATTTTGGGTATTGTAGGATACTTACCTTTCTCTATGCATAACTGGCTTTCGAATCAATAAAAATGAATTTATGAGAACATGCAAATTAATTTACGTCTTTTAAATGATTTTTTCTAAAATTTGTTAAAGTGACTTTTTTTTTAATATTTAATCTACCTAAACTCAAAGTTCACTGAGGACTCCAAAATCATTTCAAAAATAAAAATTGATTTTTTTCCAAAATAAGTCGAGAAGCGTTCCCAAGTCTTAATGACGTGTTCCGACACTACACATGCATTAATTATTTTAAAAAACTAAGTGTTATATATTTAACAAGTTCGTGTTATAAGGTTTTGTAGGATGAATTAATCATCTTTTAAAAATTTTAAATTATCATATATTTATACTTCCTATTAGTATTTTTTTGTTCATCCTAAAATTTTATAAGTTCATTCTCCCTAAAACTCTAAAAGTTCACCGTTAACATAAAATTTTACATTGGTCATCGATCCTATTTCTTGTGTTGTAAAAAAGTTCTTGTAATATTTAAAAGTTATTATTCTTATAATGAAAATATTATAACGTGTTATATATATTATATTATATATAAGTTTATATTATAGAAAGATTATGTTAAACTATTGTTTTTATTATAAAAATTCCTTAAATTATGAGGATGACGACAAAATAATAATAATAATAATAATAATAATAATAATAATAATAATAAAAGAGTATGATTATGTGTCTAACCATTTCAATTTTCACACCTTTCTAAGAATTAAAGAGTGCAATTTGAGTCTCTTATTACACTCGCTACATCAAACTCATAAAATATAATATATTATTGTGAAATTTGAGTCCTAATCGAACCGGGTTACATTCTTCTTGTTCATAATTTTTATTAATTAATATTTAATATATTTATAGCATATAATTTTGTATAACATTAATAAATTAAATAATAATAATACGTTATAGTAAAATTCTAAAATTATATTTATTTAGTTTGTATTTATTATAATCATATATTATTGATTTCTCATTTTATGAGAGAAAGGCAAGTACAAAACCGGAACTTTTGGTTAATATCAATTCACTATTTCACCCATAGTAGTGTGATAGATTGACCTCTTTGTATTTTCAATCCTGAACATAGGAAAAAAAGCATATAAATCATTTGAAGACTTGATCCAAAAACTAAAAATCATTGAAATTATCCCTACATATTACTAATGTTTTGATTAATTATTTGTCTCAGTACACAATTTGAATTAATCAATTAATATATTAGTACATAATTTAAATTAATCGATTTATATATTAGATATGAATGATTAATTTAAAAATATATATATGAACTTTGGCATTAAATAAATGTTTTGTGAACATCCCATCCTTCCCCATCTATTCCTCTACTTTTCTTCTTTATGGAAACCAGTCCTCAACGCAGAAACAAAACTAACAATGATTCCTTCGATGAAAATGGAATCCTTCTGCCAGGTCTCCCTGAAGATCTAGCTCAACGTTGCCTGTCTTATCTTTCTCCTTCCCTTGTTTTCTCCGTTTGCCGTCCATGGCGTCGCTTCCTTTACTCTCCATCATTCCCTCCTTTCTTCTCCCTCTATGCTCTTCTTTCTCCTCTTCAAAATCCCACTCTCACACATCCCGGAGAAATTGTTCCTCAAAATACAATTGAATTCAACTCCTTCGATCCAATCTCATCATCTTGGACACACCTTCCTTTCCCTCCACAACACCCTTCTCTTCATCTCCTCCACAGCCACCCTTCTTTTCTCTCCCGGAACCTTCCGGTACAATCCCTGACAGTTTCCAACCATTTAGTCCTCATAGCCGGAACGAACCACAAGCTTTTGCCTGCACTTTTCAGCCCTTTAGTCTTCAACCCGGAGTCCGGCAGCTGGTTTTACGGACCCCAAATCTCCACCCCGCGGCGGTGGTGCGCTACAGGCTCAGTCCGAGGTGTGGTCTACGTGGCAAGCGGCATTGGCTCCCTTTACAAAGGAGATGTGGCGAGGTCATTGGAACAGTGGGACCTAAGCAAGAAGAGAGATAATTGGAGATGGCAAAACAAGGCACGGCTTAAAGATGGAAGGTTTAGCAGAGAAGCAGTGGAAGCTGTTGGGTATAGAGGGAAGCTTTGCATGGTTAACGTCAAAGGCAATGCGGTGAAAGAAGGTGCTGTTTACGATGTGGATTGGATAAGTGGGAAGAGATGCCTCGAGGCATGATTTCCGGTTGGAATGGGCCGGCCGCCGCCATGGATGAAGATGTGATTTATGTGGTTGATGAAGTAAAAGGTAGCTTAAGCAAGTACGATGATGAAGGAGATTGTTGGGTAAAAGTAGTTGAGTTGGAACAGCTTAAACGTGCCGAGCAGATAACAGCGGCGAGGGGGAAAATTTGTGTAGTTTCGGCGAATGGGGAAAGGATTCTAGTGGTGGATGTTGGGGATAGGCCGGCCAGGTTTTGGGAGGTGGCACCACCACGTGGGTTGGAAGTGGTGGCGGTGCATGTTTTGCCTAGGATGTGTAGTAGACAACGCTAGATAGTATTTCGAATCAAGTCCCATACGAAACCTAGTTGCGAGCTTGCTTGATTGTTTGCTGCTTGTATTTTCATGTTCCAAAAAACAAAAGAATAGTAGTATAGTTTACCATCAAAATCAAATTTAATGGAAGCTTTGGTATAATTTGTAATATGAAAACTGAGACTACGTAGTAAATATTTGATGTTCTTCCTCTCAAATTGAATTGTAGGTATGGTCTAAAGTGATTTTAAAAAAATAATGTCTTATTTGATCGTTAAATTGTAATTGGGAAAAATTAAATTAATGTGAACTTGAAAATTTATATGATTAATAAAAATTATAAATCTAAACTATAAAGTTGAAAAGTGGATCCCAATCCTAGTGTTCCCCCGATAGTCGACTATGTCTACCTAGAAAGATTCATAGCTACTAGATCTATAGAAGTAAATTTGTTGTTTTTATTTAACCATCAGCATATGTTCTATTAATTAATTTTTTAAAATTAGATTTTGGAGAGACCTATTATATGATTTACTTTTTTTTAATTAATATATTCTAATCATAAACATTAAAATTTAAATTTTTAATTTTATTTTAAAAATTTAGTATATCACTATATTAATTGATTATTAATTATGAACCATATTTAAACAAGTATCATGCCAAAGTCACATGAATGTTTATATGACTAAGTTGATATGATATGATATGAACCGTAATACAAGTATCATCTTTCAAAAAAAAAATTGATATGATTATGTATTTGTATGTATACATGATATTCAAATTATGGTTGGTTTCTCGACACCGACACACCTATTTGAATAAACTAGATTAATTGACAAGACAAGGCTAGTTAAGGACTTACATACAGTGTTTTGAAAATCGGATCGGATCGGTCGGTTCAACCGAGAACCGCTGTCTAGTCCGGTTTAATCTACACCGGTTGAACCGCTACTAGTGAACCGGCCAGAACCGTTGAACCGTTCGAACTGGACCAGTTGAAAATCAGAAAAAACCGCCAATTTTTTTTTTTAAATTAAACCAAAAGACGTCGTTTGTTAAATGAGCCAAGTCGAACTCGAGTATTGCTATGCTCGACTCGAACTTGAAAACTTTAAAAGTAAGCTCAACTCGACTCAAACTCACGAGCTAAAAATTATTAAGTTCAACTCGAACTCGAAATATAATATTGAAACTTGAACTCGAAAATGCTTGAACTCAAAAAAAATTAGAAGCTCGATTGAAGCCTAAAATTCGAGTTTGATTGAAGTGAAAGAATAGTTCACTCAATGCTCACCAAAAGACTCCATGATTTTGAGTGCCAAATTACCTCTATTATTTATAGAAGTTAGTTGGGATGCTCTTCTATGTTTCTTAGCCATGTGGGATTGTTTTGTTCTCATATTTTTACTCTTTAGACTTTTGGGATGCTCTTCTATGTGTCTTTGCCATGTGAGATTGTTTTAAAAAAAAATTAAACCAAACAATATCATTTTGTTATGATTTTTTTAGCCCCAAATTTATTTTTTAATTATAGTTATATAATTATATTTATTATTTAATATGTTTTACCTTAAATATTATGTTGTAGTTAATTTGAATCATTTTGTTTCACTTGATTTTATGGTTTTTAACTTATATATGTTATGACTTGTTTGAATATGACTTGTGATATAAAAAATTATTTTTTATTAAATATTTTTAGTATTTTTATTTAATTTTTTAAATAATTATAACGTCATCCGGTTCTTCGACCGTTAAACTAATGAACCGATAGAATACCGATTCATTAACCGATCCAGTTCTGAAAACCATACTTGCATGGCTCTTTTAATATCCTAACCTGATAGGAAAAGGCTAGCTATGTGTATTTATGGATGTTTCCATTTTGTGTAAGAATATGAGAAATGATCACAGGATTTAATATACAGTTAAAAAAATATGTTTTTAGTTTTGTTATTATTTTTTAATAAAATTAGTAAAATATTATCAGAAATATTATTATTTTTATCGTTTTATTATTATTGAGTGTTTTACCGGTTTTATTAACATATCGATAAAGTGCTATTGGTTTTATTATTTTTCTACCGGTTTTGTTATTTTTCTACCAGTTTTGTTATTATTGGGCACTTTACCCGGAATTGTTAAAAAAATAATAATATTTTAGGTAGAAATAATAATATTTTAGATAATTTTTATCGATTTTATTAAAAAAATAATAACAAAACCAGTAACATATTTCTTTAATCGTATTTTAACTTTCCTAAGAATATATAACAACTTTTTTTTAGGGTTGTTGGCACTCTCTATGGTTGAGATCATTTTTTTTTGTTTCGTAGCGGTCATGATTTTAGCCTGGGTTGTTTAACATTGGTTCTCTTTCATTTTATTTTTTAAATTTATTTAATAAGAATAAATATGTATATATTTTCTTTATTTTGTGGTATGTTTTTTATCTTATTTCTCGATCGTTTGATCGTTCTTTTTATTTTATATTTTTCAGGATAGATTCGACGACGTCACGATTGATCAAGATGACGCTTATTTATAATCATGTTGATATTTTCTGTTTTGGACTCTCATATTAAATTTAAATATGTGATATTTTGAGTTCGTAGATAATTTCTCACAATGTTAGACTCTAATTTATGGTTATCGGTGACTTTTTATAGCTTAACCGCATTTGTGATTCTTTCGTCGATGAGGTCATATTTATTCATATCTATTTTTTGTTCAGATCTTTTGGTTGAATTTTTAACCTTTTTCATATATAGTCATAGTGTACTCTAAAGTGACTAGTTTATTGTGTCAATTAATTTTTCCCTATATGATCCTTGTGTACTTTAAAGTGACTAGTTTTTTTTTTGTTAATATTATAGGAAAATATCCAAATTATCTATTTAATTTACGATTGAAGACATAAATTTTTATTAATTTTTTGGTATATAAAAATTGAGGTCAATGGTGACTACCCCAATACAGGGCCAGGCATACATAAAACCCAATTGAGATTTACATATGACTTTACAGATTGTCCACTAAGAGTGACAGTGATGAAATTCAAACTTGATCTTACAAACTTAAAATCATGAATCTCAACTACTTATGCCAACGAGTGACGGTGATGAAATTCAAACTTGATCTTACAAACTTAAAATCCTGAATCTCAACTACTTATGGCAACACTCGTTGGCGTATAAATTTTTATTATAATTTTAAATATTTTCACATTTTTAATAAGATAACTTCTATTAAAAAGTATATAACGGTTTTCCAAGTGGAAAAGAATGGTAATCTTTGTTGGATTTCGTCAAAACCATTTTAATTTTAATAAATAAAGTGGAAGAAAGGCTAACCCAACAGTAGCTTATGCTTTTATTCAACTTTTAACCTACTCATTTATGTTATATGTGTTGTCATTCAAAAAGTTATTAACTTTTTTTGTATCTTATTTTAAATTTTGATCCTTTTTACCAGCAATTTGATATTGGAAAATAAAAAGGATATATATATAATTTTACCTGACATTTTGTTCTTTCCACTTGTTTGATTCTCTCAGTTATACCAAATTCACATCATATTAATTTTGAGCGACAATTAGCTGCCCACTTTAACTATTAGGAACCTTCATCCTGAGAAAAAGTATTGTAGAGACACTAATAAAATTACAACGAAAAGTTAAAAATTATTTAATGTATTAATAATATTTTTTATTTCTTTAAATTATTTTAAGTTGTCATGATTTATTTTTATTTGATATAATACTAATAGTTATTTTTATATATAAATCTTTTTAATTTGTTATTATGTATATTTTTATTTAAAAATATTTGTTGGACACGAATTAAACAATCTCAATAGTTATTTGATTGTTTTTATCTTTTTGAGATTTCATATTCGAGTACAATATATATATTGTCAAATGATTAAAAAATACCTCAGCTTTTCATTTGGTTTCTTATCTCACAATTAAATCCTACCTCAAATTTTAGGCAATATTTTACATCTAAACTTAATTACTTTTAACTTTATAAACAGTATTTAATAAATTACATATCTGCAATTTTTATTCTAAAAGCTAACTTCTTTCTTTTAAAAATCACATTTTGTAATAACTCCAATATTGATTTTTATTTATTTTGGGATAATCATGGGTCTTGTAATGATTTCTAACTTGAGATATTTTATGGAGTAATAAAGGCTAAATATAGGAATAGAAAAATAGACCTTATGACCCACATAGCCTACGGAGGTGAAGCAAAAGTTGGAATTGAGGCAAATATCAAAATGGTAATTGAACGTTTAAAGTCAATTAGTTAAAATTATTTAAAACGGATATTATTTGTAATGAATTTAGCTTAATAATAAAAAAAGAAAAGAAAAGGAGGGTAACAATTAAAGGTCCATTGAGGAACGGCGTGCGCAACAATATTAGCATCTTTGCTTATGAAAGCAAGTATAATCTTGGGATGCAAAGTGAGAAGTCTTCGAGATTCCAACTGTTTTTAGTACTAGGGGTGTTCAAAATTTGGCTTTAACTGAATTAATCGATCGAATTGAATTAGTTCGATTAATTCGATCGGTACTGAATTAGTTCGGTCGGGTAACGGTTAAGGATTTTTTTAGAATTCGGTTAACGGTTAATTCGGTTCGAAATCGGTGAATTAACCAAATTAACATTTAAATATAATGGTAAAGTATAGTAATGGTCACTAAACTTTTCTAATGCTTTCATTTAGGTCCCTCAACTTTTAAAACTTGCAATACAGTCCCCAAACATTTAGTTCATTTGCAATATGGTCCCCTAACAGTTACATCAGAGACCATATTGCAAACAACTAAATTTTGGGGGCCCATATTGCAAACAGACTAAATGTTTGGGGACTGTATTGCAAGTTTTAAAAGTTGAAGGACCTAAATGAAAGCTTTAGAAAAATTCAATGACCATTACTATACTTTACCCTTAATTTTATTATTTGATCTGAGTTTGAGAAAGTTTTATTTATCTTAAAATATTATTCGAGTTTTGAGATAAATTCACACCCGCCTTTAATTGATTAAATATGTGAAGAGAGTAATACAGTATTTTTCACTATAAATCTAACCTCAACCTTAAAAAAATTCAACCAATTTAAATTTGATTTAAAAAAAATCCAATTCTATAAAATCAGATTAAATTCATCGAGTTTATAGATTAAATGCTCATTCATATGTATAACAATGTTATTAAAATGTCAAATATTAATTTAAAATATTAATATTTTAAAATCATCCGTACAAATGAAAAACTTAGTTTAGAGTTAATAATGTAAATGAAAAAAATTCATAACATTTTTAAACCTTGAATGTTAAATTAATAAAATATAAATCTTAATTTTTTAATATAAGGGTAAAGTAAAGTAATGGTCACTGAACTTTTCTAAAACTTTCATTTAGGTCCCAACTTTTAAAACTTGCAATACAATCCCCAAATATTTAGTCCGTTTACAATATGGGCTCCCAACATTTACGTCGGGGACCATGTTACAAACGGACTAAATGTTGGGGGACTGTATTGTAAGTTTTAAAAGTTAGGGACCTAATTGAAAGCTTTAGAAAAGTTCAGTAACCATTGCTATACTTTACCCTAAATATAATTATATTAAGATACTTAATCGACCCATTCCATTTAAAACCCATTTAAAACCCAAATCAATATTAATTAATTAAAATGAGTTCAAAACTAAATGCAAAAATATTTGAATCAAATTAATTAGATATTATTTAAATTAATTGTAAATTATTTTTTAATTAAAAAATATTAAATTCTAAAATTCTAAAGAATTTTAGTTAATTAAAAAATTAACCGAATTAACCTAAATTTATTCGGTTCGATTAATAATAATAATAAAAAAGTTTGGTTCAGTTAATTCAGTTAAGGATATTTCGGTTCGGTCGACCATCGTTTTAACCAAATGAACTCCCCTAGGCTAAACAAATGTCTTCAATAAATGCTCCAGCCTCTACCATTTTAGTGAAAAGGTTATATTTCAATCTATAAGCATGACCACCAACTTACTAGACCATGATAAGTGAAAATAAACAATTAATATTAATATTTTATTTTTTAAAAATATTTTAAAAAATATTAAACTGATTTATATTTTATATTCATATTAGGATCCATTAATACATTGTAGGCTTCTTTAGTTTTACACAGATCTATAATTGTTAGATGAGTGAAAATATATGACTAATATTAACTCTTTGTTTTTTTCCAGTAGATACATTCTCATTTCCTACTGTTAATCTCAGACGTATTTTTTATTTATCCAACGATCCTAAATCTATATAAAATTAAAAAGTTTTATATAGTGTGATGGGATCCTATGCCTTTATATTCTAATAGTACTTCTTATTTCCATTCTTTTTACTTTTACAAATTCTTATTTAAAACTACTAGCAAAATTAAATATTTTTTCGGTTATATTATAAATAGTTAAAATATGTATTTTGTTTTTCTTCTGGTATTTCTTATTTTTTTGTTTTTATCTATGAATAAATATAGAAAAAGAAAATTAAATAAAAAATTATATTAGTTAGTATATCTTTTATTTGTACTAATTTAATTATAAAAAATAAAAGTTAAAAATATTTTTATATTAACTAAATTTAAAAATAATTAAAACATAAATTATTACTTTTATAGAAATAATAATAAAAGAGAAATGAAGTATAAAACTATAGCAATAAGAAAAAGGCTAAACAACATCATTAGTCACTAGACTTTAGATTATATATTGATTTTAGCATTAAACTTTAAAACACTTCAATGTAAGCATTAAATTTTGGTTTACGTTTCAATTAGGGCACTGGGTTATTAAACCATTAACAATTGGATGATGTGGGAATGAGCATTCGATCATGTCGAGTAAAAAAAATTCAAGTTATTCGAGTTGACGAGTCGTATTTTACAACTTGAACTTAACTTGAAATTTTTTTGAGTCGAGTCGAGTTTAAGAAATTCGACTCGAGTTATTCGAGCCGAGTTGTTCGAGTTTCTATACTAATTTTATTATAATTGTTTATAGTACTATGGAAATGATTTCTTCTGATTTTTTACTCTATCTAACCATAATATATATATATATATATATTAAGAAATATATTCATAATGTTATTTAATATATAAAATACAATCTAAAATTATGAAATATATTCATAATAGTATATTTTAAAGAAAGTATTTTGAGGGTAAAATGTTGATGAGAGTATAAATGAGTCAAGGAATTAATTTAAAGAAAGAATTTGCAAACAATTGTAGTCAAAAAACCAAATTGAGTAAAATGCAAAGTTAAGGACTAAATAAAAGAGAGTACATCTTTAGTAAAATAAAATAACAATTAAAGTCACATAGGTATTCTATTGTGTTATATGAGCATGTGGTTCAAATTTGGTAAAAAAGGGACTTAAAATAACTCACAAATTGAAGGAATAAGAAGATTATGAAAAATTGAAGGACTAAATTGAAAAATATAAAATTGTTATAAAAAATAGGAATTGAAAGTAAAAATTTATTCCAATATGGTTTAGGAGCATGTGGCTCAAATTTGGTAAAAATTGGACTTAAAATAAATGACGAATCGAAGAAATACCAAAATTTGAAAACTTGAAGGACTAAATTGAAAAATAAAAATTTGTTATCAAAAAGATGAATTGGAAGTACACATGTATTCTACTATGTTTTAGGAGTGTGTGTTTCAAATTTGGTAAAAAATGGACTTAAAATGAAGGAGGAATTAAAGAAATAATGAAATCAGGGATTAAATCGTAAAACTATCAGAATACTTGGTCAAATTTCCGGTTTTTTGAGTAACTAAAAAATTCTCAAAATTTCAACTCGACTCGAATTCGAAAAATGAATTTATAATTCGATTTGATTTGAATAACTCAAATAACTTGACTAGAATAACTCGAAATTGAAAAAAATCGATTTTTCGAGTCGAGTCGAATTTTGTTCACCTTAATGGGAAGTTTGATGTTGATATGGAAGCTAACATGTGTTAATGTGGAAGTTAAAAAATATCCTACTTAGCATCTTGTTAACCAAAATTAATATTTTTTCACCAATTTTAAGTCGTAATTAGAAACCATCATTCTCTGGTGTCTTTTACTATCACTCTAAACACCGATGAACTTGTTTCATTATCTTCTATCACTTTATCAATTTTAATTTTTTCTCAAAACCTCTTTAAGACTCATAAAATTAAGCACATTTTTTACTTTTTGGGTTTAGGAGATTTCTTGAATTTAAGGGATTTTTTTGGAAACTCTAAATGGTGATATAAATATTCTTTTGAGAATATGAACAACATAACTAGAAAGTCTTATCAGATGATCATCGGAGGATATTAAATCATTAGAACAACAAATATCTAGATGAAATTGAGTGGATTTTTTTGGAAAATCAATTTAAGAGAAATAAATATGAGCAAATTACGAACATTTTAGTACTGATCTTTTCGTGAATATCGACCGATGATGAGTGATGATTAACTGACATTGATAAATGAAGGAGTTGTCATTATCTTACAAAAATAATAAACAACCATGTCATCACGTTGTTAACAATTTAACGACACATACCCAAATTGAAATGTAAAAAAATTAAATTTTAAAATTAAAACAATAAAAAATCATTGCTAAAATCAATGCACAAGTTAAAATTAGAGACTAATAATATAATTTACCCTTAAAAATATTTTTAAAAAGAATAACACATATTAGTTAAATGAGGAAGCGTAGGGGTGTTAAAAAATATTCAACTCAAACTGTCTAACCCATTGACCCACTGATTCAGTAAAAAGATACTAGATATTGTTTTTGAAAATACCCAAAGTTGTAGGTGGAGTATCCGACTTCCTATTTTTCTCAGGTTTCCAAATTGGGCCCAAGTTAAAAATTCCTTTAACCAAGTTCTCATCGACTCTATACCTGGTTCCCTTTTTTAATTTAATTTTTTATATTATTTTAATAAAACAAAATATCCATTTTCATTTCATTGTTCAACCCAAAGCTAGATGGCCAACATTGCCCCTAATTCTCAACCACAAATTGCAAATTTGTAATTTTTAATTCATCGTGTAGATACCCAATTTTATCTGGTGTTCATTGGTGGATATACAAACTTGGAAATATGTTAAATGATGAATTTACAAATCTCTAATTGCTTCGAAGGAGAGATTCTCAAAATCGATCATATGACATGTACATTTAAGACCCAAATTATACACAACGAACCACAATTACCAAAACTCAATACTCATTAATTAACCCATTTTTGTAACACCCCAAATTTTGATTTATTAATTTTGGGTTAACCCAAGAGGGTTTTGAATAAACCCATTAGTCTTGTAGGAAGCCTTGGTCCAAGTCTGTATTGGGTTGAGCATAAGTTGAGCTCAAATAGAGACAAAAATGATATTTTTGAATTGAGATCAAAGGAGGAGGGACGTAAGAGTTAGTTACCTAATTTATTATTTCAAAGGCTGAAAACCCATTAATTTGAGGTGATATAACGACCATGAAAGGGGGGAGGGGTAAAATCTGGCCTTTTGCTATATCTTTTTCCTCACCCAAACTTATCTTCTTCTCCATTCAAACTTTATTTTTTTCTCCTCGGTGACTTGAATAAAGGTGAGAACTTTATTGGCCTACATCCCTAGTCCATATTAGTAAAAGTAAAATGTGGAATCTTCACCCATAGAGCTTCCAATCAAGCTCACTTTCTCCTTAGTTTGCCATGTTAGCCATAATTAGCGGTCTAGAGGTTCGTTTTTGGAAGTTTGAACCTTATGAAACCTTCTTAACTTCTACTAAGTCCTTTAGTGAGTTTGTAACTCATTTCCTTGACTCTTGTCTAGTGAAAGAGGTTGGAGAAAGCTACAAGAACAAAGGCAATGAGAAGCTTGTGCTTGGTTCAGTTTGGTTGTTCTTTAGCAACAAAGGACCAAGATAACACACTACTAACTTACCTATACATGTCCAAACCTATCTATATATAACATGTCTCATCAACCTCAAAATTTCAAAAAAAAAAAAAAACCCCTTAAGGTCGGATCGGGATCCATCGGGTTCGGATATTTTGACCATCACTACTTAGAATTAGGTTTAAGACATAAAATACAAAGTTGATCTCCTTTTAATTCTCTTTCATTTGGTACCAATAATTCACGGTTTCTTTGTATTATATGATTGGGAAGTAAGAGACATGTTTTATGGTTTGATGGTGATTCACGAGATTTAAAGTTTGAATATGATGAATTGGGTGTTGTTTTACCATTTCCATATTTGAATAAGTGATGAAAATTTATTTAGAAATGGAAGAAAAAGTTTTGGCTAAGTAGGATTTTTCATGGATTTTTTGGAATTAATGATTTTATATGAAGAATAAATGGTCCTTAAGCTTAGATATGACGTTTGGAAAAATAAATTCATGCTTGAATGCATAGGTGACCGAATTGACAACCTTGCAAAGTTAGGGTTTATATGTAAATATTATTTTGACGATAGAAATGACTAGAAAATGATGTTACATTCTTGAATGGATTGTTTGAAGCTTGAATCTTATGGTGATGTTTAAGTGACTAATTCGACTACAAAAAAAAAAAATAAGAGAAAACTTTTATGAAAATTTTATTTGAAGGGTTTAGGTAGTTTATTATCATCATTAAAGGTTCATTTTGATAGTTAGAGTATGAAATTGAAGTTGATATATGGAATGTCCTTCACTTGGACTTTAAAATATTAGAGGAAAGAAAGTAGAGTTCTTATGGAATTATAAAAGTTAAGGTTTCATGGAAATATAAGAAACCTTATGTCAATCAAGCATTGAGAAAAATTTTCAATAAAAAAGTCTTCTTTCTTTTTATGTGCATGGTTTGAATAAATTACTAACACGTACTTTGAATTGTATGTATTATATAATAGTCTATATATAGAATCCGAATAAAGTCGGGATCAAAGCAAGTTTAGAGGCAAGAAAAGAAAATCAAGAATTAAAGTTTACTTTCTACTCCAAGTTATTTTGGCAAGGTAGTAAAGGTGAGTACATTCCTTGTAGTTCATATTTATTAAATATTTACGTTTAGGAAGAATTACAATTCTACCTATATGGCAACGTTAAGTTGGTAAGTTATATTATATATATCTTATATAAGTAAAGTATATGTTTGAATACATAATGCGAGTATGAAAAGCTCTATTATGGTAAATGTGGATTTTATTATTGAGTATTAATGTGATATATTCATAGGTAAATTGATATTAAATTTACAAGTTATTGAACTTACAAGTTATTAAATGTTATTGGAAACATTAAATTGATAAGTTATATGTGTGCACAAGTATGTTGTAT
The DNA here is from genome assembly GCF_006381635.1 of Hibiscus syriacus. Classification (NCBI taxonomy): domain Eukaryota; kingdom Viridiplantae; phylum Streptophyta; class Magnoliopsida; order Malvales; family Malvaceae; genus Hibiscus; species Hibiscus syriacus. Next base: position 726,955 of record NW_024063289.1, on the reverse strand, counting down.
GAGAGCCTTAGATATAATGATATATGTTAGGATTTTCATTGCTCTATCGATCAACCAAAAAAGTGCTAAGAGAGAGTGAATTGATCAATTGAAAATTTTAGGAAATGGAGAGAAAGGATGGAAAATTTTGTAGAAGTATTTAGAGTGGTTCAACTTCCTCAATGCACCCTACATCCACTACCTTAGCTCCACACTAAGGATTTCTAACAATTCCATAATTTGTTCTTTCTTTTTCCATGCTCAAGAGTAACCTTTTACAAATCCCTAGTTTTCAATGGCTAAACTATAACCAAACCCCTTTATAAAAGGATAAAAGATTGTAAACAAGAAAACCTCTCAAGGTGGGTGTTTACACAACTAACTCACTAAAACACACAATGTACAAGAGAAAAGGAAAAATAAGATTGAAAGAGCTTTTCTCTTGATATGGATTGCTTGGATAGGAGTTGTAACCTTCTTCAAGTATCCTTAACTTGTTTTTATATGTTGAAATATGTTTGTGACCGTTTCTAACCATTGGTGATGTTTTGGACCTGTTGGGGATCAATTATAGTCGTTAGCTATAGTAAAAAACAACATTTATTACCAAAGGATCAATCCTTTTGTGAAAGGGATTGATCATTTTTTAAATAATTCGACCGTTACAAGAAAATGATTGATCATTTAGGGGAAGGGATTGATCCTTTTCATCAAGGGGTTGACCGTTTCCTTGAGGGATCGATCCAAAACTTACTCGAATCCAAGGAAATTTTTTTTTCAAGGGGATCGATCCTTTGGACAAAGGGATCAACCTTTTTTTCTAAGAGATCGATCCTTTGAGCTAAAAATGCTTGGAAACTTGACTTTAAAGAGTGAAAACGATCGAGTATGTTTTTGAAAAGGTTGGACTAAGTTGGAAATCATTTAAAACATATTTTTCAAGTTAATTTGGACTTTGAGTTATTTTTGAATCATTTGAACAAATTCAATTAATTTCAAAAACATTTTGCCCGTATTTTTTATATGAAAATAAAGGTTCAACAATATTTTCTTTTTGATATAACAAAACATTTGAAAATAATTTTTGACAAAAGCACCCCCTTAATAAAACATTTCATGAAAAAGAGACATATTTTGGAAAATATTATGCTTCATGTTTTTCATTCTTGAAATTGAATTTTTCAAACCTATACTTTTCCAAGCTTATACTTCTTCCCCTTTTTGTTATATAAAAAATAATTCAAACATTTAGGTTCAAAAATAAAAATGGAGAGTAATAGAAATTTTAACATAAAATCAATTGAAAAAAATTAAAGCTCCCCTTCAACAAATGCATTCCAAAAAAGAATTTAACTTTTAAAAAAATTTGACACTTAAAAACTATTAAATTTCAACAAAGATAAACAAATATGTTAGTAGCACATGAAATTCAATAAATCTAAGTCTATTCTACTTTATGCAATATTAACATGAAACATTAAAGTTCATACGCATAAAGCTTTAAAAAATGTTATGCATCTGAAAAATGGATATCAATTGTTAGAGAGATATCATTTTCAATAAAAAAGCATATGTACAATCAATTAAATTTTAAGTTAAAAAAATAGAAGTTTGTAAAAACATTAAAAACAAATTTGACCAAGAGTCATTATGATGAACAAAAATTTATGAAAAATCATTAAAATTTTTAAATGTTCACCATAACACATTTTAACTTACATGAGATAGAAAAAACATATAATCATTTATGCTCAAAACTCATATACGCATAAAACAAAATAGGCAACCAATTATTCAAAATAAAAAACATTAAGCTTAGAGATTACCCATTCCCATCTTGTGTGGCAAGGGGATTTGAATGCCTTCACTTTTGTCACCATTGCTCCCACACACCTACAAGTGACATTTATTTGGATTTTGTTATCCAAATTACTTTGGATCCTTGATTTCGCCCCTTGTTCCATTAGGAACGCATACTTATCCAATTTTAAAATTTATTCTAAGTTTTAAAGGACAAGTATGTTCCACGTGACCATGGAAATGGAAATGCAACATTTTGCCATTTTTAAACATGATGAATTGTTTTGAAAAATTATTTCAATTTCTTTTGTTAAAAATTTAAGTTTAAATTTCAAATCAAGATTTTCTTTTTCTAAATCATTAAATTTGATTTTTGAAACTCAAAATCATTTTTCAAAATCTAATTTTTCTTTCCAAAGAAAATCATTTTTAAATTTAAATTTTGAAATCAGTTTCTTATATTTAGAGTTCATGGTCTCAAATTTCAAATATAATTCATCATAGGCATCTTGAAACTCTATAAAATAATAAGAATTTAATGCAATATAGAGAGAAGTTATCATTCTTCGATGGCCATGAGACATAGGTTGACTACTTCATCTTCATTATTAAAGTTCTCTTCATCACTCCAAGAAGCCAAAAATGTCTTCTTTTTGCTTGATCCCTTCTTCTTTAGATGAGGAAATTCATATTTGACATGTCATGTTCTTTGGCACTCAAATCACATCGGGTGAACATTTTTCTTACTCGATTAATTCTTTTTACCTTTTTACGATGTCATGAATCATTTGATCTTTTGAAGAGCTTGGACATCTATTCATATTCATCCACCTCTTTGCTTGAGTCTTGATTACTCTCATTGGTGGATTTGAAGTTATTTCCCACATCATTCTTTTCCTTGTTCTTATCTTGTAACATTTCCGTCTTGTGTACGACCTCAATCACGAGTCAGAGATGTCACTTGTTTTTTAAAATATTTTCTGTAGCACATCTTTCCCTGTATCCATCCCCGAAATAAGTCAAATATGTCACAAAATATTTATAGACAATCTACATTTGAAAACTGGTAAAATTTAGTTTCTTTAGAAATCAGGAAATTTAACATAAATAATTTAATTGAGTAAAATTGAAAAGTAATATTTAAAAAATATTACAAACTCTTTTTACACGTATACATGCCAACTAGAAATCCAAAACAACAGTAGGATGTCATCACTGATACTAGTAAGTAGTCTTCAATGATCGATGCCAAGCTCAGCTCCTTACTCCATTTGCTTTATTATACCTATGCATGAAAATCATCACATGCTAAGTATACACTTAGTGAGGAAATTTAATAACCATATATAACAAAATAAGGCATATCAACATATGAAATATCATAATAACCAAAGTACCATATATATATAAATGTGAACTTGTAAAGCAAACTTATTAAATTCATTTTTATCATCATAATGTATAACATCGACATTTCATTTATAAGGCATATTATGCCAACCAAGTATTCAATATGACAAGTGCTTTCATTGAAAACACATAATCTGCACCTGCCATATTTATTCAGTTCATAGTATGTACTTATTTATAATCAAGTCCTATAACCTGGGCTTATCACATATTCCAATCATAGCCCAATGTATATCAAATGAGAATGCACGATACATGACTTAGACGAGTGTGCACAATATGTAGTCAAACTATCTCATAGATCATCTGCACGTTAAGTGCTAACCAGGAGAATAGGTACTGTAGAACACATCATCTATATACTAATATTCAGGATGGTAGTTCACATGTCGAAGCATCATAAACACCATAATTGCACATATAGTGCCAGAAGTACACGAATGTACTAATAAATGAATACTCAAAGGTACTAATACATGAGTGCACGTATGCACTTATACATGAGAGCACATAAGTATACATAGGTAATAATATAGGAATGCACAATTGCACTATTGTTGGAGTGCAACAAGGCACTAAAATAGGGTCCAACAAATGCAATAATACTGGAGTACACAAAGGTACTAAACAAGATCGAGCGATAAATACTCCACTTCGTACATGCTAATTGTACCAAAGACTCTCAATGCAAATACAATGGGCGTTTATGTTATAATCATATACCACTCATTTATTAGGATTATCCGTAGATGCTAACATATCAAAATATATATAAAAGTGCATTAGGCAGTTTATACCCTAAATAACCCATTTTCACATATCATAGGTATATCATGGAACATCACTTATCACTTTCCTTTTTGACATATGAACATCATATTTCATCACGTGATAAATATCACGATTATCAATCCAAGATAATGGAGTTGGCTCATTTCAAACATTTACAATAACATATAACATAAGAGTAGCATAAAAAGCATAATTTACGACAAACTTCAAATTTTGCCAGTTTGTGCTACCCTCAAAGAAATATTATTCTGTATTAATCTACATGCTTAAAAATTATTTTTTTATACCAATGGAAACTAGACTCGAATAAAAATGTAACAATATAAGACATTTCTTCTAGTTCCATTTGTACAATCTATGGTGAATTTTCAAAGCTGACTTACAGAAGCTATTTTGAGCATAATATGCTGTATTGCTTTCATACCCATCCTCAATTAGAAATTAATATATTTTAGCATACTCCTCAAAATCAGTATCTGTGATATACGAATCCAATGGTATAAAAATATCCTCTAATAATTTTTGTATAATTTATGTTGATTTTCTAAACTTACTGTTTAGATCACAATTTAGGCATATTTCACTAATTTTCATCCTTAGCTTATTCCATAATTCTATTAGCTTACAAAATGAGCATATATGCATACAACACAAATCACATATCATTAGGAGTTACTTCTTGCCATATTAACTCTGTCACTTTCTCATCGCAAGCTAATGTTTACTCGATAACATAAGTACAAACTAAATATGCACTCACATGTTGTCCTTAGCTTGCAAACTTCCTTAGGAATTAACATTCATCCTTAAGCTTCTCCTTAGATTTAATATTGCTTGATCTTTATTTCAATCATAATCTTGTGAAGCTCATGTCCATGGCTGATTTTCAAGAAGAATTGTCATGAAATTTCTAGTTAATTTTATGTTAATTTGTCATTTATTAAGCTTAAATGAATTTAAAATTCATTTAATGAGAAATGTCAATTTTACCATTAATGAAACTTGATAATTACATCCATACCTTGATACATACCAATTATCATATTCCAAAGTAAAAGAAGAACAAATTATTTTACCCTTTACAACTTTACCCATGCACTTTTCCAAAAATTTCAATCTTGCTTCATCCAACTATCCAAAATGAACATTGAAACTAATTTTCAAATCCAATGCTCTATATTATTTTCCATTATTTTAAAATATGGAAATAAATATTTCCAAACTTAATTTATTACCCTTCACATTTTCTCAAAATTTCTAGTCGATCAGATTTACCAAATTTTTACCGGACTTTAACACTTTATAGCTTTTAATATAAATTTCGGATAAAAAATCTAAATCCTATGAAAACGTCATTTTTGGGGGTGAACTATTCATTTACGGGGAAAGAATACCTAACTTTTGAAAATTACTCTTTGGTCCCTAAAATTTTCTTAACTTTATACTTTGCCTACTAAACTTTCAAAATTACATTTTAGTAACGAACAAAAATTTTTGGGTGTTACATTTCGTATTCGAAAACCAGTAAAATTTTGTTTCTTTATATAACACGATTTAATAATAAAACATATAAACTATATAAAACATTATTTGACTACTAACATATAAAATACCATTTATGTCTTTCACATAGTAGTTTAAATTCACTTATAAATATAATACTACAAACCATATTTCAACTATTCCTACTAGAACATCATAACATAAGTAAGTACATGCCAACTAGTAATATCAAAAGAACATCTAGAGATGTCATACTGTTATTAACGAGGCAACCTTCGACAGATGATATCAGCTACACTCTTCACTTTGAACATTCTCTATTACCTACGTGTGAAACAATCACAAGATAAGTATTCACTTAGTGAGGCATTATAACAAACCAAGGTCAGATAAAATATAAACAACTTAATAAAATCAAAAGAGTATAATATTCAATATGAGTACTAAAAATCCATTCGCAACCCAATGTATAAAGGATTAGAATGCAAGGTACGTAAACCTCAATGAGTGTATATAACATGCACCTAAGTGCTCAGCAGGAGTATAAGTACTATAGTACACAACAACACTATACTGATAAATCATGATGGTGATTCACAACGTCTAAACATTAAGACACCACGACTTCAAACACATAGTGCAAAGAGTACACAAATGTACTAATACATGAATGATGCACTAAACAGGAATGATCGATAACCACTCTACTCAAGGTATGTCAAGTGCACCTATAACTCTAAACGTACATACAACAAGCTTTTATATTCGAATCGCATATTAAACATTTATTCAGCACCATCAAAAGATGTTAAAATGTTAGGGAAGTTTATACTCTAAAACCATTCATAAAATCATTTTCATAAAACTTTATGAAAATATACATAATACGATTATAAACTCATCTTTTCAAAATCACTCAAGGTTGACTCATCGTCAGTTTTCCTCATATCATAGACATTTATAATGAAAACAATGCACTTACCTGGTATGCCTCACTATTAAGCCTTACCATCAATATCCACTTACTCTTGTACTTTTTTTCTTGCCTTTAGATTTGGTTGTATCACGAGTTTGATCACGATCTACACGAGTACCAATATATAACACATACAAATATAAAATACATGTTAGTATTCTTTCTAACATTTTATACACATAAATAATACCAAAAGTGCTACTACTATTTATGAATTCTTTTATAATTCATCTTAACCTTTCTTTTTTATTAAAATGGTCCATTGCCATTGTTCTTCAATTCAAATATCAATCAACTTAATTAAATTTCCAGCATTTAATTTCCATCCCAATACCTCAGTAATTTCACTATTACCACTTAAATATCTAACTTTTCCAATATTGGTCCTCAAATTTTGCCAACTTTCTAAAATGGCCTAATTTCACATTCTAATATAAATTCAACCTTCTAACATTAAACTCCAACTTTCTACATTATCTATTTCATAATTTCACATCAAACCCTTATTTTTTATTATCGAATAGGTCCCCCAAATTTCACAAAATTACAAGTTGGTCCAATCAACGTACTAAAGCTTGTAGAATCCTTTCTACATCATTTGTAACCCTTACAAAATGTTTCCATAATTTTATAACCCTTTAACCCCATGGCCGAATACTTTAAGGTAGGATTTCAGAGGTTTCCAATTTGATTCAAGCATGAAATCAACTCTATTCAACATTTCAAAGCTTTCACAACTAAACCCTAATATAATTTAATCAAACACAAACATTCCCAAATCCTAGGTTCATGTCGAATACAATAGAAGCATTTCTTAATGGTTTTAATCATCAAACAAGCTTTGAAATGATTGTACAATATCAATAACCTCAAAATCCATTATCAATTTAGAAAACCCTAAAATATTCTTCATCCACCAAATATAGGAACTAAGCATTTCAAGCAATATCAACATGCATAATTGGTACCAAATGATAGAGCTCTTCGAATAGATCAATTTCCTATTTCACGTTTTAATCCAAAAACCTAAGAAAACTTCTAAAAATGAAAATAAATTTTCTCTTACCTAGGGTTGGACTCACGACTAAATTTTGAAGATGAGAAAAGTCTCATGAATTTTCTAGTTAATTTGTCATTTATTAAGCTTAAATGAATTTAAAATTTATTTAATAAGAAATGACAATTTCACCCTTAATGAACCTTGAAAATTACAGCCATACCAAAGAAATTTTAATTATTATCTTTCAAAGTCAAAGATGAACAAATTATTTTAGCCATTACAACTTTTCTCATTCATTTTTCCACAAATTTCAGTCTAGCCATTTTCATCCAACGATTCATACTGAACATGGAAACTAATTCTCAAATATAATTATCTATAATATTTTCCATTGTTTTAAAATGTGGAAATAATATTTTTAAGCTTAATGTATCACCCTTCAAAATTTCTCAAAATTTTGGTTTGACCAATTAATTGAATTTTTATCGAAGTTTAGCACTTTACAGGTTTTAACAAAATTTTGAATAAAAAATCTAATTCTCAAGAAAACTTCATTCTTGGGGTGGTGACTTTTCATATGGAATAAAATTTCTTTTTACACAAATTACTACTTTGGTCCCCAAACTTTTCCTAAATTTGTATTATAGCCACTAATTTTCAAAATTTATATTTTGATCTCTTACCAAAATTTGGGTATTACAATTCAATCCCGTAAGAAAAATTCATCCTTGAATTTTTAGTATGTACCTGGAGTAAAAAGATGCATATACTACTTTTTCATGTCCTATTCTCTTTCCCAGGTAGCTTTCTCAACTTTGTGATTCCGCCAAAGAACTTTGACTAGAGGGATCGTCTTGTTCTGTAGTTCTTTAACTCCTTGAGCTAGAATACTTATTGGTTCTTCTTCATAGGTCAAATATGGTAGAATTTCTACTTCTTTTGGGGTGATGACTTACGAAGGATCTGATCAATACTTCCTAAGTATCGACACATAAAAAACATTATGACTTTTGTCCATTTTCGAAGGCAATGCTAGCTGATAAACCACTGGTCCAACTGTTTTTAGAATCTCATAAGGTCCAATAAATATTAGACTTAGTTTTCCTTTGCATTGAATCCGCAATACTTTATTCTAATGATACTTTAAGAAACACTTTATCACCCTCTTTATATTCAATCTCTTTTCTCTTCAAGTCGACGTAAGATTTCTATCGATCAGAAGCTATCTTAAGATTGTTTTGGATAACTTTCCCTTTATCTTATACTTCTTTCATTAAATCAAGGCAACTAGATTCGGTCTTTCAACTTGAACCAGTTTACTGATGTTTGACATTTTCTCCCGTATAAGGCTTTATACGGAGCCATCTTGATGGTCGATTGATAGCTGTTGTTGTAGGTAAATTATGATAAAGGAAAATACTTTTCCCATAATCATTTGAATTCAATTACACATGCCGTTAGCATATCTTCCAAAATTTGAATAGTCCACTCGGACTGACTTCTACAGATGGAAACTATGCTGAAATTAAATCGTGTACCCAAGGCATTATGCAAAGACTTCTAAAACATTAAAGTTAACCTTGGATTTCTATCAGATATTATCGATACAGGAACTCCATGAAGCTGAACTATCAATTAAGTATTCTGTCCAAAGTAGAATGAAGTGAGTTATCTTGGTTAATCTGTCAACAATCTCCCAAATTGAATCTTCCTTATCGGGTATCAAGGGTAGTCCTGTAACAAAATCCATGGTAACTTATTCACTTTCCACTTAGGGATAGATATTGGTTGTAATAATCCTGAAGGTACTTGATGTTCAACTTTCACTTGTTGACATGTTAGGCCTTTTGCAACAAACTCAGTGATAACTCTTTTCATACTAGGCCACCAATACTGTAACACCCTAAACCCGATTGGTCCTAAAGTGCCACATTAGGTTACTGAGGCAACCCATGATTTACAAAACCTGTTCATTTTTTTTCAAACATGGTGAACGTATCATAATAAAAAACATAGACAACTGTTATAAAAATAATTTATAAAGCTAGAGATTTGTGACACAAACTTTAAAATCAAAATAATACAAACTTTGAGTTTAATAAAATTAACACATAAGTAAGATCTATGAATACATATGGCACTCAGCTATGGTATATTACTCTGAAAGAGATGCTAGAAGTCTTGCTGCGATGGTACTCAACAAACCGCTCATGCTACTAACCTACCAATGGAAAACATCCGAAGGCCAAGCTTACAAAGCTCAACAATATAATTGTTAATCTAGAGAGCATATGAATTTCATAAGCATAAGCATGCTGAAGATATGACACTAAGCAATAGGTACATGCATGATATAGATTGAATGGCAATTGCTAAAGGCTTAGCTATTCTATCCCTGAAGTAGGGGTCTTATGCATTCCTAAGACCTCGACTAAGGGCTTAGCCATGAGTACACCTCTAAAGGGTCTCTAACCCTACTGGTTCTATCTACTGCGCATTGTCAAAATGCTATACTGATGCTCATGTGCATTATCTAAATGCAACACTTACTCTTCTATACATTATCTGATTGCAATACTAACTCTTGTATGTATTATATGAATGCAATACAGTTACTACTATGAATCACACAAGCTGAGGTAGGTATCATGGTATGGCTAAGAAACTTCATCTTAGAGCTCAAACACCCCTCTAGCCTACTTAAGATACCCTTGAGTACCTAGGTAAAATCTGGAATAGCATCAGAAATGTACACCTGGTCCCTCAGATTTATGGGGTGAGATACAAAGCTACATAAGAATCATACACCCTACGAACTTACTCTGTTGAGTCTTGGGGCATATGCACCCAGTTGGCAAAAGAATTTCCCTGGCACTGACTAGTCTATACCAGGACATACTGACAAATAAAAAATCGCCCAAAAGTAACTAGGGTATCCTTACTATTTCTCGAGTGTCACACAAAGGCTAGTTTTATGGCATCCTAACTATTACTGTTTCTAGTTGTTATTGTTACTATTTTTAACTGTTACTATTACTGTTACTATTTTTAACTATTATTATTTTAGTTTCTAGCTATTATTTCACTTGTTCTCCATATAGAATGCTTAAAGGGTTTAATTAATCAGTTACTATTGATAATCTGTAATGATATGGTTATACGTTATTTAAGGGTACTTTAGTCATTATCTAACTTTGGGGAAATCTATATGCTATTTGAGATTTCACGACGATTATTGTGTTTACTATTTACTGATTTTGGTTTTAGTTAGCTTGATATCTAACTCGGGTTCATTTTTGGGCGGCGATACTCTATTCGTTATATAACACTTTCCCTCAAATTTAAGAAATAACTACATGTCTAACAATCTTAGTCATTCTTGCAGTTTATGACACTATTGTTTCATATATGATTGCTTGGTCATACCTCTCGACAGTACACCTTGTGCACTGATAATTCTTTCATAAATATCTATTACATGCTTACTAAAGATTCTTAGACGTATTACTCCTTCTATGGTTAAAGTGGTTGTAACCCATTCCTATGAGTGTCACGGGCCCCTTTGGCCAGTTATGTCCTTCACAGATTAATTCTTATCCTTACTGACCACTCCTAGCCCTTATGGATGTTAATCGAGTCTAATCAGATCACACAAGGAGGGTAGTATTGATACTCTAGCTATGGTATCGATACCCTAGGGTCAAGTATCAATACCCCTATGAGTATCAATACCAAAAATATAATTTTTTTTATGAAAATGGGGCCTCAGTATCGATACTGCTAACTTGAGTATTGATATTATAGGGACAATTCAATACTCATCCAGGCAGTATCGATACTTCCTCTGAAACCCTAATTTTAGCCCCAATTTAACAAGTATCGATAATGTTAATCCCAATATCGATACTTAAACCTTGAAACTATTATTTTAGGCTCATAAAACACCCAAAATCATCCTAAATTACTTGGTTTGGTTCTTAAATTTATTATGAAGCTTTAGTAAGTTGCTTAGTATCTTTAAGTGTCATAAAAACATTTCCTTAACCCCTGAAACGTGATTTAATCTTAAATCAAATTTAAACTATAATATGCTCAACTACACAAATCTTAGCAAATTCTTGAAATTTATGAAATCTTAATACTCCAAAGGATTAGAAATACACTACCTTGCTAATTGAATCCCGAAATAGAGCTCCCTTAGCTAGAAATAATCCTCCACCATGGCTTGGATGATAAAACCCCTATTTTTCTTATAGAATAAAATATAAGCTTGAATTTTTATAACTATGTTGCTAGGGGTTTAATTAGGACGAATTTTAATATAGAATAGGCTAAAAAATCTTACCTTTTCTATTGCTAGGAGAGGAAGAAGGAAATGAAAAAGAGGAGAAATGAAGAGAATGACAAGATGAAGAAATAAAATCATTCATATTTTTTGAAATGGGCTAATTACTTTGCTGGTCCCTCATCATCTTTCTACTATGAAAATTTCCTTTTTATGGCTAATTGGGCCCAAGTCCAAGCCAATTCAACCTAATGAATTAAATTATAAATTCTATGGTGTCTACTCACCTCTCGTGTAAAACTCGAAACTACTAGCCCAAAATTTGGGGTATTACAACTATCCTCTCCTTAAAAGAAATATATCCTCAAAATTTACCTAGGCTAAAAGCAACTTATTCTTTGGTCAAAACTGAGGAATCTCAAAGTTCTTAAACATTTTCAAATTTGATTCTCAAGGAATAAGTTCTTACAATATGATATGCTACTTGGTACTCGCAAAATCAATCTATGATTTTTTAAGGGCACTACCAGCGCTGAACTTTAAGCATAGACCTTCAAGAAGAACGAAGCTAAAGAATTCACATTCTTATTGTCTGATACTGTACGCTTGGAACGTTCCTCAAGGATGGAGATACTTCAATAATCACTGCTATCGCTGAATCTTTCTTTGAACAATCTTACATAATTGAGTTAATTCTATGCATAACCTGATAACCTATTTTTACTGCTGAACATAGGCAACTCGTCGTGTTATACCTTAAGATCTATGACGCTGACCAAAAATATCTCAACACTAACTACTGAAAATATGATGATAAAGCTCAACTTTCTAACGTCCAAATCTACACGTCTGCTGCGGAACTCTGATTTAATATTCATAAACAATACCTGACTGTTTCTTATTTACCTTGTGAATTATATACGCTTTACTCACCTGATCGAGAGTATAGTGTGCTCACAACTTCAGCCACTTATCGAACGAAACTAGCAACATCTAGCTTTCCCAGAGTACATGCCTCACAAAGTGGAGATCTATCACAATCACACTCTAACTATGGATTTTGAGACTATGAGTCTAATACCCACTAATGCTTACCCCTACTGAGCTATTCGATGACGGCTATCGTTAGTCATATGATGCTTAACAAACTTGATTTTCTTTAATTTAAAGAACCCAAAATCTATGATACTATGCATGCTGCGTACTGTTGGGTGTGACATATAGGTCGTGCTCATATACCACACGAAGACACCTCTGACGAGGCTTGGATCACTTAGCTGATTCACTAACTGTTCATGAAATAAGGCATCCAGATGATTTTTGAGGTTTCACTAGACCTCGAGACTCAAAACTCACTGTAACACCTACAGTACCTCTAGAATATGGTTTGAAATTCCGAAACTACTACATCGAAATATACACTAAGCTAACTTACACTTTGCGAGTAGTTGGGGCGTCTGTGCCCAGTTAGCAACTGAAGTGCCTTGGCACTTTCAGAGACATATTCTAAGATTTTTAACAACATTGTGATTTTATACTGACAACTGACAAGAGAAACTTGAGTACTCTCAACACTTTTATTGATATCTCTACCTCTAAGACTGAACGTGGGGTTTCTAGTTCTCTACGAGTCGATCACAGGAACCCTCTACTGATGATGCAAATATATACTTATAGCCTCTTATCTGAGGGTACCATCAGAAAGGTGCAATACCCCATATTTTTATTAGTGACCAAAATGTAAAATTTGAAAGTTTGGTGACCAAAGTATAAATTAGGAAAAGTTTAAGGACCAAAGTGATAATTTTCCAAAAAAGAATTTTTATTCAATAAATGAATCGTTCACCCCCAAGAATAAAGTTTTTATGGTAATCGTACTTCTGATGTGGAATTTGTGTTAAAAGCTAGAAATTGTTAAAGTTTGATAAAAATTCGATAAATCGAATCGAACAAAAATTTTGAGAAAATTTGAAGAATATTAAATTAAGCATAGATTTATTATTTTCATGTTTTAAAATGATAGAAAAAAATGTGGATCATTGGATTTGAGAATTGATTTCCATGTTCAATTTGGATCATTGGATGAAAATGACAATATTGAAGTTTTTGGAAAAGAGCATGGGCAAAGTTGTAAAGGGAAATTATTTTGTTCATCTTTGATTTTGGGAAGATAATAAGTGTTATGTGGCTTGGTATGGAGGTAATTATCAAGTTTCATTAATGGTAAAATTGTCATTTCCCATTAAATGAATTTTAAATTCATTTAAGCTTAATAAATGACAAATTAACATGAAATTAACTAGAAATTTCATGAAAATAAGGCCTTTTTCAAGCTCCATTTCATGCTTCTTCATACCCTAGGTAAAAGAAAATTTTATTTTTCATTTTGAAGTAATTTCCTTAGATTTTTGGATTATGACGTGAAATAGAAAATTGTTCTATTCGATGAGTTTTATCATTTAGTACCAATATTGCATGCTAATCTTGCTTGAGTTCAAATATCCCAAATTCTATGGTTTGTGTTCATATTAGGGTTTAAGGAGATGATGTTAGATTTTGAGGTTATTGATGTTGTAGAATCATTTCCAAGCTTGATTGATGATTAAAACCATCTATACATGCTAGTAGTAGGTTCGACCTAAACCTTAGTTTGGGGAAAGTTACATTTTGATGAACTTTAGGGGTTTGATTGTATAGGCTTTGAAATGTTAATTAGAGGTTGATTTCATGCTTGAATAAAGTGAGTATCATTGAATTTAAAACCCTTATATGGATCAACTTCAAGGAAAATATTGGGGAAAATTTTTGAAAAATTTCCCATGGCTTAGAAATGATATTTGGAAGGTTCTACAATCCTTAGAAAAATTGTCGGACCATTTAGTAATTTTCAAAGTTGGGGGACCTTTTTGATAATTTTGAAAAGTTATGAGTAAATGTATAATTACCCAATAGTTGATGTACATTGCTGGAATTTTATTTTAAAAGGCTGAAATTGATGTTAGAATTTGAAATTGGACTATTTTGGGAAGTTAGCGAAGTTTGAGCATCAGATGGTAAATATTGAGAAAGTTAGCGACTTAAGTAGTAATAATGGTATTGTTGAGGTATTGAGCTTGAAATTAAATGCTGGAATTTTATTTTAGTGGCTTAGAATGAAGAAATAATGGCAATGAATCATTATGAGTAAAAAGGAAAAATTAAGATGAATTCTAGAAGAATTCAAAATAGTAGTACTTTTGAGTATTATTATTGTGCTTAAAATGTTAGTAAGAATAATAACATGTATTTTATATTTGTATATGCTATGCATTGATGCTTGTATAAACCGTGATCAAACTCATGATACAAGCAAATCGAAAGGCAAGGAAAAAGTCCAAGAATAATCGGATATTGATAGTAAGGAATAATAGTGAGGCATACCAGGTGAGTGCATTTTATAATGAACTTATATGATATGAGGAATACTTGCGATGAATCAACCTCGAGTGTTTTACTAAGCATGTTTTTAACGCATTCTGAAATATTTTCATAAAGTTTTATGAATATGATTTTAATTGAAAATTTTAGGGTATGAACTGCCTTAAAACAAATGGATGTGTTTCACACTATTTAACGTTTATTAATATTTTGGAATAAATGTTTAATATGTGATTTGGATGTAATATCCTATTGTATGTACATTTAAAGTCATAGGTGCAATTTTAATACCTTGATTAAGGTGGTTATTGATTGATTTCGTTTAATGTATTATTGCGTTATTGTAGTAGTACATTTGTTGTACTATGGCACTAAAATTGGGTGCAACAAATGCATTAATACTGGAGTACGCAAATGTACTAATCAAGATTGAGCAATTAATACTCCACCTCATGACATGCGAATTGCACTAAAGGCTCTCAATGCACATACAATGGGTTTTTTTTGTTATAATCATATACCACTCATTTATCAGGAGTATTCGTAGATACTAACATATTAAAATATCATATAAAAGTGCATTAGGCAGTTTATACCCTACATAACCCATTTTCACAAATTATAGGTATATCATGGAACATCACTCATCACTTTCCTTTTTGACATATGAACATCATATTTCATCACGTGATAAATATCATGATTATCAAGCCAAAATAGTGGAGTTATTTTATTTCAAACATTTAAAATAACATATAACATAAGAGTATTATGTATTAATCTACATGCTTAAAAATTATTTTTTTTATATCGAATAAAAATCTAACAATATAAGACATTTCTTCTAGTTCCATTTCTACAATTTATGGTGAATTTTCAAAGCTGACTTACAGAAGCTATTTTGAGTAGAATATGTTGCCTTTCTTTCAGACCCATCGTCAATTAAAAATTAATATATTTTAGAATACTCCTCAAAATAAGTATCTATGATATACGAATCAAATCATTCTCTAATAATTTTTGTAGAATTTATGGTGATTTTCTGATCTTACTGTTTCGATCACAATTTAGGCAGATTTCACTAATTTGCATCCTTAGCTTATTCCATAATTCTATTAGCTTACCAAATGAGTATATGCATACAACACAAATAACATATCATTTAGGAGTCACTTTTTTCATAATAACTCCTTCAATGGCTCATCGCAAGCTGATGTTTGTTCGATAACATAAATACAAACTAAATCTGCAATCACACGTTTTCCTTAACTTGCAAACTTCCTTAGAAATTCACATTCATCCTTAAGCTTCTCCTTAGCTTTAATATTTCTTGATTTTTATTTCAATCATAATCTTGTGAAGCTCATGTCCATGGCTGATTTTCAAGAAGAATTGTCATGAAATTTCTAGTTAATTTCATGTTAATTTTTATTAAACTTAAATGAATTTAAAATTCATTTAATGGGAAATTACAATTTTTTGATTAATGAAACTTAATAATTACATCCATACCTTGGTACATAACAATTATCATCTTCCAAAGTAAAATATGAACAAATTTTTTTACGCTTTAAAACTTTACCCATACACTTTTCCAAAATTTTAAATCTTGCCATTTTCATCCAACGATCCAAAATGTACATGGAAATTAATTCTCAAATCCAATGCTCTATATTATTTTCCATCATTTTAAAATGTGTAAATAAATATTTCCAACCCTTAATTTTCCACCCTTCACATTTTCTCAAAATTTCTATTAGATTCGATTTACTGAATTTTTGTCAGACTTTAACACTTTATAGTTTTTAATACAAAATCCAGATCAAAAATATAATTTCTACTAAAATGCCATTCTGGGGGGTTGAACTATTCATTATAGGGACAAAATACCTAACTTTTGAAAATTACCCTTTGGTCCCTAAACTTTTCAAAATTTTATACTTTTGCTACTAAACTTTGAAAATTTATATTTTTGGTCACTATCTGAAATTTTGGGGTGTTACATTTCGAATTTGAATACCAGTAAAATTATTTTTCTTTAAATAACAAGATTTAATAATAAAACATATAAAATATATAAAATGTTATTTCACTACGAACATATAAAATACCATTTATGTCTATCACATAGTAGTTTAAGTTCACTTATAAATATAATACTACAAACCATATTTCAAATATTCCTACTAGAGCATCATAACATAAATAAGTACATGCCAACTAGTAGTATCAATGTCTAGTGATGTCATATTGTTATTGATGAGGCGACCCTTGACAGATGATATCAACTACACTCCTCACTCTGAATGTTCTCTATTACCTACGTGTGAAACAATCACACACTAAGTATTCACTTAATGAAGCATTATAACAAACCAAGGTCAGATAAAATATAAACAACTTAATAAAATCAAAAGAGTATAATAGTCAACCTGAGTACTAAAAATCCATTCACATCCTAATGTATGACACATGAGAATGCAAGGTGCATAAACCTCAATGAGTTTATATATCATGAACCTAAGTGCTCAGCAGGAGTATAGGTAGTATAGTACACAACAACACTATACTGATAAATCATGATGGTGATTCACAACGTCTAAACATTATGTCACCACGACTTCACACATATAGTGCCAAGAGTACACAATGTACTAATACATGAATGTAAGAATGCACTAAACAGGATCGATCGATAGCCACTCTACTCCAGGTATGTGAAGTGCACCTATAACTCTGAATGTACATACACATGCTTTTATATCCAAATCGCATATTAAACATTTATTCAGGAACATCAATAGATGTTGAAATGTTATAAAAAGCCATTTGTTTTAGGGCAGTTTATACCCTAAAACCATTCATAAAATCATTTTAATAAAACTTTATGAAAATATACCATAATACGATTCAAAACTCATCTTTTCAAAATCACTCAAGGTTGAAAAATCTTCATTTTCATCATATCATATACATTTATAATAAAAACAATGCACTTACTTGGTATGCCTCACTATTAAGCCTTACCATCGATATCGGGTTACTATTGTACTTTTTCCTTGCCTTTAGATTTGGTTGTATCACGAGTTTGATCACAATCTACACGAGTACCAATATACAACACATACAAATATAAAATACATGTTAGTATTCTTTCTAACATTTTATACACATAAATAATACCAAAAGTACTACTACTGTTTATGAATTCTTTTAGAATTCATCTTAACCATTCATTTTTATTAAAATGGTCCCTTGCCATTTTTCTTCAATTCAAGTCTCAATCAATTTAATTAAATTTCCATCATTAAATTTCCATCCCAATAGTCAACAATTTCACTATTACCACTTAAATTATTAACTTTTCCAATATTGGTCCTCAAACTTTGCCAACTTTCAAAAATAATCCAATTTCACATTTTAACATCAAATTCAACATTCTAACATTAAATTCCAGATTTGTGAATTATCTATTTCATAATTGGACATCAAACCCTTAAATTTTTATTATTATCAAATAGGTCCCCCAAATTTCACAAAATTACAAGTTAGTCCAATTAACATACTAAAGCTTGTAGAATCCTTTCTATATCATTTGTAACCCTTATAAATTTTTTCCATAATTTTCTAACCATTTAACCCCATGGCCAAAAAATTTAGGGTAGGATTCCAGAGGTTTCTATTTTGATTCAAACATGAAATCAACCTCTATTCAACATTTCAAAGCTTCTACAACTAAACCCTAACATAATTTAATCAAATCACAAACTTTCCTAAACCCTAGGTTTAGTCCGAATATAATAGAAGCATTTCTAGTTGGTTTTAATCATAAAAATGCTTGAAAATTATTCTACAACATCAATAACCTCAAAATCCATCATCAATTCATAAAACCCACCAAAATTAGGAACTAATAATTTCAAGAAATACTAACATGCATAATTGGAACCAAATGATAGAGCTCTTAGAATAAATCAATTTCCTATTTTAGGCTTTAATCCAAAAAACCTAAGAAAACTTCTAAAAAATGAAAATTAATTTTCTCTTACCTAGGGTTGGGACACACACCATGTATCTTGAAGATGAGAAAAGTCTCACGAAATTTCTAGTTAATTTCATGTTAATTTGTCATTTATTAAGCTTAAATGAATTTAAAATTCATTTAATGAGAAATAACAATTTCACCCTTAATGAATCTTGACAATTACAACTACACCAAGCCATATGTTAATTATCATCTCCCCAAAGTCAAAGATGAACAAATTAGTTTACCTTTACAACTTTTCCTATGCATTTTTCCAAAAATTTAAATCTAGCCATTTTCATCCAACGGTCTATACTGAACATGAAAATTAATTTCAAATCTAATTATCTATAATATTTTTCATTGTTTTAAAATGTGGAAATAATATTTCTAAGCTTAATTTATCACCCTTCAAAATTTCTCAAAATTGGTTTGATTCGATTAATTAAATTTTTCTCGAACTTTAGTCCCTAAGCATTTCCTAAATTTATACTTTTATCACTAAACTTTCAAAATTTATGTTTTGGTTACTAACCAAAATTTAGGGTATTACAATTCAACCCCTTAAGAAAAATTCACCCATGAATTTTTAGAATATACCTGGAGTAAATGATGGGGATACTGCTTTTTCATGTCCTCTTATCTTTCCTAGTTAGCTTTCTCAACTTTGTGATTCCGCCAAAGAACTTTGACAGTTAGCTTTCTCAACTTTGTGATTCCACCAAAGAACTTTCACTAGAGGGATCGTCTTGTTCCGTAGTTCTTTGACTCCTCGAGCTAGAATATCTATTGGTTCTTCTTCATAGGTGAAATTGGCTGAATCTCTACTTCCTCTAGGGTGATGACATGAGAAGGATCTGATCGATACTTCCTAAGTATCGACACATGGAAAACATTATGAATCTTATCCATTTTCGAAGGTAATGCTAGCTGATAAACCATTGGTCCAACTCTTTTTAGAATCTCGTAAGGTCCAATAAATCTCGAAATCAGTTTTCCTTTGCGTCCAAACCGTAATACTTTTTTCCAATGATACTTTAAGAAACACTTTATCACCCTCTGTATATTCAATCTCTTTTCTCTTCAAGTCCGTGTAAAAATTCTGTCGATCGGAAGCTATCTTAAGATTACCTTGGATAACTTTCACTTTATCTTTTACTTTTTTCATTAAATCAGGGCCAACTAGATCTTGATCTTTTAACTCGAACCAGTTAATGGTGTTTGACATTTTCTTCCTGTATAAGGTTTTATACAAATCCGTATTGTTGCTCGATTGATAGTTGTTGTTGTAGGAAAATTCTAATAAAGGAAAATACTTTTCCCATGATCATTTGAATTCAATTACACATGCCCTTAGCATATCTTCCAAAATCTAAATAGTCCGTTCGGACTGACCATCATTCTCCAAAATGGAAAACCGTGTTGAAATTAAATTGAGTTCCCAAGGCTTATGCAACAACTTCCAAAACCTTGATGTAAAACTTGGATCTCATCAGATACTATCGATACAATCACTCCATAAAGTTGAACTATCTCATTTATATACAAATCAACATACTTATCCATTGAGTATTCTGTCTGAACTGGAATGAAGTGAGTTGTCTTGGTTAATCTGTCAACAATTACCCAAATTGAATCTTTTTTATCGGGTGTCAAGGGCAGTCATGTAACAAAATCCATGGTAACTCATTCCCACTTCAACTCAGGAATATATATTGTTTATAACAATCCCGAAGGCGCTTGATGTACAACTTTCACTTGTTGACATGTTAGGAACATTGTAACAAAATCAATGATAGCTCTTTTCATACCAAGCCACTAATACTATAACAAACTAAACCCGATTGGGACTAAAGTACCATATTGGGCTACCAAGATAAACCCTATTTTACAAAACCTATTCATTTTTCTTTTGGAACATGCTGGATGATATCATAATAAAAAAACATAGACAACTGTTATAAAAATAATTTATAAAACTAGAGGTTTGTGATGCAAAATTTAAAATCAAAATAATACAAAATATGAGTTTAATAAACTAAAAAATAAGTAAGGATCTATAAATACATATGCCAACTTAGCTACGGTACAGTACTCTGAAGGAGATGCTATAAGTCTTGTTGCGACGGTGCTTCACAAACCGGTCGTGCTACTAACTTGCCAACGGAAAACATCTGAAGGCTGAGCTTACAAAGCTCAACAGTATAATCGCTAATCTAGAGCAGCATAAGAATTTCATAAACACAAGCATGCTGAAAATATGACACTAAGTAGTAGGTACATGCATGATATAGATTGAGTGCTACCTCCTTAAGGCATAGTTATTCTATCCTTGAAGTAGGGGTCTCATACAGTCCTAAGACCTCGACTAAAGGTGTAGTAATGAGTACACCTCTAAAGGGTCTCTAACCCTATTAGTTGTATCTGTTGTGTATTATCTAAATGCTATACTGACGCTCATGTGCATTATCTAAATGCAATACTTTCTCTGCTATGCATTATCTGAATGCAATACTAACTCTGATATGAATTATCTAAATACAATACTGATACTACTATACATCACACAAGTTGAGGTAGGCATCATGGTACGGCAGAGGAGCTCCATCTCGGAGCTCACACACCCTAATAGCCTACTTAAGTTACCTTGAGTACCTAGGTGAAATCTGGAATAACATCTAAAATGTACACCTGGGCCCTCGAATATATGGGGTGAGATACAGAGCTACATCGAAAATGTGCACCACACGAACTTACTCCGTCGAGTCTTGGGGAATCTGTACCCAGTTGGCAAAAGAAGTTCTGTGGCACTAACTGATATATACCTGGACATACTAACAAACAAGACAATTTCCCTAAGGTAACTTGGGTATCCTTGCTATTTCTCGAGTGTCACACAAAGGCTAGTTTTATGACATCCTAACTGTTATTGTTTCTAGTTGTTACTGTTAATGTTTCTAATAGTTACTATTACTATTTTTAACTATTATCATTTTAGTTTCTAGCTATTACCTCACTTGCTCTCTCATATAGAATGCTATACAAGGTTTAATTAATCTGTTACTATTGATAATATACACTGATATTATTATACGCTATTTAAGGGCATTTTAGTCATTGTTTGACTCTGGGGAAATCTCTATGTGATTTGAGATTTCACGATGATTACTGTGTTTATTATTTACCGATTGTGGTTTTGGTTAGCTCGATATCTAAGTTGGGTTCATTTTTGGGTGGCGATATTTTATTCATTATATAACCTTTCCCTTAATTCGACCTCAAATTTAAGAAATAACTTCACGCCCAACACTCTTAGTCATTCTTATAGTTTACGACACTGCTGTTTCATATCTGATTGCCTGGTCATACCTCTCGACAATACACCTTATGCACTGATCCTTCTTTCATAAATATCTATTACGTGCTTACTGAAGATTCTTGGATATATTACTCTTGTTATGGTTACACTGGTTGTAAACCACTCCTATAAGTGTCATTGGGCCCCTTTGGCCATTTACGTCATTCACATAAGTCTTATCCTTACGAACCTCTCCTAGCACTTATTAATGTTATCCGGGTCAAATCTGATCACACAAGGTGGGTAGTATTGATACTTTAGCAGTAGTATCGATACCCTAGGGTTAAGTATCGATACCCCTATGAGTATCGATACCAAAAATGCATTTTATTGTAAAACTAGGGCCCCAATATCATACTGCTACCATGAGTATCGATACTGGACAATATCGATACTCACCCTGACAATATCAATACTCTCTCTAAAGATCCTTTATTTAGCCCCAATTTAACAAGTATTGATACTGTTAATCCCTGTATCGATACTTAACCCTCAACATGATATTTTAGGCTAAAAAACCCAAAATAATCATAAATGACTTAGTTTGGTTCTTAAATTTATTCTAAAGTTTTAGTAAGGTTCTTAATGTCTTTTAGTGTCATAAAACACTTCTTTAAAACCTGAAATATGATTTAATCTTAAAATCAAGTTTAAACCATAATATTCTCAACTACACAATTCTTAGCAAATTCTTGAAATTTATGAAAGCTTAATACCCCAAAGGATTTGAAATACAAAACCTTGCTAATTTAATCCCGAAATAGAGCTCCTTTAGCTAGAAATAGTCCTCCACCATGGCTTGGATGATAAAACCCCTATTTTTCTTATAAAATAAAATCTAATCTTGAATGTTTACAACTATGATGCTAGGGGGTTTAATTAGGACGAATTTGAATATAGAAGAGGCTAAAAATCTAACCATTGCTATGGCTTGGAGAGAAAGAAGAGGGAAAAGAGAAAGAGGAGAAATAAAGAGAATAAGAAGAAGAACAAATAAAAGCATTCATCTTTTTGGAAATGAGTTAATTACTTTACTGGCCCCTCCTCATCTTTCTACTATACAAAATCTCCTTTTTATGGCTAATTGGCCCAAGTCCAACCCAATTAAGCCCAATGAATTAAATTATATATTCTGTGGGGTCTACTTACCTCTCAGATAAAATTTGAAACTACTAAACCAAAATTTGGGGCATTACAATTATCCTCTCCTTAAAAGAAATCTCGTCCTCAAAATTTACCTTGATTGAAAGTAACTTACTCTTTGGTCAAACATTGAGGAATCTCGAAGTGCTTAAACCTTTTCAAATTTGATTCTCAAGGAAGAAGTCCTCATAGTCTTACATGCTGCTTGATACTCGCAAAATCGATCTACGATTTTCTAAGGGCATTACCAACGCTGAACTTTAAGAAAAAACTTTCAAGAAGCATGAAGCAAAAGAATTCATATTCTTACTATCTGATACTGTACGCTCGAAATGTTCCTTAAGGATGAAGATACTCCAATAATCACTGCTATCGCTAAATCATTATCTGAATAATCTTACTCAATTAAGTTAATTCTCTGCATAACATGATAACCCCTTTTTACTATTGAACATAGTCAACTCGTCGTGCTATACCTTAAGATCTTATGGGACTGGCCAAAACTATCTCGATACTGACTACTGAAAATATGATGACAAAGCTCAACTTCTTAACGATCATATCTACACGTCTTCTACAAAAAACCTTATTTAATTTTCATCCACAATACCTGACTGTTTCTTATTTACCTTGCGACTTACATACTCTCTACTAATCTGATCGATAATCTAAGGTGCTCAGAACTGTAAATCGTCCATTTGTCGAACAAAACTAGCAACATCTGGTTCTCCCAGAGAGCACACCTCAAAAAGTGTAGATCTGTCACAACCATACTTTGACTAAAGATTTTAAGACTGACACCCACTAATGCTTACCCCTATTGAGCTATTCGATGACGTCTATCGTTACTCATACGATGCTTAACGAACTTATTTTTTAATTTGAAGTACCCAAAATCTATGATACTATGCATGCTATGTATTGTTGGGTGTGACATATAGGTCGCGCTCATATACCACATGAAGACACCACTGACGAGGCTTGGCTCACTTAGCTGATTCACTAACTATTCATTCCATAAGACATCCTGATGATGTCTGAGGGTTCACTGGACCTCGAGACTCACAACTCACTATAACACCTACAATACCTTTAGAATCTGGGGTTAAATACCGAAATTGCTACTTCAAAATATACACTGAGCTAACTTACTATTTACGAGTACTTGGGGCGTCTGTGCCCACAATTGAAGTGCCTTGGCACTTGCAGAGACATATTCTAAGATTTCTAAAAACAACATGGTTGTTATACTGACAAGAGAGACTGAATACTCTCAACACTCTTATGGAGATCTCTACCTCTAAGACTGAACCTGGGATTTCTGGTTTTTTACGGGTTGATCGTAAGAACCCTCTACTGATGATGTAAAGACATACTTATAGTCTCGTATCTAACGGGACCATAAGAAAGGTGTAATACCCCAAATTTTGGTTAGTGACAAAAATGTAAAATTTGAAAGTTTAGTGACCAATGTATAAAATTAGGAAACATTTAGGGACCAAAGTGGTAATTTCCTAAAATATTTGATTCCATAAATGAATAGCTGAAGTTTTTTTGGTAATCATATTTTTGATCTGGATTTTGTGTTAAAAGCTAGAAAGTGTTGAAGTCCGATAAAAATTCGATAAATCGGATCGAACAGAAATTCCGAGAAAATTTGAAGGATATTAAATTAAGCATAGAATTATTATTTCCATGTTTTAAAATGATGGAAAATAATGTGGATCAATGGATTTGATAATTGATTTTCATGTTTAATTTGGATTGTTTGATGAAAATGGCAAGATTGAAATTTCTGGAAAAGAGCATGGGTAAAGTTGTAAAGGGTAAATTATTTTGTTCATCTTTGACTTTGGGAAGATGGTAAGTGTTATGTGGCTTGGTATGGAGGTAATTATCAAGTTTTATTAATGGTAAAATTGTCATTTCTCATTAAATGAATTTTAAATTCATTTAAGCTTAATAAATGACAAATTAACATGAAATTAACTAGAAATTTCATGAAAATAAGGCCTTCTTCAAGATCCATTTCATTCTCCTTCATAACCTAGGTAAGAGAAAATTTTATTTTTCATTTTCAAGCAATTTCCTTAGATTTTTGTTTTAAGACGTGAAATAGAGAATTGTTTATTCAATGAGCTCTATCATTTAGTACCAATATTGCATGTTAATATTGCTTGAGTTCTATCCCAAATTCTAGGGTTTGTTTTCATGTTAGGGTTTAAGGAGTTGATATTGGATTTTGAGGTTATTGATATTATAGAATCATTACCAAGCTTGATTGATTATTAAAACCACCTATACATGCTTGTAGTAGGTTTGACCTAAACCTTAGTTTGGGGAAAAATTATGTTTTGATAAAATTTAGGGGTTTTATTGTATAGGCTTTGAAATGTTAATTAGAGGTTGTTTCATGCTTGAATCTAGTGAGAATAATGAATTTATAACCCCTATAAGGTTCGACCTCAAGGAAAAGATTTGGGAAAATTTGTGAAAAATTTCCCATGGCTTAGAAATGATATTTGGAAGATTCTACAAGCCTTAGAAAAAAATTGGGACCACTTTGTAATTTTCAAAGTTGGGGGACCTATTTAATAATTTTGAATAATTATGGGTAAATGTGTAATTACCCAATAGTTGATGTACATTACTGAAAATTTTATTTTAAAGGGTTGAAATTGATGTTAGAATGTGAAATTGGACTATTTTGGGAAATTAGCGAAGTTTAAGCATGAAATGGTAAATATTGAGATATTTAGTGATTGAAGTGGTAATAATGGAATTGTTGAGGTTTTGGGCTGGAAATTAAATGTAGAATTTTATTTGAGCTATTTGGAACTTGGAATGAAGAAATAATGTCAATAGATCATTATGAGTAAAAATGAAAAATTAATATGAATTCTAGAAGAATTCGAAAATAGTAATACTTTTGAGTATTATTATTGTTCTTAAAATGTTAGTAAGAATAATAACATGTATTTTTTATTTGTATGTGCTATGCATTGATGCATGTGTAAACTGTGATCAAACTCGTGATACAACCAAATCGAAAGGCAAGGAAAAAGTCCAAGCATAATTAAATATAAATAGTAAGTCATAATAGTGAGGCATACCAGGTGAGTGCATTTTATTATGTACTTATGATATGAGGAACACTTGCGATGAATCAACCTCGAGTGTTTTACTAAGCATGTTTTTAACGTATTTTGAAATATTTTCATAAAGTTTTATGAAAATGATTTTTATTGACTAATTTTAAGGTATGAACTACTCTAAAACAAATGGATATATTTCACACCATTTAACGTCTATTAATATTTTGGAATAAATGTTTAACATGCGATTTGGATATAATAGCCTATTGTATATACATTGAAAGTCATAGGTGCAATTATAATACCTTGAATAAGGTGGTTATCGATTCATTTTGTTTAATGCACTATTGCGTTCTTGTAGTAGTACATTTGTTGTACTATGTCACTATGTGTGCAAGGATGGTGTTCATAATGAATTACCACTCTTGAAATTGTTAGTATAGTGTTGATGTGTACTACAATACCTATACGTCATTGTAGCACTTAGGTACTAATTGTGTACCTTGCATTCTCATCTGACATACATTAGGTTGTGAAAGGATTTTCGAATACACCGATTGATAAGTATGTATGCATATGAAAATAATATTTTTGATGGTTATGTGACGAAAAATTTGCTTATCAAGTTAGTGTTTTTTGTTTATATATATTTATACAAAATAAATCTTATTTTCATCTCTTATGATTACCTATGTTTCTAAAATGCCTTATTTACTTTATTACGCCTCACCAAGTGAATGCTTAGCGTGTGTTTGTTTCACGTGTAGGTTTTAGTGTACTTTTAGAGTGAGGAGTGCAGCTGATATCATTTGTCAAGGGTTGCCTCATCGATAACAACATGACATCTTTAGATGTTCTTTTGATATTTCTAGATGTACTTATTTATGTTATGATTCTCTTATAGGATATTTGTATCTGGTTTTAATTATTATATTATGTTTGAACTTAAACTACTATGTGATGGACTTAAACGTCATTTATAAATTAATAGTCAAAGATAATTTTGTATATTAAAATGTTAAACTATTTTAATTAAGGAAGAAAATTTTACTGGTTTTCAAGTTTAAAAAATGCTTTAAAAGTCATGTGACGTCTCCTATTTGTCTTCAGGGCCGAATACGGGAAAGGGATGTTACACAAGGGTACTCCCCTAAGGAACACACAAGAGTGATATTCTATGGCTAAAAATTTCTTATAGTTGATCTTCAACTCATCAAGGGACAACCACCTATCATCTTGACTCTAAATCCCAAAATCTTGAGATCAAGCAACACTTGTGCTAATAACTCCCTTTAGGTCAACTATCGGGAATGATATAAGCCGTCAACGAATTTCTAGGGTAATTTTGTTTAATCCACTAATGTTTATTTTCTAGCCACTTGGATCCATACCTTTGGATTCTCTATTTGACATCTCATCTGTGACATCAACATCTTGACCATGTCTCTCAGTAATTTGCCAAGCTTAATCGAGAACTAATTAATCCGATCCACTGTTCTCCTATCTGAGCATAGAACTGACACCTCCCAGAGAAGGTTTTCAACCACATTGAACTAATGGGATCGCGCTCCTTGATCAATTGAATAGCTGCCACTAGAACTAAATCAATCATTTACCATAAATGCTAAGGATTCATATCCGCAACAGTTCCTTGAAGGTTTAAAGTATATTTCTCACTGATTTTTGCTACAACGCTAGCACACTGAATAATCTAAAACACCACTGGAGCTTTTAAAGCTCACCAGTATTAGGGGGCGGATGGTCTCCTATGAGATTCTACCACTGACATATAACTCGACTAGAATAACTAAGCTGACATCACTCTTTTTTGTTTACCTGGACCCCTGGTCCTCCTTGCTTCTTATTGAGATAGATTTACTGGAATGCAAGTCTTTATACTCGAGGTGCCTGACTCACCCAACAATCTAATATTCATGCTCTACACTAAAACACTCTAAGCGGATCTGTTGCTAACTGCACACAGATATCAAACTGAAATCTCCCAAGGAACCTCTTATAGCTCAAGACTATATCACAATTAGCTCTGGAGCATAATGAATCACTTAAGGAAGGTTTCTTTCTCCTAGTCAAACACTAGGTGATCTTCTTGAACTCGCCCAAGAACTAATTCCACGTGGGTACCTCTAGTTGTAGGGCAATCTCTACAGTCTTTCATCAATCGATATTATCATCCTTGAGTAAAACGGTGGCGTATTCTAGCTTACCCTTTAGAGCATGGTGAAGCTACATGAATGTCCCATGATATCTCTTAATCATTGATTAGTCGAAAAAATTAGATCATTAATGCCTAAACCAAAGAAGTCGACTGTCTAATTACCTCTTTAGCCGCTCTACTGGAGATTTTGTTGGCATTAATGATCCTTGGCTGGTTAACTGAACTGTCTGAGTTCTGGGAATAACGTCCATTACCACTATGAGAGTGGAAGTTATACCTCTGTAAAAGGTGACTTTTGGCCCAATTAGGTTTAGGGTGTCACATTGAGTGCTATCATAGCATCAAGTTGAGTCGGTTCTAGGACCCAGTGGTCGGTATTAGTAAGGTGTCAGTGAATACATGCCCCTAGGTACTGAAAGTATTTGTATAAGTCTGTAATCCTGAAAGTGCTTCATTTCTTAACCTATGTCATAGAATTTTCAATGATAGATAGTTTCTCGACTCAACTTGATGCTATGACACCACTAAATGTAACAACCTAAACCCAATTGGGCCAAAAGTGCCATATTGGGCTACTGAGGCAACCCTTGATTTTCAAAACCTGTTCATTTACTTTTAAAACATGCTAAATTGTATCATAATTAAAAAAACATACAATGTTATAAAAATAATTTATAAAATCAAATATCTATGATGCGTAATTTAAAATAAAAATAATACAAACTCTGAGTTTAATAAACTGAACTCATAAGTAGGTTTTATCAATACATATACCCACTAAGCTGTTGTATAGTACTCTAAAGGAGATGCTAGAAGTCACCTGCGACGGTACTCCACCATCTGCTCATGCTACTAACCTACCAATGAAAAATATCCGAAGAATGAGCTTACAAATCCCAGGAGTATAATCACTAATCTAGAGCAGCATGAGGATTTTATAAACTCAAGCATACTAAAGATTTGTCAATAAGAAGTAGGTACATGCAATATCTAGATGGAGTGTTATCTACTTAAGGCTTAGCTGTTCTATCACTAAAGTGGGGTCTCATGCATTCCTAAGACATCAACTAAGGGCTTAGCAATGAGTACACCTCTAAAGGGTCTCTAACCATACTAGTTTTATCTGTTGTAGAATTTATAAATACTATACTGACATTCTTGTGCATTATCTGAATTTAACATTAACTCTGATATACATTATTTGAATTAATACTAACTCTTCTATGCATTATCTGAATGCAATACTGATACTATTATGCATCACACAAGCTGAGGTAGGCATCATAGTGCTACTGAGGGCTGCATCTCGGAGTTCACACACCCCTCTTGCCTCCCTAAGATACCGTTGGATACTTGGGTGAGATCCAGAATTGCATCGAAAATGTACACATGGCCCCTCGAATATATGGGGTGAGATCTAGACCTGTATCAGAAATGTACACCCCGCTCACTTACTCCATTGAGTCTTAGAGAATCTGTGCCCAACTAGAAAAAGAAGTGTCGTGGCATTGACTGGTAAATACCTGGACATACTAACAAACAAGAAAATTGCTCTATGGCTAAAAGAACTCGGGTGTCCTCGCTATTTATCGAGTGTCACAAAAAGGCTAGTTTTATGACATCCTAGTTATTACTATTTCTAATTGTTATTGTAACTATTTCTAACTGTTATTGTTTCAATTTCTAGCTGTTATTTTGCTCGTTCTCTCATCTAGAACATTAGGTGAGGTTTAATTAATCTGTTACTACTGATAATCCATATTGATATGGTTATATGCTATTTAAGGGTATTTTAGTCATTTTTTAACTATAGGGAAATCTATACGCTGTAGACACCCATTTTTGTCTGGGGTTTATTATGTATTTTTTTAATATTTTATTATATAAATATATTGTTATGGTTTTTAATATATATATTGTTTTAAAAACATACATTTTAAAATAAATATTTAAAAAATATATATGTATAGTTTTTAAATATATATATATATATATATATATATATTTGAAAATGGAAAAATATATATAGTTTTTAAATAAATACATAATTATATATTTTTGAAAATATATAGTTTTGAAATATAGATATTATGTATTTTAAAATATAAATAGTTCTATTGAAAGTATATATTATATATTATTATTATTATTATTATTATTAGTAGTATTAGTATTTTATTTTATTTTTTTTATTTTACTTTTTATCGAGGTCTAGTTTGAATTCAAGTCCAAAGTTCCAATTTAATGTTAAAAGATGCTGGGTCCAATTGAGTTCAAGATCCAAAAGGCCCAACCGAGCATTCTTGTAATACCCTAAATTTTGGTTAGTGAACAAAACATAAGTTTTGAAAGTTTAGTAGCCAAAGTATAAAATTAGGAAAATTATAAGGACCTAAGTGGTAATTTTACCAAAAATAATTTTTATTCCATAAATGGATATTTTTCTTTTGTGAGTGGGGTTTTATGGAAATCAGATTCTTGATCTGGAGTTTATGTTGAAAACTAGAAAGCGGTTCTAAAAAACTTATAAAATATTTTGGGCAAATCTATAATTTTATGAAAGTTGGGGGACCAAATTAATAATTATAAAAAAGTTATGGACTGTTTTATAATTGTCCCATAATTGTTATACTATGCTGGAAATTACTCTATGGGGGCCAAAATTGAAGTTAAAATGTGAAATTTAGCCATTTTGGAAAGTTGACAAAGTTTGAGCGCTAAATGGTAAACATTGAGAAAGTTAGTGAATTAAATGGTAAATATGGCATTGTTGATGTATTTGGGCTGAAAGTTTAATATTGGAAATTATTGGGCTTATTTGGGCCTTGAATTTAAGAATTAATGACAAGAGTCCAATATGATTAAAAATCAAAAGTTAATATTAATTTTAGAAGAATTCAAAAATAATAGTACTTTTGGAGTATTATTATTAAGTATGAAATGTTAGTAAGAATACGAACATGTATTTTATATTTTTATATGCTTTTTTTGGATGCTCATGTAGATGTGATTGAACTCGTGATACGAGCAAAGCGAAAGGCAAAGAAAAAGTTAAAGAATAATTAGATTTCAATAATAAGGCATAGTAGCGAGGCATACGAGGTGAGTGCATTTATTACGTACTTATATGATATGAGGATAACTTGTGATGAGTTAACCTTGAATGTTTTTATAAAACCATGTTTTACCGTATTTTGAAATATTTTCATAAGGTTTATGAAAATGGTTTATGGTGATTTTAGGGGATTAGTTACCCTAAAATAGATGGTTGAACTTTTATATTATTTTAACAGTTATCAGTGTTTCAGAATAAATGTTTAATCTGTGAATTTGATTTAAAGGCCTATTATATGTGCATTGAAAGTCATAGGTGCATTTTGACATGCTTGGAGTATGACGACTATCAATTGAATTTGTTTAATTCATATGTTGCATTTTTGTATCAATACCTTTGTGTACTTTCGGCACTATATGTGTATTCATGGTATTCGTAATGAGTTTTTGAATTACCATTTAGATATATATATATATATTAGTATAATGTCGTTGTTGCTACAATATCTATACTTTTGTTTAGCACTTATGTACCTTGCATTCTCATATATCATTCATTGGCCTAAAAATGGATATTTTAGATTATATAGTTTGTTAAGTATGCTGGGCATACGAGATAATGTTTCGCAGTCAATTGAAGGAAAACTTGGCTTACCAAGTCAATTTTATGTGTTATTATATTTTATACGATTAAATTCATATTTCGATCTTTTATGAAATACTTATGTTTTGTTACGCCTCATTTATTTTATTATGCCTCACTAAATGAATACTTAGCGTGTGATAATTTTCACGCGCATGTTTAGTATACGAATTAAAGTGAGGAGTACAACTGATATCATCAGTCAAGGGTGCCTCTTCAGTAACAGTATGACAATTCTAGATGTATATTTTGATATTACTAGTTGGCATGTACTTAGATATGTTGTGATGCTCTGATAAGATACTTGGTATTTGGTTGTAGTATTATATTACGTTTTAACTTAAACTATTGTTTGATGGATTTTAAACGTTATATATATATATATATATATATTTGAAGAATGTTTTATAAACTATATTATTAAACCATTTATTTAAAGAAACAAAATTTTATTGGTTTTCAAGTACGAAAATATTTCGAAAGTCATGTACCATCTGTGACTTCTGTAATGAGACGTATATGGGAAATAAGTGTTACATTTACTAGTATCAGAGCTACAGGTTTAGCTGATTCTCGACCGAAAATGAGCATATTTTATGTAAAAAATGTGTACATGCCACTAGGATGTCAAAGTCACTAATATGGTGTCAATATGATATTTTTAATGTCACTCCTCAGTAACTTAAGTTATTCTTTTTTATGTTTTGTTAGATATCGGGAACAAAGGATAAAGGTAAGAAAGTCAATAATGTTGAAAAGAAGGTCAAGATTGAAATCGACCCAAAAATATCTAACATGACTTCAATATCACGCCTTAGAAGAGTTGGAGCAGTAAGGGATTTTTCTCCATTATGTGGAAGAAATGCCCCAGCGTTTAATGAAGTTACTACATTAGAGGAATCCATTAAAAAGTTTGAATTGATTACAAGAGAAGTTGAATCAGATAAGGATCTAGAGGAGATTATTGAATCCATTGATGACTCTGAGGTTTCTACAGGTAAGCTTAAATATTAGAGGAGTACATAAGTTAAGTATTAAGTTGCTTAAAGAAATTTTGATTTGAGTTAGAGGAAATAAGTAAGGGGGTAAGTAAGTTGTCCGCTAAAAGTTTAAAGAAAGTTGTGTTATTAGTGAATCATATGATAATTATGTTATCATTCTAAAGGTTTTAAAACGAGTTTGAATGAGAGTAGATGTTAAATTTTATGGACTTGATAGAGTTACCTTGCGAAGGTAAATTTATGGAAAGGATTGTCTACCTCTTCCATGCTACAATGAATTATAGCTTAGATTGTGGTTGATTTTCAAGAACTAGAAAAGTTTCATGTTCGTAGTGGTAGGAAAAGAGTAAATTTGTTTACTAGTGTGATTTTAACATTAACTTCCATGAAGTTAATGCTACAAGGTTGTCAAGTCTTCTTATTAAATGATGTGGACATTTAGACTTTCATAATCGAGATGGAAAGTGTTTCAATTGCTCGAGAATATTTTTAATAGATCCAAAAAAGTTATTCAGATTACCTCAAGAATAAAATAAGGAATTTTAAAATAGAGGTATTCTATTCGACTTAATCTCAAGTGATTTGATAGCAGTAAACCCTATGGGTCATCGTGCAAGTGTGAGTCGAACATGTAGTAAATATCTGATAAAGATTCAAGGGGCTATGTTCCCGGTGAATCTGATGGAATTATCATTTAATGGGTTTAAGATCATATTGGGCATGGGTTGGCTGTCTCCACATTATGGTTGGGTTGAATGTTGCAAGAAACGATTATTTTAGAAAGATACGGAGGATTTGGAAATTATAGTGATTGGTGAAAAAGTAAAATCACTGCCCAATACGATATCGACAATGATTGCGAAGAAAATGATGTCAGAAGGATGTATAATGTTTATATACACTCGAGTATCTGAAGTAAGATTGTATGATATTCCCATAGTTAAAGAATTTCCAGATATCTTTTCAGATGAATTACTTGGGTTATCTATAGATCGAGAGGTGGAATTTAAGATTGATAGCTATCAGGGTACTGAGCATATTTCTATGGTTTCGTAGCGAATGGCTCCAACCAAGCTAAGATAACTAAAGGATTAGTTACAAGAGTTGCTTGATCAAGGTTTTTTCATACCGAGTGTTTCACCTTGGGAAGTACCTGTGCTATTGGCTAAAAGAAAGATGTATCAATGTGGTTATGCATTATTAACAGTTGAATAAATTGACAATAAGAATAAGTATCCACTTCTGAGGATTGATGATCTGTACGATCAATTAGAAGGTGCAACAATGTTCTCTAAGATTGATCTTCGGTTTGGATACCATCGATTGAAGGTTAAAGAGGAGGATATTTTAAAGATAACTTTTCAAACTCAGTATGAACAATACAAATTTATGGTGATGCCATTCGATTTAACTAATGCTCCTGCAATATTTATGGATATGATGAACCGAGTATTCCAACCCCACCTTGATCATTTTATAGTGGTATTTATTGATGATATTTTAGTGTATTCAAAGTCGAGGGAAGAGCATAAAGCTCATTTTCATATTGTTCTTCAGACTCTTCTAGAGAAATAGTAGTACGCCAAGTTGTCGAAATATAAATTTTGGTTGATATAAGTTACTTTTCTTAACCATGCTGTTTCGAAAAATTGAATAAGAGTAGACCCTAAGAAAATTCATGCTACAGTGGATTAGAATCCCCCAATGAATGTCTCTGAAGTTTGGAGTTTCTCGGAATTTGTTGGTTACTATTAAAGGTTCGTAAATAACTTTTCGATGATAGTGTCCCCACTAACCAAGCTTTTAAGGAAAAATGTGCTTTTTGTTTGGACAAGGATGTTCCAAGAGATTTTTGAAACACTAAAAAAGATTTTAACAGATACACCAGTGCTTGTACAACCTAATTCGGGTAAAGATTATGTGTTTTTTAGTAATGCATCTCATAACGGCTTGAGATGAGTGCTTATACAAGAAGGTAAAGTTGTGGCCTATTCCTTGAGTCAATTAAAGACTCACGATAGAAATTACCCGACACATGATTTAGAGTTGGCAACGATTGTTTTTGCTTTAAAGATTTGGCGCTATTACATGTATGGTGAGCGGTACAATATTAATACGGATCATAAAATCCTAAAGTACTTGTTGACTCAAAAAGAGCGGAACTGAAGAAAGATATTCTTTATGAGGCATATTATAGTCATTTGACTATTCATCCAGGCAGAAATAAGATGTATCAAGACATAAAGAGTCGATATTGTTGGCTTGGCACATAAATAACTATTACAAAATTTGTGGTAAAGTGCCTGTCATGTCAACAAGTGAAAGCTGAGCATTAAGTGTCTTCCAGGTTACTTCAACCGATATCCATTCCTGAATGAAAGTGGGAACAAATCATTATGGATTTTATTTTAAGGTTACAATTTACACCCAACAAGAAAGACTCCATTTTGGTGATTGTTGATAAATTAACCAAGACAGTTCACTTTATTTCAGTTCGGACAGATTAAACAGTGGATAAATATTCAGAGTTGTACATAAAAGAGATAGATCGGATACACAGAGTTCCTGTGTCTATAATATCAGGTAGATATCCAAGGTTTACTTCGAGATTCTATAATTCCTTGCATGAGGCCTTGGGTACTCGATTGAATTTTAGTACGACTTATCACTCCCAGATGAATGGTTAGTAGGAGCGAACCATCCAGATATTGAAAGATACGCTAAGGGAGTGTATGATCGAATTTAAGGGATCATTACAAAAGTATTTACCTTTAACAGAATTTGTTTATAACAACAACTATCATTCGAGCATCAAGATGGCTCCATATAAAGCCCTTTAAGGGAGAAAGTGCCAAATACCATTAAATTGTTTTGAGCTTAAGGATCAAGATCTAGTTTTTCTTGATTTGATGAAAGAAATAAAAGATAAAGTGGGGATCATTCAAGATAATCTCAAGATAGATTTCGAACGATAAAAGTCTTATGCAGACCTAAAGAGAACATAGATTGAATATCAAGTGGGTGATAAAGTATTTCTGAAGGTATCACCTTGGATGAATGTAACACCCATAGCCTATATATGTCTCGTAATACAAGCCACAAATATCACATCAATTAGATAAACATTTACCATGCATAAAGATTTAAAAACTCGTTTCTTTTTAAAGTTTCATTGTTTCAACTTTTAAACTTTTATCTTATTCGTATAAAATCATAAAATAATACTTAATCACTGAAAAACAAATCCAACTTTAGTCAATAAGTAGGCAGTCCAAAGCTAATCATAATTATATATAAATATATCACTACCTAAATACTACTTAATTTTTTAAAATATTTAAAATATAATATTTATATTATTCATTAATAAATACGATTAATATTCAAAATTAGCCAAATTATTTTAAAAAATAATCATAGTTACTAATACAGACCCTTTTAAAAAATGAAGCTAATAAAGCAACCTAACTGATATAATGTACATGCCACTAATAAGTCAAAGTTAGGATGTCTTACTGACATTGTTGGTAGGTTTGATTTCCATAGGATGCTGACAAGCTCCTCACTTTACGTCCTTTACTTTATTCAAACCTAAACATGAAAATCATCATGCGCTAAGTAAAACTTAGTGAGACAATAACAAAGCTAACATGGTATAAAACATAAATTCCATAAAATATAAAGAAATAAATTGTAATTTAAATAAAAACATTAAAACTTCAAACCATGTTAGTCAAGTCGTTTCCTCCTGAAAACCTGAAATTATCATCTCATGATTTTATCAAAAATCATGTAAGACAACATCGAATATCATAAATAACTTGTGTTCTCTTCAATCGAACATATTTCAAAACTTTAATTCCAATTATAAGTTTATTTGTTTCATATACAATCATTACTTTCACATTTACTGTTATAACCCAATGTATATGTAAGAGAATATTATGTATGTGAGTTTAAGGTGAGCACTAGGCACAACACGGTGCCGAATAATAATTGAAACTACGATATGATGCACTTCAGTGCAATCATAACCTGAGCTGCTAAACATTGGTACACGAATGTACCAAAGCTGAACTGATAAGTGATAACTGAAAAGTACTCACTTAATGGCTTGCCAAATGTACCTATGACTCTCAATACAACATACAAGGGGCTTATATGTATCATCATAGAATCATTTATTAATTTATGTCTGATAACTGTAAAACATCTGATATCTGTAAATATTTGATAGCTGTAATCATATGATATCTGTAAATATTTGATGACTGAAAATTATTTGATAACTATAAACATTTAGAATTCATCATCATAAATATCATCCTTGGGCAGTTCATACCCAACATCTTTCATAAAACTTGATGAAGAATTTTATATAAATTTTCCATACTGAAAATTTATAAATCATAATAGAAAAATAAATTGAGGTTGACTTATCGCAGGTTGTCCTTGATTATAACAATAAAAAATAAACTAAACTCACTTTACCACTTTTTTTTTTTTAAATCAACATATAAGCCTCACTAAACTTTGGATTTAGATCCTTTTCCTTCCACTACATTCAATACATAATTTATCAAAAATTCCATATTCTGGCAGTTTGCACTATTTTCAAACAACTATTATTATGTATTAATTTATATACTAAAACATTATTACGTTTGCACCACCGAAAACTAGACTCTAATACAAATCTAACCATATAGGCAACTCCATATAGTTCCACCTGTACAATTTATAGTGAATTTTCAAAGTTGACTGACAGAAGTTGTTTTGAGCATAATCTTCTGCCCTGTTTTCTTACCTATCCTCGATTAAAAATTCACATCTTTTTGTATACACCTCGAAATTAGTTTATTTTGTTCTAAACAAAACTAGAATGATATAAAAATCCAATAGTATAATATTCATCCTTCAATTTTTTTTTATAATTTCTAGTAATTTTTTAAATTTATTGTTTAAAATTAATTTTCTAGGTAGATTTCACAAACTTGCATCCTTAACTTATTCACTAATTCTACTAGATTACCAAATGAACGTATAAACTTTAATCACACATGTAATACATTAGGAATCACTTATTAAAATAACTCCAACATTGACTCATCGCAAGACAATGTTTGTTCAATAACATAATCACAAGTTAAATACACTCACCTTTGCCTTATTATCGAATCTTCTCCATAATAATCTTCTAATTCCTCATCTTTTCCTTCCCTTTTGAGTTACTTGGATCATTAAATTTAATGTAGTCTGACAACTTCATATAACATCATAAATATTCAAGCTATATGTTAGTATCAAACTAACATAATTTAAACTTAAATATAAAATTCGATAAAAATAAAATCGATACTTAAATTGATACAAAACTAAATCATATTTCCATCATAATTTCAAACTTCTCAAAATATTCCTTAAATTTCATGAATATTTAGTTTCACTATCACTCTTCAAGTTTTATTAATTTCATAATCTAACCACTAATTATGATTTTTTAGAATTCATATCATTTTTCCTATTTAATCCATAATGGCCCTTCACCATTATGATCATTTCACATTAATCACATAAAATTTTAAGCATCTCAATAAAGTATTAAAATCAACACTAAAACATTCAAAAGCTTGCAGTTTCATCCCAAAACTTTCTTAGACTTTTCAAATTCAATCACACAACTATAAAAAATTAGCATTGAGTCCTCAAAATATTACATTCTTGCAATAGTATCCTATAATTCTCAAAACTTGTATACTAACCCTTTTATTAACTCAATGCTCCAAATTGATTCAAATCAATCTCTAAATAACATAGAACACTTCCAATATCATTTCTAGGCCATAGGAAAATTTTTAATATATTTTCCCTATTTTTCCCCAATTGGCCAAATATCACCATGTACATAGGGTGAACTTTTCATTCAATTTCATGCACGAATTAAACTTCCTTAGATAAAATTCAAGCTATTCTAACCATAACAACATCAATTTAGATCAAATTCCCAATATTTCCAAAAACCCTAATTAGACCAAAAGGTATAGAAACATGTACACATCAAATTAATCATCTTACATGTCTTCGAAATAATATTCAACCTCAAAACATCAAAATTCTTCATCAATTATTCAAACTCAACTAACTTCACATAAACCATAATAATCAAATCTCAAAACACAAGCATCTTCACCATGAAATATTGGTACCAAAAGATAAAGAATTTCATGTAAATTAATTCTCTAGTTTACAACTTAATCCAAAATCAATCAATCATATAAGCTTAAAAAATCAAAAATATATTTTTACCTCAGTAACTTGTATGTTTCGGCCATGAGGAGAAGGATAGATGAAAAATACGCTTCATCTCCTTATAATTCTAGTATTTATTTAATTAATACACTTGGCATTTAACCAAGTAAATTGAATTTAAAATCCAATGCTTAAGAAATTCCATTTTAACCATTAATGAACCTTGATAATGACCAAATTCCATTGCATTATCTTCCATTAAAATATTCCTTAGTCAAAGATGAATCAACTTGGCTTCGACTTTCTATTTAGCCATGCAATTTTCAAAAATTGCATTTTAGTCACTAAAATTTCAATATTCAATCAAATCTTAAAAAATTACGTTGATCTGAGATAATTTTCTTTGATCTAAATTATGGAAATAATATTTTCAACCATTTTCTAACATCCTTCAAATTTTTGTAATATTTCAATTCGATTCGATTATCCTATTTCAATATCGTGGTTTATCATTTTATAGCTTTTAACAAATATCCCGGATTAAAAATTCGTTTTCCATGAAAGCCCACTTTCAAGAGTAAACTATCCATTTATGAAATAAAAATTCTTTTTTGGAAAAGTACCACTTAGGTCCTTAAACTTTCCCAATTATACTTATTTTATTAAACTTTCAAAGTTTAAATTTTAGTCATTAGTTAAAATTTGGGGTATTACAATTATTACCACCTTAAAGAAAGTTCATCCTCGAATTTTCTATACTTATCTACATTCCTGAACTAAAGAGATATGGAAATTGTCTTTTCGTGTCGTTTCCTCGTTCCCAAGTCACTTCCTTACTTTTATGATTTCACTGAAGAACTTTTACATGTTGAATCGTCTTATTTCTCAGTTCTTTGTCTCCATATACTAATATTTTTACTGGTTTCTCTTCAGATAATAATTTTGACTAAATATTGATTTCCTCTGTATAATCACATATAAAGTATTCAATCTATACTTTCGAATCATCGATGCATGAAATACAATATAAATCTTATTCATTTCCAGAGGTAATGCCAGCTAATAAATTACCGGAACAATGCTCTTTACAATCTCATATAATTGAAAAATATCAGACTTTATTTTCTTTTATAATCGAATCTCAAACTGATGTAAGGCTGAATCTACACGCTTTGAAGAAAGAGAGTAGATAGCCTTATTGTGTGCCGATCTAGGATTGACAAGTACTGATGTCCTTGAATTATAAGATTGGGATGCAATAAAGATAA
Organism: Hibiscus syriacus; assembly: GCF_006381635.1. NCBI lineage: Eukaryota > Viridiplantae > Streptophyta > Magnoliopsida > Malvales > Malvaceae > Hibiscus > Hibiscus syriacus. The sequence goes on along the minus strand of NW_024063289.1, from coordinate 685,782 downwards.
GAAAGAAATATGATTAATGTTGAAATAATAAATGGAATAATAAGATAAATAATGAAATGGAAGAATAGGGATAGAGATGGTTGCGGAATTGATGTTTTTGATGGATGAAGTTGATGGTGTTGATGATGAAATAGAGATGGTGGTGTTGTTGTATCTCAAGCACGCCAAAGAGGAAAAAATGCTAGGAAGCACAATCCTGATCTTCACAAACTTGCTTGAGGGGTGGTAGAAGTGTCTTCAACACACTAGATATGAATCTAAGAATTTAGGAATCAAAATGGAAGGAATGACGCCATAAATATATGAATTATACTTGCTTAATCGATAAAGTTCACAAAGAACATTGAAGAGAAATTAACTCAAAAGAGTATTTTATATATGAGATGAGATGATTACAAAAGAAGGCAAGCCTCTCTATTTATAGGGAATGAGAGGGCTTGGCCGAATGGTTACATATGGATTTGGCTAGGTACATGTCTCTATGGAAATACATGATGATTCAAGATGAAAGGAGAAGTTCCTTAGCTTGGTGATCGTTCGGCTAACCCTTCATGAAGGGACTTAATGTTTCGGCTAAGGATAGGAAGTCATCTCCCCTGACCGAATGTGCATGTTGGTTCATATTGGCATCCATTTTCTCTCCTTGGCCGAATGGTGATGTGCCTCCTCATGTTTGGTGCCAAATGTTCTCATGTGCAAAGCATGTGTTGTGGCCGAATAGGTATGAAGCTTTATCTCAGCTCCCTTACTGATTTAGGCCTCCAATGGTTATGTTCTCTTCACCTACGTGCTCATAAATGAAAGGGCATCTTCATGGGCAGTATCATTCATGAAAGGTCACAATGTTTGGAAAGGTAACATTTTATGTTTGAGCTAGTTTAGAGGTTAATGAGCTGGAGGTGAGGTGGCCATAGATGACTTGTAGCACAGTGAACATTATGACAGTTCCTTGTGAAAAGGTACCTCTTGAGGTGACAACTATTCACGAAAAGGTACGGTTTCACAAATTTTGACTTAGTACATATTTGAAGTGTTCTAAGTGGTGATGATGATGGTATACCTCCCCAACTGAAATGAGGTCATCTTGTAGCTCAAATCTTCAGCTCAATCCAGCTATGAGCTCACGGGCCTCCGGACAACTTTTCACCATATGTTCCTTATGCTCTCCTAATCGTCCCCATGTAAGTTTCATTATTGTTACATGCTCTATTTAGCTCCAATATAGATCCCAAGTGTTGGCCGAATATGCCTACATACATATCATAAGAAAATAAGTTAAGTATATTAACTTATATAATGTGTATAAGATAGAAATGTGTACTATAGTATATAATAATAACTTATATCTCACATATTAATGAATTATTATCATAATAACTATATATATATATATATATATATGAAAATAACTATATTATAACATATAAAATAAGCATCTTTATATATAAAGTTAGAAAGTTTCTTCCCTTGAAATATTGGATTAGCCAATATAAACATGATGCTGAATTGGATCACATCACAAACCTTTTTTCTAAGGTAAAACTTTGAGAAATACTTTATCATCTCCTTGATATTCGATTTCCTCTCTTCCTTTTTTTGATCTATCTCATTTGCTTTAGATCTAATTCTTCGTGGTTTTCCATTCTACTATAACTTGTACTTTCTTAGAATCTACTTGGATTCCCTCTGCTAAAATCATGAGGACAAGGAAATCAACTTATGACAACCAAATTTCGTATTATGACAACTTAACATACAACTTTTTACGTCGAAATGTCTAAAACACAAGGCAAAGAGCATCGTGCCTATCTTTTGTCTTAGAATAAATCAAAATATCATCAATGAACACGACATGAAGCAATCTAATTACGAATAAAGCACTCAATTCGGTAAATCCATAAATGCTACTGGAACATTAATGAATCTACATTACGACTTATAATATCCATATCGGGTTTTGAAAATCATTTTCAAAATATCTTACTCTTTAATCTTTAACTAGTGATACTTTGATCGAAGATCAATCTTCGAAAATACTGATATAGCTTTGAGTTGATCGAAGGGATCATCAATTCTTGAAAGAGGATACTTATTCTTTACTGTCACTTTATTCAGCTGACAGAAATCTATATATAGTTACATTTATTCATTTTCTTTTACTAAAGAATACCAACATACCGCACAAAGATAATTTCGGTCTAATAAAACTGCAGTCAAATAACTCCTGTAGTTGTACCTCTAACTCTCTGAATTCTGTCGGAGCTATCCAATATGGGACCATCAAAATTAGCACTGTACCTAAAAATATCAATTTAAAATTCTATTTTTAGTTCAGGAGGAAATTTAGATAATTCTTTAGGGATTACATCCAGAATTTCCCAAATTATCAAAATAGCTTCTAATTTAACTTCAGTTGTCAATTACATTTACCACGATGATCTCAATTTCATCGAATGGTAATTCCATTAGATTCACCAAGAATATCATTCCTTGAATTTAATCAGGAAATTCCTACTTATCCATTTTACTCTGACACTAAAACTCAGTGGTTTTGTTACTATAAATAAATTCTATTCTTAATGATAAATCACTACTCTATCACTTGAAATCATTATTCATATACTTTATCATTTCTATAATCTTACTCCAATTACCATAATAGTGAAATCCTTTATGTCTTTCAAATCAACAACTACTCCATTTCAATCTCATTTTAAATCCTTTAAAAGGATAACATAATTATCATCTGATTCACTGAAACTTAAGTTTCTTTAAAATTTAACATACAATTTACTTACTTGTAGACATTCCAAAATCATCAGTAATTTCAATAATCTCTACATGTTCTTAATTCTTGATTTCTCTTGTATACCTTCTAAGCTTTCTGATATTTTCCTCTAATCCAGCTACCTTACTAAACACTGGGGTATCTCCTAGAGAACAAAGGAAAATACCTGACAGCCATAACCTTACTAGGGCGAGATACTAAAGTCTCCATGGATCCAATTGAATCCATTTTGGTCTTAATTCCATTTCTAATATTATATACATTCTTACCATGGTTCTTAACTCTCTAACACATACATTTCCATATTATAATAATGAGGAGTAGCATCATTAATAAAATCATAAAACCATATATATTATAAATTTGACATCCTAGTGGCATGTGCATATTTTTAACATAACATAAGCTCAGTTTAGGTCGAGAATCGAATAAACCAGCTGCTCTGATACCAAAAATGTAACACTCATAGCCTATATATGTCTCGTAATACGAGCCATAAATATCACATCAATTAGATAAACATTTACTATGCATAAAGATTTAAAATCTTGTTTATTTTAAACTTTCACCATTTTAACTTTTAAACTTTTATCTTATTTGTATAAAATCATATAATAATATTTAATCACTGAAAAACAAATCCAACTTTTGTTTATTAGTAGGCAATTCAGAGTTAATCATAACTATATAAATCACTGCCTAAATATTACTTAATTTTTTAAAAACATTTAAAATATAATGTTTATACTATTCATTCATAAATATGATTAATACTAAAAATTAGCCAAAATTAAAGAAAATAATCCTAGTTACTAATACATGTCCTTTTAAAAAAATGAATCTAACAAAGAAACCCAACGAATATAATGTACATGCCACTAATAAGTCAAAGTTAGGATGTCTTACTGAAACTGTCAGTATGTTTGATTTCCATAGGATGTTTGCAAGATCCTCACTTCACGTCCTCTACTTTATTCTAACCTACGCATGAAAATCATCTCTCGCTAAGGAAAACTTAGTGAGATAATAATAAAGCTAAGATGATATAAAATATAAAGAAATAAATTGTAATTTAAATAAAAACGTTAAAACTTCAAACTAGGCTAGTTAAGCCGTTTTCCTACTGAAAGCATGAAAATCATCAATACATGATTTTATCAAAAATCATGTAAGTAAACATCAAATATCATAAATAACTTGTGTTCTATTCATTCAAACATATTTAAAACATTATTTCCAATTCTAAGTTCATTTCTTTCATATACTATCATAACTTTCACATTTAGTGTTATAGCCCAATGTGTATGTAAGAGAATATAAGGTACGTGAGTTTAAGGTGAGTACTAGGAACAACATGGTATCGAATCATAATTGTGACTGTGATATGATGTGCTTCAATGCAATCATAACCTGAGAACCAATGGTGCTAAACATTGGTACACGAATGTACCAAAGCTGATATGATAACTAATAACTGAAAAGTACTCACTAAATGTCATGCACAATATGCCTATGACTCTAAATTCAACATACATTGGGCTTATATATATTATCATAGAATCATTTATTAATCTGTGTTTGATAATTGTAAAACATCCGATATTTGTAAATATTTGATAACTATAATCATCTAATATCTGTAAATATTTGATAACTGAAAATCATCTAATAACTGTAAACATTTAGAATTTATCATCATAAATATCATACTTGGGCAGTTCATACCCAAAATCATTCATAAAACTTGATGAAAAATTTTATAGAGATATTCCATACTGAAAATTTATAAATCATACTGGAAAAATAAAATGAGGTTAACTTATCGCAAGTTGTCTTCGATTATGATAATCTAATAAATAATTTGCACCCACTTTAACAATTTATTTTTTAAAACTAAAAATACAAGCCTCAATAAGATTTAGATTTAAATTCTTTACCTTCCACAACCTTCCATACACAATTCAAAATTACTATTCTGACAGTTTGTTCTAACGTTCAAACTAATATTATTTTGTATTAATTATTTTACTGAAAACGTATTCCGTTTGCACCACTAAAAACTAGACTCAATATGAATCTAACCATATAGGGACTCCATCTAGTTCTACTTTACAATTTATAGTGAATTTTCAATTTGGCTTATAGAAGTTGTTTTAAGTAAAATATGTTTCCCTGTTGTCTGACCTATCCTCGATTAAAATTCATATCTTTTTGTATACAAGGCTAAATCAATTTCCGTTTGTTCTAAACAAAACTAGACGGATATAAGAATCCAACATTATAAGATTAATCCTTCATTTATTTTTATAATTTCTAGTATTTTTTAAACTTACTGTTCATAACATAATTTCTAGGCAGATTTCCCACTTGGATCCTTAACTTTTACTAATTCTATTAGCTATCAATTGAACATATAAGCTTGAATCACACTTCTCATACGTTAGGAGTCACTTCTTAACATAACTCGGAAACTGGCTCATTGCAAGCCAATGTTTGTCCGATAACATAAAGACAAACTAAATGCACTCACCTTTGCCTCATTATCGAATATTCTCCATGTTATTCTTCTAATTCCGCCTCTTTTCCTTCTTTTTTGAGTTAATTGGAACATTAAATTTACTTTAGTCTTTTAACTTCATATAACATCATAAAATATTCAAGCTATATGTTAGTATCGAACTAACAATATTTAAACTTAAATATAAAATTCGATAAAAATAAAATCGATACTTAAATCGATATAAAACTAAATCTTAATTCCATCACAATTTCAAACTTCTCAAAATGTTCCTTAAATTTCATGAATATTTAGTTTCACTTTCACTCTTCAACTTTTACTAATTTCATAATCTAACCACTAATTATGAATTCTTTTTAGAATTCATATCAACTTTCCAATTTAATCTATAACAACCCTTCACCATTATGATCATTTCACATTAATTATATAAAATTTTTAACATCTCAATAAAATATTCAAATCACCACTTAAACATTCAAAAGCTTGCAGTTTCATCCTAAACTTTCTTAGACTTTTCATATTCAACTACACAACTTGATAAACTTAAAATTAAATCTCAACTTAAGAATTAAACCCAAAAATCAGCACAGTAAATAAATTTCCAGCATTACAATAATTTATTCAAATAATACTTCCACATTTAATAAACTTGAAATCAGCTCCCAGTAATACTGAAACATTTCGAAGTCCACCCACAACTTTATCAAACTTGCAATTTGGTTCCACTTAGCTTTCTAATTTAAAAAATTTCCAGCATTTCCACTATCAAAAATCAATATTGAATCCTCCAAATATCACATTCTTGCAATAGTATCTCGCAATTCTCAAAACATGTATACTAACCATTTTAATAACTCAAGGCTCCAAATTGATTCAAATCAATCTTTAAATAACGTAGAGAACTTGTAATATCATTTCTAGACCATAGGAAAATTTTTAGTATCTTTTCCCTAATTTTTCCCCAATTGGCCGAATATCACCATGTATATAGGGTGAACTTTTCATTCAATTTCATGCATGAATTAAATTTTCTTAGAAAAATTCAAGCTATTCTAACCATAACAACATCAATTTAGATCAAATTTCCAACATTTACAAAAACCCTAATTAGACCAAAATGTATAGAAACATGTACACATCAAATTAATCATCATACATGTCTTCGAATTAATCTCCAACCTCAAAAACATCAAAATTCTTCATCAATTATTCAAACTCACCAAACTTCACATAAACCCTAATCATCAAATTCCAACACACAAGCATCTTCACCATGAAATATTGGCACCAAAAGATAAAGAATTTCATGTAAATTAATTCTCTAGTTTACAACTTAATCCAAAATCAATCAATCATATAAGCTTAAAAAATTAAAAATAGATTTTTACCTCCGTAACTTGTATGTTTAGGCCATGAGGAGAAAGATAGCTGAAAAATACGCTTAATCTCTCGATAATTCTAGTATTTATTTAATTAATGCACTTGGCATTTAACCAATTAAATTGAATTTAAAATCCAATGCTTAAGAAATTCTATTTTTACCATTAATGAACCTTGATAATTTCTAAATACCATTGCATTATCTTCCATTAAAATATTCCTTAGTCAAATATGAATCAACTTGGCTTGAACTTTCTATTTTAACCATGAATTTTCAAAAATTGCATTTTAGTCACTAAAACTCCACTATTCAATAAAATCTTAAAAAATTACGTTGATTTGAGATAAATTTATTTGATCTAAAATATTGGTAATAATATTTTCAACCATTTTCTAACATCCTTCAAATTTTCGTAAAATTTCGATTCAATTCGATTCGATTCGATTATCCGATTTCAATATCAAACTTTATTTCTTTATAGGTTTTAACACAAATCCCTTATTAAAAATATGTTTTCCAAAAAACCCCACTTTCAAGAGTAAACTATTCATTTATAAAATAAATTTATTTTTGATAAAATTACCACTTAGGTCATAAACTTTTACCAATTTATAGTTTGGCTATTAAACCTTCAAAATTTATATTTTAGTCACTAGTTAAAATTTGGGGTATTACAAAGAAAATATTGTGGTTTAGACGCAAAGGAATGCTGAGTCCGAGATTTATTGGACCTTTTAAGATTTTGAAAAGAGTCAGACCAGTGGTTTATCATTTAGCATTACCTCCCGAAGTGGCCACAATCCATAATCTTTTTCATGTGTCGATGCTCAGGAAGTATTGATCAGATCCATCACATATTATCACCTCGGAGGAAATAGAGATTTGATAAGATTTAACCTATGAAGAGGAAACAATTGATATTATGGCTTAAGAAGTTAACGAACTACAAAACAAAACAATTTCTTTGGTCAAAGTTATTTGGCGTAATCATAAAGTCGAGTAAGTGACCGGGGAAAGAAAAAGGACATGAAAAGGAAGTATATGTATCTCTTCACATCAGGTATGTACTAAAATTCAAGGAAAAACATTTTCTTAAGGGGAAGAGTTTTAATACCCCAAAATTTAGTTAGTGACCAAAAATTAAGTTTTCAAAGTTTAGTAGCCAAAGTATAAAATTAAGAAAAATATAGGGACCTAGGTGGTAATTTTAGAAGTTTAGTGGAAAAAACATAAATTTTGAAAATGTTTTAAAATTCTTTTAACATCTATGAAAACGTAAGTTTTGAAATGGGTGTTAGAATGCAAGCTTGACCTAGCAAGCAAGCCTAGTGGGTTCCAGAAAAGAGCTGGGATTTTGTATCTTAAGCATGTGCATCGCCTTCTCTAGAAACCTTTCGATTAGGGCATCAATGGATGACCAAGATTAAAGACATTTAGGGCTTAAAACCCCTAAGATAGTACCATACATGCGCAACCCATCAAGTGCGATTAGCTCTACCCTTTTCGATATGACGATTCGACATACATCAGAAAAACCCAATAATCACCAATCGTTCGATCCTACGCGCCAGCAAAATGAAGCACATGCCCTAGCACACACCGAGGAAGACTTCAAATAGATGAATTTTGGTAAGAAATCAAACCAAATCATGAAACAAATCAAAGAGGGAGTTGCAATCAACACAAATTGATAAGTAACCAAAATTGGTCAAAAAGGGGCACTTATGGAAATCAAAGACCAATTTTCCTAAAGAAAAACAAGTTGAAAATGAAATATGCACCAAATCCCATGGATTACGAGTATCAAGTCTTTGATTCTTTTGGAAAGAACCCCTCTATTTGAACTATAAAGCCTGCAAAAAAAGAAAGAAAATGGCATGAGCATTTATTAAAAAAAAATCACCAAAACCACAAAAAACTGAGGGGTAAAGAAGCATTCAAAATCGAGAAAGAAGCCATTGAAAATAAGAGGAAGACTTAGCTCTTAGGGTTTTCTGGGAGAGTGAACGGTCGTCGGGGAAAAAGTTACCCAAAAAGTGTAAGAAAATCAAGGTTTTTCGTTTAGATCTATGTTGGTGAGGATGTTTTTGGGTTAACTAGAGGTTGGATCTGATTTTGGGGTAATGAGAGGAGTCGAAAGGTGACTTTTGTGTATGTGGTTAGAGCGACGGAGTGAAGATGGTCGGTGAAGCTCGGTGGTTGATTTTTGGGCTTATATATATTAGGGACCAATTTGTAATTTCAACTATCTTAAATTATTTATGCAGTTCCCAATATTTTGATGTGTAATTCATTTTGGTCACTTGCTCTAGTTTGACCACTAGATTTTATGTTTAAAGTAATTTTATCCTTTTATATTTCATATATTTAATTTATATTGAAACATTGACATTTTTTATTTTGTAGTGTTTTAATTTTTTATATATTTATATCTTACTTTCTTTTATTTAACATTGATTTTATTCCCTTTAAGACCTCATGTAATTCCCAAATAATTATCAAAGGTAAATAATTCGGACCAAACTTTAAATTTTTATTTAAACTTTAATTTTCGCAATTAAGACGACTTGGTAATCGTGTAGTACTCAAAAGGAGAGAAGAGGGCGATCATCCTTCCTCAGTAACTTAAGTTATTCTTTTTTATGTTTTGTTAGATGTCGGGAACTAAGGATAAAGGTAAGAAAGTAAATAATGTTGAAAAGAAGGTCAAGATTGAAATCGACCCAAAAATATCTGACATGACTTCAATATCACGCCTTAGAAGAGTTGGAGCGGTAAGGGATTTTTCTCCATTATGTGGAAGAAATGCCCCAGCATTTTATGAAGTTATTGCATTAGAGGAATCCATTAAAAAGTTTGAATTGATTACAAGAGAAGTTGAATCAGATAAGGATCTAGAGGAGATTATTGAATCCATTGATGACTCTGAGGTTTCTACAGGTAAGCTTAAATATTGGAGGAATATATAAGTTAAGTATTAAGTTGCTTAAAGAAATGTTGATTTGAGTTAGAGGAAATAAGTAAGGGGGTAAGTAAGTTGTCCGCTAAAAGTTTAAAGAAAGTTGAGTTATTAGTGAATCATATGATAATTATGTTATCATTCTAAAGGTTTTAAAACGAGTTTGAATGAGAGTAGATGTTAAATTTTATGGACTTGATAGAGTTACCTTGCGAAGGTAAATTTATGGAAAGGATTGTCTACCTCTTCCATGCTACAACGAATTATCACTTAGATTGTGGTTAATTTTCAAGAACTAGAAACGTTTCATGTTCGTAGTGGTAGGAAAAGAGTAAATTTGTTTACTAGTGTGATTTTAACATTAACTTCCATGAAGTTAATGCTATAAGGTTGTCAAGTCTTCTTATTAAATGATGTGGGCATTTAGACTTTCATAATCGAGATGGAAAGTGTTTCAATTGCTCGAGAATATTTTTAATAGATCCCAAAAATTTATTCAGATTACCTCAAGAATAAAATAAGGAATTTTAAAATAGAGGTATTCTATTCGACTTAATCTAAAGTGATTTGATAGCAGTAAACCCTATGGGTCATCGTGCAAGTGTGAGTCGAACATGTAGTAAATATCTGATAAAGATTCAAGGGGCTATGTTCCCGGTGAATCTGATGGAATTATCATTTAATGTGTTTAAGATCATTTGGGCATGGTTGGCTGTCTACATTGGTTGGGTTGAATGTTGCAAGAAACAATTATTTTAGAAAGATACGGAGGATTTGGAAATTATAGTGATTGGTGAAAAAGCAAAATCACTGCCCAATGCGATATTGAAAATGATTGCGAAGAAAATGATGTCAGAAGGATGTATAACTTTTCTAGCTAATGTGATATACACTCGAGTATCTGAAGTAAGATTGTATGATATTCCCACAGTTCAAGAATTTCCAGATATCCTTTCAGATGAATTACTTGGGTTATCTATAGATCGAGAGATGGAATTTAAGATTGATAGCTATCAGGGTATTGAGCATATTTCTATGGTTTCGTATCGAATGGCTCCAACCAAGCTAAGATAACTAAAGGCTTAGTTACAAGAGTTGCTTGATCAAGGTTTCGTCATACCGAGTGTTTCACCTTGGGGAGTACCTGTGCTATTGGCTAAAAGAAAGATGTATCAATGTGGTTATGCATTATTAACAGTTGAATAAATTGACAATAAGAATAAGTATCCACTTCTGAGATTGATGATCTGTACGATCAATTGGAAGGTGCAACAATGTTCTCTAATATTGATCTTCGGTTTGGATACCATCGATTGAAGGTTAAAGAGGAGGATATTTCAAAGATAACTTTTCAAACTCAGTATGAACAATACAAATTTGTGGTGATGCCATTCGGTTTAACTAATGCTCTTGCAATATTTATGGATATGATGAACCGAGTATTCCAACCCCACCTTGATCATTTTGTAGTGGTATTTATTGATGATATTTTAGTGTATTCAAGTCGAGGGAAAGCAAAGCTCATTTTCATATTGTTCTTCAGACTCTTCTAGAGAAATAGTAGTACGCCAAGTTGTCGAAATATAAATTTTGGTTGATAGAAGTTACTTTTCTTAACCATGCTGGTTTCGAAAAATTGAATAAGGGTAGACCCTAAGAAAATTCATGCTATAGTGGATTAGAATTTCCCAATGAACATCTCTGAAGTTTGGAGTTTCTTGGAATTTGTTGGTTACTATTAAAGGTTCAAAAAGAACTTTTCAATGATAGTGTCCCCACTAACCAAGCTTTTAAGGAAAAATATGCTTTTTGTTTGGATAGGAATGTTCCAAGAGATTTTTGAAACACTAAAAAAGATTTTAACAGAGGCACTAGTGCTTGTACAACCTGATTCGGGTAAAGATTATGTGTTTTTTTAGTAATGCATCTCATAACGGCTTGAGATGAGTACTTATACAAGAAGGTAAAGTTGTGGCCTATTCCTTGAGTCAATTAAAGACTCACGATAGAAATTTCCCGACACATGATTTAGAGTTGGCAACGATTGTGTTTGCTTTAAATATTTGGCGCTATTATCTGTATGGTGAGTGGTGCAATATTAATATGGATCATAAAAACCTAAAGTACTTGTTGACTCAAAAAGAGCGGAACTTGAGATAGAGAAGATGGATAAAGCTTTTAAAGGATTATGATGTGATATTTGACTATCATCAAGGAAAGGCTATTGTGGTGGCTGATGCACCTAAAAATCATTTACGGCCATGCGAGCTTGAGAAACATGTTTACTTTTAAAGGAAGACGATGCCTTGATTGCTGAGTTAACATTAAAGCTGATGCTTTTGGACTATATAAAAAATCTGCAAGGAAAAGATGAAAAGTGTTTGGCAAAAAATTGCACAAGTAGAAAAAAGACTTTGAAGTTAGGACTAATGGATGTTTATATTATCATGGAAGACTTTCCATTCCAGTTAATGAAGAACTGAAGAAAGATATTCTTTATGAGGCATATTATAGTCATTTGACTATTCATCCAGGCAGAAATAAGATGTATCAAGACATAAAGAGTCGATATTGTTGGCTTGGCACATAAATAACTATTACAAAATTTGTGGTAAAGTGCCTGTCATGTCAACAAGTGAAAGCTGAGCATTAAGTGTCTTCCAGGTTACTTCAACCGATATCCATTCCTGAATGAAAGTGGGAACAAATCATTATGGATTTTATTTTAAGGTTACAATTTACACCCAACAAGAAAGACTCCATTTTGGTGATTGTTGATAAATTAACCAAGACAATTCACTTTATTTCAGTTCAGACAGATTAAACGGTGGATAAATATTCAGAGTTGTATAAAAGAGATAGATCGGATACACAGAGTTCCTGTGTCTATAATATCAGGCAGAGATCCAAGGTTTACTTTGAGATTCTATAATTCCTTGCATGAGGCCTTGGGTACTCAATTGAATTTCAGTACGACTTATCACTCCAAGATGAATGGTTAGTAGGAGCGAACCATTCAGATATTGAAAGATACGCTAAGGGAGTGTATGATCGAATTTAAGGGAGTGTATGATCGAATTTAAGGGATCATTACAAAAGTATTTACCTTTAACAGAATTTGTTTATAACAACAGCTATCATTCGAGCATCAAGATGGCTCCGTATAAAGCCCTTTATGGGAGAAAGTGCCAAATACCATTAAATTGTTTTGAGCTTAAGGATCAAGATCTAGTTTTCCCTGATTTGATGAAAGAAATAAAAGATAAAGTGGGGATCATTCAAGATAATCTCAAGATAGATTTCGAACGATAAAAGTCTTATACAGACCTAAAGAGAACATAGATTGAATATCAAGTGGGTGATAAAGTATTTCTGAAGGTATCACCTTGGAAGAATGTAACACCCATAGCCTATATATGTCTCGTAATACAAGCCACAAATGTCACATCAATTAGATAAACATTTACCATGCATAAAGATTTAAAAACTCATTTATTTTTAAAGTTTCATTGTTTCAACTTTTAAACTTTTATCTTATTCGTATAAAATCATAAAATAATAGTTAATCAATGAAAAACAAATCCAACTTTAGTCAATAAGTAGGCAGTTCAGAGCTAATCATAACTATATATAAATATATCACTACCTAAATACTACTTAATTTTTTAAAATATTTAAAATATAATATTTATACTATTCATCAATAAATATGATTAATATTCAAAATTAGCCAAATGTTTTTAAAAAATAATCATAGTTACTAATACAGACCCTTTTAAAAAATGAAGCTAATAAAGCAACCTAACTGATATAATGTACATGCCACTAATAAGTCAAAGTTAGGATGTCTTACTGACATTGTTGGTAGATTTGATTTCCATAGGATGCTGACAAGCTACTCACTTTACGTCCTTTACTTTATTCAAACCTAAGCATGAAAATCATCACGCGCTAAGTAAAACTTAGTGAGACAATAACAAAGCTAACATGGTATAAAACATAAATTCCATAAAATATAAAGAAATAAATTGTAATTTAAATAAAAACATTAAAACTTCAAACCATGTTAGTCAAGTCATTTCCTCCTGAAAATCTGAAATTATCATCTCATGATTTTATCAAAAATCATGTAAGGCAACATCAAATATCATAAATAACTTGTGTTCTCTTCAATCGAGCATATTTCAAAACTTTCATTCCAATTCTAAGTTTATTTCTTTCATATACAATCATTACTTTCACATTTACTGTTATAACCCAATGTATATGTAAGAGAATATAATGTATGTGAGTTTAAGGTGAGCACTAGGCACAACACTGTGCCAAATAATGATTGAAACTACGATATAATGCACTTCAGTGCAATCATAACCTGAGCTGCTGAACATTGGTACACGAATGTACCAAAGCTGAACTGATAAGTGATAACTGAAAAGTACTAACTTAATGGCTTGCCAAATGTACCTATGACTCTCTACAACATACAAGGGGCTTATATGTATCATCATAGAATCATTTATTAATTTATGTCTGATAACTGTAAAACATCTGATATCTGTAAATATTTGATAGCTGTAATCATCTGATATCTGTAAATATTTGATGACTGAAATTTATTTGATAACTATAAATATTTAGAATTCATCATCATAAATATCATCCTTGGGCAGTTCATACCCAACATCTTTCATAAAACTTTATGAAGAATTTTATATAAATTTTCCATACTGAAAATTTATAAATCATTATAGAAAAATAAATTGAGGTTGACTTATCGCAAGTTGTCCTCAATTATAACAATAAAAAATAAAATGCGCTCACTTTACCACTTTATTTTTTTAAATCAACATATAAGCCTCACTAAACTTTGGATTTAGATCCTTTTCCTTCCACTACATTCAATATATAATTTATCAAAAATTCCATATTCTGGCAGTTTGCACTACTTTCAAACAACTATTATTATGTATTAATTTATATACTAAAACATTATTACGTTTGCACCACCGAAAACTAGACTCTAATAAAAATCTAACCATATAGGCAACTCCATATAGTTCTACTTGTACAATTTATAGTGAATTTTCAAAGTTGACTGACAGAAGTTGTTTTGAGCATAATCTGCTGCCCTGTTTTCTTACCTATCCTCGATTAAAAATTCACATCTTTTTGTATACACCTCGAAATTAGTTTATTTTGTTCTAAACAAAAATAGAATGATATACAAATTCAATAGTATAATATTCATCCTTCAATTTTTTTGTATAATATCTAGTAATTTTTTAAATTTATTGTTTAAAATGAATTTTCTAGGCAGATTTCACAAACTTGCATCCTTAACTTATTCACTAATTCTACTAGATTACCAAATGAACGTATAAACTTTAATCACACATGTAATACATTAGGAATCACTTATTAAAATAACTCCAACATTGGCTGATCGCAAGACAATGTTTGTTCAATAACATAAACACAAGTTAAATACACTCACCTTTACCTCATTATCGAATCTTCTCCATAATAATCTTCTAATTCCTCATCTTTCCCTTCCCTTTTGAGTTACTTGGATCATTAAATTTAACGTAGTCTGACAACTTCATATAACATCATAAAATATTCAAGCTATATGTTAGTATCAAACTAACATAATTTAAACTTAAATATAAAATTCGATAAAAATAAAATCGATACTTAAATTGATACAAACCTAAATCATATTTCCATCATAATTTCAAACTTCTCAAAATATTCCTTAAATTTCATGAATATTTAGTTTCACTATCACTCTTCAAATTTTACTAATTTCATAATCTAACAACTAATTATGATTTTTTTTAGAATTCATATCAATTTTCCTATTTAATCCATAATGGCCCTTCACCATTATGATCATTTAACATTAATCACGTAAAATTTTAAGCATCTCAATAAAGTATTAAAATCAACACTAAAACATTCAAAAGCTTGCAGTTTCATCCCAAAACTTTCTTAGACTTTTCAAATTCAATCACACAACTATAAAAAATCATCATTGAGTCCTCCAAATATTACATTCTTGCAATAGTATCCCATAATTCTCAAAACTTGTATACTAACCCTTTTATTAACTCAAGGCTCCAAATTGATTCAAATCAATCTCTAAATAACATATAACACTTCCAATATCATTTCTAGACCATAGGAAAATTTTTAATATCTTTTCCCTATTTTTTCCTCAATTGTCCAAATATCACCATGTACATAGGGTGAACTTTTCATTCAATTTCATGCATGAATTAAACTTCCTTAGACAAAATTCAAGCTATTCTAACCATAACAACATCAATTTAGATCAAATTCCCAATATTTCCAAAAACCCTAATTAGACCAAAAGGTATAGAAACATGTACACATCAAATTAATCATCTTACATGTCTTCAAATTAATCTTCAACCTCAAAACATCAAAATTCTTCATCAATTATTCAAACTCAACAAACTTCACATAAACCATAATCATCAAATATCAAAACACAAGCATCTTCACCATGAAATATTGGTACCAAAAGATAAAGAATTTCATGTAAATTAATTATCTAGTTTACAACTTAATCCAAAATCAATCAATCATATAAGCTTAAAAATCAAAAATAGATTTTTACCTCAGTAACTTGTATGTTTCGGCCATGAGGAGAAGGATAGCTGAAAAATACGCTTCATCTCTTGATAATTCTACTATTTATTTAATTAATACACTTGGCATTTAACCAATTAAATTGAATTTAAAATCCAATGCTTAAGAAATTCCATTTTTACCATTAATGAACCTTGATAATTACCAAATACCATTGCATTATCTTCCATTAAAATATTCCTTAGTCAAAGATGAATCAACTTGGCTTTAACTTTCTATTTAGCCATGCAATTTTCAAAAATTGCATTTTAGTCACTAAAATTTCAATATTCAATCAAATCTTAAAAAATTACGTTGATCTGAGATAATTTTCTTTGATATAAATTATGGAAATAATATTTTCAACCATTTTCTAACATCCTTCAAATTTTTGTAATATTTCAATTCGATTCTATTATCCTATTTCAATATTGTGGTTATTCATTTTATAGCTTTTAACAAATATCCTGGATTAAAAATCCGTTTTCCATAAAAGCCCACTTTCAAGAGTAAACTATCCATTTATGAAATAAAAATTCTTTTTTGGAAAAAGTATCACTTAGGTCCCTAAACTTTCCCAATTATACTTTGTTTATTAAACTTTTAAAATTTAAATTTTAGTCATTAGTTAAAATTTGGGGTATTACAATTCTTCCCGCCTTAAAGAAAGTTCATCCTCGAATTTTCTATACGTATCTACATTCCTGAACTAAAGAGATATGGAAATTGTCTTTTCGTGTCGTTTCCTCGTTCCCAAGTCACTTCCTTACTTTTATGATTTCACTGAAGAACTTTTACATGTGGAATCGTCTTATTTCTTTGTTCTTTGTCTCCACATACTAATATTTTTACTGGTTTCTCTTCATATAATAATTTTGACTAAATATTGATTTTCTATGTATAATCACATATAAAGTATTCAATCTATACTTTCGAATCATTGATGCATGAAATACAATATAAATCTTATTCATTTCCAGAGGTAATGCCAGCTAATAAATTACCGGAACAACGCTCTATACAATCTCATATAATTGAAAAATATCAGACTTTATTTTCTTTTATATTCGAATCTCAAACTGATGTAAGGCTGAATCTACACGCTTTGAAGAAAGAGAGTAGATAGCCTTATTGTGTGCCGATCTAGGATTGACAAGTATTGATGTCCTTGAATTATAAAATTGGGATGCAATAAAGATAAGAAATAAATATGATTAATGTTGAAATAATAAATGGAATAATAAGATAAATAATGAAATGGAAGAATAGGGATAGAGATGGTTGCAGAATTGATGTTTTTTATAGATGAAGTTGATGGTGTTGATGATGAAAATAGAGATGGTGGTGTTGTTGTATCTCAAGCACGCCAAAGAGGAAAAAATGCTAGGAAGCACAATCCTGATCTTCACAAACTTGCTTGAGGGGTGGTAGAAGTGTCTTCAACCCACTAGATATGAATCTAGGAATTTAGGAATCAAAATGGAAGGAATGACGCCAAAAGTATATGAATTATACTTGCTTAATCGATAAAGTTCACAAAGATGAGATGATTACAAATGAAGGTAAGCCTCTCTATTTATAGGGAATGAGAGGGCTTGGCCGAATGGTTACATATGGATTCGGCTAGGTACATGTCTCTATGGAAATACATGATGATTCAAGATGAAAGAAGAATTCCCTTAGCTTGGTGATCGTTTGGCTAACCCTTCATGAAGGGACTTAATGTTTCGGCTAAGGATGGGAAGTCATCTCCCATGGCCGAATGTGCATGTTGGTTCATATTGGCTCCCATTTTCTCTCCTTGGCCGAATGGTGATGTGCCTCCTCATGTTTGGGGCCAAATGCTCTCATGTGCAAGGCATGTGTTGTGGCCAAATAGGTATGGAGCTTTATCTCAGCTCCCTTAATGATTTAGGCCTCCAATGGTTATGTTCTCTTCACCTACGTGCTAATAAATGAAAGGGCATCTTCATGGGAATTATCATTCATGAAAGGTCACAATGTTTGGAAAGGTAACCTTTCATGTTTGAGCTAGTTTAGAGGTGAATGAGCTGGAGGTGAGGTGGCCATAGATGACTTGTAGCACAGTGAACATTATGGTAGTTACTTGTGAAAAGGTACCTCTTGAGGTGACAACTATTCACGAAAAGGTACGGTTTCACAAATTTTGACTTAGGACATATTTGAAGTGTTCTTAGTGGTGATGATGATGGTATACCTCCCCAGCTGAAATGAGGTCATCTTGTAGCTCAAATCTTCAGCTCAATCCAGCTATGAGCTCACGGGCCTCCGGACAACTTTTCACCATATGTTCCTTATGCTCTCCTAATTGTCCCCATATAAGTTTCATTGTTGTTACATGCTCTATTTAGCTCCAATATAGCTCCCAAGTATTGGCCGAATATGCCTACATGCATATCATAAGAAAATAAGTTAAGTATATTAACTTATATAATGTGTATAAGATATAAATGTGTACTATAGTATATAATAATAACTTATATCTCACATATTAATGAATTATCATATCATAATAATATATATATATATATATATATATATATATATATATATATATATATATGAAAATAACTATATTATAACATATGAAATAAGCATCTTTATATATAAAGTTAGAAAGTTTCTTCCCTTGAAATGTTGGATTATCCAATATAAACATGATGCTAAATTGGATCACATCACAAACCTTTTTTCTAAGGTAAACCTTTTTCGATCTGATTCACTGAAAACTTAAGTTTCTTTAAAATTTAAAATACAATTTACTTATTTGTAGGCATTCCAAAATCATCAGTAATTTCAATAATCTCTACATCTTCTTAATTATTGATTTCTCTTGTATACCTTCTAAGCTTTCTGATATTTTTCTCTAATCCAGCTACCTAATACTATATACATTCTTACCATGGTTCTTAACTCTCTAACATATACATTTCCATATTACAATAATGAGGAGTAGCATCATCAATAAAATCATAAAACCATATATATTAGAAATTTGACATCCTAGTGGCATGTGCATATTTTTAACATAACATAAGCTCAGTTTAGGTCAAGAATCGTCTAAACCAACTGCTCTGATACCAGTAATGTAACACCCATAGCCTATATATGTCTCGTAATACGAGCCATAAATGTCACATCAATTAGATAAACATTTACTATGCATAAAGATTTAAAATCTCGTTTCTTTTAAACTTTCACCATTTTAACTTTTAAACTTTTATTTTATTCATATAAAATCATATAATAATATTTGATCACTGAAAAACAAATCCAACTTTAGTCAGTTAGTAGGCAATTCAGAGTTAATCATAACTATATAAATCACTGCCTAAATACTGCTTAATTTTTTAAAAACATTTAAAATATAATGTTTATACTATTCATTCATAAATATGAATGAATAGTAAAAATTAGCCAAAATTAAAGAAAATAATCCTAGTTACAAATACATGTCCTTTTAAAAAATGTACATGCCACTAACAAGTCAAAGTTAGGATGTCTTACTGAAACTGTCAGTATGTTTGATTTCCATAGGATGTTTGCAAGACCCTCACTTCACGCCCTCTACTTTATTCTAACCTACACATGAAAATCATCTTTCGCTAAGGAAAACTCAGTGATACAATAATAAAGCTAAGATGATATAAAACATAAATTCCATAAAAATATAAATAAATAAATTGTAATTTAAATAAAAACATTAAATCTTCAAACCAGGCTAGTTAAGCCATTTTCCTACTGAAAGCATGAAAATCATCAATACATGATTTTATCAAAAATCATGTAATTCAACATCAAATATCATAAATAACTTGTGTTCTATTCATTCAAACATATTTCAAAACATTATTTCCAATTCTAAGTTCCTTTCTTTCATATACTATCATAACTTTCACATTTAGTGTTATAGCCCAATGTATATGTATGAGAATATAAGGTACGTGAGTTTAAGGTGAGCACTAGGCACAACACGGTACCGAATCATAACTGTGACTGTGATATGATGTGCTTCAATGCAATCATAACTAGAGAACCAATGGTGCTAAACATTGGTACACGAATGTACCAAAGCTGATATGATAACTAATAACTAAAAAGTAGTCACTAAATGTCATGCACAATATGCCTATGACTCTCAATTCAACATACAATGGGCTTATATATATCATCATAGAATCATTTATTAATATGTGTTTGATAATTGTAAAACATCCGATATTTGTAAATATTTGATAACTGTAATCATCTAATATCTGTAAATATTTGATAATTGAAAATCATCTAATAACTGTAAACATTTAGAATTTATCATCATAAATATCATACTTGGGCAGTTCATACCCAAAATCATTCATAAAACTTGATAAAATTTTATAGAGTTATTCCATACTGAAAATTTATAAATCATACTGGAAAAATAAAATGAGGTTAACTTATCGCAAGTTATCTTCGATTATGATAATCTAATAAATAAACTGCACCCACTTTAACACTTTATTTTTAAAAAATAAAAATACAAGCCTCAATAAGATTTAGATTTAAATTCTTTACCTTCCACAACTTTCCATACACAATTATCAAAATTACATATTCTGACAGTTTGTTCTACGTTCAAACTAATATTATTTTGTATTAATTGTTTTATTGAAAACGTATTCCGTTTGCACCACTAAAAACTAGACTCAAATATGAATCTAACCATATAGGGAACTCCATCTAGTTCTACTTTTACAATTTATAGTGAATTTTCAAATTTGGGTTATAGAAGTTGTTTTAAGTAGAATATGTTGCCCTGTTGTCTGACCTATCCTTGATTAAAATTCATATCTTTTTGTATACACGGCATAATCAATTTCCGTTTATTCTAAACGAAACTAGACCGATATAAGAATCCAACATTATAAGATTAATCCTTCATTTATTTTTATAATTTCTAGTATTTTTTTAAACTTAATGTTCATAACATAATTTCTAGGCAGATTTCACCAACTTGGATCCTTAACTTATTTACTAATTCTATTAGCTTATCAATTGAACATATAAGCTTGAATCACACTTCTCATACGTTAGGAGTCACTTCTTAACATAACTCGGAAACTGGCTCATTGCAAGCCAATGTTTGTCCGATAACATAAAGACAAACTAAATGCACTCACCTTTGCCTCATTATCGAATATTCTCCATGTTATTCTTCTAATTCCGCCACTTTTCCTTCTTTTTTGAGTTAATTGGAACATTAAATTTACCTTAGTCTTTTAACTTCATATAACATCATAAAATATTCAAGCTATATGTTAGTATCGAACTAACAATATTTAAACTTAAATATAAAATTCGATAAAAATAAAATCGATACTTAGATCGATATAAAACTAAATCTTAATTCCATCACAATTTCAAACTTCTCAAAATGTTCCTTAAATTTCATGAATATTTAGTTTCACTTTCACTCTTCAACTTTTACTATTTTCATAATCTAACCACTAATTATGAATTCTTTTTAGAATTCATATCAACTTTCCTATTTAATCTATAACAACCCTTCACCATTATGATCATTGCACATTAATTATAAAAAAATTTTAACATCTCAATAAAATATTCAAATCAACACTTAAACATTCAAAAGCTTGCAGTTTCATCCTGAATTTTCATAGACTTTTCATATTCAACTACACAACTTGATAAACTTAAAATTAAATCTCAACTTAAGAATTAAACCCTAAAATCAGCACAGTGAATAAATTTCCAGCATTACAATAATTTATCCAAATAATGCTTCCACAATTAATAAACTTGAAATCAGCTCCCCGTAATACTGAGACATTTCGAAGTCCACCCACAACTTTATCAAACTTACAATTTGGTTCCACTTAGCTTTCTAATTTAAAAAATTTCTAGCATTTCCACTATCAAAAATCAACATCGAATCCTCCAAATATCACATTCTTGCAATAGTATCTCGCAATTCTCAAAAGTTGTATACTAACCATTTCATTAACTCAAGGCTCCAAATTGATTCAAATCAATCTTTAAATAACGTAGAGCACTTGTAATATCATTTCTAGACCATAGGAAAAATTTTAATATCTTTTCCCTAATTTTTCCCCAATTGGCCGAATATAACCATGTATATAGGGTGAACTTTTCATTCAATTTCATGCATGAATTAAATTTTCTTAGAAAAATTCAAGCTATTCTAACCATAACAACAACAATTTATATCAATTTCCCAACTTTTGCATAAACCCTAATTAGACCAAAATGTATAGAAACATGTACACATCAAATTAATCATCATACATGTCTTCGAATTAATCTCTAACCTCAAAAACATCAAAATTCTTCATCAATTATTCAAACTAACCAAACTTCACATAAACCCTAATCATCAAATTCCAACACACACAAGCATCTTCACCATGAAATATTGGTACCAAAAGATAAAGAATTTCATGTAAATTAATTTTCTAGTTTACAACTTAATCCAAAATCAATCAATCATATAAGCTTAAAAAATTAAAAATAGATTTTTACCTCCGTAACTTGTATGTTTAGGGCATGAGGAGAAAGATAGCTGAAAAATACGCTTCATCTCTCGATAATTCTAGTATTTATTTAATTAATACACTTTGCATTTAACCAATTAAATTGAATTTAAAATCCAATGCTTAAGAATTCTATTTTTACCATTAACGAACCTTGATAATTTCAAAATACCATTGCATTATCATCCATTAAAATATTCCTTAGTCAAAGATGAATCAGCTTAGCTTGAACTTTCTATTTTAACCATGAATTTTTAAATATTACATTTTAGTCACTGAAACTCCACTATTTAATCAAATCTTAAAAAATTATGTTGATTTGAGATAAATTTATTTGATCTAAAATATGGTAATAATTTTTTCAACCATTTTCTAACATCCTTCAAATTTTAGTAAAATTTCGATTCGATTCAATTCGATTCGATTCGATTATCCGATTTCAGTATCGAACTTTATTGCTTTATAGGTTTTAACACAAATCCCTTATTAAAAATATGTTTTCCAAAAACCCCACTTTCAAGAGTAAACTATTCATTTATAAAATAAATTTATTTTTGATAAAATTACCACTTAGGTCATAAACTTTTACCAATTTATAGTTTGGCTATTCAACTTTCAAATATATTTTAGTCACTAGTTAAAATTTGGGGTATTACAAAGAAAATATTGCGGTTTAGACGCAAGGAATGCTGAGTCCGAGATTTATTGGACCTTTTGAGATTTTGAAAAGAGTCGGACCAGTGGTTTATCATTTAGCATTACCTCCCGAAGTGGCAACAATCCATAATCTTTTTCATGTGTCGATGCTCAGGAAGTATTGATCAGATCCATCACATATGATCACCTCGGAGGAAATAGAGATTTGATAAGATTTGACCTATTAAGAGGAAGCAATTGATATTATGGCTTAAGAAGTTAACGAACTACAAAACAAAACAATTTCTTTGGTCAAAGTTATTTGGTGTAATCATAAAGTCGAGTAAGTGACCGGGGAAAGAAAAAGGACATGAGAAGGAAGTATACACATCTCTTCACATCAGGTATGTACTAAAATTCAAGGAAAAATATTTTCTTAAGGGGAAGAGTTTTAATACCCCAAATTTTAGTTAGTGACCAAAAATTAAGTTTTCAAAGTTTAGTAGCCAAAGTATAAAATTAAGAAAAATATAGGGACCTAGGTGGTAATTTTAGAAGTTTAGTGGACAAAACATAAATTTTGAAAATGTTTTAAAATTCCTTTGACATCTATGAAAACGTAAGTTTTGAAATGGGTGTTACAATGTCCTAGCAAGCAAGCCTAGGTGGGTTCCAGAAAGGAGCTGAGATTTTGTATCTTAAGCATGTGCATCGCCTTCTTTAGAAACCTTTCGATTAGGGCATCAATGGATGACCAAGATTAAAGACATTTAGGGCTTAAAACCCCTAAGATAGTACCATACATGCGCATCCCATCAAGTGCGATTAGATATACCCCTTTCGATATGACGATTCGACATACATCACAAAAACCCAATAGTCACCAATCGTTCGATCCTACGCGCCAGAAAAATGATGCACATGCCCTAGCACACACCGAGGAAGACTTCAAATAGATGAATTTTGGTAAGAAATCAAACCAAATCATGAAACAAATCAAAGAGGGAGTTGCAATCAACACAAATTGATAAGTAACCAAAATTGGTCAAAAAGGGGCACTTATGCAAATCAAAGACCAATTTTCCTGAAGAAAAACAAGTTGAAAAGGAAATATGCACCAAATCCCTTGGATTATGAGTATCAAGTCTTTGATTCTTTTGGAAAAACCCCTCTATTTGAACTATAAAGCCTGAAAAAAAAAAAAGAAAATGGCATGAGCATTTATTAAAAAAAATCACCAAACCATAAAAAACTTAGGGATAAAATTCGAAATCGAGAAAGAAGCCATTGAAAGTTAGAAGAGGAAACTTAGCTCTTAGGGTTTTCTGGGATAGTGAACGGTCGTCGGGAGAAAAAGTTACCCAAAAAGTGTAAAAAAATCAAGGTTTTTTGTTTAGATCTATGTTGGTGAGGACGTTTTTGTGTTAACCAGAGGTTGGATATGAGTTTGGGGTAACGAGAGGAGTCGAAAGGTGACTTTTGTGTATGTCGTTAGAGAGACGAGTGAAGATGGTCGGTGAAGCTCGGTGGTTGATTTCCGGTAGGGAACGAGAGGATTTGAGAGCGAGGAAAAGGAGAGTGTTTTAAGAGAAAGGGTCGAAGTGAGTGAAAGAATGGTTTTTGGGCTTATATATATTAGGGACCAATTTGTAATTTCAACTATCTTAAATTATTTCTATAGTTCCCAATATTTTGATGTGTAATTCATTTTGGTCACTTGCTCTAGTTTGACCACTGGATTTTATGTTTAAAGTAATTTTATCCTTTTATTTTTCATTTATTTAATTTATTGAAACGTTGACATTTTTTATTTTGCAGTGTTTTAATTTTTTATATATTTATACCTTACTTTCTTTTATTTAACATTGATTTTACTCCCTTTAAGACCTCATGTAATTCCCAAATAATTATCAAAGGTAAATAATTCGGACCAAACTTTAAATTTTTATTTAAACTTTAATTTTCGTAATTAAGACGACTTGGTAATCGTGTAGTACTAAAAAGGAGAGAAGAGGGTGCTCATCCTTCCTTGATCATAAACGACACCCAAATCTGACACATCTCTGGAAAGACACAGATTCGGTAAAATAGGCAAAATCAAGGTGTCCGATCTACCTCCTACAAAATGATCGGTGGCGACTCCATCAGGATTCAAAGTCGGAATGCAAACCCGGGCCACCTGAAGGGGCCGTTGCGATAGCTTGGTGATTCCATTGGGGACATTGAGAGTCATGACAAAATCGATTAACCGGTTGTCTTCTTCAGCGAAAATTATAAGTTTAAATTTTAATTTATTTTCAATCAACTTTATTTACATTTGAATATTTTTTCCCAGATAAATAGTTGTAATAATGTTTTCTTTTAGTGTTTTTAGATTTTTTAAAGGCTTTCCAAAGCTCTAAACCTAAGTTCTGAACCCATTTAAGTGGGGGGTGAAAGTGAAGACTTGTGAAAATCAAGGTGTCCGATCTATCTCATACAAAATGATCGGTGGTGACTCCATCAGGATTCAAAGTCGGAATGCAAACCCAGGCCACCTGAAGGGGCTGTTGCGATAGCTTGGTGATTCTATTGGGGACATTGAGAGTCATGACAAAATCGATTAATCGGTTGTCTTCTTCAGCGAAAATTATAAGTTTAAATTTTAATTTATTTTCGATCAACTTTTTTTACATTTGAATATTTTTTCCCAAATAAATAGTTGTAATAATGTCTTCTTTTAGTGTTTTTAGATTTTTTAAAGGCTTTCCAAAGCTCTAAACCTAAGTTCTGAACCCATTTAAGTGGGGGGGTGAAAGTGAAGACTTGTGAAAATCAAGGTGTCCTATCTATCTCATACAAAATGATCGGTGGAAACTCTATCAGGATTCAAAGCCGGAATGCAAATCTGGGGCCACCTGAAGGGGCCGTTGTGATAGCTTGGTGATTCCATTGGGGACATTGAGAGTCATGACAAAATCGATTAACCGGTTGTCTTCTTTAGCGAAAATTATAAGTTTAAATTTTAATTTATTTTCGATCAACTTTATTTACATTTGAATTTTTTTTCCCAGATAAATATTTATAATAATGTTTTCTTTTAGTGTTTTTAGATTTTTTAAAGGCTTTCCAAAGCTCTAAACCTAAGTTCTGAACCCATTTAAGTGGGGGGTGAAAGTGAAGACTTGTGAGAATTTATCCTCTATGCAGGCATAGCAATTATCTCTCCGATTCATATGCCTTATGTCTTCGTATGAATTTATTCCTCGTGCAAGCATAGGGAAACGTGTCCCTTGAGTTTAACTCGATTCACATAAGCATGTGATGGGTTTAGGATCAAGGGTCTGACAAGCCCAAGAGGGTACAACAAGGAGAACTCGGGTCCCTTTTTTGGAATCCAAACCAGATTGATGCAAGAATTAGATCCTACCCATGAACCTCATACAAACCCTAGGACAACATTATTTTATTTCATACTTTACTTTATTGTTCAAAAGCATGCGAACTATAAATATATGCTATTAGGATTTATTTCCAGTAAAAACATGCGATATTATATATCATGATCAGGTTGGAATGAAAGCATGTAGGGTAGATATCATGCGGGGTAGGAACTGTTATTTTTTCCTGTAATTATTAATTAACTGTACTAACTTATTTTCTTATTTTTCCCTATTTATTTTTTATTTACTATCATCTGCATAATTTCACAAGAGGTGTTGAACATCTAAGTGTTCATCAAATTTTAGATAGTCTTCATTAAAGGACAAAGGGGTTATGATGTAAGAGGTTAAAGAATGCAAGGGCATGATTAAGAAGGACAAGATCACGAGATGGACATGTCCGCTGGTTTCACATTAATCGAGCATACTGACACTGCAAAACATGTGGGTAAATAAAAGCACGAGAAGAAGAAGTTTTTCAAAATTTGCACCATAAACAAGTGGAATAGGTTGAAATTTGAGCATCAGTTTTTGAATCTGCAATACACCTAAAAGGTAGGAAGTCCACTACTGAGGGGCACAAGATATTGAACTCAAATCAAGAAAAGAAAGCAAGCTTCGAATAGTCCATATGATAGAGTATCTCAGTAGAAAATACCCAATGAAAGTAAAGTGGTCATCTGGTTGCTCTTGGGGCAAGTCCTCAAATTGTATCGTCAGGAGACACTGGCAAAAAGATATGACATCCAACCAAAAACCATTGAAGTGAGGAGACTTGCAGAAGTTGCCTAGAGTTCAAGAAGACACACATTTGAATGATTATAGACTATTTTTATATGACAATTTTGTCCCGATGAAGGCTATTTTATCATTAAAGGCACTTTTTGACCAACACCCTGAATTCATCATGAATTTTGCATCTTAATTTAACTAAGTTTTCATTATGCATTCATGACAATTAAAAAGTATTATTTTAATCCATAAAGGAATAGCATTGGGCACATCACATCTGTATAACACTCGATTCTAATCAAGACAAATGGAAGCTAGAATGAGGGAGCTTGAAGAGAACTTTGCTAAGTTGCAGTAGGACTCAGAGAATAAACTGAGTCAGAACATCCGGACCACATTAGACACGATTTTCAATAATATGAATACTCTTATTGATCAATTGATGGAAAAGTTAATGAAAGTGAATTTTGCTAATGCCTCCAGAGTAGGAGCTATTAAGGAAACAAAGGTCCAACTGCCAAAACTAATAATTGCGCCTGGGTGTCAGACGTGTTCTTTTTTCACTGGGGGCAAGCCATGGAAACCAATCCCAATAGTAATCTTGAAAACTATGTCCCAGGCTTTTATGAAGAGGATATATCTAAAAAAGCGGAGGAAAAGATAAGACAATCAGAAGACCAGATGAAGACTATCATAAGAGATGAAGGCTCATATGGGATTGATGCCTTGAAATTAAGTTTGGTCCTAAATATCATTTACCTCCCAAGTTCAAGGTTCCAAACTTCAAGAAGTTCGACGGGAATAACTTTCAGCACACTTAACTATGTTCTCTCAGAAGATGACTAGACATATAAAAAATTATCAACTACTGATTCATTGATTCCATGAGAGCTTATCAGGTTCGACTATCTGATGATACAATCAGTTGAGCAGGTTTCTCATCAGAACCTATAAAGACATTACTAAGTTATTTCTAAAGTAGTGTAAGTTGTAATGAGATAAGGCCAAATCATGTAATACTGTAATGGATGGAAAAAAGAGCAAACGAAAGCTTCCTACAAAACAAACAACGATGGAAGGATGTAGTTGTCTAGGTTTATCCTCCCCTGGATGAAAAAGAGACCAAGAAACTTTTCGTACATACTCTCAAAGCTCCTTTCTTTGGACATGTACTTGCGATCACTTCTTGGAGCTTTGTTATATATTAATGGGTGGTGAAATGATAGAAATCACCATCAAACAGGGAAAGGTTGAGGGAAAAGAATCCCACATAAAACCATCCCCAGTAAATAAGAAAGGATAGGTGAACAACGATATTGCCTCATAGCCAGAGTCAACTACATCATCAAAGAAAATTGACCCAATCCCAATGACGTATCAATAGTTGTTTCAACAAATTTATGATAGACATATGGTATCACCCTATCCAGTGAATCCTCTAAAACCACCATATCCTAGGTGGTACAATGAAAGCACGGATTGTGAATATCATGGTAGTGTTTTAAGGCATTCCAACAAAAATTATCCCGCATTTAAGAGGATCGTCTAAAGACTTCGAGACATAAATCAATTTCACTTCAGCGACTCGAACGTGGTGCACATTTCTAATCGTGACAAGAGTTAATGAAGTATGATGTAGAGGAATTTGATGGGTTCAGACTTGTCCACAAGGTTGTGTTACCTGAAAAAAATATGTCTTGTTTGAATTTGTCATTTTTATTAAATAAATGATATTTCTTTGATTATGAGCAATGAAGCCTTTTTTTATTTTAGTGAATATCGAATATAGTAAAATGCACATTGAGGTTAAAGCCCTTTAACATATGACTAGGTCCAACTTCCTGAAAAACGAAATTCACTTACACACATTTCACCCAAAACAAACAAAGATAACATTTTTCTTTACACAAATAAGCCAACAAATACTCAGGAAACGGATAAGACAAAACAATATGGTACATGAAATTGCAAGACCTGTTAGCTTGCATGGTTATTGAGAATGTTCCGTGATGATATATAATTTTCACAAATGGAATGGTGGAATAAACAAATTTGGAATAGATCAGTTGCTATGAAATTGAGCTCTAAAGATGAAATTTCTGAACTTTCATTGACACTCAGACTATAAATGAATGATAATTTTAACAATGTTGGGGGTGCTCCGTTGAAAGTAGTAGTTGTTAACCTTCGGAGGTAATATCTGAAGCAGCTATGGAGGTAATGTACAAACTTTATGAAGTGAGTTTCTTTCGAGTTTGTCAAGTCAAAGACTTTCTAACATTTGATCCTTTAATTAAGGGTATTCTGCTAAAGTAGTGGGCTATGTTATTTGCCTTAACTTTTTGAATATGAGTACATTCAGATCATGACACTAGTCTCTATATGTCGATGTTTCAAGATGAATCTCCAAGCAAAATCTGAAGCGAGGATATCAAAGTCGATAAAGCACAATTTAAAGAAAGTTTGTAAGGCCTAAAGTAAATGTGAATTGATAATGAGTTTCAATGAAAGGTGGACTAAGGGAGTCAGGAAACATTTTTTTATAGACGACTACACAAAAGCACTCAAGAATTTTGTCTTTAGATCGATATTTCTACACTATCTCTGCTTAAGGAGTCTATGAAGCATAAACAAATAGAAGATTGTTGACAACTGGAACAAAAATGGTCTCTAAGAAGTTTTGCATTGAAATGTACCAATTGTGTTATTTTTTTTTGCTTCTCATTAGAAGATCATTTCAAAAATAATCAAAAACATTGAATTATTGTTGATGGAAAACCATAAAAAAACCGATCACATTATCTTCCCTATATCACCTATGGATATTGACATTTGTCAAAGGGATATATTTTTCGAAATCAACATGTGTAATTTATTTGTTTGATATTGAGTGAGGTAATATTTTTTGCTTTAATTGCTTGACATTATTTTTTGACACTAACAAGACATATTTTTCAAACGTTTCTCTGAAAAGAATCAACACGAAGTGGGGCATCTCCAAAATCCTTATTATTTTATCGACATGTCTCTCAACATACTTCTTAATCAATATCAAGCATATTGCTATAAAGAAGAAAGTAACACTACAATCGATAGACAAGCATGGTACTGGATCAAAGAGTGTCTCTCTTTACTATGAAGATGGTCACCCAGTGGATGGAAAAGGCTTTGATTAACAAAGTTCAAGAGACCTATAACAATGAGTTGGCTAGAAGGAGTTTTGCCTATGATGGCGAGAAAAGTTTGTTCACTATGAGATCCCTTCCTAGCAATAAGCATGAACTTGTTATTATACTTGACACACTATGCAAGCTCTGATGGTAACCCAAGTGATAACGAAAGAAAGAAGTCAATACGCTCATATAACTTAAAGACCTTTAAAGTGGAGCTAAGATTTGTTGCCAATATTCCTATGCAAGAAATTCAAATAAATTATAGAAGTAAAGGAATCTAAAAAATCACAAGAAGCACTGAGGATGCTTGATATAATTTAAAGGCATCATGCCTTATTGTTCGCCAGTCTTTCTTCTATGAAAATCAGAGTAACTTTACAGAAATTGGAAGAGGTGTCCTTGGCTGTAAAGCCCTTCATTCGAGGCTTCGAGCCATATAGGGAAACCTTTCATTGAATATTGTCATGTCAACTATGATTATGATTCAAGTAATTCCTGTAGTTGATTGTCAATCAATATGCAAGAGAACCTTACTCCCTCGAGTAAACCAAGGCCAAAAAAGATCTTAAGAATCCCATGATTACAATCAAGATTACAAGATCACTGGATTGAGTGAGCAAATATGCAAAGATAATATATTTTCCATGAAGCCATCAGTGTTGGGGCAAGATCAGCTCTAGGAAACATGAGAAAATATCAAGATTGATAGAAGAAGATCAATAATACTCTTAAAAAATGAGAACACCAAAAATGATATATTTGCATTTCAGGCATACTTTAAGATATTGTATTCATAACATCACATACATATACACATATACATTCATAATTTTATAGATTGATTAAATCAATTTCAACTTCATGGCGAAGGACATTGCATATGAAGCATCTAAGATCTGCTTAGATTCACGAAGGGGAGTCACCTCACCTAGTTTAAATCCGCGAAAGGGAACCAACTAAAGAATATCTTACCTAGCTTTTCCGTCAAGGGGAGTCATCTGAAGAATAAAAATTGGCATAAACCACGATGGGAGTTTTTCTTAGAGCCATGAAAGGAGCCATCATTCACTTGGAGGAATCATATACATCATAGCTTACGTCGAGAAAAGTTAATTGTCAACAAAAGCTTTCGAGTTTGATTCCACCCAACTCGAGAATGCATCTACTGTAAGGTTACAATAAGGAACTACTTTCGGGTCATCTTACATGGCTTTCCCATGAAGGAGAGTCATCCAAAGAACCAATATCAGCTTAAACTGCGAAGGGAAGTCATCTTGTTCGGCTTAGACCCGTTAAGGGGAACCATCCTTCACTTGGAGGAACATTTCACAAAATAGCTCAAGGTAAGAAGGGATATCTATTAACAAAAGCTTTTGAGTTCGATTCCACTCAACTCAAGAGCCCATCAATCGTATGCTAGCAGCGAGGAATTACCTTCTAGTTAAAATTCAAAACGAGGTATTTAAGCAAAGAAAAATACCTAAGTTAACTATGATTTGGAAAAAATAAAGCATTTCCCAGTCAAATTTTGACATAGCTTAAGACAAGAAGAGCAATCCATCGATTGAAGCATTTCAGTTTGATTCGACTCAGCTTGAGAGTACATCAACCACATTGTGGTAATAAATAACCACATTTCGATCAAAATACAAACCAAGGCCCTCAAGTATAGAAAAATGCCGAAGATTGAATGTGACTTAGCAATAAGGAAATACCTCACGTTGAAAACCAATAAGCGATAAAGAGGTTGCTCAGAGCATAGCTTAAGTCGAGAAGGCCATCTGTCAACCAAAGTGTTTAATTTCATAGTGTATAGACCATATGATAGCAGCAAGAAACTATCATCTGGCCAAAATTCTCAAGGAAAATTTTAACTTCGTGATAGAGGTATCGAGTTGAGGACCAAATCAATTGTAGTCTAGCAGCGAGTAACTAGTTTCTAGTCACAAATTCTCAAAATCAGAAGTTATTCGGCTTAAAAAATGATCATTTGATTCTTGAAGGAAAAAAACATCTCAGCACTAGAAGAAGCGAGCTCGCCTTGAAGAAAAACAAACGAAAATTTGTGTCTTTTTTTATCTTTGTTTTATTATCGTCACACGAAAATAGACAAAGAGAGGAAGCTGTAGAAGCCCATTTTCGTCCTGAGTTTATGTTGTAATTTTCTAATATTTTATTATATAAATATATATTGTTATGGTTTTTAAAATATATATATATGTGTGTGTGTGTGTGTATATATATATATTGTTTTGAAAACATACAATTTTAAAATAAATATTTTTAAAAAATAGACAAAAAATATATTTTTGAATATATATAGTTTTGGAAAATATATCTATATGTATATTATATTTATAAATATATATTGTTTTATTGAAAATATATATTATACATTATTACTATTATTATTAATTGTAGTATTTTCTTTTCTTTTCTTTTTCTCTTTATTTATTTATTATTAACATTTCATTTTGCTTTTTTTTTCTAGGTCCAAATTGAATCCAAGTCCAAAGTTCTAATTTAATGTCCAAAGGGTGCATGGTCCAATTGAGTTCAAGATCAAAAAGTCCTAACCAAGTATTCAAGCCTAACCCAACAAGCAAACCCAGCTGGGTTCCAGAAAAGCGCTAGGGTTTTATATCTTAAGCATTTGCCCCATATTCTCTAGAAGCCATTTGATCAGGGCATCAATAGATGGCCAAGATTTAAGACATTTAGGGTTTAAAAAAACCTAAGCTTGTACCGTACATTCGTAACCTATCAAAGGCCGTTAATCTATCCCTTTCGGTCTAACAGTTCGACATGCATATGGAAATCCCAAGATTCACCAACCGTTCGATCTCATACACTGACAAAATGATGCACACATGCTAGCATGCACCGATGAAGACTTCAAACAGAGGCATTTTGATAAGAAATCGAACCAAATCAAGAAACAAATCAATGAGGGAAATGCAATATGCATAAATTGACAAGTAACCAAAATCAGCTGAAAAGGGTCACTTTTGCAAATCAAAGACCAATTTTCCCGAAGGAAAACAAGTTAAAAAGGAAAGATGCACGAAATCCCGTGGATTATCAGAATCAAGTGTTCGATTATTTTGGAAAGAACCACTCATTTTGAACTATAAAACCTACGAAAAAATAGAGAAAAATGAATGAGTGTTTATTCAAAAAAGTACCAAAACCACCAAAAATAAGGGGTAAAAAAACATTCAAATTAGAAAGAAGCCATTGAAAGTAAGAAGAGGAGTAATTATCTCTTGGGGTTACTAGGAGAGCAAAGAACCGTATTGAGTGAAAAGTTACCGAAAAAGGGTAAGAAAAATGAGGTTCTTCATTTAGATCTACATTGGTGAGGACATTTTTGGGTTGAACTAAGGTTGGATATGAGTTCAGGGTAAAAGAAGAGTTGAAAGGTGATTTTTGGGTATACGGCCGCAGCGACAGAGCAAAGATGGCCGATGGAGCTCAGTGACCAGTTTCTGATAGGGAATGAGAGGAATTGTGAGAGGGGGAAAGGAGAATGATTTGAAACAAAGAGTTGAAATGAAATAAAGAAGGGTTTTGGGTCTTATATATACAAGAGACCAGTTTGTAATTTCAACTATCTTAAATCATTTCTGTAGTCGCCCATATTTTGATGTGTAATTCATTTTGGTCAATTGTTGTGATTTGGCTTCTGAATTTTATGTTTAATGTAATTTGATCCCTTTTTTCATTTCATTTATATTTTCACATTGACATTTTTTGTTTTTTTTGTTATGTTTTATTTATTTATTTATTTGTTACTTTTACTTAACATTGATTTTATTCCATTTAGGATCTCATTTAATTTCCAAATAATCGTCAAAGGTAAACAATTCAAATCAAACATTAAATTTGTATTTAAACTTTAATTTTTGCAATTAATATGACCTAATATTCATGTGATACCGAAAGGACAACTCGAGCGTGCTCATCCTTCCAAGATCGTAAACGACTCCTGAATATGGTTCATCTTTGGTAAGATGTAGATCCGGTAAAATGGGAAAAATCAAGGTGTCGATCTACCTCATTCAAAATGATCGGCGACGACTCCTTCACGATTCCAAGTCGAAACATGAACCTAGAGCCTCCCAAAAGGGTTGTTACGACATACGCGATTCAAGACTTCACGATGATTATTGCTTTATTGTTTACTGATTGTAGTTCTAGTTGGCTCGATATCTGACTCACGTTCGTTTCTTGGTGGTGATACTCTATTCGCTATTATGATGTTTTCCCTCAATTCGCCCTTAAATTTAAGGAATAAATGTACATCCAACACTCTCGGTCCTTCTTGCGGTTTATGACCTAAAGTTTCAAAATCTGATTGCTTGGTCATACCTCTCAATAGTACACCTTGTGCACTGATCCTCCATCCATAAATATATGTTACATGCTTATTGAAGATCCTTGGACGTATTACGCTTGCTATGGTAACACTAGTTTTAACCCACTCCCACGAGTGTCACTTGGCCCCTTTATCCATTTACGTCCTTCACGGGCTAAGTCTTATCCTTACGGACCATCCCTAGCTTTTACAAACATTAATTGACTCAAATCTGAGTACACAAGGTAGGTAGTATCGATACTCTACTTGCAATATCAATACTCAGGGTAGCAATACTATATTCCCTATGAAAACCCTAATTTTAACCCAAATTTAACTACTATCGACACTGTTCATCCAAGCAGTGATACTAGAAACATAAAACTGATATTTTAGGCTTGAGAAAACACTCAAAATCATCCAAAATGACTTTGGTTGGTTTATAAACTTATTATGAAGTTTTATTATGTTACTTATTGTCATTAAGTGTCATAAAAACACTTTCGTGACACCTAAAACATGATTTAATCTTGAAATCAAGTTTAAACCCTAATATACTCAACTACACAAAATCTTAGGAAATTATTGAAATTTATGAAAGCTTAATACTCAAAAGGATTAGAAATAAACTACATTACTGATTGAATACCGAAAAATAGCTTCCTTAGTTAGAAATCATCCTCCACAACAACTTCAATGATAAAACCCCTCTTTTTTTTCAAAATAAAACCCAGGCTTAAATCTTTACAACTATACCGTTGGGGGTTTAATTAGGATGAATTTTCTAAAAACAATAACCTGTATATGTAAATAAATACGGGTTATAGATGTCACATCAAAAATCAAAACATTTCTTTAATTGAACTGAGTAAAATTTTGTTTTATTCAATCATCTAAAGTTTTATAACCTGAACAACTATTTATGTACTAGACAATTATCATATATATATATATATATATTACATGCCATATAGTGATATCAAAAGTAGACATAAATGTCATACAGTTACTCATGAGGTAACCTTTGTTTTACGATGTTAAATGCACTCCTTACTCCGATGGTATGCTATTACCTATGGTTGAAAATCACCACACGCTAAGTATACACTTAGTGAGGCATAATGAAACAAAGTTTTACTCAGTTCAATTAAAGAAATTTTTTACATTTATGATGTTACATTTGTAACCTGTATTGATTTGTATATACGGGTTGTGGGAGTTACAAATTTGAATTTAAAAGAGGCTAAAAAATTGTCTTTCATATGGATTGGAGATAAAGAAGAGGGAAACGAGAAAGAGGAGAAAGAGATAAAGTGAATGAGAAGATGAAGAAATAAAAGCATTCAAAATTTTGAAAATGGGTTAATTAATTTGTTGGCCCCTCCTTATCTTTCTACTATGAAAAATATCATTTTTTATGGCTAATCGAGCCCAAATCCAACACAATTAAACCCAATAACTTGAATTATAAATTTTATGGGACCCATTTACCTCTCGGGTAAAACTCAAAACTACTAGACTAGAAATTAGCATATTACAAATACCGATTCTTTAAACCCTGGTACAACTTGTTTCTGCCTGGATGCATAGTAAATGGATTATAGTGTGCCTCAGGAAAAAAATATTTATTTAACTCTTCATCATCGGGGATGCAAATTCTCCCTCGATAATACAAACATCCATCAGTTCTGACTTCAAAGTCCTCAGCCTTTCCTTTTTCCACTTGTGCAATCCTCGACAAGCACTTTTTATCTCCCCCTTGTAGATCTTTTATCCAATCCAAAAGCATTGGTTTAAACTTTAATTCAACAATCAAGACGCCTATCTTGTTTCAAAGATAGTCACACGTATAAAGCTCGCAAAGCAGCAAAAGTCTTTCGGCTAAGTGTGTCAGCTACCACATTAGCCTCCCCTGGATGATAGTTGATAACCATATCATTGTCTTTAAGAGTTATATTTATATTCTCTATCTAAAATTCAGCTCTTTTTTAGTCAACATGTACTTTAGACTTTTATGATACGTGTAAATGTTGCACCGCTCAACATATAGATATTGGAGACAAATCTTTAAAGAAAACACAATTGCTTCCAACTCAAGATCACGTGTCGAATATTTCTCTCACGAGTCTTTAATTGTCTTGAGAAATAAGCCACAACCTTACCATCTTGCATATTCACACATCCCAAGCCTTTATGAGATACATCCTTAAAAATCACATAATCATTATTTGATTCCAGTTGTACTAGCACTGGTGCCTCTATTAATATCTTCTTTAGCATTTCAAAACTTTCTTGGAACTTTTATGTCTAGATAAAAGGCATATATTTCCTTAGAATCTTGGTTAGCAGTGAGTCTATAATCGGGAAGTTCTTTACAAACCTTCAATAGTAAACAACAAGTCCCAAGAAACTTCAAACATTTAAGACATTTTTTGGGGGTTTCTACTCCACTATAGCCTGAATATTCTTTGGATCTACTATTATGCCTTCTGTTGAAAAAACATGGCCAAGGAAAACAACCTCTGACAACCAGAATTCAAATTTTGATAGCTTGGCGTTCAACTTTTTCTATTGAACAGTCTGAAAGACTATACAAAGAAGATCATCATGCTCCTCCTCTATCCTTGAGTACACCAAAACGTCATCAATAGAAACCACCAAAAACTGATCCAAGTAAGGTTGGAATACTCGATTCATCAAGTCCATGAAACCGAATGGTATTACCAAAAACTCATAATGTCCATACCAAGTCTGAAGAGTTGTCTTTGGAATATCATATTCTTTAATCTTTAATTGGTGTTATCCAGATCGAAGATCAATCTTAGAGAACACTAATGCACCTTTTAATTGTTCAAACAGATCATTAATCCTTGTAAGAGGAAACTTATTCTTTATTTTTATTTTGTTTAGTTATCAGTAATCTATACATAATCACATAGATATATCTTTCTTTCTTTTTCAAAAATAACACATGTTCTCCCCAAGGCGAAATAGTGGGCCTGATAAAACCTGAATCCAATAACTCTTGTAATTGGGCCTTTTGTTCTCTTAACTCAGTTGGAGCCATTGAGTAGACTCAGTACCCGGAAAAACATCAATATTGAATTTCACCTCTTGATCAAGAGACAATCCGGGTAATTCATTTGGAAATACATGTAGAAATTCTCGAACTATTGGAATACCATCCAATCTAACTTCATATACTAGAGTATCTATTTCATTAGCCAATAAAGCTAAACAACCTTTTGATATCAGTATCTTAGCAATCACTACTGATAACACATTTGGAAATGATTTCTCTTTTTCTGTAATTACTATAACTTTTAAACCATCCGCATATTTCAAGAATAATCACTTATTGCGATAATCCACCTTGCCATAATGCGAAGATAACAAGCTTATGCCCAAATTGATCTCGAATTCGTCAAAAGAAAATTCCATCATTCTCTGGGAACATGACCCCTTAAATCTTTATCGAGTAATTTCTACATATCTAACTTACCCTTGCAATATGGCCCAACGGATTCGTCGCTAACATGTCACTTGAGATTGATTCTAATTGGATACCTTTGTCTCTAATAAGCTTTGTACTAATGTATGAGTGCGTAAAACCAAGATCAACCAACACAAAAATAGGTTCATCAAAGAGATAAAAAGTGCATGCTATAATTTTTGGGTCATCCTGATCCTTATTAGTCCATATATTATAAACTAAGGCAACTGTACGCGTCTCTGGTCGTAGAGTCGACTCAAATGGACCTCTGGTTCTAGCTTTCCCTTTCCCTCTCTGTGAAATAGCTACTAAATTTTTAGTCTGCACTGATCTAGCCCCAGAACTCATATGACAATCTCAAACAAAATGGATAGTATCACCGTATTTGAAATACGCTCCACTAACAGCTCTGCATACTTTACCATGGAACTTACCGCTTGTATGTCATAGAGAATATCGATCCGAGGGTCCTCTGTCTGAGAAACTACAGCAAAACTTGAACCCTTGCCTCTTTTAGCCTGATAAGAAATTGAGGTTTCTCCTGATTTTTTTATTGTTTGTATGCTCTGCTCTATGTTATTGTTTCATCTTGAGCCCTTTCAATTGCTTTTTCTTGGTTTACCACCTCCTGTAATGAAGGCAAGTTCAATGCCAATATTTTTTTTATTTTAGGCCTCAAACCCTCGATGAACAATTTGCACCTAACCTTGTCGTTATGAACCACTTCATAATGAATTGTCTTAGCTTGTTAAACTCATACTCATATTTATAAATTACTCGATAGCTTTACTTCAGATTAAGGAATTAAAGCAATATGGCTCGAATAAATTTCTCACCAATGTACTTGTTCTTGAATTCATCCTGAGTGAATTTCCAAATCGCTTGATTAGAAGTCACATACATCATGGTGTTCGTGCACCACACTTGGGAAGTGAAGATTTTCCAGTATCACTTTAATATCTTTCAGAGTTCGAGCAATGAAGATTGTCCAGTATGTCTTTAATATATTTCAACCATATGTTCGCTTTTATAGGACCCTCATCTTCTTCTCCTTTGAACTATGACGCTCCTGAACTTTTCAAATCTTTTGGTATTGCCTCCAAATCTGAAGAAATACCCCATGGTTTTGCACTCGCACTCCCTAATGTTCCGTTGTGATATCATGTCCAATTGAGCGGGATGCTCGCTTTAATCTCGTTGCTAGCACTATCAGTCCCTTCTCATACTTCTTGATTTGTCGCTCTTCGAGAATTCTTAGATCCTCACATCTAATATGACATATAATAA
Organism: Hibiscus syriacus; assembly: GCF_006381635.1. Classification (NCBI taxonomy): domain Eukaryota; kingdom Viridiplantae; phylum Streptophyta; class Magnoliopsida; order Malvales; family Malvaceae; genus Hibiscus; species Hibiscus syriacus. The sequence continues at coordinate 645,807 of NW_024063289.1, read as the reverse complement.
TAAATTAGGTTAGTAAGGAGTGACAACAATCATATCATATCAACACCATCTAAGTAACTTTCACATCCTAGCTGCATGTACACACTTCCCACATAAAATGCACTTAGCTTAGGCCGAGAATCGGCTAAACCTGCTTCTCTGATACCAATAAATATAACACCACTTTCCCGTATATGACCCCGAATACGAGTCAGAGGTGTCACATGATTTTTTTAAATATTTTTCGTATTTTAAACCATCAAAATTTTGTTTCTTTTAATAATACGATTTAATAATAAAATATATAAAACATCATTTCACTAATAACATATAAAATACTATTTATGTCTATCACATAGTAATTTAAGTTCACTTATAAATATAGAACTACAAATCATATTTCAACTATTCCTATCAGAGCATCATAACATAAATAAGTATATGACAACTGGTAATATCAATAGAACATCTTGTAATGTCATTTTGTTATTGAGGAGATGACCCTTGATAGATAATATCAGTTGCACGATTTACTCTAAATGTTCTTTATTACCTACGCATGAAACAGTCACACGTTAAGTATTCACTTAGTGAGAGGCATTATAAAAATCAAGGTGAGATAAAATATAAACAACTTAATAAAATCAAAAGAGTATAATAGTCAATGTGATTATTAAAAATCCATTCACAGCCCAATGTATGATGGATGAGAATGCAAGGCACGTAAACCTCAATGAGTGTATATAAATTACACCTAGTTGCTCAACATAAGTATAGGTAATGTAGTACCGAACAACACTCTACTGATAAATCAAGATAGTGATTCACAATGTTTAAACATTATGACACCATGGCTTCACACACAGTGCCAAGATTACACAAATGTACTAATACAAGAATGCAATAATGCACTAAACAAGTTCAAACGATAACCACTCAACTCAAGGTATGTCAAGTGCACCTATGACTCTCAATGTACATACAACAAGTTTTTATATCCAAATCGTATATTAAACATTTATTCAGGAACGTCAATAGATATTAAAATGTTATATAACATATCCATTGTTTTAGGGCAGTTCATACCCTAAAACCATTCATAAAATCATTCTCATCAACTTTATGAAAATATACCATAATACGATTCAAAACTTATCTTTTCAAAATCACTCGAGGTTGACTCATTGCAAGTCTTCCTCATATCATATATATTTATAATAAAACAATGCACACACCTGATATTCTTCACTATTAAGCATTATTATCGATATCCGCCTACTATTGTACTTTTTTTATTGTATTTAGATTTGCTTGTATCACAAGTTTGATTACGGTCTACACAAGCACTAATATACAACACATACAAAATATAAAATACATGTCAATATTCCTACTAATATTTTATACACATAAATAATAACAAAAGTACTACTATTTATGAATTCTTTTAAAATTCATCTTAACATTTATTTTTTATTAAAATAGTCCTATGTCATTTTCTTCAATTCAAGTCTCAATCAACTTAATTAAATTTCCAACATTTAATTTCCACCCAATACCTCAACAATTTTACTATTACCACTTAAATCACTAATTTTCCCAATATTGGTCTTCAAACTTTACCAACTTTCCAAAATGGTCCAGTTTAACATTCTAACATCAAAGTCAACCTTCTAACATTAAATTCCAGCTTAGTACATCATCTATTTCATAATTTCAAATCAAACCCTTAATGTTTCATTATTTCCAAATAGGTCCACCAACTTTTACAAAATTACAAGTTGGTCAAATTAAATTTCTAAAGCTTGTAGAATATTTCCTAAATCATTTCCAACCCTTACAATTTTTTTCATAATTTTTCTCACCCTTTGACCCCATAGTTGAATATGTTAAGGTAGGATTTCAAAGGTTTCCAATTTGATTCAAGCATGAAATCAACTTATATTCAACATTTTAAAGCATCTACAATTAAACCTCTAACATAATTTAATCAAATCACAAACTTCCCTAAACCCTTACAAAATAAATTTTCTCTTGCCCAGGGTTGGGACTCACGACCAAGGTCCATGAAGATAATTAAAGTCTCATGAAATTCCTAGTTAATTTCATGTTAATTTGTTATTTATTAAGCTCAAATGAATTTAAAATGTATTTAATGAGAAATGACAATTCACCCTTAATGAATCTTGATAATTACAACCATACCAAACCACATTTTAATTATTATCTTCCCAAAGTAAAATATGAACAAATTATTTTGCCTTTTACAGCTTTAACCATGCATGCACTTTTCCAAAAATTCCAATATAGCCATTTTCATCCAACGATCCATAATGAACATGGAAATTAATTCTCAAACCCATTGATCGATATTATTTCCATCATTTTAAAATATGTAAATAATATTTATAAGCTTAATTTATCACTCTTCAAAATTTCATTTTGATCTAATTAATTGAATTTTTATCAAACTTTAACAATATATAGTTTTAACAAAAATTATGAATCAAAAGTTTGATTCCTATGAAAACATCCTTCTTGGGGGTGAAACTTTTCATTTATGAGATAAATTATTTTTGGAAAATTATAAGTTTGGTCCCTAAAATTTTCCAAATTTATGTTTTAGTCCTAACCAAAATTTGGGGTATTACATATTTTCTTATTTCTTTTTTTTAGTCTCACTTTATGAGTGGGTAATAATCCAATGAGCTAATCGAGGGTGTACAACTCTAAATCCTTGGCTTCTTCAATGGAAGTTGTTTTGCCTTCCCATGATGTAGGGAATTAAACAAGTATATTTCTCACTATTTCTTCATTGGGATAAACATTCTCAAATTTTATCAACTCATTGATAATTAAATTTAATCGATTCGAACATCATCTTTATCTCTTCATTTGACTTCATTTTGAAGTTCTCATAATTGAGAGTGAGAATGCCAATCTTAGATTTCTTCACTTGACTTGTTCCTTCATGGGTCACCTCAAACTTTCCCATAAATCTTTAGCATTATAGCATGAAGATACTTACTATATTCATCTGGGCCAAGAGTAAAACAGAGAATGTGCATTGTTTTGGCATTGAGCTATGGCAATGCTGACCTTTCTCCTTTCTTGGATAATTAGTAGGATATGGCAGACGACCCTGCCCATAGTCAGGAGGGTCACGACGAGAGTTGTGTTTCTGTAGTTGAAGACTTGGACAATGATTTTGTCACCGAATATGAGGACTTAAGCATCTCAGAGGAGACTGGGATAAACGAGGCTACGTTAATTAGAAACCTCACACATGCACTGAGGCACATTGTTAGGGTTATCCCTAGGGTAACCGCTACACTCACTTCTTCTGTATCACCCCTAGTAGCCGCTTAAGAGTCCCCATTCGAGATATTCTGCCACTATAATAGGATTATGATTTAGTTTCATATCGATTTAATATCGATTATGTTTTATAGAATTTTTTATCAAAATTAGATTATGTTAGTGTAATACTAACATATGTATTAGATATGGTCTTATTTTATGATGATGTTTAGACCACAAAAAACCTAGAGATCTAAGTGATTCGAAAGAGAAAGAAAAAGCATGGCATTGAAAAGAATAGCGTAAAAAAGGTTCGATAGTGATGCAAACGTGAGTGCAGTTTATTTATTTAATTATCCTGATCGAGGAAGACCTGCGATAAGTCAACCTCATATTATTTTTAAAGTATGATTTTATTTTAATTATGGACTATTTCCATAATGTTTTGTAAATGAATTATGATTACTTTTGGGTATGAAATTACCCAATACGTTTTTATATATCTTTTATAACGTTATTTGAATTAATTTTCTAAAGTGATTTTAAAGAATGATCTGAGTTTTTAATGATGAAATATTTAATTATTCCAAAATATTATCTGATTTATTTTATGGTATTAACTACCCAAGCTATGATTTTATGATGATGAATAGAAAATGATTCTAATTTGATCATGTTGATTATTAAGTTAATATAATATGATCTAGAAGCCTATTATATGTTGCATTGAGAGTCGTAGGTACAATTGGCATGCCATTGTGTTGAGTAATTCTGATTGTGATCTCGTACATTCGTGTACAATATGACTGGCACTGTTGGTGCAAATGATATGATTGCACTTGGAGTGCATATTCTGATTCTGATGATAGCATCATGAAGTGCTTACTATGTACATTATGTATGACTCACGTACCTTGCATTCTCTTACATGTACATTGGGCTATGAAAATAAATGTAAAAGTTAAGAAAAGTATCTGAAAGGAAAGAAAATAAAAGTTATGTGTTATGTACAAATGAAAAAGAATATTAAATAGTTGTTACACTTAAGGTTGTTGACATGATTTTGTTAAAATCATGAGATGATGATTTTCAGGTTTCTGAAGAGGAGATAATCTTGAAAAGCTCGGTTTGAAAGTTTTAATGATTTTCTTTAAATTGTTTTTTTTATAATTGAAAGTATATTATGACATTTTATGTTTTATCTCACCTTATCTGTGTTGCTGCCTTACTAAGTTATACTTAGCGCATATGATTTTCAGGCGTAGGATCGGATAAAGAAAAGGATGTAAAGTAAGGAGCACTGAGAGCATCTCATCTTAGGAAATCAAACCAACCCACAGTATCAGTAAGACATCTTTTACTCATTAATGGTATGTATATTAAAAAGGTTTTCAATTGCTCTGATAGATAAACTTACAATGGTTAATAGCTGATGTAAGCCTATTCACAACCTTCAATGGAGAAGATAATAGATAGCCTTATTATATTGTCCCAATCTAGGAAATGATAGCAAGTATTGCTCCTGAATTTATAAGTATGGCTGCAAATAATAAAAGATAAAAATGATATTAGAATATGCAAGATGATGAAGATAAGTAAATGCAAATAAAATAAAATAAATTATAGATGGAAATAGAGTTATTGTAAAAGTTGATAGTTGTAATGGTGGCCTTCAATAGATGTTGGTGATTAAGATGACTTGATGTTGTTGTATGAACGACAATGGAAGATGGTTGAAAGAATGATAATGGAAGATGATAAAGGAATAGTATCTTAATTAAGTTAAAGAATAAACTATACTAATGAATATAGCCTTAGCCTTTATAAACTAATAAAGGGATGATGAGAAGGACTTAAAACCACTAGATATATGATCTATGAATTATAAGTATCAAGTGAAGTCAATGACGCTACAAGTATAAAAATTATACTTCACTTTGAAGAGAGATTTAACTCACATATGAAGCTTTTATATTGAATAAGATGTTTACAAATGGTTAAGCCTTTCCTATTTATAGGAAATGAAAGGCTTAGCCAAATAGACACCTAATGTTTTGGCTACGTACATGTTTTAAATGAAAATAAATAATTATTAAGGTGAATGAATAAGTCCTTTAGCCTTCATGTTGGTTCGGCTACTCCTTCATGAATGTGCATGATGTTTCGGCTAGAATGGATAAACATCTCCATTGGTCGAATGGTCTTGTGACTTAAGCATGTTCATAGTGTGTTCACATGGTGTGGTCGAATAGTCATAAGGCTTGCCTCATGCCTCTTCGAGAATTAATCCTCCTTTTGATGAGATCTTTTTACCAATGTGCACCTAAGTGTTATAACATCTTCATGGACAACAACTTTCACGAAAGGTCACAATGTTTGGAAGGTAACCTTTCATGATTGATCTAGTTCCAAAGTGATTGAGCTGAATGTGAACTGGCCATAAGTGAGTTGTATTATGATGAATCTTTTGGCAGTTCCTTGTGAAAAGTCATTTCCTAGAAAGGCACCTCTTCGCGAAAAGGCATAATTTGTGAAAAAGTTTCTGGGTCCATATTTGAAGTACTCTGATGGGTGCATCTCTCCAGCTGAATTGAGTGGCCTAACTAGCTCAAAAGTATACCTCAAGTCAGCTATGAGCTTGGAGTGTAGCTGAAAACTTTTCTCCAATTGATCTTTAGCTTCCCTAGACTTGGATAAGTCATGTTCCCATAGCTTTGGAGTCCATTTCATAGCTTAAGTAAGCCCTCAATATTTTGTTGTCTATGTATCTGCACAACGAAACATAATATAAGATAAGTAATTAAAATATTAAGCATATAATATAAAGATGTGGACTATAGTCTATAATAATATCTTATTCATCATATAATAAATAATGAATATTATTATAACTATAGATGTAACATATATAAATAAATATATCCATGTCATAGTAAATGAAATATGAATAATATATTATGAATATAATCATCACAAAAATAATGTTTGAAAAGAATAAGTTAGAGAAAGTCCCCATTTGAATCTTGTGAATAGTTTGAGATGCAAGGATGATATGATGTTGAATTGGTTCACATTATTCCCTTCTTTTAAGCGATTTTTCCTCAAATCGAAAGGTGACTTCTCAATAGTGTACTTCCATTCTAATGTTGTTTATTTGTCTTAAAAATTCATCCCTCCAACAACAACTTGTCCAAGACATTTCTCTTTAAAAAGATATTTCTTCAAAGGCCTTTATTTGGATAATAACATACCAACTGGTACCTTTATGAAAATATTATTTTTAAAAGTAATGTCCTTTGAATAAGTACCTTGATCGCATAGTCCTGAAAAGAAAGGAAACTTTTATAAGCAAGGGCATTATTAATTATAAGTAAATCAAAGACATATTCCCTGTTCAGAACTTTTGGATGGCTAATAGTTATGTCTTGTGACTTTAAAGTCATGTTGCCTTGAATGGTCATATCCTTAGGCATTCCAAAAGGCATGTGATTAGGCTTCCTATAGATCACATCCTTTGAGTCATGGATAATCACATCTTTTGGAACAGACAAATCAATTAAGCCTTCATTATGTCTCTTTGAACCATCATGCCTTTTTGTAAAGGGTGAGTCTTTTGGATGCATCTTTGAAGTCCTTTAGTAACAACACAATATTTGACAATGAAACATGTCCTTTGGACATCCTTGTTACTTGAAACATCACATTGTATGGAAGACACAATTCTATTGAGATCCCCTTTTGGAAGTGTCATGTCTGCTGGGAATATAACTTGTAATTTGAACCACTCCTTTAAAATTTGTTCCTTCCCAAATGATGTCTTTTGAATTTGTGGATAATTTTTACTTTATCTCCTTGAATCAACCATAATAAGTAAAAATAACTCCATAGAGATGAATTATTTTACTGCAAAATAAACTAAAGTTAGAAAATGAATAAACAAGATGAATGGACATATCAAACCAAGGTGGATATTTAATGGGACTTGGTTGCTGAATTATTTTTAGGATTGGCAATGCACTTGAAATGTCAACGAACACAACTCTTGGAAATTCAAGTGACGCTTCTTTTGGAACTTCAAATGGCACAACCTTTGAAACATCAATAAACATGTCTTGTAGATCACAAAAAGTCATCCATATTGGTTCTTCAAAGGTCACATCTTTTAATCCCCAAAAGTCATGATTATTGAATCATCTTCTTAAAAAGATACATATCTTGAATTATCCAGCAAAACAAAAGGAATAATAGAAGAAACATTAAGGTTAGTTAAAATATGTTCATTATTCTCATCTTCATCTCCAAATTCATGATTTTCAACTCTCTTATTTTCAACTCCAACGTTTTCTTTATCCACTCTTTTATTCTCATTATTTTTAATTTCAACATTTTGTTAAACTTCAAAATACTTTCCTTCATTCGAACTTTCTTTCAAATGTTCTCCTTCAAGTTTCTCTTTCATTGTTTCAATGTTTCTCCTTAAAAGGTTTTGATCTTGAAGCACTTGGTTTGGCAATAAAGGTTCCAATGTAATATTCTTTCATTCATATGCAAATGAAAAACGATTGGTGAATCCATCATGGGTAGCTCACTTGTCATACTGTCATGGTCATCCAAACAACAAATGACTTGTACTCATAGGCACCACGTCACATAGAATCTCGTCTTTGTACCTTCCGATTGAGAATGGCATAAGTACTTGTTCAATGACCTTCAACTCTTCCTCATCGTTCAACCATTGCAATTCAAATGGGTTGAAATGGTTGATTGTTGTGAGCCCCATCTTTCTACCATATATGTTCTTGCAATATTTGTACAACTTCCTCTGTCGATAACTACAAGACACACTTTACCATTTACATGGCAACAAGTGTGAAATGTGTTTGTTCTTTGATGTTCATTCTCCAATTTTTTGGAAAGATGAAAGATCACAAGACATTGTCAATAAAAAATAAAGAAAATTAAAACCCTACCAGCACGCTCGCAAAGCCTCACAATCTTCATTCCAAATAAAAGTATATGATCACTCCACTCACACTCATGTTTGCTCTCAGGAATATATGCTTGGATTTTAACAGTTCCCCTGTTGATATCACTCACTTAAATTCCCTTTTACCACTTAATCTCTCTTGATAGATCCTTTGAAAGAACTAACTCAAGATTATGGAAAGGAAATTTTCAACTTGTTGCGTCTCTACAATGATTGGTTATGAATAGAAATGGAAATATAAAATGAAGAAAAAAATGTTTATAAAAGGAAAGAAGAAAGAAAAAGAAATAAAGAAAAGTTTGGATAAGAAATAAACAAGAGAAAATGGTGACTTACAAACCAAGAACAATACTTACAACATTTCCTTTCCGAGACACAAAGGTTATCTCTTCAGTATGGTTGTTGTTAATTGTCTTCTACCATTCTTGTCTTGACTTGTAATGCACTTTACTTTTGTCTTTGCTTGCTGGATTTTTTTTTATTTTCTCTTTTGTTTTGAACTCCTTGAGTGATGTAGAATCCTTATTTTCTTCTTTTTTTGTTTTGTTTTTGTTTTGCATGCTAATGTACTTGCTTGTCACTTCTAACTACGCTATGATACCACTTGATGTAAGCCTATCCACAACCTTCAATGGAGAAGATAATAAATAGCCTTATTATATTGTCTCGATCAAGGAAACGATAGCATTTATTGCTTATGAATTTATAAGTATGGCTGTAAATAAAAAAATATTGAAATGAGATTAGAATATGTAAAATGATGAAGATAAGTAAATTGAAATGAAATAAAATAGATATAGAAATAGAAATAGAGTTGCTTCAGAAGTTGATAGTTTTAATGGTGGCCTTTAATGGATTTTGGTGATGAAGATAACTTGATGTTGTTATATGAACGAAAATGGAAGATGGTTGAAAGAATGATAATGGAAAATGATAAAGAAATAATATCTTAATTAAGTTAAAGAAAAAACTATACTGAAGAGTATAGCCCAGCCTTTATAAACTTAATAGGAATGATGAGAAGGACTTAAACCCACTAGATATATGATCTAGGAATTATAAGTATCAATGTGAATTGAATGACGCCACAAGTATAAAAATTATACTTGATTAATCGATATAATTCTCAAATAACTTTGAAGAGAGATTTAACTCACAAAGGAATTTTTTATATTGAATGTGATGTTTACAAATGATGAAATCTTTCCTATTTATAAGAAATGAAAGGTTTGGCTGAATAGAAACATAATGTTTTTGCTAGGTACATGTTTTAAATGAAAATACATACTGATTAAGGTGGATGAATAAGTCTTTTAGCCTGCATGTTGGTTTGACTACTCATTCATGAATATACATGATGTTTCGGTTAGAATGGATGAAAATCTCCCTTGACTAAATGGTCTTGTGATGAATCATTTTAGCGTCAAGGCTTAAGTATGTGCATTGCATGTTCACATGGTGTGGCCGAATAGTCATAAGGCTTGCCTCATACCTCTTCAAGAATTAATCCTCCATTTGATGAGATGTCTTAACCAACGTGCACCTAAGTGTTATGGCATCTCATGGACATAAACTTTCTTGAAAAGTCACAATGTTTTGAAGGTAACATTTCATGATTAAGCAAGTTTCAAAGTGATTGAGCTGAAAGTGAGCTGGCCATAGGTGAGTTGCATCATGATGAATCTTTTGGTAGCTCCTTGTGAAAAGTCATCTCTTAGAAAGGCACCTCTTCACAAAAAGGAAGGATTTGTGAAAATTTAACTTGGGCCATATTTGAAATACTCTTACAGGTGATGATGATGGTGTAGCTCTCCAGCTGAATTGAGTAGCCTAGCTAGCTCAAAAGTCCAACTCAAGTCAGCTATGGGCTCAAAGTGCAACTGACAACTTTTCTCCAAATTGATCCTTAGATTCCCCGGAGTTGTCCTAGTCATGTTCCCATAGCTTTGGACTTCATTTTCTAGCTTAAGTCAGCTCCCAATATGTGGTCGCCTATGTACCTTCACAATAAAACATAATATAAGCTAAATAATTAAAATATTAATCATATAATATAAAGATTTGAACTATAGTTTATAGTAATAATTATTCATCATATGATAAATAATGAATATTATTATAACTATAGATGTAACATATATATATAAATATACCCATATCATAGAAAATGAAATATTAATCATATATTATGAATATAATCATCATTAACATAATGTATAAAAAGAATAAGATATATAAAGTCCCCCTTTGAATCTTGTGAAAGGTTGGAGATGCAAAGATGATCATGATGTTGAACTAGTTCACATCAATAGTAGATATAATTTAAAGAGTAATTAAATGATTTTTCAAATTAAATAGTGTTTAGTCAGTTTTATATAGTTTATGAAACAACATTAAACTGCTTAATTGCTGCCTAAAATCGGATTTGTTTTAGACGATAAATTATTGTTTTATGAATTTACGTGATTAAATAAATAACCTTAAAGTTGCGTATGGGAACTTTTATAATGAAACAAAATTTTAAGAATTTATGTACAAATGATGTCTGTAAAGTTAATATAACATCTTTAACTCATAATTCGAGACGTATATGGGTTATGGGTATTACAGTGTCTTTAAGGATTTTAAAGCTTCCTCTTAGCTAGGTAGTCTCATCTCAGTCCTATTAATGATCAGTTATTTTCATGAAACTACTATTCTCAACCATATAAGATTCATTTTTCAACATAAAAAATTGAGAGCATTTTTCAAAGAACTAGATGGTGTTGATTGTTGTTGTGGCATCTGTTGCTTTGACATGTTCTACTGGAATCCCGATGCTTGTGTATTATGATTGTTCTGATTGAGAGTATTTTCTTGGGTTACTCCATGAGAACCTATGGTGCTTCCTCCAGGTTGGAGTGTATGTATTGGACATCACTTTTTTGTTTCGGTTATAGTTTCCAACATAGAAGCTAGATTATATGTTATGTAGACACTCAAAAGAATCATGGTTACCATTACATAATTTATGACCTTAATCTCTTGTGGATTGTTTGGTCGCTGCATATTCTTAACTAAATTGGTTAAAGTATCCAACTATGCCTAAATAGTATCCGACGAATCAATCTCATTTATCATGGCATTACATTTAACTCCTCATTTTCTTGTAGTTGGGAACTGATAATCAGGGGTGTATTCAGTTCAGTTTGGTTCGGTTCAGGTTTTTACTAAAATTTGAACTAAACTGCATATTACGGGTTTTGAAAAATTGAAATTAAAATTGAATGGCATACAAAACCATTGTTTTCAGTTTGGTTCGGGTAGGTTTGGTTTACTAGTTTTTGATTGTTCACTATTTTTTAAACTCTACCTCCGAAAAAAGAAAATTTAAAACTTAAATTAAGTGCAACTTTATAAATTTAATTTTATAAAAAATATTACTAGTTTTAATATTATATTTACTTAAATTTGTCTTACAATAAATTCAAAATGAATTTATTTTGGATATTTTTATTTTATTTTTTAATTCAATTCAATTCAGTTTAAATGGTTTTCCATATGGAAAAACTAAAACCAAAACAAATTACATATTTATTTTCTTAAACTGAATTGAAAATGAATCTTAAATTGAAAAAACTGAATCAAACCACATACTCTAGTTCAGATCAGTTTTTCAGATTTTCAGTTTTCTCGTTTTCATTGCACATCCCTATTGATAATCACTCATAGCAAGATGGTTCAGAATTTCCATTGCTTTCTCCAGTGACTTATCGAGGAGTATGCCATTTTTTGAATCATTAAGCATCATCCTAGTTGGCTTATTCACTGAGTTGAAGAACATTTTCACTTGCATCCATACTGGGAATCGTGCATGGGACATTTGCATAACAACTCCATGTATCGCTCCCATGACACTTACATGAATTCATCATCTGCATACCAAAAAGAAGTAATATTGTTATGCAATTTATTAATCATATTTTTAGAACTAAACCTATCAAGAAAATCATCACATTAATCCATCCAAGAATCAAAATATCCGAATGAGATACTAATTAACCACAATTTGCCCTATCCCTCAGTGAATAAAGGAATAATTTCAGCCTTAGGACATCATCATGGAATCTTTGTTGCCTGAATGAGTTGCAAATTTTCAGAATGATTTGAGATGTTGTATAACATTTTTGTTGTTGATCTACCAAATTGACCAATTGTTTTGATCATATTGAAAATTAATGGTTTTAATTCAAGGTAGGCGGCTTCTATTTTAGGTGTGACAACTCCTAGATTGAGATTGTTGAGATCTTCCTCTAAGAAGTCTCGAATGGGTCTATTCCTTACATGAACATGTCACTTTACTAAAGCTCCTCCTTCTCTTGCTTCAGCTACCTAGTTGCCAATACCATTAGGGTCGCCAATTAGATCAATGAGTTGCTCTCCCATTGATTCTTGTTGCTTGCATCTTATTCTATGAAATTTTTTCTATATTTCAGGTTCAAACGAATATTCTGGTGATGTTTTTCTCGTCTTGCTCATATACATATGCAAAACCATGAATTAAACCCCTTGAATCTAAAAAAGAAAATAATAATAATAATAATAATAAAGGTGTAAGAATTTAAAACCAAAGATGATATTGCCAATCCCCGACAATTGTGCCAAAAACTTTTTGCATGATATGAGTGCTTCACAATTGGTCCAAGTATACACATCGCAAGTTATATTATAAAATAGATATCGTCTCCACAGGGATTAGTGTAACTTTGTGTTCTAACTCCTTGCACTGTAAAAATGAATAAATTGGTGATAATAGAAATTTAATTAAAGAGTAAAATAAATGTTCAAGTAAATAAAAGCATATGATGATCGAATAAGAGAGAAGGTCGGGTTATCTTAAGTTGTTGTGTGATAATTGTACGAATAGTCTGAGCATTGTCGAGGCAACTTGATTATCGTGACAATGATTCAATTATCGTATGGGTTTCCCCTACAAAGCTCGGTGAAGTGTTCTTCAATGCCTTCTTGTTATCTCTAACCCAATGAATTCATCAATTGTGCATACGTAGGTGATACATCCCTATGTTAACCATTGGTGAACAACAATCGATCTTGTGCTTCTTGTAGTTGTTGAAATTTGAATCTTATCCCCAAGATTTATTAACCTTCACCATTGTTCATTAGAATAAGATCATGCTCATTTGTTTCTTGAATCTAACACTCTCGATATTATATTAATGGATAATTCTCAATATCCTCTCCCAATTCACTCGAAATTTAATTAAGAACCAATGATGAAAAAACTTTGAACTTAAACTCAAATCAATGAACTAAAGAAATCAAATGTCTATACAACCACGAAACCCCAATAACCTATGGAAATTTAGTTTAGTTCATGGTTGGATGCAAAAGAAATACAAGATAAAAATTCCCAAACATGAATCAAATAAAAACACTAAAAAAGATATGTTCTTAGCCCTTAGCTTTTCTCTCTAGTCGGCCACTTTCAGATTGTGATTTGATCATTATTTATAGGAAATGGTTAGGTTGAATAGGTTGTTGATGAGGATAAGTTTTAGTTGGAATAAAAAGGATAATAAATCTCTTTTATCTTTATCCTCAAACTTCTTGCAAATCTAACTTTCGTATATCCTTAAAACTCTGTGTGGTTTTCTATATTTTTGGGACATAACCCTTTATTTTCATGTTTATCTTGAATGAGGTGGACTTATCTAGTCATCATCGACAATCGGCTCTGTAGACCATTTAGAAATCACTTCTAATGCCACGATAATTCTTCGTTTCCAAGGAAATCTCTAACCTGCACAAATTAATACACACCAACAATGTTTTTCCTCAAAAACTAACTAAAATGTAATATCAAACTTAACAGTGAAGGAAACTATGAAATCATGCACAGATGATTAATAATACAACTAAATTTAGAAATAATTATGGGTAAAAGGATAGAAAATATTGTACGTTTATACACTTAACAATCAATATCTGTAATAATGATGCATGTGTATGTGTATGAGCCATTTGTGTGCATTTGGGGGTTTAAATTATAGAAACATGGATCTAGCATTATTCATGGTTAAAGTAATGACCTTTCATGATCCTTTAACTATATATAAGCTTTAAACACCATTTGGGGGCCTTGGGATAACATTGAGAGTGATTTGGAAGAGTTTACAAAAGAGAAAACAATGTTTCTAGGTTGACAATATCGGTGTTGTTAAAACAATACCGATACTGCATGTTATGAGAGGACAAATTCAAAGAGATTATGAGGAGAGTATCGATACCTCGTCAAGGAGTATTGATATTGCTCATATGGTATCGGTACTCGAGAGCTAGTATCAATACTCGGGGACCCAAATTGAATTCCAATAGACACTTTAGGTATTGGTACTCAAGGGAGTATCGATACTCCATTTAGGGGTACCAATATCGGGGTATTTTTCAAAACATCGAAAGCAATTTTGGTATCATTACTCATGTGAATATCGATACTGAGGGTGGGTATCGATATTCCTAGATGAGTATGGATACCAAGACTATTTTTCTAACATAGAAGGCAAATTTGGTATCGATACTCAAGAGAGTGTCGATAACATATAAAGGGGAGTATCGATAGCCAATGAGGAGTATCATTGCCATTGTGAATTACTGGACAGTAAGGCCAGTTAGAGGTAGATGAACGAAGTTGGGATTTTATTAAGATGGGACACTCTTCCATAAAAATACAAGTGAAAACCCTAATAATTGCGTGATAACATAAGGTCTTAATGAGGTAAGATTCCATAAGACTTATTCCCTTTCTTGATGGTCGGGAAACGGTGAGGACACCTGAGTTACTTAAATTTCGTTATTTTGTTAGAATAAGGATTATCTGGATATATCGAAACCAGTTCATGGGTACTTAAATGTTGGTTGGACGTCGTAATGATGCTAGATGACCCAGACACATCCGAGTACTTGAGAGGAGTAGACTAGCTTGGCTAGGCATCAAAGCTATGTGACTCAGACCTAGTCTAGGGCACTATGAGATGTTGGTACAACGTGATCCATATCTTAACTTAGGTTTCCTTATTAATCAAAAAGGGTGTGAGTTCCGTGATGCTATGGTGATCCCAAACCGCACCATGATTCTTATTTTTGTTGTGTGATAAATGTATACATGGTTCATAATTATGCATGTACAATGCTCATATGTTGAATACAATATAGTTGGGTTATTTGTGTAGTACTATGCTTGTGAGATCAGCGTATGGAATGTATTTTCGTGCACAGGTTCTTAGGTGCATGTTTGAAGAGCATGTCGTTAGGCAAAGGACTTCCAGACTTGATCTTTATCAAAGTATTCTTGATTGTTGTAAAGGGCATGTGCTGACACAGACTCTTTTGTAGTATTAAATCGTAAACTCTATTTTTATTTTGTATCTTTTGGAGAATATTGTCGGGAGCTCCCCCGTTATTTTGTAACATATTTAAATTGAGTATCTTATTTTATTTTGATTGAATGAATGGATCAAACATTTTCAAAAAAAATGGTTAGCAACTTAAATGGTTCAGTGTGACATTCTAATCCACTGGGTTTTAATTCGGATCGAATTAAGGTGTTATAGTATCTTGATCCATGTAAGAGAGGGGTATGGTGTTCGAGTGTATCCTCTGAGTAGGCTTAAGGGTCTTTGTTTTACAAAGGTTCAATCTTGTCACTTTCCAAAGAGGCTATAACTTTAGTTTTAAAGATAACATTTGATTCAGTTGACATTTAAAGAATTTCAAGATTGAAATTTCTCATTGTTCATAATCTCATAAGGTAGCATTTTATTTAATATGCTAAAATGTCAAGTGACTTACAAACCTTTAAACATTAAAAGAAAAAAAAGAAAAAAATAAGTTCAAACAAGACAATATGCTTGCAAGTGCAACAAAGATTCATGGTATATGTAGTGGCTTCTCCTTTATTTGCATCAGAATGCCCCATTACTCACTAAAGCTCCATGCCATAGAATCGATCAAATTTTGAAACACTTAAATAGGTAGCATTTTATGAAATGTTGGGAGTCGCAACCAACCATTTCTCAGGTACAATTGGAACACTTAAATATGTAATTTTAATAAATCATTTTAATTTACTAAAATACCAAATTTTGTCTACAAAAACCAAAAATAGGTTTTATAGTTAGTTATGCATGGGAAATGACTAGCACCCCTACATAGCCCAGAAATTGATACATAGTCAATTACCCTATATTTGAAAATTGGAAAATTTTAGTTCGAGGTTTTATTTAATTTAAAAATTCATTATATATGCAAGGTTTTGAAAAGGATTTCAATTTTCTTTGAGAATTACTAGTGGTCACCCCTAAGCATAACGTGGGAGATACACTATTAACTCCCTAATAAATGAGCATATCCTTGTTTTTGAGATCATGATGCAATCAAACAACTTATTATTAAGCCTAATTAAACTAAGTGGTTAATTAAGACTTTCCACTAAACTAAAGTGTCAAATATGTAATTTAATGAACCAAGAGGACTAAACCTAGAAATATTGTGTAATACCCTAAATTTTGGTTAGTGACTAAAATATAAGTTTTGAAAGTTTGGTGACCAAAATATAAATTTTGTAAAAGTTTAGGGGACCAAAAATTTAATTTTTTAAAAGTTATATATTTTGGGCCTTAAATGGATAGTTTGTTCTAAATCAATGTTTTTTGTTAGTTAAATTTTTTATTTGGGGTTTGTATTAAAAGTTAAAAAGTAGTAAAGTCTGATAAGAAATCAGATAATCGAATGGAACAGGAATTTTACAAAAATTTGAATGATGCTAGATAAAGGTTGCAATTATTATTTTCATATTTTAGAATAGTGAAATTCATGGTGGATCAGTGAATTGAAGTTAATTTTTCCCTATTAAGCTGAAATTGGGAAAATTTGGTGAGTAAATTGCAAATTTTTTAAAATTGTATGGTCAATGTGGAAAACTTAGATTAGGTTCATCTTTAACTATGGAATATTATAATAGAAGATGTTCCAATGGAAATTGGTAATTATCATGATTCATTAAGGGTGAAATAGAAAATTATCATTAACTGAATTTTAAATTTAGTTATATTAGAATGGTGACAAGTGTTTTAGTTGATAATTACAAAAAGAATCAAAGAATTTTCAGCTCTTCTCCAAGCTTTGGCCGAAACTCCATAGCTCCCAAAGGTGAGGATTTTGTTTTGATTTTTGAAGCTATATGGTTGATTCTTGGATTAAACTATTAGATATAGAATTAATCCCTTGAAATTCTCTATCATTTGGTATAAAAATTACATGGGAATAATGCTTAGATGTTGAGTTTCATGAATTGGTTGGTTGAAGAACATGTTTGATTTTGAAGATTTGATGGATGATTTTTATTTATTAATGTTGAATAATTCTAAAGCACGAGTGATGATTAAAATCAAGTGTAAAAGCTTGTATAATGTTAAACAATGGTTAGGGTTTATAAAGGTTTATTGAATTTTGATTGAATCTTATGTTATGATGATTGGAATAGCATGAATTTGATATTAGGAAGTTGAATCATGCTTGAGATTGAATGAAAAGTTTACCCTAATTGTTTTAATAGGTTTGGACATAGGGAAAATTTATGGGAAAACGTTGAAAAATTTCCTATGGTCTAGAATTGATATTAGATGTGTTCTACGTGTTGTGGAGATTGATTGGATCAATTTGATACTTGAGATAGTAAAGACCATATTGCAAGTTTTGGAAATTATGAGTTATTGATGGGAAATTGTGCAGTTATGAGTATTCAATGTTAATATTTAAATATTGAATGATGAATTTGAAGTTAGAATGTTGATTTGGGACTAAAGTGCAAATTTGGTAAAATTCTATGGTGGAATTCAAATGGACTTGTTAGTTAAGGACTTAATTGTAATTTTTAAATGTGATGGTATTAATTGAGTATGATACTATAATGTTGGAATTATTACTTAAATGTTGATTTTCAAGTTTAAGTATATGTTTGGGATCAAATTGCAAGGTGCTAAAGTTAATAGTTGAACTCGAAAATGCTATAGAAAATCAAGGATGAAATCGAAAGTATTCAAATGTTAAAGTGTTGGATTGGGTATATTATTTACATGCTTAAATTTTAGTGTTTGAGTAGAGATAAATGAAAATGATGAAGGTTCATTTTGAGTTAATGGAAAAGTTGATGTGAATTCTAAAAGAATTCATAAATAGCGATTTGAATGCAAAGTTTGTGAAAGTTAAAGGATTGCTAATGGAAATAAATATTTATCGAATTGAATAATTATTTTGGAAAGCTTGAAGTTATGATGGATTTGTGATTCAATTTTTTAACGATTTAGAATCGATTATGTTTTAAAAAATGTATTTTATCAGAATTAGATTATATTAGTATAATACTAACATATATGTTAAATATTTTGCTATTATGTGATGTTGTCCATACCACGATAAATCTAGCTATCCGAATTACACAAAAGGGAAGGAAAAAGCACACGAGTAAAAGGATATCATATAAAAGGTTCGGTAGTAAGGCAAAGGTGAGTGCAGTTAATTTATTTAATTATTTGATTAAGGAAGACTTGCGATAAGTTAACCTCGTATGATATTATTTTAAAAGAATGATTTAAATTTTGATTATAAAATATTTCCATAATGCTTATATAAAGGTTTTATGAATGATTTAGGTATGAAATGTCTAAGTAATAAATTTTTATAATGATGAATTGAAAATGATTATAGTTTGGAAATGTTGATTATTAAATAAACATGATGTGATCTGAAGCCCATTGAATGTTTTATTGAGAGGCGCAGGTACACTTGGCAGACCATTAAGTTGAGTTATTTTGATTTCAATCTGGTACATTCATGTACATTATGTATTGCAACGTTGGTGCAAATGGTATGATTGCACTTGGAGTGCATATTCTGATGATGATGGCACTATTGGTGCTTAGATCACACATTATGTTTGACTCACGTACCTTGCATTTTCTTAAATATGCATTGGGCCATGAAAATGAAATATGAAACTTCTAAAATGTATCTGAATGAAAAAGAATACGAAATGATTATGATGTTGATAATGATGGTGGTGATTTTGATAAATCATGATATTATGATTTTTAGGTTTTTGATGAGGAAAAGAGCTTATATAATCAGTTTGAAAGTTCAATGATTTTATTTGAACTATCTTTTTCTATTTTTAAGTATTTATGATATTTTTATGTTCTATATCACCGTGATAAGTTAAATATAGTAACAATATTTATTTGTTACTATAAATAGTATAAAATAGTAACAAACACAATTTTTCACAATAAATTTTACATGACGAGGTTGTTCTAACAAACATGGTAACAAATAAAAATCTTCAAAATAAATATATCATGATCAATTTAGTACTTTTGGTGACAAATAATTTTATTGGAAGAATGGAAATTTATTGTAGTGATTTTCATGCATAAGTTCGGATAAGAAAAAAAACGTGAACAGTGGAGCCTCCTGAGCATCTTTTGAAATGAGTACCTACTGACAATATCATAAAGACATCTATGACGTTTATTTTGAATTTTAGTGGCATGTATATTATATATGTTTGTTTACTCAATGGTTTTATTTAGAATGGTTTGTAATAGTAAATTAGGATTATTTTATTTTGGCTAGTTATATCTTGAAATATGAATGAATAGTATACATATAATATTATGGTTTAAATAAATATTTAAAGAGTTTTTAAATTAAGCAGTGTTTAGGTAGTTTTACATAGATTATGAAATAGCATTGAATTGCCTAATTGATGCCTGAAATTGGTTTTGTTTTGAATGATAAATTATTATTTTATGGTTTTACCAGATTAACTAAATAGGTTTTAATTGTTAAATTGAGATTTTAGAAATGGTTCAAAACTTTAAGGGTTTTTGAGCAAAGAATGTCTGCATGTTTAAGGTAACATCTTTAACTCGTATTTCAATTGTATACGGGTTATAGGTGTTACATGTAGGCTCTAATATTAACTCTAGTTGATTTTAATCAATTATTGAATCAAATAATCGAAATGGACCCTCATGCATTTTAATGCGAAGGCCAAATCTCATTATTCCCTAAAGTTAAAGGAGTATAGTGAAATTAAGCCTAAAATGGAGCTCTAAATTAAACCTAATTGATTTTAACCAATTATTGAATTGAATAATCAAAATGGACCCTCAGGCATTAAGGCAAGGGCCAAATCGAATTATTCCCTAAATTAAATGACTACAATGAAATTCTAAATTTAAGACCTATACCAAAAAAAACTTCTTAGGACTGGAATGAAATAAACCTAAATTTGATGGTACGAAAAACTAATCAAAAAATAAAATTTAAATTAAAAGGAAAATAGGATATACAAAAAAAATGTAATATACTTTCGAACAAACATATTTAATGATTTACATACACAAGAATCTCATACATTTTAAAAAAGTTATCGACACGTTATTTAATATATATATATATATATATATATATATATATATATATATATACTATGCCATAAATGTTATAATATAATAAAATAAATGCAGCGTAAATATAGAGAAAACAAAATTTAATAGTAAATAGGTAAATACTAGAGAAATTAATGTAAACGAACGAAGAGGAAAATCACAGATTTAAAAAGTATGGAAGTTAATCAATTTGTTAAATAGAAGAAAAAATAATATGGAAATGAAACTAAGAGTAATATTCAACAAAAACCTACCAAATATATAGCACATATTTACATGCATAGTATGTGTGCTTAAACGTTACCATAACTAGAGTAATACATGTGTGTGTGGGGTAAAAAATAAAACTTAAAATTATTGAGGGGGACTTACTTTACAGATTATATACGCTCATTGGTATTCATTTTTCGACTGAAATAAAATATTTATAAATTAAATGACATATTCGGAAATAATAACAAAATAAAATAAAATAATGACAAAAGTGTAATTTACACACACACAATAGGAAGACCTAAAGCTAATTTTTCCAATGACTATAGATTAATAAAAAATGGTATATTTACATGAAAAGGGCATGCGATTTGAAATAACAATCGAAACGACATAATTTAGTGATTAAAGCAAAAAATGTGGCAAAATCTCATGGACATGAAAGGGGTTAAACCCTAAACTCTGACTATTTAAACCAAAATTTGTGTTTTGGTTTCATTTGAAGCCCTAGCCACACAAAAAAACACTCTCCCCTTTTTTTCTCTCTCCTTAATCAGCCGTGGAGATCTAGGAGCTCCCACCGGCCACCGTACATCGGTGGCAATTCCCTATATTTAATTGTCATCCACGACGATTGGAGAACCCAAACCGACTAAAAAATGTTTGATTTCTCCCCCAAAGCCCGGATCCGAGCCTAAAAAGCATAAAAAGACTACCCACTCTCATATTTCTTCTTAAAACTAGATTTAAACTAACCCTAAACTAGAAACCCTAAAACTCCTAAAAGGGCTTGACCCTTCGATCTCTAATCTTCAATAAGACCCCAAACGATATGGTGAAAGTATAGAGACCCCCTGTTTGGATTCAGACTGCTCTGATAAGGTAAATAATCGCTCACTTTTCTTACTATTTTTTCTGTTCAAATATGAAAGTAAAAAACTGGGTATGTTGAAAGAATGAAACAAAGAAAATACCTTCTGAAAAACTTGTGTATTGCTTTTGTTGTTTTAAATAGAAAATGTGGAATACCACTTTACATATTGTTGGAGGGGATTTTATATAACCACCCCTCTGATTTTACAAAAACATAAACCAAATCTAATCTTTACTTGCTTTCTGACATTCCTTCATTACCTGTGTCTGGAGTTTGGCGAGATCGTACGGGCATGTTTGGCGTTGATGGAGCGGGTGGCGGCAGTTTGGGTAGAGATGGTAACATATACCCCAGATATTAAGGGATTTATGTTTTTAACTTTTGTTTTTTTCTTTTTTTGTAATGAATAATAAAAAATAATAATATATTGAGATAAAAATGGTGATTACTCATCTCATCTCAAGTATATTGGTTAGGGGATTAAAGGTCATCAAAACTCTATAAATAAGACTACAAGTAAGAACAACGATAAGGACTATAATTACGTCTAGAAACAATATAAATTAGGAAGTCGTAAAACTAGACATGTATGACGCTCGGGAAACAATCAGGCCACCTAAGTTACTCTACTGGCAGGATAAATGTTTGTACGTTAAAATGTCCTGAAAAATATTTGTTAATGCACAAGACAATTTTTTGTCGGCCGAGCGTAGATGCCCCAAGTACTCGCACGGAGTTGGTTGGTTGGGCGAATGCTTTTGGTGTAGAAATTTCAGATCTCACCATAGGTATTCTAGAGGGGGTGTGTGTCTTTAAGATGTAGCGAAACCCTCTAACCAAACCATGATACCTACATTTGTATGTATGTTTAGATTAGCATATTCGTATGCTAACTTTTACATTTGCTAGTATGATCATGTAATGACGCATGTAGTATAGTTTGGTTATTAGTGTGGCACTGAGCTTGTGAGCTCGGCGTTTAGAATTTGTTTTCGTGCGTAGGTTATTAGGAAGAGTGTTTCAGGAGTTATCGCGTAGTCGGCTTTCTAGACCGACAAGAGCTTTAGATTACATATTGAGTCTTTATTAGAGGGAATGTACTATATATGGACCTTTTTGTATTTTAGTCGTAATTGTATTTTGAAATACTCTTTTAAAATGGCTTGGATGTATTTTTGGGGCTCTGTGTTTGTAAACTTAAGCGTCATGATTTTTCTTTATGATTGTGATGGATGACTTTTAGTCAATGTTTTCATAAGTTTTAAAATTTGAGTATCATGTGCCTTATGGTCTTCTTCAACCAACTCAAATACCCCATTGGAAGTGGGATAGGGTTACCATGGATTTTGTGAATAGCTTACCCGTGACTCGTAAAAAAAAGACTCTATTTGGGTAATTATGGACCGATTGACCAAGTCTGCTCATTTTCTACCAATACAAATAGATTTCACCTTGATGAAATTACCACAAAATTGTATCAAAGAAATTGTGAGACCTCATCAATTATATCCGATAGGGATCCTCATTTCACTTCAAGGTTTTAGAAGAAACTACATTAGGATTTGGAGAATAAATTACATTTTAGTATGACATTTCATCCTTAAACTGACGGACAATCAGAACGAGTTATTTAGACACTTGAGGACGTGCTTAGATGTTGTGTAATTGAATTTGGGTGAAATTGGGAAGATTATTTACCATTAATGGAATTTGCATATAACAATACCTATAAAGCAAGTATTTAGATGGCTATCAATGAAGTATTTAGATGGTCCCATATGGAGCACTGCATAAAAGAAAGTGGATGACACCATTATGTTGGACGGAACTCCACAAAAGAAAATTAGTTGGTCTAGATTTGATTTATGAGACCGAAGAAAAAGTAAGAATAATTTAAGACAGACTGAAAGCAGTCTTTGACCATTATGTTTCGAATGTGTCTCCGTGAAACAAAATACTAAGATTCGATCAAAAAGGAAAATTTGAGCCTTCGATTCATCGGACCGTGTGAAATTTTTGAATAAGTTAGGCCAATAGCATACCGTTTGGACTTACATTCAAAATTGGATCGGATTCACAATGTTTTCTATTTATATATACTAAGGAAATATCGATCTGGTCTTTCCCATGATATACCCTTAGAACAGATTGAAGTGGATACCGATTTGACCTATGAGGAAGAACATATAAGAATATTGGCTAAAGATGTTAAATAATTATGAAATAAGTGCATCCCCTTTGTGAAAGTTTTATGAAATAATCATAGGTTTAATAAACTACTTGGGAACCGTAAGAGACGATACAACTTCAGTATCCATAATTATTTACCTCATGTAAATTTTGAGGACAAAATTTCTTCTAATGGGGGAGAATTGTAATGGTCTGGTACAAATCAAATTAGAAAATTGAACATTTATTAATGCATGAAAATTTGAAGTTTTGGTTTGGGCTACTAGAGGAAATTAATAAAGTAAGTAAAGGCCCAAGTTATAAGCTCAAAGGAATGAAATATTGAACCATAAAAATATGAAGACTTATGAGGTAATTATACCAAATGGTTAAAATAATATATCCTAGGTCTTATTATAGGGGTTTTAACGTGGAGTGAAAGGAAGGAAAAGAGAGAAAAAAAAGGAGAAAGGTTTTTTTTTCTAGACATTTCTTCCTTTATGTTTATTATCTTATGTTCTTATATTCTTTGTGTTGGGAGCAAATTGTGAGAGGTAAAAAATAAATTTTTACTTGCTAATGTGTGAATTTATGTTATATTGATGTTTCTTTAAATCATAATGTCGAGAGTCATTTTCGTCCGAGCTTACGTTTTATATTATAATTATATTATATTATATTATTATTATTAATAAATAATAAATACATTACAGACCCAATTAAAAAAAGTTGACCCAGATACCCCAATTATAACCAGAGTCCAATATATCCACCCGGTTCTAGCAGATCCGAAACACGGTTTAGGCCCAAATTTGATCCAAGCCTAGATCCTATCTAGGCCCAGACAACACAGTAAGCCCGAGTAACCCAGAATTCAGCTGCTCGGGTTTCTACATTTCATCTCCTGCCGCCACAGCTTACAACCGTTGGATCTCTCCAGATCCAACGTACAGATGGAGTTTCCAGAAACCATAGGGTTTCATTACAACCCTAGGGCTATTCCGGCTGCCGCGTCCATGTGCTCCAACCAGCAGCCTCCACCTCACCGTCGGATCCAGAAGATATGGGTGCATTTAATGCATCCAGAAGGATATCTGTACACCAAGTTGCCCCTAGGGTGAGTCACCACCGTAGCTCCGGAGACTCGCCGAGGTTACCCCTATTAACCAGTCCAAAGGGTGATTCGAAGAACCCTATAAATAGGGTCCAAAACTACAAAAAAGAAAAAACCCAAAAAAAGCAAGCAAGAAAATACCCAGCAACCAATCCACAAAAAATTAGAAAAATATAGAAAAGAGATCGGGAGAGCCTTACCATCGTTGGAGCTTCCAAACGTTGCTAGAGAAGTCGAAACATCGAAGGTATAATCTTATATCTACTTTGATTGGAAGCTTTTTAGGTAAATGGTTTTCGATTTAAGATTTAGGGGAGATAGAGGAATATTTTGGGGGTATTTTTGAATTTTCGACCATCGTAGACGGTGGCCGACAGCGGCTGTGAGCGACGGCTGCCGGCCTGTGGACTGATTCCCTCCGGTGAGGGAATCCTAGAGAGAAGTAAGAGCTTCTCTCTCTAAGAGAGAGAAGCTAGAGAGAGAAGCTCAAAGAGAGAAATGAAAAGAGAAAAACCTTTTAGGCCGGTTTTTGGGTTTAAATGCCCTCCCCGAACGGCTTCATTTTAGAAAAGGGTGTTTGTAATGGGTAAATTACACCTGTGGTCCCTATATTTTGTACTCTTCATATTTTTGTAACTGAAATCAGGTTTTTATGTATTTTAATTTTGTCTTCACATTTTATTTATTTTTATTTTAATCACTGGCCATATATTTATATATTTTAGGTAAATAGCCATATTTAGTCCCTTAGATTTTAATAACTTTTATTTTAATCCCAATTAGTGAATTATGGTTGAATTACACTATCAGTACCTAGTCTTTTATGATAATTCGAATCATGACCATAAGTTTTATTATTTTTCAACTTAATCCCTTAATTTTTATATTTTTAATTTTTAATATTACTTTTAGTTTATTTACACTTTTAGTACCACAAATATAATTTATTTACAATATTGGTATTAATCTTTTATATTTTCACCATTAAAAGTATTATATGTAATCATGTCATATAATTTTATACAATGAATCATAAACTATTTCCTTAATTGATTAGGAAGATATTTTAAATTATTATTGGTATAAAATAATATCTCTAATGTTTGTTAAAGGGGCCATCATTTAAATTAAACTCAAATTTATAAAATTTTACTGCAAAGACATTAATTAATAAACAAAGGTATCAATTTTGGGCGTTGTGGGGGTGTTAATCCTTCCCCACACGTAAACGACTCCTGAACTCATTTTCTGGTAAGCAGACCCTTTTTGTGTTGTTTTAATAACTTTTTTTATAAATTTTATTAAAATAACCAAGCATTTTTTGTGACCAATCACACATCGATAAATGATTAGTGACGACTCCTCAAATTGTGTTTTATCGTATGCTAGAAGAAAAACACTTATTTTTTCGATACAAGATTTAGAAAATAATGACACTTGTTTTCGCTATGAAAATACCGTCTCGACAGCTTGGCGACTCCGCTGGGGACCTTTTTAGAGAGTCAAGCCACCAGTTTATTAATTAATTGTCTTTGCAATAAAATTATAAATTTGTTTTAATTTAGTTTTTGATCCCTTGATTATTTTGATACTCATTTTTTTAAATAGTTGTACTAACTTGTTTTTTTATGTTTCCAGATTTAATTATGGTTTTTTAGAATAAATTAGTATGGTGTACATTTTTTTCATCTTTCTGCTTTTCCTCACACACTGTGCACTGCATTATCATTACATGAGCTAAAACCCCGCTCTATCCTATTTAGTATGAATGAGAAACTACTCCCTCGTGTAGTGTTCACCTCCATAGAGGATAGGGGACCATTCCTTGAGCTCACACCTTATGTTTCTCGTGTGGTTTTCACCTCCGTATGGACATAAGGAAGTGTGTTCCTTTGAATTGAACTCAATCTGAAAGTCTGTAATGGATCAGGATTGAGGGTTTGGCAGCCCAATGGGACACCAACAAACGACAATTTGATGACCCTTTTTACCTTAGAGCCAAAACTCAACATATAATAAACCTAGAACTTGAGTCTAGGCAGAGCCTAACCCAAAAGAGTCTCTTAAGTTTAGCACACAAGGAAAAGCTTGTTGAGTCTTTTAATTTACGTAGTATTAATTTATTTTCCAAACATATGTATACTAGAAATCATGCACTTAAGTTTATTTTCCAACCAAAGCATGGAACTAGAAAGCATGATGTTAGGATGTATATACAGATACCATGATGGATAGGATCTTTTCTTTCCATTAATTGGTACTAACCATTTTATTTTTCTTATTTGTCTATTCTATAGTTACATTTGTCTTTGCTAACTTGTTTATATTAATTTCTTTTTTTACTTACATTGTATGATCATGACATAACCAAACGATGTTGATTTTTGAGTGGTCATCAAATTAAAAGATTTTCACTATGTACAAAAGGTTTCATAACACAGTTGAAGAATGGAATCTTAAGGAAACTCTTAAAATAATGGAAAACTATGTACCCAAAGATCCTGCTAGATTGATACCAAAAGTATTCAAAGGTAAGAGTATCAGTAGGGGCATTCAGAATGAAGGAGGATTTTATAAACCTCAAATACTTTATTTAAAGAATAAAAATGATAAATTGAGTGCAGAGATGAAAACCATGCATGAGGGTTTCCAAAAGATCAGTCAAGCCTTTAAAAATGTTGGCATAGGAAACACCCAGAAGAATGGATAACAGGGGTTATTAAACTGAAAAATGATGTCGAGTAATGGAGAAAGAATGAAAATATACATGAAGATCGAGTAAAGAAATTCTCTTATGACTTACAGAGTATAGAAGAATGTGCAATATAGCCATCATCAATTTGGGAAAATGTCAAGGTGAAAATCAGATATTGAAGAAGGTAATAGCCAATATAGAAGCCTCATATCAGATCCATCAATGTGAGATTGATATTGAATTATAAGCCACTAGAGCTAAAAACAATACATTGATGAAGATGGTAGATGATTATGGAGATCTTGTACAAGAACTTATTGAACACAAAGGCTTTCTTATGAGGGAAAATGAACAACATTGTCTAAAACTTCGAGAGATGACATGTAAGATACAGGGAAAAGATAACATCATGAAAGAAGCTGTTGCCCAAGCAAATAATATGGCTCATAAGTTGGTAGACTTAGCTGGCTTTACAAGGGAATTGTAGTAGATTGACAACTCAACTCTTGAGCATGAGTGGAAATTAACTTGTCTTTTGAAGGAGATAGAGAAGTTAGGAGAAAAAGCTATCCCTTATGTGTAAAGTTTTGTTTGATGTATTGAAACGTTTGTGATGATCACTCTTGAATGACATTTTTTTCATACATGCATTTCAATGCATAATTTGCATTTTTTTTGTATTTATGCATTTTTCGTATTTACATTCATGTTTATAAGTCATACATTGCATAGCATGTTAACGTGCGTCAACCATGAAAACGTGGTAGTAATATGTCAAGGATTTTATGACAAATTCTAAAAGTAAATTCAAGTCATTCGGGGCAGGTCTCTAAAATATTGAAAGCAATGAATGGAATATTAACACGAGTTGGAAGGATTGAAAGAATCCAGGAGAAACTTGTAGAGACTCAATAATAAATGTTTGATGAAACAAGAAAGTTTCAAGTCGAGTCCAAGGAACAGATGACCAAGCTGATGAGTAAGATGGCTACTGTAATGTATAGGGAGAAAACGTTAGAAGACCTTATTGAGCAAGAAAAGATGAAAACCTTGGGTAAGAGTCTGAATGTTAGTGATGCATTTAATATCATGATAACAAATGACCAAGAACCTATTGGGGAATGTAGAAATCCAATTCAACTTCAAATATCGGGTATGATCCTAGATATGTGATAGAGATCAAGTTGGAGAAAGCAGAAATTAAAGGTAAAACTTCTAACATGAAAGTTGAGCTTGCATCAAAGAATAGAAGTATGGAGGAGGTTCAAGTGCCATTGAAAAAGGCTAAAAAGAGCTGGAACAAAAAGAAGAAGACACCTCTCATTCCAATTCCTATTTCATATTAAGACTTGTTACCATTTCTCTTCAATAATGGTCTCGTAACTCCCATTCCTCCTAGTACTTATTTGCGTCTAGATTGGCAAGGTGTCAAAAATTCATGTGATTATCATTCTGGAGATTTAAGCCACTTTACAGAAAATTGTATAATTATGAGGTTAGAGGTTCAAAACCTCATCACAGAAGGGTTGTTGTGCTTTGAAGATAGAAAACCTAAGCTACCCAGATGCTCAAAACTGGTTGATGAAAAGAGATTTTCAAATCACTTTCTCTCTCATTATGTTGGTCAGAACTTAAACATTCGATCAAATATCTCGGTAATCAGTAACAAGGTCTTTAAGATAGCAATAACAATTGCAAAGAGACAATGGGTCAAAAGAGCTTCTACCTAATTTTCCTCTAATTTCATGCAGTAAGTTATATCCCAAGTTACTCCAACACCAGCTTATTGCTCCATTCTGGCTAAGCCTTTTCTGCCCCTTACCTGAGTTGGTAAAATGAGAAAGTTTCTTGTGAATATCATGTTGGAGCCCGAGGACACTCCATCTAGAATGTAGTAATTTCAAATGACGAGTCCAAGAGCTTTTGGTTCATGGAATTATAGAAGTGGATGTTAATAATTAGTGTAGTTTGGTCAGACAATTGAGAGTGAACCCCCAAAATGGAATAGAAAGGGGCAAAACAAGTGAAGCTTATACAGCAGAAGATGTTAAAAAAGACAAAACTAAGGAAAGTGAGGTATGTATGACAGATTCAACTCTCGATACCTCTCTGATGCTAACAAATGAGAAAGAGATAAGAAATGAAGAAGTGAAAGGAGATGTAATCTGAGACTGGCCCATAGGTTTAAGAATGAATTGGGTAGAAGCAACTCTGAAAACATCTTAAACTCCTATATCAGATTTCTTATGGGCAAATATGGTTTTTGGTAGTTTAGATAACCTGATGAATACTACGCCAATTATAGATGAAATATACGTTTAGAACTAGAACAAAACTGTCATCATCAAGCAAAATTGTTCTGGATCTAAATTTGAGCCCAATTTCTAGTCAGTGAAGAAAAAGATGATAGATAGCAAAAAAGGGGGATTTTATCAAGAAGTTACGCCGGATGAAGTGGAGATTTGTGCTTCTGAGGGTTTATCCAAATAAGTTACCCAATAAATGATCAAGAAATGGGGGGAAATAAGGACAAAGATCCTAGTCTGATTATAGACCCAACATTTTAGGAGTAATGGGGCATGCTAGATAAACAAGTGAAAGTTATTATCTACCACTATAGTACCTTTCATTTTCAGTAACTTGTTTGAACATATTTTTTGTTCCTTTCTCTACCTTTTTGTAATAAATAAATTTGTGTTGCTTTTAAGTTTATGATCATTGAATCAAATTCCAATCTTGGAGTTCTTTGAATATCAATGAGATTAAAAACTCTTTATGATTAGAGTTATATATCTTTGACAAATTATCAAGATTGAAAACTGGTAAAACAAGGACCTTTGACCTTACCTTAGAAAAAACACACTCAAACACCATACCATCCTACTACACAAATGAGAAAGCTTTCTCCTATTGCAAGGAATTGGACAAAAGGCTTGGTATTTATATATAGGTGCATACAACATGGATCATCACTTGTGTATAACATTACAAAACTGACTAGAATACTTTTCTATTGATGACGTTCAGTGACGATCGTAATTTTCACAAATAGGTAAATCTAGTTTAAGCCAGTTGCTTGGGAATTGAACTCTAACGATGAGATTTTCTGACTTCCACTAAAACACCTAGACTATAACAGGTTCTTCTTAACAAGCTTAAGAAGTTGGAGCTGTATATCCATATTATATTGTTATTATATTGTCCCTCTAGAGCAATTGGCTAATCGCTCTGGCTTTATGGATAATATTCAGCTAGCCCAATAAATGCAAATTACAATAAAGCTTAATTTAGCTAGCCAAAGTGGTAAAATGTTACTAAATAAGAATTTGTTGTAAAAATGGGCTAAGGGAGTTAAGGAACACCTATTATAGTCAACTTCACAAGAGCACTCAGAAATTTCGTTTTTACACCGATATTTTTGCACTTCCTTGGTTAGAGGAGTCTAAATGGAAGATTTCAGAG
The DNA here is from genome assembly GCF_006381635.1 of Hibiscus syriacus. Classification (NCBI taxonomy): domain Eukaryota; kingdom Viridiplantae; phylum Streptophyta; class Magnoliopsida; order Malvales; family Malvaceae; genus Hibiscus; species Hibiscus syriacus. The sequence continues at coordinate 614,505 of NW_024063289.1, read as the reverse complement.
AACCGAAATAGAAGCATTGTAGAAAGTCTATTAATAATGCTAGTTACGTTATTTTGTCTGCATCCGGTTAAAATACCAAGCTAAGAAAGTGAGGTATGTAACAATGTTCACAGAAAGTGAGAAAGGAGTGACATCTTTAATAGATGAAATCATAGGAAATATGAAAGCTAGCCATAAACCAACCTAACAATTTTGATGCTTGTCAAAGAGCTATAACTCTATAACATTAAAAAACTGTTGATTCTTTTGATATTCTTTGAACTCATGTTTATGATTTGATTCAATTGTGAGCCTGTAAGGGGCAATATTTTACAAAATTCTTTAATTTCTAAAGAAATGAGGAAAACATTTTCAAACAGGACAATCTCAAATGTGAAAGGTCTTTGAAGCAAGATGATGCCTATTCTACCTCTATTGGACAAAAGGGATAAGTGATGCCAGAATGATGAAGCATTTCACATTCTTGAAGATAAATGGTTTGTGAGATCTAAAAGGTTGGAGAATTGAACTTGTGACATTCCCTTCATGACAACCCTTCAAGAAGAAGATGATCGCCTCATTCGAAAAAGGGGCATATATCTCATTGCATAGCAAAATGGCAAGAATACGACCAATCAAGAAAATGATGATCACATCCTTTAGAAGAGGCACATATATCAGACATTTCTATCATAAGGATTGAGCACTTCTTAAGTTTGTAATAATATGAAGAGAATCCCTTGAGTTACTGTTATTTAGTAAACTAAAATGAGAGCATTAAAGATAAAGAGATTTAGGCACGAATAGAGCCACGAGTACTCGCAATGGGGCATTACCAAAATTGGACCTCGTCAGATCATGAGATTCAAATCTATTGGACATTAAGAGTGAGCCTTGAAACTTATAATGTTGGGACATCTTGAAGGCTCACATCAGTATGAAAATGTTGGGGCATTTTGAAAGCCCATTTCAAACAGAAATAATCCATGTGGAACATTTTGAAGGCTTACATTAGTATGAAAATGTTGGGGCATTTTGAAAGCCCATTTCAGACAGAAATGATCCATGTGGGGCATTTTAAAGGCTCACATCAGTATGAAAATGTTGGGGCATTTTTTAAGACTCGTATCAGCAAGAAGTAATGTTGAACGCATTTTGAACGTTCGTATCAGCATATATTGGGGCATTTTGGGAGGCCCGTATTATCTAGGAATATAAGATCATTAAATTGAGCAAATATTTCCAATGTGATAGAAAGATGTGAAGAATGAAAATGGTGAAACAGTGATAGTGGAGCTGACTATACATAATTGCTTTATTCATCATACAATTGCATTATTCTGGTGATTCGATGCTGATAAGTCAAAGCGTCTCAATTGTTTTCCCATTGAGCTTTGTTCTTAAGTGTCCTTGTAATGTCATACAAAATCTCTGAACATCATGCAAAGAGTTCACTGGTTGAACAATCTAGGCAGAAGCCATAGGAAAGAATGAATGTGTTGCCAAATATTCTACAAACCAGTTATTATAGTGCTGAGTTAATATTGCAATCATATGGTATTTCCATTTATTAACCCAAGATGAAGATTGAATTCTAAAACCCCAAGGTTAAAAGTGAGAAATGATGAAGATTTTTTTCCATGGAGCGGGCGCTGAAATTTAACAACAAGAAACTAATGGAGCCAACTAATGTTAAATGATAGGTTGATCTAAATAGCCTTGTTCGATATCTGATTAGATGTGGAGACATGAAAGGAATTAGGATAAATCCTCCTTGTGATGTGTTTCAAAAGTTAAATTAGAACAGATGCTACTCTCCTAATTAATTCCTTTTGAATTTGACATATTTACATCTACATTCTTCAAAAATGATAGATTCTTATTTCAAAGATAAAAGCTTTATTGGATTTCTACACAAGTTCAGGTGAAGAAATTGGTTTTATCAAAGACAAAATGGGTGCACCAAGGTCATAATTCTGAGTGTGGCAAGAGTTCCATAAATGATACATTTTTCTAAGACTTTAATGCAAATAGAGGCAAAGAATACATAAATATACAAGTTGATCAGATGGTTTTTCAGAAATGCAAGCTTGAAACCATAAGTTGCTACATATATATTTTAAGTAAACCCTGTAAAGGAATAATACAAATAAGGAAAAGAATAAAGATTGCTTTTGGCAGCCATCCCTGCACATATCAAGAAAATACACTAAAATTGAATCGTTGCACACATTTTAGGCATAAGTAGGATCATGATGTTTATAAATGCATCATTTATTGATATTTCAAGAAACAAAAATCCTTAGATAGCCAGACGTCCTCATCATGAAGTAACCAAGTTATCTCAAATCATCCTTAGATAGCAGAAGTCCTCATTGCAAAGGAATCGTGTTATCTCAATTATATTTTGACCAGATGCCTCATCATGAAGGAACCGAGTTATCTCAAATCATCCTTAGATAGCCAGATTTCCCCATCATGAAGGAACCGTGTTATCTCAAATCATCCTTAGATAGCAATAAGTCTCATCGCGAAGGAACCATGTTATCTCAATTATCTTTTAACCAAAGTCCTCATCATAAAGGAACCGAGTTATCTCAAATCATCCTTAGATAGCCAGATGTCCTCATAACAATGGAATCGTGTAATCTTAAATCATCCTTAGATAGCCAAATGTCCTCATCACGAAGGAACCGTGTTATCTCAATCATCTTTTGATACCCAGAAGTCCTCATCGTGAAGGAATCGTGTTATCTCAATTATCTTTTGACCAGATGTCCTCATCATTAAGGAATTGAGTTATCTCAAATCATCCTTAGATAACTAGATATCCTCATCACGAAGGAACTGTGTTATCTCAAATCATCATTAGATAGCCAAATATCTTTATCACGAAGGAACCATTTTATCTCAATCATCTTTTGATAGCCAGAAGTCCTCATCGTAAAGGAATTGTGTTATCTCAATTATCTTTTGACCAGATGTCCTCATCATGAAGGAACCGAGTTATCTAAAATCATCCTTAGGTAGCCAGATGTCCTTATCACGAAGGAACCGTGTTATCTCCAATCATCCTTAGATAGGTAAACATCATCATCACGAAGGAACCGTGTTATCTCAATCATCTTTTGGTAGCCAGATGTCCTCATCACGAAGGAACCGTATTATCTCAAATATCTTTAAACATGACCAGACGTCCTTAGCGCGAAGAAACAATGTTATCGACCAACCAGATCTCCTCATCACAAAGAAGCCACACCATCCTTAGATAGCCAAATGTCCACATCATGAAAGAATATTGTTATCTCATTTATCTTTAAAGATGAACAGACGTCCTCATCATGAAGGAGAAATATCATCCACCAATCCAATCTCCACTAAATGAAGAGAGGAGAAAATTTCCCATTAAAGCATGAAGTCAACTGGACAAAATTCCTTGTCTTTTTTATCTTTGCTTTATTCTTGTTAACATAAAAATAAGTAATGAGGGGAAGCTTTCGACAGTCATTTTCGTCCGAGCTTACATTTTAAATTATAATTATATTATTATTATTATTATTATTATTATATTATTATTATTATTATTATTATTATTATTATTATTATTATTATTATTATAAATAATAAATACATTACAGGCCCAATTTTTGATAAGACCCCAAATGATATGGTAAACTAAAGAGACCCCCTGTTTGTGTTCATACTGCTCTGATAAGGTAAATAATCGCTCACTTTTCTAACTATTTTTTTTGTTCAAATATGAAAGAAAAAAATTGGTATGTAGAAATAATGAAACAAAGAAAATACCATATGAAAATCTTGTGTATTACTTTTGTTGTTTTAAATAAAAAATGCGGAAGACCACTTTATATATTTTTTTGAAGGGTTTTATATAACCACCCCTCTGATTTTACAAAAAAAATAAACCAAATCTAATCTTACTTGCTTTCTGACATTCCTTCATTACATATGTCTGGTGGTTGGCGAGATCATACGGGCATGTATGACGCTGATGAAGTGGGTGGCGACAGTTTGGGTAGAGATGGCAGTAAATGCCCTATATATTAAGGGATTTATGTTCTTAACTTTTGTTTTTCTTTTTTGTAATGAATAATAAAAATAATATATTGAGATAAAAATGGTGATTACTCGTCTCGTCTCATCTCAAGTATATTGGTTAAGGGATTATAGGTCATCAAAACTCTATAAATAAGACTACAAGTGAGAACAATGATAAGGACTATAATTACATCTAGAAACGATATAAATTAGGAAGGCGTAAAACTAGACTTGTATGACGCTCGAGAAAAAATCAGGACACTTGAGTTACTCTACTAGCAGGATAAATGTTTGTTTGTTAATATGTCCTGAAAAATATTTGTTAATGCACAAGACACTTCTTTGTCGGCCGAGCGTAGATGCCCCAAGTACTAGCAAGGAGTTGGTTGGTCAGGCGAATGCTTTTGGTGTATAAATTTCATATCTCACCATAGGTATTCTAGAGGGGTGTGTGTCTTTGAGATGTAGCAAAACCCTCTAACCACACCATGATGCCTACTTTTGTATGTATGTTTAGCTTAGCATTTTCGTATGCTAACTTTTACATTTGCTAGCATGATCATGTAATGGACGCATGTAGTATAGTTTGGTTATTGGTGTGGCACTGAGCTTGTGAGCTCTGCGTTCAGACTTTGTTTTCGTGCGTAGGTTCTTAGGGGGAGTGTTTGAGGAGTTATCGCGTAGTCGACTTTCCAGACTGACACGAGCTTTTGATTACATCTTGAGTATTTATTAGAGGGAATGTACTATATATGGACCTTTTTTTATTTGAGTTGTAATTGTATTTTGAAATACTCTTTTAAAATGGCTTGGATGTGTTTTTTGGGGCTCTCGTGTTTGTAAACTTAAGTGTCATACTTTTTCTTTATGATTGTGGTGGATGACTTTTAGTTAATGTTTTCATAAGTTTTAAAATTTGAGTATCATGTACCTTATGGACTTCTTCAACCAACTCAAATACCCCATTGGAAGTGGGATAGGGTTACCATGGATTTTGTGAATAGCTTACCCGTGACTCGTAAAAAAAGACTCTATTTGGGTAATTATGAACCGATTGACCAAGTCTGCTCATTTTCTACTAATGCAAATAGATTTCACCTTGGTGAAATTAGCACAAACTTGTATCAAAGAAATTGTGAGATTTCATGGAATACCCTCATCAATTATATCTAATACGGATCCTCGTTTCACTTCAAGGTTCTGGAAGAAATGACATTAGGCTTTGGAGACTAAATTACATTTTAGTCAGATATTTCATCCTTAAACTGATGGATAATCAGAACGAGTTATTTAGACATTAGAGGGCATGCTTAGATGTTGTGTAATTGAATTTGGGGGGAATTGGGAAGATTATTTACCATTAATGGAATTTGCATATAACAATAGCTATAAAGCAAGTATTTAGACGGCTATCAAGGAAGTATTTAGATGGTCCCATATGGAGCAGTGCATAAAAGAAAGTGCATGACACCATTATGTTGGACGAAACTCCACAAAAGAAAATTAGTTGGTCTAGATTTGATTCATGAGGCCGAAGAAAAATTAAGAATAATTCAAGAAAGACTAAAAGCAGTATTTGACCATAAAAAGTCTTATACAAATCTCAAACGAAAAGATATAGACTTTAAAGTTGGTGATAAAGTATTTTTTGAAAGTGTCTCCGTGAAACAAAATACTAAGATTCAATCAAAAAGGAAAATTTGAGCCTTCGATTCATCGGACCGTGTTAAATTTTTGAATGGGTTGGGCCAATACCATACCATTTGGACTTACATTCAAAATTGGACCGGATTCACAATGTTTTCCAATTATCTATACTAAGGAAATATCGATCTAGTGTTTCCCATGATGTACCCTTAGAACAGATTGAAGTGGATATCGATTTGACCTCTGAGGAAGAACATATAAGAATATTGGCTAAAGAGGTTAAATAATTATAAAATAATTACATCCCCTTTGTGAAAGTTTTATGAAATAGTCATAGGTTGAATAAACTACTTGGGAACCATAAAAGACGATACAACTTTCGTATCCACATTTTTTACCTCATGTAAATTTTGAGGACAAAATTTCTTCTAATGGGGGAGAATTGTAATGGTCTGGTACAAATCAAATTAGAAATTTGAACATTTATTAATGCATTAAAATTTGAAGTTTTGGTTTGGGCTACTAGAAGAAATTAATAAAGTAAGTAAAGGGCCAAGTTATAAGCCCAAATGAGTGAAATAGAGAACCATAAAAATATGTAGACTTATGAGGTAATTATACCAAATGGTTCAAAGAATATATCCTAGGTCTTATTTTAGGAGTTTTAACGTGGAGTGAAAGGAAGGAAAAGAGAGGGAAAAAAGAGAAAAGTTTTTTTAGACTTTTCTTCCTTTGTGCTTTCTAACTTATGTTATTAGATTCTTTGTGTTGGAAGGAGATAGTGATAGGTAAAAATATATTTTTACTTGCTAATGTGTGAATTTATGTTATATTGATGTTTCTTCAAATAATAGTGTCGATGGTCATTTTCGTCCGAGCTTACGTTTTATCTTATAATTATATTATTATTATTATTAAATAATAAATGCATTACATGCCCAATTTACAATAATTGACCCAGAGACCCTAATTATAACCAGAGTCCAATATATTAAGTCGGTTCCAACAAATCCAAAACCCGATTTAGGGCCAAATCCGATCTAGGCCCAGATCCTCTCTAAGCCTTGACAACACAACAAGCCCGAGTAATCAACAATTCATATGCTAGGGTTTCTACATTTTATCCACAGCTTATAACCGTTAGATCTGGAGAGATCCAACGGACCAGATGGAGTTTCCAGAAACCTAGGGTTTCATTACAACCCTAAGGCTATTCCAGCCGCCACCATAGTTTGATGATGAACTCACCAGCGCCGTGTACATGTGCTCCAACCAACAGTCGCCACCTCACCGTCGGATCCAAAGATCTGGGTTCATTTAATGCACCTAGAAGGATAATCGAACACCTAGATGCCCTTAGGGTGAGTCAACACCGTAGCTCTGGTGACTCACCGAGGTTTTCCCTATTAACCAGTCTGATGGGTGATTCGAAGAACCCTATAAATAAGGTTAAACATGTAAAGAAGAAAAAACACAAAACGCAAGCAATTAAGAAAGGAAATACCAGTAACCAAACCATAAAAACTAAAAAATATATAAAAAAGAGATCGAGAGCCTTACCGTCGTCGGAGCTTCCAAACGTCATCGGAGAAGTCGAAACATTAAAGGTAAAATCTTAGATCTACTTCGATTGGAGTTTTTTAGGGTAAATGGTTTTTGATTTAAGCTTTAAGGTAGAGAGAAGAATATTTTGGGGGTATTTCTAAATTTTTGGCCATCGTGGACGATGGTCGATGGTGGCTTTGAGCGACGACATACGGCTGCCGACCGGTGAACTGATTCCCTCCGGTGAGGGAATCCTAGAGAGTATGGAGAGCTTCTCTCTCTAAGAGAGAGAAACTAAAAGAGTGAAATGAAAAGAGAATGGCCTTTTAGGCCGGTTTTCGTGTTTAAATACCCTCCCCGAACAGCGTCATTTTGGGGAGGTGTGTCTGTAATGGGCAAATTACACCTATGGTCCCTGTATTTTGTACTCTTCACATTTTAGTCACTAAAATCAAGTTTTTATACATTTTAATTTTATCTTCGCATTTTATTTATTTTTATTTAAGTCATTGCCCGTATATTTATATATTTTAGGTAAAATACCATATTTAGTCCATTAGATTTTAATAACTTTTATTTTAATCCCAATTAGTGAATTATGGTTAAATTACACTATCATTACCTAGTCTTTTATGACAATTCGAATCATGACCATAAGTTTTATTATTTTTCAATTTAATCCCTTAAATTTTATATTTTTAATTTTTAATGTTACTATTAGTGTATTTACACTTTTAGTACCATAAATATGATTTATTTATAGTATTGGTATTGATCTTTTATATTTTCACCATTAAAATTATTAAATGTAATCAGGTCATATTATTTTAAAATATTTCCTTAACTGATTAGGAAGGTATTTTAAATGATTATTGTTATAAAATAATATCTCTAATGTTTGTTAAAGGGATCGTCATTTAAATTAAACTCAAATTTATAAAATTTTACTGCAAAGACATTAGTTAATAAACAATGGTACCAATTTTGGGCGTTGTGGGGGTGCTAATCCTTCCCCACATGTAACCGACTTCTGAACTCATTTTCTGGTAACCAGACCCTTTTTGTGTTGTTTTAATAAATTTTTTATAAATTTTATTAAAATAACCAAGCATTTTTTTATGACCAATCACACTTCGATAAATTATTGGTGGCGACTCCTCAAATTCTATTTTATCTTATGCCAGAAGGAAAATACTTATTTTTTCGAGACGAGATTTAGAAAATAACGACACTTGTTTTCGTCGGGCAAATACCGTGTCGACACATAATTTTTGTCGACACCTATTCATAGCTTCCTTGAATAAAAAATATGGGTTGTAGTACCGGTATTGTTAGAACAATATCGATACCATAGTGATTTCTAGAAAATTTTGGTAAAAATATCAAAATAGTATCGGTACTATTCTTTCCAGTATTGGTACTAACGAGTGGGTATCGATACCAAGAGGGATGTTATTTTAGCATCGGTAATCGCATCAGTACCAGTACGTGGGTAAGCATGGTATCGATACTCTTACCTTAGTATTGGTACCAAGAAGCAAAAATATTATGAAAAATCTTAGGTAAATAATTAGAAATTAAAAAGGGAATTTGTACTAATGAAGCAGTAGGAGGGACAACGAATAGAAAGGAAAACCAAAGGTTCATATTTAATCACCTAATCATGTTGTTGAGATGGTATTTGCCCGGTGAAAAAGATAAAGTGTACACATAAGTATATTTTTCTCGAAAAAATATAAGTGTTTATCTTCTGGCATAAGATAAAACATAAATTTCAGGAGTCACCACCAATCATTTATCGAAGAGTGATTGGTCACCAAAATTTTATGTTATTTTAATAAAATTCTTAAGAATAATATTAAAATAACACAAAAAGGTTCTGCTTACCAAAAATGAGTTCGAGAGTTGGTTATGTGTGGGAAGGATTAGCACCCCCACAACGCCCAAAATCGATACCTTTGTTTATTAAATAATGTCTTTGCAATAATTTAACAAACTCGAGTTTAATTTAATTTTTTTGATCCCATAAAAACAATTAAGAACATTATTTTATGCCCATGAATCATTTAAAATATTTTCCTAATAAGTTAAGGAAATATTTTATGTTTCATTACATAAAATAACATAATTTAAATACATATAATGACTTCTAATGATTAAAACATGAAAATATCAAAATTCTAGGTTATTACTAGTAAAAACCTAATATATGAGGAACTATAATAATAAATAACCCAAAAGTAATATTTAAAATTAAAATATTAAAATTAAGCGATTATATAGAAAAATAATAAAACTTATGGTCATGATTCGAAATATTACATAAACTAGGTATTATCAATGTAGTTTAATCATAAATAATAATTTGTGATTAAAATATAAATTATTAAAAATTATAGTGACTAAATATGTAATTTTACCCTGAATATATATAAACATAAGCAAGGACTAAAATATAAATAAAACAAAATGTAATAACCAACTAAAATATGTAGAAACCTTATTTTGGTGACTAAAATTGAAGTCTTACAAAGCACAGGGATGTCGGTCACCGGCCGACCGCCTATCGCCGACACTGATAGCCACCGCCGGCCACTTTCCACGGTGGCTAGAAATTACCCAAATATACCAAAATTCTCACTGGTTTTCCCTTAACTCAGATCTGACCTCCTTTTTATCTAAAGGCTTCCCAATAATCCTAGATCTAAATAAAACCGAAAGTAATACCTTGGTTTCAACTTGGATCTCTAACGGCGTTTTGGCTTCTGGCGAGGTAAGTTCTCTCAATTTATTCTCTCTATTTCCTTTTGTTGTTGTTGCTTAGCTTTGTTGTTTACTATATTTTCCTCTTTACTTCTTCTGGTTCGAAATGGATGTCGTTGTTGTGTGTATCTCCGGCCTGCTCTCGTTGTATTCTCTGTCGCTATCTATCTCTTTTTGCAAGTTCAGCCATCTTTATAAGCCTCGGAGACTCAGCTGAAATGATGAGCTCTACTCGGTGAGTCACTAGACCTACGGTGGTGACTCACCATAGAGCAGTGAAGTGTTCGATGGATAAGCTTTTATGGATCCTTCTAGTGAGGCGATAATGGTGTGGCATCGGCTGAATTGAGCACTTGGAGGAGGCAGCTGGAATAGCCCCTACGGTTGTAATGAAAACCCTAGGGTTTCTGCTAGACAAATATGGGCCTTTAGATATCCTTTGATCGGATAATGGAGATGAACTGGCGGCTGGAGGAGAATGTGGTGAAACCCTAGCTATATTTTAGCTTTTTGGGACTGGAACGGGTCTGTTAGGCTTCTTGGGTCTGATCATGGTCTTCACTTGGGCCTTCGGGTTCTGATTGTAAATGGGCTTCAGGTTTTGTAATATTGGGCCCTCGGGTCTTGTAATAATAATAATAATATATAATAACAATAATATAATAATAATAATATTCTCTGACGAAAATAACTGTCGACAGCTGCCCCTCTTTGCTTATTTTTGTGTTAACAATAATAGAGCAAAGACAAAAAGACAAGAAATTTTCGTTCAGATGACTTCATACTTTGATGGGAAATCCATTCCACTACTCTTCCGTGGAGATCAGATTTGTATGATTTTACTTCATTACTCTTTTGTGAAGGCTAAGAATGATTTACTTCACTACTCTTCCGTGAAGGTTGGGTTTCTTTACTTCACTACTCTTCCGTGAAGGTTGAATTTCTTTACTTCACTACTCTTCCGTGAAGGTTGAATTTCGTTACTTCACTACTCTTCCATGAAGGTTGAATTTTTTACTTCGCTACTCTTTCATGAAGGCTGAATTGATTTGCTTCACTACTCTTCCGTGAAGGTTGGATTTCTTTACTTCACTACTCTTTCGTGAAGGCTGAATTGATTTACTTCACTACTCTTCCATGAAGCCTGAATTGTATTACTAAAATTCTGTTCCACTCTTTCGTGGAGATCAAACTGAAGGTTGACTTGCTTTCACTACTCTTCCGTGGAGACCAAATCTGAAATAAAAAGAATCTATTCCACTACTCTTTTATGGACATCAAACTCGAAGTTAACTTGCTTAATTGTTTTGCCAGGAAGACCAAATCTGAAATGAGAAGAATTTGTTCCACTACTCTTTCGTGGACATCAGACTCTAAGTTGGTTTGATTTGCTGCTTTTCCAGGAATACCAAATCTACAATGTTAAGAAAAACCTATTCTCTTACTCTTTCGTGAACATCATACTCTAAGTTGGTATAATTTACTGCTTTGCCAGAATACCAAATCTGCAATGTTGACTTATTTTCAAGTGGAAGTCAAATATTGACTCTACTAGGGAGTCAGAAATAACAAATGTTTGACTTCTTTTCACGAGAAAGTCAAGGATTGACTCTACTGATGAGTCAGAAATAACAAATGTTTGACTTATTTTCACAAGGAAGTCAAAAATTGATTCTACTAATGAGTCAAAAATAACAAATGTTTGACTTCTTTTCATGAGGAAGTCAAGGATTGACTCTACTGATAAGTCAGGGATAACAAAAGTTGACTTCTCTTAATGAGAAAGTTAATGATTGACTATAGTAAACATGATTAGGTTTCCTAAAAAATGTTCCTAGAGAGCCATACATAAAATTTATAAGGTAAACATCTTTAAAGAAACAAAAGGCTCTCAAAACAAATTTACATACATTATAAAGAGAGAAAAACTTTATCATGTATGAATGAAATGATATATGATGCAATGACATGTATTATACATAAATGCATGTTTTCTTGATTTGTGAAGGTATGGCTGCAAAAGTGATCTCCATTCCTTTCCTCGTTTGCATTAATATGTATTCTTGCTAGTATTGAGTTGTGTCAATTTCTTCTTGCACCAACAAATTATTTCCCCTAATAAGATTGGCTTTCTTTACCTGAACTTGTGTAGAAATCCAATAAAACTCTTCAACCCAAGATGCTTAAAAGGAATTGATTTAGAGAAATAGTCATCTTTATTCATATGGAAAAAAAGAAAAAAATAGTATATGACAAACATTCTGAAAAGTGAATAAATAAATGAAGTATGAATGGATGTCTTAGATCTCAATAGTGCGAGCACTTCTTGATCTAATATACCGTTAGATAACTTTAAACACAGCCTTTTCCAGGGCGTCTTTGAAGATGTGACAATGTTAAGGAGAGTGCAACGTTTCTCTATCTCGTTAAGTCTGTAGAAGCTGCGGATGTCGTGACACTTCACTATCTAGATTTGGGACCTGTTTTGAATCAATATCCAAATCGCCCTTTCGGGTTTTCAACTTGGACCCATCATTGGTTTCAAGATGCCCTTTGCGAATTTTCATCTTGAACACACCTTAATTTTTTTCTTTTTCAATTTTTCATTTTTTCTTTTTTTCAATTTAGGGCGCCCTTTTGGGTTTTCACCCCAAACATTTTTTCTCTTTCTTTTCTCTTTTTCTTCTTCGACTTAGTACGCACTCTCAAGTTTTCATCCTAAGTAAAGTATTTTTTGACTGCATCTGAATTAACGGGATTTAGCAGTTCTGGCCCGTCCATTTCAGTCATGATAAGTGATCCTTTGGAGAAAACCTTTTTCACGACATAAGGTCTCTCCCAATTTGGCATCATTTCCCTCTAGAGTCCTTCTAAATTGGTCAAGTTCTATTTACCGCAAGATCTCCTTCACGGAATACTATTGGGCGTACATTCTTGTTATGTGCTCGAATTATTCGTTTCTGGTATAGTTGACCTTGATGAATGGCTTTCAATCTCTTTTCCTCTATTAGGTTCAACTGATCATATCGGGATTGCATCCATTCTGCATAATCTAGTTTGACTTTTGACAAGACCCAGAGTGACAGAATTTTTACCTCAATGGGCAACATTGCTTCCAGTCAAAGTTCGTACCGAGGTTCGGTAAGCAAACAAAGCAAAAGGCAATATCTCGTGCCAATCCTTGTAGGTCTCAGTTGTTTTCTCCACTATCTTATTGATGTTTTTGTTTACTTCTTCTACTGCTCTGTTCATGTTTGGTCTATAAGCAGTAGAGTTGTGAAGATTTATGTTGAATTGTTCATAAGAAGCATTCATTATCTTATTGTTCAACTTTGTAGCATTATCGGTAATGATCCTACTAATGGTTCTTTTATCAGTTTTGGTAGCTTCCTCTGGATAACTTTGATTCTTGATGTATTGCAGAATGTCGTAGTACCAGGGCTTAATGTATTTCACTTCCTCGATTTGGTAACAATGAGTCTGGTAATCGTACGACTGCATGTCAATTGGCATTATATCATACTCCCCGCCAGCCTTGGATGCGGCTGCCAAGGTAGTTAATGCATCAGCAATTTGATTTTCTTCTCTAGGCACATAATGGAAGGTGACTTCATCGAATTCTTCGAGCAGATCCAGTATTAGTTTTCAGTACTCCACCTGCTTTACATCCTTGGTTTCCTATTCTCCACGGAGCTGATAGATTACTAAGGGTGAATCTATATATACTTGCAAGGTCTTTATATTTTGCTCCATTGTAGCTCAAATCCCCAAAACACAAGCCTCATATTCTGCCATGTTGTTAGTGCAATCGAAATTCAATATGCTAGTGAATGGGTAATGATTCCCTTCTAGGGAGACCAGTATGGCCCCAATACCATGTCCTAATGCGTTTGATGCACTATCAAAAGACATTTTCCAGGAATTGTCTGTGGAAGTACTTGCTTCTTCTAAGGATATGGCCATCAAGTCTTCATCTGGGAAGTCAAAGTCCAGCGGCTTGTAATTTTCAGCGGTTATGCTTGCCAAGAAATCTAATATGGGACTTCCCTTTATAGTTTTTTGGCTCACATACTTGATGTCAATTTCGGATAACAACATTTGCCATCGGGCTAGCCCTCTAGAGAGAGCAGACACACCCATCATATTTTTTAATGGATCTAACTTGGAAATCACCCAAGTGGTGTGATACAGCATGTATTGTTTGAGTCTTCGTGTAGCCCATACTAAAGCAAAACAAAACCTTTTCGATGGGAGGATATATGATCTCGCAATCAGTGAACTTCTTGCTCAAGTAGTAGATGGCATTTTCCTTCCTCCCGAATTCATCATGTTGACCCATGACACACCACATTGAATTCTCGAATATGGATAAATACAAGAATAGAGGATTGCTTGGGATGGGGGACATCGGGATAAGAGTGTGAGATAAATACTCCTTTATTTTTTTCAAATTCAATTTGACAGTTCTCGTCCTATGCTCCGGAGTTGTTCTTTTGGAGAAGATGAAAAATTTGGTCGTATTTATCGGTTAGTTGTGATATGAATCATACTATGTAATTTAATCTGCCCAGAAAACCTCAAAATTCTTTTTATGTTTGGGGAGGAAGTAGATTCTGGATAGCCTAAACTTTATTGGGATCGACTTTGATGTCTTTCTTGCTGACCACGAAGCCTAACAACTTCCAGATGTTACTCTCAAGGTGTACTTGCTAGGGTTCAATCTCAGCTGAAACTTTCTTAATCTCTGGAAGAGCTTTCTCAGATTCTTGAATCCGAAGGGCATCACTTTGTAGCAGAAAGTCACTCATATTGTGATGAATGTGGTCTTTTCCATGTCTTCAAGATGCATCTTAATCTGGTTATATCCTGAGAATCCGTCCAGGAATGAGAAGAAAGTGTTCCCGGCAGTGTTATCCACCAAAGTGTCTATGTGCGGCGGTGGAAAGTTTTCTTTGGGGCTTGCCTTGTTAAGGTCCCGATAATCAACACACATGCACACTTTCCCATTATTCTTTGGAACCAATACTATGTTGGCAACCCATTCTGGATACTTGACCACTTGAAGGAAATCGACATCGAACTGCTTCTTGACCTCTTCTTTGATCTTAAGAAGCATTTCAGGTCACATTCTCCTTAGCTTTTGTTGCACGGGTTTGCATTCTTGTTTAATAGGTAGTTTATGGACTACCATTTTTTTCTAGCACTGGCATGTCTTGATTCGACCAGGAAAACACATCTCTGTATTCTTGAAGAAAGACTATCTAGTTTCTTCTTGCTTCAGCCGAAAGAATTATACCAATTTTGACCTCCTTTCTCTCCTTGTCGGTTCCTAGATTCAAGATTTTTATTTTTTCTTCATGTGGTAGTATTTTTTTGTCTTCTCTTTCTACATTCTCAATAATTCGATAGGTAAGTTGTACTCCTCTTCATTGTCGCATCCATCAATTTCCCCAAGACAAATGGATGATTCAAAATCCACCTCCGGATCAGGATCATCAGTGCCTACATTATTGTTATCTTGGGACCTGAAGGAAAAAGAAAATGTATGTGTGAAAGGAAAATATCCTACATGGAACAGTCAAAAATTAAATTCGAAAGAGAATGAAATGAAGTACTGAAATGAAGAAGAAAAATTTAAAAGAAATGAAATAAGAAAAGTGTTTGTCATGAAAGAAATTGCATCTTTTATTGAATTTAAAACAACATGTTTATTCACCCTTACAAAAGATCACCTATTGCCCCGGGTATAGGCAAATATTGATAGTTTGAATACTACTCTGAAAGAAATTTGAAAATCACAGGTAGTTCTTCTGCCAACCAGTTACTTAGCATAGACCCAGGTGGCAGTGGGCAGATTCTGGATCTATCCGCATCTTCAGTATTCTCTGTGATTACAGCATTGATACTCAAGTCTTTCAGAGTCGTTTCTAAATCTGTTGAGGTGGTTTCAAACACATAACCACCAGACTTGAACGTGTCGTAAAGAGTTGGGAATACCATGGGTTCCCATTGAAATTTAGTTCCAATCAATCTGACCAATCGTCTATCTCGGTTTTTCTGAAATTCTCTCCTCTTTTGTTGTTGACTGGGCTGAAAACCATGCCCAAACTGATCCAACTTCGTTATAGGAAGGACATGATTAATCTTTTCTTGCAGCAGCTTTCCAAATCCTCTTCCTATATTAGCACCTCATCCCAAGGTCTGTTTGATCTCTATCTTGGTGTACTCGGAAATCAGGGTTTGGAATTCTTCATTCCTTCAGCCACGAATGTAGCATTCAGAAACTCTAAGGAGCATAATGAAAACTCTACCACTTCCTCATCTACTTCGATATATGGACCATCCGTGGTCACACTCGACACAATATCTTCTTCAGTGTTAATAATTATCAGGGTCCCATCAATGACAAACTTGACTTTTTGATGCAGCGTGGATAGTATTGTACCCGCTTGATGAATCCAATGCCTTCCCAAAAGACAATTGTAGGAAGGCATGATGTCCATCACTAAGAATTCAATATTGTAGGTGGTAGGTCCGATGGTTAACGACACCTCAATTTTTCCAATAACCTCCCTCTTGGTCCCATCAAATACTCAGACCACGCTCTTACAGGTTCTCATGTGAGAGGTATCCATTGGTAGCCTTTTTAATGTAACTAAAGGCATCACTTAAGGACTGAAGCATTAATTATTAACACACTCAGTAAGGCATGTCCCTTACAATGGGTAGTGATGTGCAATGCCTTAGCTCGACCTCTTCCCTCAGACAGAATCTTATCATCTAAAAATGAGATGAGATTATCAGCTTGAATGTTGTTAACCAGTTGATCCAACTTGCTGACTGGTATGTCTTGTGGCACAAACGTCTGATTCAGGACCTTCAACAATGCCTCCCTATGTGCTTCGAGCTTAGCAGTAGTGCCAACATTTAAGTGCGTGTCGAAAAGCTATGCAGCTGTTCTACAATATTATATTCGTTGTGCTTCAAAAATTTGAGAAACTCTCTAGCTTATTCCTCCTCTATGGGCTCGTTGATCGCCAGCACATCCTCTTTAAAGGGTTCAATTTTTCTTTGGGGTGACTTGGCCTCTTGGAAGTAGTGTTTCCCCGCAGCATGCCCTACTTCGCTATCATTTTCTTTTAAGAAGCTCACTCGACATTCTTACTTCTATGCACTTATCGACTGTCCTTGTAGTGAAAAGGTTGTGGTGCTGTGATCACCACCTTCGCTTGTGTCCTTTCTGTTATTTTCACCTTATGGTAATAATGAAAGGATTGCCCCTGTCGTATCTTCTTTCAAATGACTCTCCGGTAGCACAAACATCTGCTTCTGGAGAATCTGTATCTTCTTCGTATAACTCCAGCTCATTCCTATCCATCATCAGGTAGACCAAAGCTTTGAATTCTGGGCAATCTTGCACCTCACGCCCCTCTTCATTTTGGTAACAACAGTGGTTACCATCTCTATTCCTTGATGTATCTGAATGTGGTACGATAAGCTCTGCTTTCATCATTTGGCTCCATACCCAAGCTAAAGGAGACCTTATTTCATAAACATCAGTTTTGACCTTACTACCTTTCTCAGTAGTGACTGCGTTAATCTCAGTCTTCTGATGATTAAGCAAAGGGTTTTGTGCAACATTTGGTGCTCTGGAGTTAAAGTGGATCCAATTCTTGTTGCACATTCTTTGTACAATCCTTTTGAATGTGAGGCAATTTTCAATCGTGTGCCCCGACACACCACCATAGTATTCACAGTGAGCGTTCTCATCATACCATCTGGGGTATGGGGGCTTCATTAGTTCTACAGGGTACGGTGACACTACATGAGTGTCAAAGAGATATTGGTATAATTCCTTGTATGACATGGGAATAAGATCAAATTGCTTCTTCTCTCTTTCTTTCCTAGGTTCCCTCGGACTTTGTCTAGAAGTACCTGACGGTACAGCTGCAATTGTTTTTGTGCTTGAGATTGTAACACCTTTATTGGCATTGCAGGTATTGACGTTGTTAATCTCTCTATTTTTATTCTTCATGAGAGGTTTCTTCCTCGATTCTCCTCCCTCGATTTTGCCTTGTTTTATGGTCATTTCAATTATCTCTCTGGCCATAACTAAATCTGAGAATTTTCCTAATGTGGTTGCAACCAGGTGCCTGAAGTAAGGAGCCTTCAGAGTCTGCATAAAGAGCTTCCTGGTTTCCTTTTTCATCCAAGGGTGGATGAACTTGCATAGCCAAATCCCTTTATCTCTGTGCATACTGTCGAAAGCTTTCGTTATGCTTTTTCTCCATACTTTGTAGCATAACCCGATCTGGTCTCATATTGTTTATGTGCTTTTATTATTCTAAAAAGACTTGGATAGATCTTTCAAGATCTTGATATAAATCGGTTTAGTTCATTATACCACCGGATGGCTGAGCCGGACAGGCTCTCCTAGAAGCAATGAATCAGGAGCTGATAATTGCCCACATATCTCGTTATCTTCCGATAGAACATAGTGATGTGGGCTGAGGAGCAACTATTTCCATCGAATTTCTTGAACTCAGGGACTTTGAATTTTGGTGGAAGCACCAAATTCGGGACTAGGCTTAGCTCCAATGCATCCACTCCATAGTAATCATGGTCCCCTTTGACCACCTTCATTTGGTCTTCCAGCAACTTAATTTTCTCTTCCAATTTTCTCACTTTGTTTGTCTCATCAAAATCTGGTATGTGGTAATCATCTAGATTATTGTTAGAGTTGGATATTGAAGTATGTATCTTAACAGCAGATGAGGTTTTCCCTTTTATAGAGGATGAGTCCCCTCGCAGTATGGGTAAGATTCCAGGTGAGATAACCACCTGCAGGGTCGGTGGTATAGTTACCCCATCAAACGAACCTGCCCCTGGTGCACTTGCTTGATGTAAGTCAGATAAGTTGGCCACAATCTGATCGACCAAGGACTCTTGGCTCTTCGTGATTGTATCCATAGTACTTTGATTATTCTAGTTTATCTTATCTTCTAACTCTCTCTGTAACTTCAACATATTCTCCTCGAGTTGTGCGATTTTGGATTCCATTTGTCTTTTCTTTGTGCGGGTGTTGTGAGGATAATGCTTATCTAGAGCTTGTAAAGGTAAACTCGTGTTTGTTCTTTCTTCTGATGAGACATTTTCTGTTAGTTAATATGAATGTAAAAACATGGAAAATAGAAAAATAAACATGGAAAATAAAATACAAAGTATGAAATACATGATGATGAGATTTAGAGGCATTGATCCATAAATGTGTCTATTATTATAAATAATCCTTATTGAAACAAAAGTGTTTTATTTTTTAAGAGATAAAAATATATCAAAGGTACATCCAAACTAATCCTCTAGAACCCAAACAACTTCTAATAGGTTGATAAGTCTTCTTCCCTCATCTGTCACTGGTTGAATGCCTTGTCGAGCCACTCCAGCCTCTCTTGTTAAACCATGCAAATGGCGAGCTGTCTTCTGTACTTTCCCCAAGAAATCTTGGATAACTGCATCTCTAGTTTTCACTCTCTGCTGAGCCTGCTCTCAAAGAAAGCACCGTTGGAAACCTCCATCGAATGAAACTATCTAAGCCTCGCTTGCTTGTTTCTTGAAACCGTCCACAATGACATATAACTCAACTATGGTTTTGCCATCCCGTTCTTGTTATTTCTGAAGAGACTTCTCTAAATCAGCTACTGGATCCTTAAACGCTTATTCTGGTGTTAGTTGTCTATCAAACGCCTCTGAGCAGTCTTTAGTTGTTCCTTCAAAGTCTCTCTTTCATCATACCCTTCAAACTTCCTTTTCAACCTGCTAGAATTGCCTTTCCAGTACTCATAAGTCCTTTTTAGATTGGAATTACTTTGAAATTGTTCTCGATATCCTTTTCTCAAGTCTTCAAGCTCAAAACAAGTTTTCTTATGTTCCTTCTCTCACTTGTCTGCCTGATCCTTCTGAGTATCGGCATCTACTTTTACATTGGAACCTTTCAGCCTCAAGTTCCCTTACCCTATTTTCATCTCGTCCTTTACAGTTTCAAATTTTTTTCCTTGTTATCTTTAGCTCAAAAAGGACAAGACTGAGATGTTCTTCCATGGTCCATGTGTCCTCATGATCTGGCACGGGGTTGTTGTCATTGTTCCTTAACCACCGCCATTCCAGATAGTTCGGGGTAAACATGTCCTTAGCAGCCACGACATCCATTCGGAACACTTTCTTCCATGACTCGGCTACTTCCTTGACCATTTTCTTGTAGTTTTCCCCATGGTATACAAATTCTAATCCAGATATTCCATATGTTACTGGGACAAACTGGCGTTCCCCATACTGCCGAAGTACCAAAAGCGGAGAATATTCGACTCCTCCCTATAGTCCAAGTAGGGTCATAGTATTTGAATCCCCACATCGAAAGAGAATGTCACTGTAGGTTAACCAAGGAGTCTCTAGGTAATATCCCTATCTTGGATATATGCGAATACTTTCATCCACTTTTCATTGGATACGCCTTTTTTCCATTTCATAGTAAGAAATTCCCCCATAGGCGAATAAGTAGTGTTGAACCGATAGTAAGCAATCAGTTAGTCTTCCAGAAGTGACTATGAATCCAGGCTTGGAGAAGTAGGGCACACCCTATGAATCTTCCCCCGCCAATCTTCCTGCAATGGTTGAGAGAACGAAAGGTTTCAGCTAAGATTGCAGGTGCTGGATTTACTCACCTTGGGAGTTGTTCAAACAGTTCCACCAAAGCGGCATCAATGCACCCCAAAGTCTTCGGGAAGATAACCAAACCATAAAGGCCCAAAACAAAAAGATATTGCTTTCTATTCATCGGGGTGGTTCATCATCAGTTGCTTGATATGGATCAAATCAATTTCTTACCCACTACCTTTTTGTCGGAGCCAGTCAGTTTACCCATTTTTCATCTACCCCTGTAACCTTTGTCATTCTGTTCTTGAAAGGCTTACTTTTGATGTGCTTGATGTAGAACCTCTCCATTTTGATCCTCTCGCAATGCATCAATATAGTATACTCTTCGATTGTGGGCACCATGTCCTCCTGGTTAAAGGTGAAACAATTATACCTCGGATTCCAGAATTGTACCAAGGCTCTGATTAAGGGTTCATCGTTCTTGACATAAAGTAGGACTGCGATGTTAGTATGCCATTGGCTGAACTTCCGTTTTCAGTCAGTCTTCCAACTGTCCCAAATGTTCCGTAACTCTTGAACATCATTATGCTTTAGGCTGACAGAGGCGTAGCTAACCAGATCTGACACATAGCTTCCTTGAAGATTGTATCCCTTTTCTTTCTGAGTCTTTTCGGACCATAGTCGTACCTCGATGTTTTTTACCTCTTGCATTACAACCCCTTTGTCCATTAATGCAAATTATTTGTGTGTAACGAACACCTTTTTATAGATCAATGACCTCTTTACATGATGCAAATGATAAGAAGACAAACATGAGAAAGAAAAATATAGTTAGTAAGATAATAATAATAATAATGAAAGTAAAAAGATAGAAAAAACAAATTGTATGAAAAAAAATGTCGTAGGCTTTGAAACAGAGTTTTATGGTAGGTTATAATTCCCTATAGTCTCTCGGTTTAGATTCTAAAGAAGGTACCCGAGTTCTCCTTACTGGTGGCCACCATTGGGCTTGCCAAACCCTTAGCCCTAAGCCCATTACAAGCTCATATGGACTAAGTTAAACTCGAGATGATACATTCCCTTATGCCCACACGGAGAATAAATTCTCATGAAGACATAAGGTATATGAATCTCGAAGGCTACTCGCTAGGCCTACACAGAGAATAAATTCTCACGAAGGCATCGCTTTCACCCCACTTAAAAAGGGTTTGGAGCTCGGGTATAGAGCCTTAGATGAAAAATCTTAATAGGCTAAAACCATTGAAAGAAAATGTCAGTACAACTATTTATTTGAAAAGATAATCAAAGGTAACTAATAAGGATCGAAAAATTAACTTAAAATTTAAAATTACACTTTTCACTTAAGAAGAAAACATGAAATTAACCTTAGCCCAACTCACTTACCTGTCCCCAGCGGAGTCCCTAAGCTGTAGCATCTGTCTTTCAGATGGGCTCGGAATTGGGCTTCGACTCAAAAAATGTTAGAGTCGCCACTGATCATTTAAAAAAATTATTTGGATTGATCGGACGCCATCTTACCTGATCTGCGTCTTACCGGAAATATGTCGGATTTGGGAGTCGGTTACAGTTAAGGAATGATTAGCACCCTTGAACTGTGTTTTCGGTACTAATTATTTTCCAGTTATCTTAATTAAGAAAATTGTACTTTAAATTGAAAGATAAAATTTCGATCTGAATTACTCACCTTTAATGGATTTAAAAGCATACCTTTAAAAAGTAAAAAAATGTTAGATAAAGTAAAATGCAGAATAAAAAGGACAATAAATATAAAAAATGTCCCAAAATAAAAAAAAAATGTATACAAAGGGTAAAACCAAAGAAGTTAACTAAATTAAATAAACAAATCAAATGAAATAAAAATAAAATAAAATAAATAAATAAAATAGAAACAAAAAGAATAAAATGCAAATAATAATATATGTATATATATATAATGTTAGGGGAAAAGAAAACAATAAAAATATAGAAAAAAAAAAGAAAAAATAATAATAAAAAATATAAATATATAAAAATGTTATTTAAAGAAAAATAATAATAATAAATGGAAATAATAAATAAATAAATAAAAATAAATAAATAAATAAATATATTAGATGAAACAAACAAAATAAATAGAGAAGAAGAAAAAACATATATATATATATAATAATAATAATAATAAAGAACTAAATCAAAAGGAAAATAAAAATAGATAGAAAAATTTAAAAAGAAATTGGGGCTAAAAATCGAATTTAAGGGTCAAAATACACATTTAGAAAATATGAGGGACTGAAACCATAATTATCCCTCTTTTCTGGTAAAACACGCGGATCCTAGGATACTTGGGTTGGGTCAACGGGTCACTCGGGTTTGGTATAAATACCAAAAATACAAACACCTATCATATTCCCCTCTTTTTCAAAACCGATCAAAACCTATTTTTCATTTTTCTCTCAATGTGTTCATAGTGTTCTTCCCAAATCAAAAACACGGCCGTTGGTTTCATAATGAACCCATATTTCGGTCGCCGTTGATCGGTGGCGATTTTTTTCTTTTCGAAAGCTCGTTCGATCCCCTCTTCAAAAATACAAATGTTTTTTTGTAAAATAGCCTCAGGGAGGACAAGATCTTAAATGCCCTCACCCCCGATCATAGGTCGATCCCTTTTTCAAGTTTTTTGAGTCAAAAAAAATAAAAATCATCAACATGCACGAGCCAAAGACAACCGAACAAGGTAAAAAAATGATACCTTTTTATTTCTTTTCGAAACCTTACAAATGCTTGGTTTTTTTTTTTTTTGGATATTGCTCTTGTGTTTCTTGCGTATTTATAGTGTTTAGATTGTTCAGAGTCCTGACTTGTTGTTTGTTTTTTGACTTGGTGATGTTGGTACCGAAAACTCTGGGGAGGGGTTGTTGGATGCGGTTGGAATGGCGTTGGAGTGGGGGCTTTAGGGTTGTGAAACCCTAATCTCTAGTGCGACCTGTACCATTGGATGGGTCCAGATCCAACGGTGGAGACGAGGGGTGGCTGGTGGCTGAGATGTTGAAAACTCTAATTTATTTTAGGGTTTCAGATCGGGTCAATTCGGGTTGTAGCTTGGGCCGGTTTGGGTTGCTCCAAGATTCAGGTCTGCAAGGGTTCTAGGTTGCTACTGGGTTGGATTGTTGGGCCAACTGGGTTTGTTGGTGTTGGGTAACCAATTGTAATGGGCCTTGAGCTGTTTGAATTGTACAAAACAAATAAAAGTATGTTAGTTTAATGAAAATAATAATAATATATATATGTATGGACAGAAAAAGTGTGTCTACATCTATAATATATTAGTGCCGTATTCTATTTGGTTTATTATTTGGTCTACTATCATAGTAAGAGCCGCCCATGGGACCGACCATCACAATCGTTCCATCTACTTTATTCTAACTTTTAATTTAACCCATCATTATTTTTCTCAGTTTATTCATTTACTATTATTCTTTTTAACTCTTTCTTCTTTGCTGATATTGTTTTAGAAATCACATGATTTATTTATAACATGTCACATATAATAAAAATTTTAAAAAAATGAAAAGAGAGTCTTGAAAGTAAAACAAATTTAAAAATATCTTACACAATTTTAAAAATATCTTATTTTTAAAATTTATTTTTTATTTTTTCAAAATTATAGTTATACTTAATTTAATTCTTAAAAGATCATAAAATCATTTCAAAATGTAAAAAAACTCATAAGAAAATTGAAAAATCCAAAATTTCTTAAAATGTTATTATTTTTTCAAATTAAAATTAGTTTCTTATTTTTAAAGGCCTGTGTGTTTTTTTCTGATTTGATTTGATTTTTCTGTTTAAAGAATTTAAATATTTATTAATTTATTTATCAATTATATGGCACAATCTCTAGTTAAACATTGGGTAAACTTAAAAAAAATAGTACATGAGTAAACCTGAAAATTAAAGCCAATGTTATTAAAACCGGACCAGCCGGTTCGACCGGTTGAACCGTGAACCGGTAGCCTGTCCGGTCCGGTTAACTCTCAAAACCGGATTAGCACAGAACCGGCTGAAAACTGAGAAAATCGGGGTGAACCGGCTGAAAACCAGCAAAACCGGTTTGAATCGCCGGTTCACTTTTTTTCAACGTCATTTATTCAACGAGCCGAGTCAAATTCGAGTATTGTTGAGCTCGACTCGAACTCGAAAACTTTAAAAGTAAGCTCAACTCGACTCAAAAACTCACGAGCTAAAAATTATCAACTCGAAATATAATATTAAAACTTGAAATCGAAAAGGCTCGAACTCAAAAAAAAAATTGAAGTTCGATTGAAGCCTAAAATTTGAGCTCAATTGAAGCAAAAGAATAGTTCGCTTTAGGCTCACCAAAAGGATCTATGATTTTGAATGTCAAATTACCTCTATTATTTATAGAAGTAAGTTGGGATGCTCTTCTATGTTTTTTAGCCATGTAAGATTGTTTTGTTCTTATATTTTTACTCTTTAAACTTTTGGGATACTCTTCTATGTTTATTAGCCATGTGGGATTATTTTTTTTAAAACAATTAAACCAAATGACATCATTTGTTATGATTTTTTTTAAACCTCAATTTTATTTTTTTGATTATAGTTATATAATTATATTTATTATTTAATATGTTTTACCTTAAATATTATGTTGTAGTTAATTTGAATCATTTTGTTTCACTTGATTTTATGGTTTTTCATTTATACATGTTATGACTTGTGATATTTTTATACCTTTTAATATTGTAAACTTAAAAAAAGTGTTACATATATATATTAATATTGCTTTAAATATTATGTAAAATTAAAAAAAAATTATTTTATATAAAATTCAGTTCAACCGCGATTAAACCCGGTTGAACCAGTGAACCAGTAAATCAATACCTTCACTGGTTCAATGTCCGATCCAATTTTAAAAACATTGATTAAAGCACAGAGAAAAAGTGACTTTAGGTCTACTTTTCTCGCATACTTTTCATAATCACATAGAAAAATGGGGTTGTAATATAATTTACCATGAAAAGTCTAAATAATATAATCCACAAACTCAACTACTCTAATAACAACACATCAATTGGATAAAGCTTGTCCCCAATTATTATTATTATTATGGGTAAACTACACGTTTAATAATATAATTATCACTTTTATTCCGTTTTAATCATCTAATTACTTTTTTTTAATACTTAACATTATATTTTGATTTTATTTTGACTATCTATCTTTAAAAATATTCATAAAACTACTGACATAATATTTTTAAAAAAAAAATTCAATGATGACATGACATTACCTTACGATAACATGTTAGCATCACCGTTAATTTTACAAGGTGACCAATATGTGACCAAAATATATTCAAAACGTAAAGTTAAGTATGGTTTTGAAACAAAAAAATAGTTGAATGACCGAAATAGAACAAAAATGATAGCTAAGGTGCTAAACGTGAAACTTACCCTATTACCTTTCCTTCTAAAGTGTGCCATTATATAATCTCTCCTCTCTCTATATATATGTATATTACCCCTGTTAAACAAGAAGACTTAGCAAACAATATGGCAGAAGAAGTAAAGCTTTTCAAGACATGGTCAACCCCTTTTGGTTTAAGGGTTGTTTGGGCGTTGAAGCTCAAAGGTATAGAGTATGAATCAATAGATGAAGATCTATCCAACAAGAGTGCTCTGCTTCTTCAGTACAATCCTGTGTACAAGAAAGTCCCAGTTCTTGTTCACAATGGAAAGCCAGTCTCAGAATCACTTGTGATTCTTGAATATATTGATGAGACATGGAACCAGAATCCGCTATTGCCCGAAGATCCTTTCGAGAGAGCCAGGCAACGGTTCTGGGCCAAGTTCAATGAGGAAAAAGTAAAGATTTTCAGTTTCTGTATGCATTGGTTTTTGTACAAATAAACATGGGTGACATCTTGTTCTTGATGCAGCTTTTACCAACAATAATGGCCATTTTCACCAAGGAAGGGAAAGATCGAGAGGAAGCGATGGCCGCATGGGTGGAGAATCTGAAGTTCGTTGAAGAAGAGCT
This sequence comes from Hibiscus syriacus, assembly GCF_006381635.1. Classification (NCBI taxonomy): domain Eukaryota; kingdom Viridiplantae; phylum Streptophyta; class Magnoliopsida; order Malvales; family Malvaceae; genus Hibiscus; species Hibiscus syriacus. Next base: position 587,805 of record NW_024063289.1, on the reverse strand, counting down.
GAAAGGGAAGAAATTCTTCGGCAGCGAGAAGATAGGACTGGCAGATCTCGTTTTCGGTTGGATGGCTAACTTGATCGGTATTTTTGAAGAGGTAACTGGCTTGAAAATAGTTGATGAGAGATATCCACTATTGTTGGCATGGATGCAAGAGTTTTATGAACACCCTGTGATTAAAGATACATGGCCTCCCCATGACAAGATGATCATCAAGTGGCAAGCACTTTATGAAAACTACCATCCTGCAAAATAATCCCTTTGTGAGATCTTTCCATGAATTTTTTACATTATAATTTAGGCATCATATTGCTGCAATAAATTCAAAACTGTTTGTCAAGGCAAGGCCTTCAAGATAATATATATATGTATATGAATGTGTCAACATGTAAGCATGTATTTGCGCATCTAATTAGCAAAATGAATCTCTGTACTTTTTCATTTTCCTTTTGATGAAGAGAATGGAGACATCGGCATGGATGCATCACCAACGATCTCCACAACTACAGGTTCCATCATTGAAAAGATGAAGACGATTGGCGTCCCTTACTAAAATCTCCCTTTGCATAATCATTGATATATACTTGGTCACAGTGTGACAATCCCGCAAACGCGAAGGTTTTTCATAATCTGCAATGGCGTCCCGGGCTCTGTGTTCAATAATCCAAACGCCATTGCAAGCCTTTCACTGTGCCCGCAAAGCATGTCTCTTTTCTCATCCTCTTCAACGTCGTGCAAAACATATCTCAGATCAGCAACATAACCTTCCTTAGCCATCAACCCAGAAACTATCCCTAACAACTTATTAACCTCTTCAAATTGTTCAAAGAACTTATCCCCAGTTCCAAACACATACAATCTTCTTTTTATTTCTATCCAGCTACATCCAGGATCTTTTTTGAGCCCTCTAGCTTTTATGGATTTTCGTATCGTTCTCACTTGCTCCCACTTCCCTAAACTGGCGTTTATATTTGATGCTAAAACATAATACCCGGTATCATTTGGCTTTAGTTCAAAGGCATGCTCAGCAACACGTTCTGCAACCTGTGTTGCCACTTGATCGGCATGCACTAAGTAGAGAGCCCCATATACTTGCATCTGCTTCAGTGGCATCGATTTTATAAACCTCTCAGCTTTATATATCAATTGAGAACGGGAAAGAAGATCAACTACACAAGAATAATGTTCAATCCTAGGCTCCAAGTTGTAATCTTTCTGCATCTGGTCGAAACAAGCCAAACCCTCTTCTACTAAACCTGAATGGCTACAAGCATTAGATGATGGCAACAAAGGCAACATGGTCAGGAATAACACCAGCTGCTTCCATATCTTCAAAAGCTCTCAGCGCTTTGTGGCTTGCTCCATACATCACATATGCAGAGATCATAGCCAGTCCATGTCACAACATCTCTCACTTTCATATGGTCAAATACCTGGGCAGAATCATTTAAACTACCACATTTAGAGCACATTTCAATCGGTGGATTCCCAGTTGGAACGTCTGTTTCTGTTTCAAATCAAAATCTGAAAATACAGCCATGGATCTCCTTCCCTTGCCGTTTGGAAGTGAAAAACGAGCACATAGGCAAGATGCCTAGCACAGTGGCCACATCAGGCATCACTCCCTCAGACCTCATTTGATTAATCATTCTCAGTCCAAAAGTGAAATCCCCAGATTGAACACATGCAGCTATAATTTTATTCCATGTTACTCTATCATGAGTTTTCATGCTTTCAAATATTTTCACCGAGTAATTCAATGGCCCACATTTAGCATACATATCAGCCATGGAGTTATTGACAATGAGATCTGAATCAAATCCCAATTTAATTACATCACAGTGAATTTCTTTCCCCGGATCTTTGTCAACTAACCTTGTAGAAACAGAGAGGAGCATCACACAGGTAATAGAATCAACTTTCAGAACAACCTTCATACTACTAGCAAGCTTCAATGCTTCATCATAATTAACATACTGAATATAACAATTGATCATCGATTTCCACGAGACAGAATCCCTGCACATCATTCTGCCTACTACTTCTCGTGAAGCTGGCAAGTCACCACATTTCGTATACATATCAATAAGAATGTTATCAGAAGTAACATCACTCTGAAATCTCCTTTTCTTCATGTACTCATGAACGAACTTTCCTAATTTCAAGTCGCCTAAATGACCACAAGCACGAAGAACAGAAGTAATAGTTAGTAAATCAGGCTTAAACTAATCCACCACCAGCATAAACAACTCGATCGACTCTGTATGTAACTCCATCTGAGAATACCCACATATCAATGTGTTCCGAGTAACAGTATCTCTAAAAACCATTTCATCGAAATCCTTCGTGCTTCGATGAGCGTATTGTTGACACTAATTTTTCGCCAAAATCGCAGCTCCCTCTTCACGCCTTACGCAACCGTCGCCGGTTCTCTCGGTACCCACGTTCCAGAATCCCCCGGCGCAAGGAAGGCAAGTCACAACCAAGCAGAAGTTTAATCTTCGTATGACTCAAAAAACGGGGACTAAAAATAGTAAATGTTGTCCTATAAATTGATCGAGCACACTAGGGGGGGTGGAGGTTCATTCGAAGAAAAAAAACATACGAGAAGCAACGATCTGAAAAAAGAATTGGGAGGAGAAAAAAGAAAATAGAGAGAACAAGGGAGATTCGAAATATCGACTGAAAGAAAACACAGGGAAGAACAACATACCTTGAAAAAGTTACGATCTAACGGCGGAATAATCAGATCGGATTATTGAAAAGTTGAAAGGTTTTTAACTTTTTCGTGGAGTTGAAGGCCTCTTCTCGCAAAACCGGGGACGAATCCGAATTGTTGGCGTTGTGGATGGGTTTTTGGTTCACCCGACCCGAGAGCAAAAGAGTCTCTACCCGAGACCTGATTTGATCTAACCAAAATAAATTTATATCCGATCCGATCTGAATATATGACATAAAAATCTGATCCAACCTGAAATAATAAAAAAATTATTTTTTTTCAATAAAAATAGTGACTTAATTAAAATATATATATATATAGGGATATTATTGTAATTATCCCTAAATATATATGATAAAATTATATATTTTTTCAGGTCGGGTTGGGTCGGATTTTTTTCACCCTAGATCCGAACTCGACCGGACCCGAACACCACATAAAAAATCTGACCCGAACTTGAAATTTTTTAAAAAAAATCCGACCCGATCGAGTTGGATCGGGTTTAAATGCACAAAACCCTAGTTGAGACGAACCTTCCGTTGAAGTTTGAGATCAAACGGCGGAGAGTAACTGCGAAAAGCGATTCACCTGTTCCCGGCGAAAGCATTGTAACATTCACTCTCCTTCTCTCTTTCTGTGTTTTACGTGAAGGAGTGATAAAGATGAGCCTTTTTTGTGTTTTGTTTATGAACATGTGTTTAATACATTGGTTAAATTAAGCAATTAACCATTTTAGTTTTAGATGATTTAACTTCATTCTCTTGAGTTGCAACACTTTGGTCACTAATGTAAATTAACTCCTTTTTTATTTTTTAATTTTTTTATTTTATTTTTTTTATTTCAAAATGTAACTCTTTCTTATTTTTATTTGTTTTATATTCCATTTCCTTTTTTAATTTTTTATATATATATATTTTTTATTCTCTTATTTTTATTATTATTTTTATTTATTCTTTTATATTTATTTTTTTCAATTTATTTATTTAATTTTTCTCTAATTTAATTTTTTATTTTTTAGTTTTTTTACTTTTTTATTATTTGTTTTGATTTATTATTTTATTATTTTGTTTTTTTATCTAATATTTATTTATTATTTTTCTATCTAACATTTTCGTCCTTTTCTATAAGAATTCTAACTAATCAAATGTAAGCAATTTGAATCGGGTAATTTAAATTTAAATTTAAATTTTCGCAATCAAAGGACGGTTCAGGGGTGCTAATCCTTCCTTGACCATAACCGACTCCCGAACCGGACATATTTCTGGTAAGACGCATATAAGGTATGATGGTGTCCGACCCACCTAAATTCGTTTTAAAATGGTCGGTGACGACTCCAATTCATTCAAATCGAAGCCTAATTCCGGGCCCAACCGAAAGACGGAGGAGACAGCTTGGCAACTCTGCTAGGGATAGGTAAGTGAGTCAGGCCAAAATTAATTTTTCGGTTGTCTTTTTAAGCGAAAATTGCAAGTTTAAATTTTAATTTATTTATTCGATTTCAATCATTTATCTTTGATTATTTTTCAAATAAATAGTTGTATTGACGTTTTTTTCAATGATTTTAGATTTTTAACTTTTTCCATCTAAAGATATATACCCGAGCTCCGAACCCTTTTAAGTGGGGGTGAAAGCGACGCCTTCGTGAGAATTTATTCTTCGTATGGGCCTAGCAAGTAACCTTCGGGATTCATACCTTATGTCTTCATGTGAATTTATTCTCCGTATGGGCATAAGGGAAAGTATCCACTCGAGTTTAACTTAGTCCACATAAGCTTGTAATGGGCGTAGGACTAAGGGTCTGGCAAACCCAAAGGGCACCAGCAAGGAGAACTCATGTACCTTCTTTAGAACCTAAACTGGGAGAGTACAGGGAATTAGAGCCCACCCCAAAACCTCATTTCAAACCGTAAGATGTCAGAATTATTTCCTGCTTTACTTTCTATTCAAAGCATGCGAACTAGACAAATATGCGGTTAGGATTTATTTGAAATTAGCATGCGGGATAGAGATCATGTTCTGGTAGGAATAATAAGCATGTGGGGTAGATATCATGTGGGGTATGACTTTTATTTTCATGATTATTTGTTTTCACCTAACTAACTTTTTTTCATTTTTGTTATCTTTTATTTTATTTTCATCATTTGCATCATTCGAAAGAGATGTTGATCCACCAAAAACATATTCGTTAAACATAAATAGTCTGCATTAATGGACAAAGGGGTTGTAATACAAGAGGTAAAAAAATGTAGAGGTCCGACTATTGTCAGAAAAAAGACTCAGAAGGAAAAGGGAAACATTCTGCGTGGCAACTATGTGTCACATTTGATTAAGAAGACGTGGTGCCCACAATCAAGTACATCAAAAGTCAACTTTTCAAAAATTAGTTGACAAAGGTGGCAGGGGCAAGACGAGAAAAATGTTACTGACCTCGAGAGTCCATTCAAAGACAACAAGAACAAGATGACTAAACGATAGCTGAATTGGAAGCCATTGTCGACAAATTCAAGAAACAATCAAATGAACTTCAGATAAACCCTTTGATGGAGGATTTCAATGGCGTTTCCGTTATAGAATAGGTCCAGGAAAGGATGAAAGCCAGAGATGCAGTCATTCGATACTTCTGGAACAAGTACAAGAAGCAGCTCGTCACTTGCGTGATTTACCCAGAGAAGTCAGAACGGTTTGACAGGGTATTCGACCGATGACAGAAGAAGATAGAAGAAGATAGAAGAAGATATAAGACTAGCTAACTTGTTTCAGGGTTTAGGGGATCTAGTCTGGAAGTACCTTTAAATATGTTTATTGTCTCTTAAAAGATAAAACACTTTTGTCCCGATAAAGATTATTTATAATAACAGACATGTTTTCAGATCAATGCCTCGAACATTTCATGCATTTTTGCATTCTGCAACTACATTTCATTTTTAAGTATTTTCATGAAATTTCTTCATGGAGGAATCGATGAAATGGTCTTAACCACATGACACCACATGGAAGCAAGATTTTAACAATTAAAGAAAAAACTGAAATCGGTACAGTGGGAACCTGATCAGCTAATTGTAGGACTAAGCTTGTCAGGATAATCTGAGAAAAGAGTCCCCTTATCCTAAGGGCTACGGTGTTGAAGCTGTGTGTAATTATCACATAAGAAGCTCCAGACATTCCTCTGAGAACTATAAGGCACTGAAGCGTAAGATCCAAAACCTGATGGATTCAAGGGCATTGACAATTGAAGAATGGGGCATTACATCTACCATTTGCACTGAGAGCATTGTTTTGTTTGAACACATTTCTGATCTTTCATGTTTGCTTAATCTTTTAAACGACTGAATCTATGCTACCTTCTAAGGTGGAATAGTTGAACAAATTTTAATCTTTAATTCTTTGAATATTAAATTAATTAAATATTCTTTTAATTCTTCAAGGATTATAGATTTTTTACATGTGACAAGATTAGACCTCTCTTATCCTGTCTAAAAACCCCAAAATAAAGTACCTTGATTCTTTACCCAAAATAACTCATGGTCATTACCAAAAGACCAGATTTTGATATTACGACCCTTTGAAACTTTTAAACATTGCCTTTATCTTTTCAATGCACAAAGAGTCATACCCATACCTTTCTTTGAGTCAATAAAATCACATCATTGTCTTTTTAGACTCAAAATTGACATTTTTTATTCCATTAAAACCTAAGACATTGAGTTGTTCATTTGAACGTGAGCATTCTTCTAAGACACAACTTGGGGCATCTCGCAGGGAGCTTGAATATTGAGACATGTTGGGAGCAAGAAGCAAAAAGAAAAATTCATTCTAAATAATTATATCATGCATTAATTACACTGTTTTCATGTGAATAAAATTAATATTGAAAATCTATCCCCTTGGGGTACCTCTTCTGTGAAGACTTCCATGTATGAAATGATGAACGACTTTCTTTCTTTATCCCTTCACAATAGGAAAAAATATATATCCCTTGTGTCCCCTTTTGATCCTATAGTATTTTTCTTCTGATTCAACCCTAACCTAGGATCACCCTCCACACTGGGGGGCAAGGTGGAAGAAATCTGCTCACATGAGTGAAGACATCAATCTAAGGAGATACCAAAAGGTGAACCAAATGCCAAGTGCGAAGATCCAATCAAGAACAAAAAGAGAAGAAGAAAAAAGAGAAAAACAAATAAAAAAGTAAAAAGAAAATAAAAAAGAAAAAAACGAAAACAAAGGAAAAATGAATAAAAAAGAAAACAATACACATATGCAAAGATTCTTTCGGTTCAAATTATGAGATTGATCAAGCACAATTATTCCAAAATCACTTCACTCGAAGATCATGGAGAATCTAGAGAAAATTAAGAGAAACACATATGAGCATATTCAAATTTAGCAAGACAGGATTAAAGGCATCAGAATGAATTGATCCTTGGTTCAATACCCTAAAACACTTGTTTGGGCCTATTTATCCTTTTCTTTCATAACCATGAACCATGTCTTACGTTACGTACCTTAAAAATCCCTTCTAATCATACATGGATTTCTGAACGGAAGAGATTATCTTCAGATTTCATCCTGCCCATCAGGATTAATCTTTATTTGCAAAAAGTTTTCTAAAATCTTTAATGCATGATAGAGAAAAATTAAAAACGGGGTTCAAGACGTAAATTCTGAATGATGTCTTGAAACCAAAGGAGGATTCGAGTTGAAAACCTGAAAAGGCAGCTCAAATATAAAAATTGTGCAGCTGAGGCGCTCATATAAATTCCTTGTTAAGACATCGCACAATTCGAGTGTGACTCTGAAAGCTGGGAGTCAGAGAACACTTTCAGTAGAGGGGCACACAAGCTACCCCATCAAACCATTGAGCATCAAATAAACAAAAATATCAAACCTTTGACCAAACATAATAACCTGAGACTTTTTTATCTTTTCCTTACTTAACCATTTCCCAAAGATAGCTTTAATCTTGACACTTGTCAAATAGCTATAATTTATTAAATGATTAACACTGCAATTAATTCTTTGATGTCCAATGAACTCTAGTTTTATGATTTGTCTCAATTATGAAACCGAGAAAGGGGCAATATTTTCAAAACTTTTGATTAAACATTTTTCAAAACTCTTCTAATTGATATTTTTAGAACTTTTGAAAATAAAAAAAATAATAAAAACACTTTTCAACCTAGACAATCTCTCTACAGTGGATCTTGGTATTTGACATGTGGTTCTCAGACGCAAAGCTCATATTTAAAATCAGTACTGAAGCAATAGAGTGCATCTTTGAAGATTCAACATCAAATGTTAGGGCATCTTTTGAGATTCAATATCGAATATCGGGGTATCTTTGGGAATTCAATATCCTGGTGCGGATTATCAGATCTTTTGGAGGTCTTTCCTCCACATACAGGAACAAACAGACAAAGAATGAGGCTCCATCCAAGGGATAAAACAGAATTTATTCATATTGCATGCATCTTAGACATACTTAAGAGTATAGCATTCATCATTTTTAGCATACATAATATTTTGCAGCTTTTTGAGTCAAGATTCATGCTTCACAACGAAAGATATTGAACTCGAAAGAGATGTAATTTACAAGTGTGGATTTTAACTTCACCACGAAGGAAGTCCAATTAAAAGCTCAATTTCACAACGAATGAGCCATCCACGATTTGAACTTCACGAAGAAGGATATCGTGCCTGATAAAGTGATTTAGCGTCACAACAAACATGCCATCCACAAATTTGACTTCCTTAAGTCAGCTATTAGAGCTTCTGAAAGAATATCTTTAATATGCAGGAACAAGCAGATTATCGATTGCCTTTGAGATTGTTTCTCTCAAAACAAGAGGTTGTCTCGCTTGAGACTAATTTACTCAAAACAAAGTTTTGTCTCTTTTGAGACAATTTCCCTTAAAACAAAGTTTTGTCCGAGACAGTTTCTCTTGAAACACCAATATTTGAATATGTTTCCCTTGAAACAAAATTTTGTCTCCCTTGAGACAGTTTCTCTTGAAACACAAAAAACCTTTGAAAATATTTCTCTTGAAACAAAAGACCTTTGAGTTCGACTACGCTCAGCTCCAAGGCTCAGCATTTGCAGTATAGCTTAAGGCAAGAATGGCTATCTGCCAAAGACCCTTGAGGTCGATTACACTCAGCTTCAAGGGCATATCATTTGCAACATAACTCAAGGCTAGAAGGTTTATCTGCCAAAGACCTTAGAGTTCGATTGCAATCAGCTCAAAGGCACTATCATTTGCAGCATAGCTTAAGTCGAGAAGAGTTATATGCTAAAGACCTTCGAGTTCGACTATGCTCAGCTCCAAGGCACATCATTTACATCATAGCTCAAGAAAAGAAGGGCTATCTGTCAATAAAATTGTCGAGTTTGATTCCATTCAGCTTGATGACACCTCAATCACACTACTGTCCGGTTGCAATCGAGGTTTTCAAGTCGAGAAGAAGACCCAGGTTAACCGTGCCTCAGTAACAAAAAAAAAAGTTATATGTCAACGAAGACCCTTCGAGTTCGATTTCATTCAGCTCGAGGACTTATCAACCACATGGTAGAGTTAAGGAAATACTTTCCAGTCGAATATTCCAACCAAGATCTTTAAACCGAGAAGAAGACCGAGGTGGACTGCAATTTGAAGCCATATCATGATTTCGAGCTACGACTTCAATTCCATATTATTTCAAGATGGACTCGACTTCGCGTCAGATGAGCCATCCGCAACTAAATTCGACAGGACTTATTCTTCTCCACCGAACAAAAATTTGTGTCTTTTTATCTTTGTCCTATTTTTCGTTCCACGAAAAAGGACAAAGAGGGGCACCTGTTGACATTAATTTTTTGCCAAAATCGCAACTCTCTCTTCACGCCTTACGCAACTGTCACCGGTTCTCTTGACACCCACGTTCCTGAATCCTCCAGCGCAATGAAGGCAAGTCACAACCAAGCAGAAGTTTAATCTTCGTATGACTCAAAAAACCGGGACTAAAAATAGTAAATGTTGTCCTATAAATTGATCGAGCACACTAGGGGGAGGGAGGAGATTCATTCGAAGCAAAAAACATACGAGAAGCAACGATTTGAAAAAAGAATTGGGAGGAGAAAAAAGAACATAGAGAGAACAAGGGAGATCGAACGATCGACTGAAAGAAAAGACAAGAAAGAACAACATACCTCGAAACTGTTACGATCCAACGGCGGAATAATCAGATCGGATTAGTGAAAAGTCGAAAGGTTTTTAACTTTTTCGTGGAGTTGATGGCCTCTTCTCTCAAAATTGGGGACGGATCCGAATTGTTGGCATTGAGACGAACATTCCGTTGAAGTTTGAAATCAAATGGCGGAGAGTGACTGCGAACGGCAGTTCACTTGTTCCCGGCGAAAGTATTGTAACATTCACTCTCCTTCTCTCTTTCTGTGTTTTACGTGAAGAATTGATAAAGATGAGTCTTTTTGTGTTTTGTTTATGAACATGTGTTTAATACATTGGTTAAATTAAGCAATTAATCATTTTAGTTTTAGATAGAGTTTGATGTAGCTTCATTCTCTTGAATTGCAACACTTTGGTCACTAATGTAAATTAACTCAATTTTTATTTTTTTATTTTATTTTTTTATTTCAAAATGTAACCCTTTCTTATTTTTATTTGTTTTATATTCCATTTCACTTTTTTATTTTTTTTATTTTTTTATTTATTTTATTTTTTTATTTTTTTGACTTATTTTTTATATTTTTTTCAATTTATTTATTTAATTTTTCTCTGATTTAATTTTTTATTATTTTTATTATTTTTATTATTTTATTATTTGTTTTGATTTATTATTTTATTATTTATCTAATATTTATTTATTATTTTTCTATCTAACAATTTCGTCCTTTTCTATAAGACTTCCATCCAATCAAATGTAAGCAATTCGAATCGGGTAATTTTAATTTTAATTTTCGCAATTAAAGACAACCGATAAATCAATTGGTACCGAAAGGGATGTTCAGGGTGCTAATCATTCCTTGACCGTAACTGACTCTTGAATCCGACACATTTATGGTAAAACGCAGATCATGTAAGATGGTGTCCGACCCACCTAAATTCGTTTTAAAATGACAGGTGGCGACTCCAATTCATTCAAATTAAGCCTAATTTCAGACCCAACCGAAAGATGGCGGGGACACCTATTAAAATTGAAGTACATAGAAAGAAGTCCATTGCTTACCAGAACATCATAGTGAACTCCTATCTTCTCAACCAAACAATGAACAAGCTCACCTTCTTTACATTAGTCAAACCTCCGCAAGCAGGCAAAACACTCGAAACAGTAAAAGAATACGGCATAATTCCCGCCACTCTTGCCATGTTATAAACTTCCAATGCTTCTACCCAATACCGATTTGCACTATACCCTGAAATTAAACTATTCCAAGACCTCTATTTTGAAAATCGGATCAGACCGGCCGGTTCAACCGGGAACCGTTGCTTAGTCCGGTTTAATCTAAACCGGTTGAATCGCTATTAGTGAATCGGCCAGAACCACTGAACCGTTCGAACTGGACCGGCTGAAAACCGGGAAAACCGGGATTTTTGTTTTTTTTTTTTAAAAATGAAACCAAACAACGTCGTTTGTTAAACGAGCCAAGTCGAACTCGAGTATTGCTGAGATCGACTCGAACTTGAAAACTTTAAAAGTAAGCTCAACTCAACTCAACTCAAACTCACAAGCTAAAAATTATCAAGTTCAACTCAAACTCGAAATATAATATTGAAACTTGAACTCAAAAAGGCTTGAACTCAAAAAAAATTAGAAGCTCGATTGAAGCCTAAAATTCGAGCTTGATTGAAGTGAAAGAATAGTTCACTCAATGCTCACCAGAAGGCTCCATGATTTTGAATGTCAAATTACCTCTATTATTTATAAAAGTTAGTTGTGATACGCTTCTATGTTTCTTAACAATGTGAGATTGTTTTGTTCTCATATTTTTACTCTTTAGACTTTTGGGATGCTCTTCTATGTTTCTTAGCCATGTGAGATTGTTTTAAAAAAAATTAAACCAAACAATATCATTTCGTTATGATTTTTTAACCTCAAATTTATTTTTTAATTATAATTATATAATTATATTTATTATTTAATATATTTTACCTTAAATATTATGTTGTAGTTAATTTGAATCATTTTGTTTCACTTGATTTTATGGTTTTTAACTTATATATGTTATGACTTGCTTTGAATATGATTTGTGATATAAAAAATTATTTTTTATTGAATATTTTTTGTATTTTTATTTAATTTTTTAAATAATTATGACGTCGTCCGGTTCTTCCGACCGGTCAGACCGGTTCGACCGGTAAATCGATGAACCGGTAGTATGACCAGTTCTCAAAACATGTCCAAGACACAAAATCCCTTTCAGGCATTCCATCAAACACCTTTAAAGCTTCTTCAAGCAACCAAGCCTTGCATACATATCAACCAAGGCATTCCCTATATACAAATCCGAGCCTAAATCCATCTTCAAAACGTTCTGATGAACAACTTGTCCCATTTCAATATCCACCAAAGCAGCACAATAGTTGATAACAGAAGGAAAAGTAAATTTATCAGGTAAAACATTCATTCTTCGCATTTGGCTATAAAAACCAAGTGCTTTAGAGAATAACCCATTGTGGGTAAGAGCTCGAATGGACGAATTCCATTGGTAAACAATGGCTGAACGTGAAACTTGGCGGAAAAGAGAGAATGAAGAAGTTGGGTCCATGAATTGGGCATATTTGCTTATAAGCTTACCTGAGAAGAAGGAAGATTTTTCGAATCCTAGAATTATAAGTTTTGAGTGGATTTTGTGAAGCTGTTTAGAGTTTGATGCTGATGATAAGGCTTTGGAGAGAGAAGAGTAAAGGAATTCATTTGTAGCTTCTTGTAAAGGGCTGAATTTTGATGTACTTTTCAGGAAGCTCAAGCATATTCCAGTCTCGGAGTTAGATTTCCTCCAACAGGCTAAAACTTTTGCTTAATTTATGCACATTTTCACCACTTACCTAATGAAACTTCGGGTGAACTAAATCCATGGCACTTAATTATGGAAAGATTATATTTTAAGCATTATTTTTTATGTTTGATCGAGAAAATGATATGCTAATTAATAAAATTGATATAATTATACATTTGGTCCTCATTTTTTTATGCATTATATAATTTGATCTTAATTTTTATTTAATTTAAAAAAATTAATTATTTATCTGGTAGTGATACATGTTACTAATGGCAAGTGTCATGACATATATCACTACTTAATTAGAGAGTTTTTTTTTCTTTCATTTATGTTTGCTAATTTATATTCATTCGTTTATGTTTTCTAGACCCATTTGAAATTCACTTAATAAATTTTAACCTTAAATCCACTAATATTTTTAAAGTCAATTAATTTTAAGCCCAAATAAAAAAAATATTCAAATCAATTAAAGAAATATAAATCATAAAATATTTGGAAAGGAAAAAATTCTTCTCAAATATAAACCTAATTAATTTTATGTTCGTTCGTTTATGATCATTTACGTTAATTTGTATTTGTTCATTTGTGTTCGTTTATCATTTTAATGGACGAACATGAATTAATACTGTCGAAACGATTTTTTTTTCGAATGGGGAAAAGAAGGGTCTCGTTTCGAAATATTTTGATGATCGGTTAACGATAAAATGTAGTTCGAGGAGTCGCCACCAATATTTGATTAGGGTGTGATTAGGCACCAAAAAACGTATTTGTTATTTTAATAAAATATTAGGTTTAATTAAAACAACAAACTTGTGGTATGTGTTACCAAAATTCGAGTTCGATAGTCGGTTACGTGTAGGGAAGGGTTAGCACCCCCCACAATGTCCTAAATCAGTACCTAGTCGATTAATTAATTGTCTTCGCAATGAAATTTACAAGTTTGAGTCTAATTTAATTTAAGATCCCCTAAAAATAACATTCTTTGAATTTTTGGACGGAACAGAATAATATTTAATTATTTCCTATAGAGAAGAATCGATCTCCCATACCTTGAAGCAATCGATTCTTACTCCAATCGAAATAAAGAAATATTAAAATTCTATTCTAAAGTTCACTATTAATTCAAAATAACAACATCCAAAATAATTTTAAGAGTGAAAACGATAATATATACTTATTTTTAATCAAATAAATGACCTTTCTTGTATTAAAACAATCATTTATTACCCCCAATTGAAATAAAAAGATTTACTATTTCATCTTAAAATTCAATATCAATTCAAGTGAAAAGATAATATCTAATGATTTCCAATCAATAATAAATGACCTCTCATGCCTTAAAACAGACATTTATTACTCCGACCGAAATGAAAATATATTACCATTCTTAATATCAATTCAAATGTTTTTATTTTGAAAACCTATCGAGGAAACACATGCAAAAAAAAGCGAATTAAAAGCATATATCAAGCAAGTATAATTAATTATTTATTTTACCAATATTTAATGAGAATATAGATGTTCAATTATTTAAATATCTCGAGACGAGACCTTAGATTCGATCTAACAGTCTTTTGTCAACGAATTTAATTAAAAGAACATGATCTTTTTCTCAATCCCCGAATTTAAAAATAAATTCGATTTAATTCGTGTCACTAAATGAGATAGACTTTCATTTTAAAATTATCGAAAGTAACTTTCTTACATGTTAAGATAGTCACTTTACGACAATATTAAAATGATCGAATACTACCCTCAGTCAATTTATTTCGATTCGAGTCAATTGATGCTTATTAGGGTATCATGCAAAATTAATTAAGACTAAAATGAACTAACATGCAAAACTTAAAATAAAATCAAAATAGGACTAAAACATAAACAATCAAATCATCATGCCAAAATTAAAACAAAATAAAGTATAAAAGTGACTAAAATGAGTATTTTCAATATTAAGTGCTAAAATTACAAAGAATAAAAATAAATAAAACATTTGGACTAAATTAAAATAAATAAAAAAGTGTATGACCAAATTAAAATAAATAAATAAATATTGAGATTCGAAATATACAAATGCAGAAACTATAGAGGCTATCTAATAAATATTACATTTTCTAGCCTAAAATATGTATTCGAAATAAAAGGGGATATTACAAAATCAGTCCCTAATCATTTAAAAAAAATTAAACAGCCACTACAAATGACCAAGTTACAAAACACACATAAACATACAGGGACTATACGACAAATAACCCTAAAAGTTATATAATATGCATAAAAGTGGGTAAATCACAAAAACAATCCCTATACATAACTAACATGCAAAAACATGGCTAAACCAGGGGGACTAAATACCAATCAAACCAAAAATTACAAATCATAAACATAAATGGGAAAATTATGAAAATGATCCCTACACATGACTATTCTGCAAAAACGCGCTAAAAGTTTAGGGACTAAACATCAATTTTTCCTAAAATTTTTCTATAAATAAAAACAATTGATTTTTTTTTTCATTTCAAACTGAGTTTTCAAAAAAATCTCTTTTTCCTTTCTCAAATTCCCTTGGCTGGCCCACTACTGGCCGCCTCAAACCATCTCTAGCCATCGTCCGACCACCGTTTCGTCCGCTGTAAATGGTAGTCGGAATCTCGAAACTCAACCAAACACCCTAAAACACTCATCTCACTCACCTAAGACAATGAGTTTTCGTTCACTCAACTTCATGCTTTGGAATATGATGAGGGATTTGTTTTGCTTCTTGTTGGGGGAAAATCAGATCTGGGAACGTCGATTCATTCCATTTTTGCTCAGGGAAGATTGAATCGAGGCAGACTTGTTCCACTGTTACTCAAGGAATAACAAATCTTGAAAGGGAGGGATATGTTCCGTTTCTTCTTGAGGGAAAATCAGATCTGGAGACATTGATTCATTCCACTGTCACTTAGGGAAGATTGAATCGAGGCAGACTTGTTCCACTGTTACTCAGGGAATATCAAATCTTGAAAGAAAATGATATGTTTCACTTCTTGTTGAGGGAAAATCGGGTCTCCGGATGTTGATTCATTCCACTGTCACTTAAGGAAGATTGAATCGAGGCAAACTTGTTCTACTGTTACTAAGGGAATATCAAATCTTGAAAGAGATGGATCTATTCTACTTCTTCTTGAGGGAAAATCATATATGGGGACGTTGATTCATTCTACTATCACTAAGGGAGGATTGAATCGAGACAAACTTGTTCCACTGTTACTCATGGAATATCAAATCCTGGAAGAAATAAATATGTTCCACTTTTTCTTGAGGGAAATACCAGATATGGGGACGTTGATTCATTCTATAGTCACTTAGGGAAGATTGAATTGAGGTAGACTTGTTCCACTATTACCCAGGGAATATCAAATCTTGGAAGAAAGGGATCTGTTTCGCTTCTTCTTGAGGGAAAATCAGATATGGAGGCGTTGATTTATTCCACTGTCACTTCAGGGAAGATTGAATCGAGTTTGATTCGTTTTTTCTTGTCTTCAAGAATATCAAATCTAAAAAATAAACATTAGCCTTTGTTAGTATGTGTTTGAGGATTCGAAAACATCATACCTGAAAGTCTTGGGAGGATAATCTTTGGAAAGTGATTTCTCATGCGGAAACTTGTATTTCAGCCACCGAACATGGAAACCTGCATTGGTTACTTTTTATATTGGGTCCTTACATCTCCATCTTTTCCTTTTAGAGAACATGTAAGTTCTCAATTGCATTTATCATTATCATGCATTTATGTCATGATCCTATTTATGCCTAAAATGTGTGCAATGGTACAGTTCTTTTTAGGGTATTTTCTTTTCAAACGAGAACTTTCTCTTGTCGACGGCCTTGTAATTCAGTCGAATTTGGGGAACGAAAAATCAGCAGTAGTTCACCCTGGCTGACAACTCTGGTCGGACACTCTTTGGTTGAACGTGACTTTGATTCTCTTTACTCTTGAACCCAGGCGCTTTCCATGACCAGCTACTTGATCGGTGACAAAACCTCTTGGATTATCCCACCTTGCTGAGATTTTACGTGTATCCCAAAGGCTTTAACTTCCTATTGCCCAACATCACGTAAGCATCATGCTAAAGCCATTTTCAACTTCGGAATACCTGCACTTTTCCAAAACTTTTTGTACAATAATGCACGATGATCTCATGTTTCCCGAGTTAATCTACATGTTTTTATTTTCAATTAGGATGCTTGCAACGTGGTTTTAACAAGAAAAATACCATTTTTTTAATTTATAAATAAAGAATTTTGGGTAAATACATGGCAAACTTTTAACTAGAATAATCAAAAGAAAACACAGTAGGCATCCTCAGATATTAAGTATAATTTTTTAATGACAGGTAAGCAATTTTTTTATTTTTTAATGAGTAACCAAAATAAAATAAAAACAAAATATTAAGTATAATTTTTTAGAAAATAATAATTGAATGACCAAAATGAAATAAAAATGATAGTTAGAGTACTAAACATATAATTTACCCTCAAAATTTATATTCCCACGACAGTAATCTTTTGATATGAGCAAATGGATCGAAGTGGTTATCTAAATAGTCTCGAATATTTTGTTCATATATAGGCATGTAAACGAACCCGAACACACACGAACGGAGGTATGTTCATATCCGTTTATTTAATAAATAAACGAACATAAACGAACATGAACATAAACGAATAATTTTTTTTTTGTTCATGTTCGTTCATTAAGGAATATAGCTTGTTCATGTTCGTTCACGTTCGTTCATTTAAATGATAAGCGAACATAAACGAATGTAAACGAACGAACACAATAAACGAACATAAAAGAACAACACAAACACAAAAAACAAACTTATTCGAACACAACAAATAAAGTCTGAAAGTTAATTTGTTCAACAAAACAATCTTCTTGAAATCCAAACAACTTCAATAATCTTCGTAACATATTCAACTTGCCATCTGTTCGAACAGAAATAACGAACATAAATGAACATAAATGAACGAACATAAATGAATGAACATATAATCGAACGTTCACGAACGTAAATAAACGAACGAGCCCTTTGTTCGTGTTCGTTCATTTAATTAAATGAACGTAAAATCTTGTTCATGTTCGTTCATTTATAAATAAAAAAACATAAACGAACTTCCCGCCGCACGGTTCATGAACGATTCGCTGAACGTTCAGTTCATTTACATGCCTATTCATATATATATATATATATATCTAATAATTTAAAATAATAATAAAATGTTATTTGCTTAGAATTATTTTTAGCATGTTGATAGTAGACACACATCTTTTCCACTCAGTTATATAAATCCAAAATTTGAAGAGAATAATATTTTTTATCATTAATATAATTTAATAAATTTAAATTTTAATATTCTTAAAAGGATTAAATTTAATTATTTTCTATAATATATTAGTGCCGTATTCTATTTGGTTTATTATTTGGTCTACTATTACGTAGTAAGAGCCGCCCACGGGGACCGACCATCACAGTCGTTCCATTCTTTTTCAAAGAAAAATTCATTTCTTCTCTTTCTTTTTAATTTTTGGCTTAATATCGCATTTTCTTCAACTACTTTATTCTAACTTAAAAAATATATTTTTTCAAAATTATAATTATACTTAATTTATTTTTTTAAAAGATCATAAAATCATTAAAAACTGTATAAAAACTCATAAGAAAATTGAAAAATCCAAAATTTCTTAAAATGTTATGATTTTTTCAAAAGAAAATTTGGATTTTCTTATTTTTAAAGGCTGTGTGTTTTTTTATGATTTGATTTGATTTTTCTGTTTAAAGATTATAAATATTTATTAATTTATTTATCATTATATGTCACAATCTCTAGTTAAACTTTTTAATAATAACATCAATTGTTGGACAGAGTAAGTGGTAAACTTAAAATTAAATAGTACACGAGTCAACTTGAAAATTAAAGTACCAGATAAAAGGCAGAAGCGGGGCTATGACAATAATCAATTTGAGCACGGAACAGTGTCTCGAAATAACAAGTATCAAAAAAAAATTAAATTTATTACAATAAAAATCTTATTTTTTGGGTTTAATTTCACTTTACTAAAAATGAACTCATATTCATGATCATCCTATCTTACACCGTTAGAATTTGAGTTAGTAATATCATAATCTCTCTGTATATACTGCATTTAAACTTTATAATTTTTAATAAGAATCTCTTTTTAAGAAATTATATGAAGACTTCAACGTCCTAACCCGACTATGATAAAAAGTGACTTTAGGTCTACTTTTCTCACGTACATTTCATCATCACATAGAAAAATGGGGTTGTAATATAATTTCCCATCAACACATCATTTGGATAAAGTTTGTCCCCAATTATTATTATTTTGAGTAAACTAAACGTTTAATAATCTAACTATAACTTTTATTCCGTTTCAATCATGTAATTATTATTTTTAAATACCTAACATTATATTTTAATTTTGTTTTGAGCATCTATCGTTAAAAAATTCATAGAACTACTGACATGATATTTTTAAAGAAAATTTTCAATAATGACATGATATTACCTTGTGATAACATGTTAGCATCACCGTTAATTTTATAAAGGTGGGTGACCAAAAATATAACCAAAACGTAAAGTTAGGTATGATTTTGAAATAAAAAATAGATAAGTGACCAAAATGAAATCAAAATGATAGTTAAGGTACTAAACGTGTGACTTACCCTATTACCTTTCCTTCTAAAGTGTGCCATTATATAATCTCGGATGACAAAAAAAACTCGAACCCGACAGGGAAAACCAAAAATCGAATTAAACGGGATGGAGAAAAACCGTTTATGCTAAACGGGGACGGGGACGGGGAAAATCCGTTTATGCTAAACGGGGACGGGTTTGGTAATCCCTACCCCGATTATCCGATTACCCGGCCCAATACCCGACCCGATAAATATTAAAAATAATTATATATATATATATATAATATTAATAAATTTAATTTAATTTAAATTAAATTAATATATATATATATATATATATAATATTTATATATATTTAATTTAAATATATATACCATACTCGATACCCGGCCCGATACCCGTTTAAATAACCGTTTATGCTAAACGGGGATATCTATTTAAATAACCGTTTATGCTAAACGAGGATACTCGTTTCCCCGCGGTTTTCCCTGATTACCCGATGGGGATCCCCGTTAAATCCCCGCGATTTTTTAAGCGGGAACGGATACAGGTTTTTTAAACGGAAACCGGACGGGGACCAATACCCGGCCTGAATCTGCCCGTTGCCATCCCCCCTCTCTCTCTCTCTCTATATATATATATATATATATATATATATATATATGTATATTACCACTGTTGAACAAGAAGACATGGCAAACAATATGGCAGAAGAAGTAAAGCTTTTCAAGACATGGTCAAACATTTTTGGCTTAAGGGTTGTTTGGGCGTTGAAGCTCAAAGGTATAGAGTATGAAGCAATAGATGAAGATCTATCCAACAAGAGTGCTCTGCTTCTTCAGTACAATCCTGTGTACAAGAAAGTCCCAGTTCTTGTTCACAATGGAAAGCCTGTCTCAGAATCACTTCTGATTCTTGAATATATTGATGAGACATGGAACCAGAATCCGATATTGCCCGAAGATCCTTTCGAGAGAGCCAGGCAACGGTTCTTGGCCAAGTTCAATGAGGAAAAGGTAAAGATTTTCAGTTTCTGTATGCACTGGTTTTTGTACAAATAAACATGGGTGACATCTTGTTCTTGATGCAGCTTTTACCAACAATATGGGCCATTTTCACCAAGGAAGGGAAAGATCGAGAGGAAGCGATGGCCGCATCGGTGGAGAATCTGAAGTTCGTTGAAGAAGAGCTGAAAGGGAAGAAATTCTTCGGCAGCGAGAAGATTGGACTGGCGGATCTCGTTTTCGGTTGGATGGCGAACTTGATCGGTATTTTTGAAGAGGTAATTGGCTTGAAAATAGTTGATGAGAGATATCCACTATTGTTGGCCTGGATGCAAGAGTTTTATGAACTCCCTGTGATTAAAGATACATGGCCTCCTCATGACAAGATGATCATCAAGTACCAAGCACTTTATGAAAACTACCATCCTGCAAAATGATCCGTTTGTGAGGTCTTTCCATGGAATGTTTTACATTATAATTTAGGCATCATATTGCTGTAATAAGTTCAAAACTGTTTGTCAAGGCATGGCCTTTTAGATAATATATATGTATATGAACGTGTCAACATGTAAGCATGTATTTGCACAGCTCATTAGCAAAATGAATCTCTGTACTTTTTCATTTTCCTTTTGATGAAGAGAATGGAGGCATCGGCATGGATGCATCACCAACGATCTCCACAACTACAGGTTCCATCCTTAAAAAGATTAAAACGATTGGCGTCCCTTACTAATATCTCCCTTTTCATAGTCATTGATATATACTTGGTCACAGTGTGACAATCCCGCAAACGCGAAGGTTTTTCATAATCTGCAAATGTAGTCCCGGGCTCTGTGTTCAATAATCCAAACGCCATTGCAAGCCTTTCACTGTGCCTGCAAAGCATGTCTCTTCTCTGATCCTCTTGAACGTCGTGCAAAACATATCTCAGATCAGCAACATAACCTTCCTTAGCCATCAACCCCGAAACTATCCCTAATAACTTATTAACCTCTTCAAATTGTTCAAAGAACTTATCCCCTGTTCCAAACACAAAATCTTCTTTTTATTTCTATCCAGCTACATCCAGGATCTTTTTTGAGCCCTCTAGCTTTTATGGATTTTCGTATCCTTCTTGTAAGAATTATTACCTTATAGTGACATAGGTTCCATTGGAGAATAAGCACTAAACATAGTGTTGTAGTCTCCCGTCCGAAAACCTTGACTATATATTTTTAGATATTTTTATTTTTTAAAATTTTAAATAATTTTTAAATAAAATGCAATATTTTTTTATGAATTTTATAGAAATAATTAATATTTCTTTTAATTTTTTAAAATTAAAAATTTTCATATTTTTATAATTTTAATAATATTTAATATTTTTAAATTAATTTTTAAAATTTTTAAGAAACCTTAATTGGGCTGAAAATAAAATTTTGATACTTGATATAATAATAATCATAATAATAATAATAATAATAATCATAATAATAATAATAATAATAATAAGTCCGTCAAAATTGGAGTTAGAAGTACAATCATGATAATTTGGGAGTTAAGTGTGCTTATAATACTTGGGAGTTAAACATGAGAAACATAAAATTTATGGACTAAATTATAAAAACTCAAAAGCTAGAGGATGTAAATGAAAATTATGAAAAGTTAACCCTAAAAAATTTGATGGCCTACCTTGCAGTTAACCCTACCTATTATTCCCGGAGATAAAGAATAGTGTTTTCGCTCTTTTTCTCACCTTTTATTTTGGTTTACGCGACGCTAAGGTTTTTTCTCTTGTTCAAGGGATTGGGAGGCATCAAAGTCAGAAGAAACTATAGTCCTCATCGTCGTAGCCAGATTACAACACGTGCAAGAAAGAGGTACGTTAATGAACCTCGTGATCACCACCGATCCCACCGTCACCGATTCCCTCTTCTTTTTTATTTTCTCATTCGCAATCTCCCTATCGATGCTAGCCCGGAAGATCTTAGGGTTTCCTTTGAATGATATGGTTCGGTGAATGATGTTTATCTGCCGAAAGAAAAATTATTACTCAGGGTACGCCATTGATTCGTCCTTTATTCATATGTCTGTGTTTGTTCTGGTTGTTTCTTTGTTGACGATTATAGTGTACTTTGAATAGAGCTTCATGCTATTATAATGTCTTCTGCTGAAATTGTTTTTCTATCCTTTTGATGGCTTACTAATATTTTGTTTTTAGTACCAATAAAGGTGCCCGACTCTTTAATTATGCTTAGTAATGTTATGTGGCTTTGTGAAGTTTCGGTATGGTGAAGATGCAGCTGAAGCAAAAGATAATCATCGTTCTCCCAGGTGATCTAGAAATGTTTCACGGTCTCTTTCTCTGCGTTCTCCATATGGTGACTGGGAATACAGAACCAAGCAGAGGTCCCCAAGTCCTAGGGAGAATGGTCAGTGTCCACATGATTATAAAGATAATGTGCACATGTTAAAGAGTCCAAGGCGTGTCAATTGTAATCCTTCAAGGCCTCCTCCTTATGGTGTTTTGCACACATGGTTACTACTGAAAACTGTTAAAAGTATATCTAAAATTAACTTTAAGTGTGCAAAGAATTTTTTTTGCACAAAGTATTATTTTAAATGTCTACATTGTAAATAGGGATGATAATTTAACTCGAATTCGACGGGTTCTGACCCGACCAGATCCAATAAGGTTAAGGTTGAATTCTTTTTAAAAAAATTCAGGTTCTAGTCGGATTGGGTCGAATTTTTTAAGGGGTGAGGTTGGGTTTAAGTTGAGGGAGAAAAAACTCTGACCCGATCCGAGGATAATAATGTAATTTCTTTAAAAAGTTTATTATTATTTTTAATTAAATCCTTATTTTATAATGGGTCGGGTCAGACTAATACTCTAAAAATTCGGTTCGAGTCTGAGTTCGGTGGAGGATATATATTTTTAGGTCGGGTTGGGTCGGATGAAGGATATATAATTTTTGGGTTGGGTCGGGTTTGAGTAGAGGGTATATATTTTTGGGTTGGGTCAGATTGACCAAAAACCCAATCTTAACCTGACCTGTTGTCATCCCTAATTGTAATAGCTGTTAAAAAAGATGTTATTTGACACATGTCATGCTTATAAATTTTTTATTGTTTAAAAAATACTTAAAAGTATTATTTAAAGAAAACTTAAAGTTTTTATAAAATTACAAACAAGCTTCAAAATCCTAAAAAATCCTAATTTCAGTCTCTTTACCATCTTCGATCGTCACCAACGTTAGGGGTGAGCAACGAAACCGAGAAAATCGAAAAACCGACACGAATCGAGTAAAACGGTTTGGTTCGGTTCGATTTGGCTTTAAACAGTTCGTTTTTCGGTTCGGTTTAAAGGCTTCAATTTTTGATTCGGTTCGGATTTTCCATATGGAACCCATTTGTTCCATATTGAACCGAATAGGCAATTTTTGTAAAAAAAATTATAGTTTCAAGTGATTTTTTCATTGAAAAAGCGATAAACTGAACCGAACCGAAAAACCTGAACCGTTAAAAAAACCGAACCGAAAAAACCGATTTTGGTTTTTTTCGATTTTTAACTATTCAATTTCAGTTTAAATATTGAAAAATCGTTTATTTCGGTTCGGTTCAATTTTTAGTAAAAAATCAAACCAAACCAAATCGAATACACCCCTAACCAACGCTGCCATTCAACAGATACTTTAATGACGAGAGACTACCTGAACCCCATCCTTCAAGCGATTATTGTAATGGAAAATGAACGATTGCAGGGCCACTATTTTGGGTAGATGATTTCAACAACGGTAATGATTTCAGCGATTTAAGTTACAATTACTTCTGTCATGCGTTGAAATCCGGTTAGATGAAATGAACGACGATAAAGGGCGATAATCAGGGGAACATCAAGCGGCTGGCGTGAATGAAAGAGTTCGGAGTCAAGATTCTAAAGTTAAGAAAATGTTTATTTAAAATAATAAAATCTTAATTTTTTATTTTTAAATTAAATTATAAAATTTCATAAGCATTAAATGTGTTAGATAACATAATTTTTTAACGGTCATGATGAATTAGGTATCTAGACACTTAAAAAAATAACATAAAAAACGTTAAATAAACATATACTTTGAACGAATTTTTTTAAATACCTATAATTAATAAAAACTATAATTTAACACTTATTTTTATGATTAAACTTTTCTTTTAAAAGCGATTGTACGAACCAATTAAACAAAACTCGAATTTCTTTTCCAGCGTACGAGTTTCGAATGAACTGGGGAGAGGAAGTGCCGAGGCAGTGAAATTTGCAATAAAAACAATACTGGGAATCACAACAAGTATAGGGATTGTATTTTGGATATTATGTCTGTCTTTCGGAAATTGAACGGCATACTTGTTTTCCGATGATGAACAAGTTGCAGAAACAGTCTCAACTCTCTCAATTTACTTGGCTTTTGCAATTTTAATCAGCAGTGTTCAGCCGGTACTCTCGGGTAAACTATTCTAAACTTATCATACCCCAATATTTATACAGCATAATATCAAAATATTTTCTTAATGTTTGATTAAATAATCACTTTAGATTATATTTTTTTTAAAACAATTAGCTTTAAATGTTTGACTAAATAGTCACTTTGGACTATATTTTTTTTTGAAGCATTTTGACCATCAACGTTTCACTTTTGGTCAAAAAGACCTTATGTGGATGGAAACTTAAGTTAACAAACGGTTAATGTTCTAAAATATAATCTTTTACCCTAAAATGAAGTCCAGGGTCAAAATACTCTAGAAAAAAAGGGCTAAAGTAATTATTGGATCAAAAGTTTGAGGCCATTTTGTCTTAAAATAAAATGCTGAGAATTAAAATGTTTAAAAAAAATAAAATAGAGGTCAAAATAATCATCTTAGTAAACGTTGAGAGCTAATTTTGACATTATACCCGTTTATATATTAAGCCTTAATTCATGTATATATGTTATGCAGGTATTGCCACAGGAGCTGGTTTGCAAACCACAGTAGCATATGTGAACTTGGGATGCTATTATGGAATAGGAATACATATTGGAATTCTGCTTGGATATGTTGCTGATTATCAAGTTAAGGTAAAAACTATATATAACAACACGTCGCTATGTTATCATTGAAAAGAAATAAAAGTATAATCAGTTATGTTTATTTTTAATGACGAGTGATTAAAAGAGAACAAATATATAATGTCATGTATAATTTTAAAATAGTTGAGTGATCAAAATAGAATTATGAGAATAGCTGGGCAACTTTAATTTAATACTGTCACTGGATATGGAGTCCCAAGCTTTGCTTCAATGTTGCCTCTGCTTATGTGTGCTTGGTGTCGTAACCGTCTTTCGGTTGGGCCCCGGAATTGGGCTTCGACTTGAAAAATGTGATTGGATTCGCCACCGATTATTTATTTAAAAAATAAATAGGTTAATCGGATACCTTATATCTTACCTGATCTGCGTCTTACTAAAGATATGTCGGATTCGGGAGTCGATTACGATCAAGGAAGGATTAGCACCCTTGAACCGCCCTTTCGGTACTACGTAATTTGCCAGTTGTCTTAAATTAAGAAAATTGTAATTTAAAATTAAAAGGTAAAAATACGATCACAATTACTTACCTTAGATAGTTTTAAAGGTGTGGCCTTAAGAAGGTCAAAAAACCATGTTAGATAAAAAGGTAAGAAATAAATAAATTAATTAAATTAAAATAAAGAGAAAACAAATTAAATAAAAGATAAGATAAAGAAAACAAAGATAAAATAGTAAGTAAAATAAATATAAAAAATAAAGAAAAAGAAGAAAAAGAAGAAAAAAAATATAGAAATAAAACAAATAAATAAAATAATAATAAAAAAGTAAAATTAATATATATATAAAATAAAAAAAAATAAAAAAAGTATATATATATATATATAAATTAATAAAACTGATAATAAAAAATAATATATTTATATATATATTCTAAAAAAATAAAATAAAAATATATACTAAAGTAAAAAAGAAAATACATAAAATGTAAAAAAATATTACATGAAAAAAAAGAAAAGAAAAATAACAAAACAATTAAATAAAATGAGTAACAAGGGAAATGTGCTTATAAATAAAGTTAAATAAAATAATAATAATAATTAAAACGTAAATGTAAGAGACCAAATCAAAAGTAAAAAATATACTACCTTTTATTTATTTTTCGAATCGTTTACAATAGCTTTGCCTTTGTATCTTCTCGTGCTTTCCTCTATGTTTTGTGTGTAAATCCTCTCTTACAATGGTGAGTTACAATGGCTATTTATAGTGCTTGTGGATCTTATCTTTAGGAATTTAAATAATAGTAGAACTCTATCCTATTTTTAGGAGTTTGAATCCTAGCAAAATTTTATCCTATTTTTAGGAGTTTGAATCCTAAAATTATATCCTATTTTTAGGAGTTTGAATCCTAGTAGGACGAAAATGTGTGTGACAGCTGCCCCTCTTTGCCCATAGTCGTGTAACGGGGATAGGGCAAAGATTAAAAGACACACTTTTCGTTCAGTGGAGTTGAAAATTAACTCTGATGTTTCAATAACTCCCTGTCGAATTGAGTTACGGATGACTCCTCCATCGTGAAGTCGAGTTCATCTTGAAATGATATGAAATTAAAGCCGTAGTTCGGAATTTGAATCGGCACGTGGCTTCCCGTTACCCTTCGATCTTCTTCTCGGTTTAAAGACCTTGGATCGGAATCGAACTCAGAAATCTTCATTGACAGATAGCTTTTTCTTAACTTAAGCTATGCTGTTTGAAAATGGTTGCTTGTCACTAAGGCATGGCTAACCCAGGTCCTCTTCTCGACTTGAAAACCTCGACTGCAACCAGAAAGTAGTGTGATTGATGTGTCATCGAGCTGAATGGAGTCGAACTCGATAATTTTGATGGCTGATAATCCTTCTTTGAGTTGGATATCCTTCGTCGTGAAGTTGAAATCCAAGTAAGTAGCATTGTTCCAAGTCCAATATCCTCCGTCGTGAAGTTGAAATTGGTTCTGGAACCAGGAAATTGTTGTTGACAACCAGCCGTCCCTTCGTGTGAAGTTGAACTTGTGTTGTCTCGAGTCCAATATCCTTCGTTGTGAAGTTGAAATTGAATCTGAATGAAATTTTGTTGACAAGCAGCGGTCCCTTCGTCGTGAAGTTGAACTTGCGTTGTCTGGAGTCCAATATCCTTCATTGTGAAGTTGAAATTGGCTCTTAGATTGGGAAGTTGTTGTTGACAAGCAGCGGTCCCTTCGTCGTGAAGTTGAACTTGCATTGTCTGGAGTCCAATATCTTTCGTTGTGAAGTTGAAATTGGCTCTGAGATTGGAAAGTTGTTGTTGACAAGCAGCGGTCCCTTCGTCGTGAAGTTGAACTTGCGTTGTCTGAAGTCCAATATCCTTCGTTGTGAAGTTGAAATTGGCTATGAAATTGAGAAGTTGTTGTTGACAAGCAGCGGTCCCTTCGTCGTGAAGTTGAACTTGCGTTGTCTGGAGTCCAATATCCTTCGTTGTGAAGTTGAAATTGGCTCTGAAATTGAGAAGTTGTTGTTGACAAGCAGCGGTCCCTTCGTCATGAAGTTGAACTTGCGTTGTCTGAAGTCCAATATCCTTCATTGTGAAGTTGAAATTGGCTCTGAAATTGAGAAGTTGTTGTTGACAGGCAGCGGTCCCTTCGTCGTGAAGTTGAACTTGCGTTGTCTGGAGTCCAATATCCTTCGTTGTGAAGTTGAAATTGACTCTGAAATTGAGAAGTTGTTTGTTGACAACTAGCCGTCCCTTCGTTGTGAAGTTGAACTTGTGTTGCCTCGAGTGCCACGATATCCTCCTTCGTGGAGTTGAAATCGCAGATGGCCCCTTTATTGTGAAGTTTGGCTTCGAGCTAGATATCCTTCGTCGTGAAGTTGAAATCCACTCTCGAGCAAATCGTGTCGCTTTGAGTTCAATATCCTTCGCCGCGAAGTTGAAATTGACTCTAGCTAAAACCTGAAAAAGTTATGCATATATGTGATGCTATGGATGCAATGCTCTTAGGTGTGCCTAAAATGCATATGCAACATATGTTATTTTGGGGCTCTGGAGAGAAATCTCGATCTCCAGTTGCCTGTCTGGAATCTTGATTCTTGAATCTTCAAATTTTGATCCCTGATCTTGAATTCTTCAAATGTTCAAATCTGATGTGCACATTCTATTTTTGATTTGAGAAATGCTTCTCGACCATCTCAAGTATGTGCCTGAGCTGAGTGTAACGGTTTAAATGATGCTTCAAGAGAAGTTGTCTTAAAAAAGACAAAATTCGTTTCAAGGGAAACGATCTTAAAGATATATGTTGTTTCATGAGAAACGGCCTCAAGGGAGACAAAATTTTGTTTTAAAGGAAATAAACTCAAAGATTTTGTTTCAAGAGAAACTGTCTCAAGGGAGACAAAATTGTTTCAAGGGA
Source organism: Hibiscus syriacus (assembly GCF_006381635.1). Lineage (NCBI taxonomy): Eukaryota > Viridiplantae > Streptophyta > Magnoliopsida > Malvales > Malvaceae > Hibiscus > Hibiscus syriacus. The sequence goes on along the minus strand of NW_024063289.1, from coordinate 558,942 downwards.
AACAATCTCAAAGGTTTGTGTTTCAAGAGAAACATTTCAAAGGTTTTTTGTGTTTCAAGAGAAACAATTTCAAAGGTTTCTTTTGTGTTTCAAGAGAAACTGTATCAAGGGTGACACAAAAAAAACATATTCAAGGATTGATGTTTCAAGAGAAACTGTCTCAAGGGAGACAAAATTTTGTTTTAAGAAAAACATGTCTTAAGATAGACAAAATTTGTTTCAAGAGAAACTGTCTCAAGAGAGACGAAATTTGTTTAATGTAAAACATATTCAAAGATTTTGTTTCAAGGGAAACTGTTTTCAAAGTTTATGTTTCAATAGAAACTGTCTCAAAGGAGACAAAATTTGTTTCAAGGGAAACTATCTCAAGAGAGACAAATTCATTTCAAGGGAAATGTTTTCAATGTTTTGTTTCAGAGAAATTGTCTCAATGGAGACAAAATTTTGTTTCAAGGGAAACTATCTCAAGAGAGACAATTTATTTCAAGGGAAATGTTTTCAATGTTTATGTTTCAAGAGAACTGTCTCAAGGGAGAAAAAATTTTGTTTCAAGGGAAACTGTCTCAAGAGAGACAAAGTTTGTTTCAAGGGAAACTGTCTCAAGAGAGACAATTGTGAGCACGATTCCCTTCGTCGTGAAGTTGAAATCGTGGGTGGCCCCTTCGTCGTGAAGTTGAGCCAGGAATTGGATATCCTTCGTCGTGAAGTTGAAATCCAACTTGAAAATACGAACTGGATCGGTTCTGAATTATCTCTCGAACTCGTCTGAAGTTGATTCTAAGATCTGTCGATCTTTCAATATGTCAAATTGGTTGAAGTGTAGCTTCTTGCTGCTGAGTTAAGCAACCAACATCAATCTTTAAAGGTGCTTTTGAATCGAGTATCCTTCGTCTTGAAGTCGAAACTTGACTCTAAAAGCTGCAAAAATTATGTATGTGGAAAAAAATGATGCTCTAAAATGTATGCATAAGATGCATATAACATGAATTGGTTATATTTATCTCTTGAAAAAGGCCTGATAATTCGCATTAGGATGTTGAATCCCCAAAGATGCCCAAAAAAAAGGCCCCAATATTTCATGTTGAATCTTCAAAGATGCCCCAAATGTTCCTCATTTCTTGCTTCAGTATTGATTCTGAGCATGAGTTTTGTGTCTAAGAGTCACATGTCATTTACCAAGATCCACTCTAGAGAGACTGTCTTGTTTGAAAAAAAAATGTTTTTCTTTCTCTTTTAATATCAATTAAAAGAGTTTCAAAAAATGTTTAATCCCAAGTTTTAAAAATATTGCCCCTTTCACGGTTTTACAATTGAGACGAATCATAAAACTAGAGTTCATTGGATATCAAAGAATTAATTACAATGTTAATCCTTCAATAAATTATAGCTATTTGACAAGTGTCATGATCAAAGCTATCTTTCAGAGATGGTCAAGTAAGGAAAGGATAAAAAGTCTCAGGTCATTGTGTTGGTCAAAGGTTGGCATTTGATGCTCAAAGGTTTGGTATTTGATGCTCAAAGGATTGATGGGGTAGCTTGCATGCTTCTCTACTGGAAGTGTTCTCTGACTCCCAACCTTCGTTGTCACACTCGGATTGTGCGATGCCTTATCAAGGAATTTGTGTGATCGCCTCAGTTGCACAATTTTTTATATTCGAGCCGCCTTTTCAGGTTTTCAACTCGAATCCTCCTTTGGTTTCAAGACGTTATTCATGATTTACGTCTTGAACCCCCCTTTTTTTATTTTTCTCTACCATATATTAATTACATTGTTTTTTTTGCAAACAAAGATTAATCCTGATGGGCGGGATGAAATCTGAAGATAGTCTCTTCTGTTTAGAAATCCATGTATGATTAGAAAGGACTTTTAAGGCACGTAATGTAGGCCAGGGTTCATGGTTATGAAAGAAAAGGATAAATAGGCCCAAACAAGTGTTTCAGGGTGTTGAACCAAGGATCAATTCATTTTGATGCCTTCAATCTTGTCTTGCTCAAAATGTCTCTTTCTCTTAATGCTCTATGATCTTCGAGTGAAGTGATTCAGAGATTCGGGAATGATTGTGCTTGATCAATCTCATAGTTTGAAGCTTGATGTGCCATTTGTCTTTAGGGAATCTTTGTATGTGCTTTTTGTCCCTTTTTCTTTTTGATTTTTGCTCTTTTTTCCTTTTGTTCTTGTTTCTCTTTTTCTTTGTGTTTTTTTTTTTGCTTTTTGCTTCTTTTCTTTTTGTTCTTGATTAGATCTTCGCACTTTCCATTTGGTCCACCTTTTGGTGTCTCCTTTTGATTGATGTCTTCACTCATGTGAGCAGATTTCTTCCACCTTGCCCCCCAATGTGGAGGGTGATCCTTGGTTAGGGTTGAATCAGAAGAAAAATACTACAGGCTCAAAAGGGGACACAAGGGATATATATTTTCTCTTGTTGTGAAGGGATAAAGAAAGAAAGCCGTTCATCATTTCATACATGGAAGTCCTCACAGGAAAAGTATCCCCAGGGGGATAGATTTTCAGGATTAATTCTATTCACATGAAAACAGTGTAATTAACGTGTGATAGAATTATTTCGGATGAATTCTTCTTTTTCCCCAGATGTCTCAATGTTCAAGCTCCCCGCAAGATGCCCCAAGTTGTGTCTTTAGAATAAAGCTCATGTTCAGATGAACAACTCAACGCCTTGGGTTAAAATGTCAATTTTGAGTCTAAAACGACAGTGGTGTGATCTTATTGACTCAAAGAAAGGTATGAGTGTATCAAAAAGATAAAGGCAATGTTCAAGAATTTCAAAGGGAGGTAATGTCAAAATTTGGTCTTTTTGGTAATGACCATGAGTTATTTTGGGCAAAGAATCAAGGTATTTTATTCTGGGGTTTGAGAGAGGATAAGAAATGTCTAATCTTGTCATATGTCAAAAAATCTATAATTCTTGAAGAATTAAAAGAATCCTTAATTCATTTAATATTCAAAGAACTAAAGATTAAAATTTGTTCAAGTACTCCACCTTAGAAAGTAACATGAATTCAATCGTTTAAAAGATGTGTTCAAACAAAACAATCCTCTAAGTGCAAATGGTATATGTCATGCCCCATTCGACAAGTGCCTTATAGATTTTAGAGGAATGTTTGGGGTTTCTTATGTGGTAACAGCTAACAGCTTCAACATCGTAGCCCTTAGGATATGGAGATTCTTTAGATCATCATGGCAGGCTTTGTCCTACAATCAGCTGATCAGGCTCCCATTGTATTATTTTCAGTTTTTTTTTCTTTAAGATTACAATCTTGCTTCCATGTGGTTAAATCCACTTCATCGAATCTTCTAGGAAGAAATTTCATGAAAATGCTTAAAAATGTAGATGAAGATGCAAAAATGCATGAAATGTTCGAGGCATTGATCCAAGAAATGTGCCTGTTATTATGAATAATCCTTATTGGGGACAAAAATGTTTTATCTTTTAAGAGACAAAAATATCCTGACAGCTTCTAACATGTTGACTAGTCTTCTGCTTTCATCTTTCACCGGTTGAATAACCTGTCGAACCCCTCCGGCCTCTCTGGATGAACCGTGAAAATGTTGAGTTGTTTTTCGTACTGGTCCAAGAAGTCTCGAATGATCGCATCTCGAGCATTTACTTTTGTTGAGCCTGTTCCCAACGAATTCGTCATTGGAGCCCTTAATTGATAGGAACTATGTGAAGTTCATTAATCTATTTCTTGAATTCGCCAGCAATGGTCTCCAATTTCAGCTATTATTTTGCCATTGTCGTGTTCAAAGGGACTTCCAAGATACATAACCTTCATCCTGCCCCTGCAACCTCTGCCAGTCAGTTCTTCAAAGATAAGCTTTCATTGTGCTTGATGTAGACCTGGTTCATTCTGAGTCCTTTATAATGCAACAGAGTGATATACTCTTCAATTGTGGGCACCACGTCTTCTGGATTGAATGTGACACATAGTCGCCTTGTAGACTATCCTCTGTATTTTCATCTCTTGTATTACAACACCTTTGTCCATGGATTCAGATTATTCGAGTTTTAACAAACACGTTTTAGTGGATCAATGACCTCTTTTGAATGATACAAGTGATGAAAATAAAATAAAATAAAAGAAAGATGAAAAGAGTTAGTGAGGTGAAAAATAATAAAAAATGATCATAAAAATGAAAGTCCTACCCCACATGATATCTACCTCACATGCTTATTATTCATACCCGAACATGATCTCTATCCCGCAAGTTGATTTTGAACAAGTCCTAACCGCATAAATTTCTAGTTCGCATGCTTTGAACATAAAGTAAACTAGGAAATAATTCCGGCATCCTAGGGTTTGGAATGAGGTTTTGGGGTAGGCTCTAATTCTTCAAAGTCTCTCGGGTTAGGTTCTAAAAAATGTACCCGAGTTATCCTTGCCGGTGCCCCATTGGGCTTGCCAGATCCTTAGTCCTAAACCCATCACAGGCTTGTGTGGACTAAGTTAAACTCGAGAGGACACATTCCCTTATGCCCGTACGGTGAATAAATTCACACGAAGACATAAGGTATATGAATCCCGAAGGCTACTTGCTAGGCCCGCACGGTGAATAAATTCACATGAAGACGTCGCTTTCACCCCCACTTAAATAGGGTTTGGAGCTCGGGTATAGAGCCTTAGATGAAAAAAGACTTTAAGTGCTGAAATAATTGAGAAAACGGTTAGTACAACTATTTACTCGAAAAAATATAATCAAAAGTAAGCAATAAGGATCGAAATGTTACCTTAAAATTTAAACTTACCTTTTTCGTTAAAAACACAACTGAAAATTACCTTAGCCTGACTCACTTGAAAGTCCCCAGTGGAGTCGCCAAGCTGTCGTAACCGTCTTTCGATTGGGCCCCAGAATTGGGCTTCGACTTGAAAAATGTGATTGGAGTCGCCACCGATTATTTATTTAAAAAATAAATAGGTTAATCGGATACCTTATATCTTACCTGATCTGCATCTTACCAAAGATATGTCGGATTCGGGAGTCGATTACGGTCAAGGAAGGATTAGCACCCTTGAACCGCCCTTTCGGTACTACGTAATTTGCCCGTTGTCTTAAATTAAGAAAATTGTAATTTAAAATTAAAAGGTAAAAATACGATCACAATTACTTACCTTAGATAGTTTTAAAGGTGTGGCCTTAAGAAGGTCAAAAAACCATGTTAGATAAAAAGGTAATAGATAAAAAGGTAAGAAATAAATAAATTAATTAAATTAAAATAAAGAGAAAACAAATAAAAGAAGATAAAGAAAACAAAGATAAAATAATAAGTAAAATAAATATAAAAATAAGAAAAAGAAGAAAAAGAAGAAAAAAAATATAGAAATAAAACAAATAAATAAATAATAATAAAAAAGTAAAAATAATATATATATAAATAAAAAAAAAAAAGTAAAATATATATATATATATATATAAATTAATAAAACTGATAATAAAAAATAATATATTATATATAATCTAAAAAATAAAATAAAATATATACTAAAGTAAAAAAGAAAATACATAAAATGTAAAAAATATTACATGAAAAAAAAGAAAAGAAAAATAACAAAACAATTAAATAAAATGAGTAACAAGGGAAATGTCCTTATAAATAAAGTTAAATAAATAAATAATAATAATTAAACGTAAATGTAAGAGACCAAATCAAAAGTAAAAAAGATACTACCTTTTATTTATTTTTCGAATCGTTTACAATAGCTTTGCCTTTGTATCTTCTCGTGCTTTCCTCTATGTTTTGTGTGTAAATCCTCTCTTACAATGGTGAATTACAATGGCTATTTATAGTGCTTGTGGATCATATCTTTAGGAATTTAAATAATAGTAGAACTCTATCATATTTTTAGGAATTTGAATCCTAGCAAAATTTTATCCTATTTTTAGGAGTTTGAATCCTAAAATTCTATCATATTTTTAGGAGTTTGAATCCTAGTAGGACGAATAATGTGTATTGACACTTGGCAGGTAACAACTGGAATGATAGATCGGCCGATTGGAAATCCATCTGGTCTCTCGAAGTGCCTCAGCGTATCCGGTTATTTGTGTGGAAAGCCTTGCATGGAAAACTCATGAGTCAACTTGAGCGAGCTCAACGCCGGCTCACTTCGGATCCCTCTTGCCCGATCTGCAACTCCGGCCCCGAGCCTGTTCTCCACACTTTTCGAGCTTGTCCTGCTGTCCGTGGTATCTGGAGTAGATTCTTCGCCCCTGATGATGCTGAGTTCTATCAGTCTCAATTTCAAAACTGGCTCCTTCGCAATCTGAATTCTAGAACCTCCACCTCACATAATGGAATTCTATGGTGCGTACTGTTTTCGACATTTCTTTGGCTCCTTTGGAAGCGCCGAAATGATTATGTTTTCTCGTCAGAGACTAGGCCTCTTAGGGATCTCTTCAACTGTGCCATTGTTTGGGCTAAGTGTTTCGCCGATTTATCCCCCTTGCAAGCTGCGCCATCGACTGCCAATTTGAAATGGATTGCATGGTCGAAACCACCTGCTCAACGGCTTTCTCTAAATACAGACGTTGCTGAGGATATGGTAAATGGTTCAAGTTCGATTGGCGGTGTCATTCGCTCTTGTGATGGTTCATGGTTATATGGTTTCAACAAATATATCGGTATCTCTACTCCTTTGCAACCCGAGCCCTGGGGAATTTTTATTGGATTTCAAGTTGCATGGTCTCTTGAGCTGAATTTTTGCAGGTTCAAGTGGATAACTCTGAAGCGGTGAAACTTGTTACTGACCTGAATTCGGAGAGGAGTCGCTTCCCACTGGTTCGCTCAATTGCTGATTTTCGTAAGCGTTGCTGGGCTACTGAGATAATATGGATTCATCGCGAAGGGAATTTGGTGGCAGACGAAATGGCCAAGTTGTCGTTGTTGGAAAAGTCAATGGAAACTTTCGATGTGAAAGTTGTGCATTTAATTGCACCGAAATCCAGTTGTTTTTGTATGATAATTGTACCGAATTCAAGTTGTTTTTGTTGAATAAAAATGGCAAAGGGAAAATTGTAATTACTCATTGGACTTTAGGATATTTATAAGATTAGTCTATAAACTTTAACTATAAATACCTTAGCTCATTTAGCTTCAATATTATCCCTTAAATCATTTATTTCTCCTAATAGTAGAAAGCTTTCTTGTGACTAGTGAGTTTTTTGTAAACACCTGTAAATTTTCTCTTTTAGTAAAAGATCTGCAGCAGTCCGGAGACGTAAGTAAAATTAGCTGAACTCCGTTATCAATTTCGGGTATTATTTTTCTGCTTTTATTTCGCATTCTCACTAATCTGGTTATAGGGAAATTACTCGTACTCGATTTATTTCCTAACAACTGGTATCAGAGCTTTTAGTTGTGAATTTTGTCAATTTTTGCGAGATAACTATTTACTACTATTCATGTGAATAGTGAATTTCGTGAATAGTAAAATTTTGTCGGCGATACAAATTTGTCGACGGAGGTGTTCTAATACACGATGGTTCACGAAAATTGTCAGAACGATCTAAACGAAGCCAGATTCGAGTGAGAGCGATGGCTGCAGACGAAGGGAAGGTAAAAATTGAAAAGTTTGATGGTGAAGACTTTGGCTTTTGGAAGATGCAGATTAAAGATTTTCTGTAGCAGAAAAATCTATATCAATCTCTCTTAGGAAAGCAACCAGAGGACATGAAGAATGAAGACTGGGCTCTTCTCGACAGACAAGCCCTCAGAGTTATCCGACTGACGCTATCCCGCAATGTTTCTTTCAATATAGCAACGGGTCTTATGGCGGCTCTCTCCAGTATGTATGAGAAGCCATCGACCTCAAACAAAGTGCACTTGATGAGGCGATTATTCAATTTGCGGATGGCGGAAGGGGCATCAGTGGCTCAATACCTGAATGAACTCAATACAACCACAACCCAGTTGAGTTTAGTGGAAATTGAATTCGATGATGAAGTTCGAGCTTTAATTCTCTTATTATCTCTACCAGACAGTTGGAATGCTACTGTTACGGCAGTCAGCAGCTCGTCGGGAAACAGTAAATTAAAATTCGACGATGTTCGAGATCTGATATTGAGCGAAGAAATTCGACGGAGAGAATCGGGTGAAGCACCAACCTCCTCAGCCTTGCACACGGAGTTCAGAGGGAGAACTTCAAAAAGAAATTCAAATCGTGGAAGATCCAAATCCAAAAAGGGAAAATGAAGAACAGGAAAGAAAGATTTTACATGTTATAATTGTGGCAAGAAGGGTCACTTGAAAAGAGATTGTCGAGCACTGAAGAAAGATACCGGTGCACAGGAATCTGCAAACATGACAGAGGAGACAGGTGATGCCATGATTCTAAGCGTCAACAGTCCGATTGAATCATGGATCTTGGATTCAGGGGCATCTTTCCACTCCACCCCATGCCAAGAAATCATGAAGAACTATGTCAGTGGTGATTTTGGGAGGGTTCATCTAGCTGATGATGAAACCTTGAAGATCGTCGGAAAAGGTGACATTCGATTAAAGTTGCCAAAACCATACCACCTGGACGTTGAAGGGAGTGATACATATTTCTGGCCTCAAAAGAAATTTGATTTCTGTAGGACAGCTTGATGGAGAAGGATATAACACAACCTTTTTAGGCTGTGAATGAAAGATTACCAAAGGAGCACTCGTCATTGCTCGCGGTAAGAAGACTAGTACTCTCTATGTAACATCAAATTTAGAGAATATTATTGCTGCAGCAGATGCTGTTGGAAAATCAAACCTATGGCACCAAAGGCTTGGTCATATGAGCGAGAAAGGGATGAAGACACTTTTGTCAAAAGGGAAGCCGCTGGATCTAAAGAGTGTAGATGTCGGACTATGCGAGGATTGCATCTTTGGCAAACAAAAGAAAGTTAGTTTTGCAAAGATTGGAAAGACACCCAAGGCTGAAAAGTTAGAGTTGGTTCATACTGATGTATGGGGACCATCTCTAGTTCCATCCCTTGCAGGCTCACTATATTATGTCACCTTCATTGATGATTCTACAAGGAAGGTGTGGGTTTATTTTATGAAGAAGAAATCAGAAGTCTTTGACACATTCAGAAAATGGAAGGCCATGGTGGAAAATGAGACTGGTTTGAAAGTCAAACGGCTGAGGTCTGATAATGGAGGGGAGTATAGAAATAGAAGATTCTGAGATTTCTGCGCAAATAATGGGATCAAGATGGAGACAACAGTTCCCATGACACCGCATCAAAATGGCGTAGCAGAGCGCATGAACATAACTCTGAATGAACGTGCCAGAAGCATGAGGATACATATCGCTTGCCCAAATCGCTATGGGTTGAAGCTATCAACACTGTAACTTACCTGATCAACTGTGGGCCCTCAGTTCCCTTGGATGATAGAATACCATAGGAATCTTGGAGCAAGAAAGAAATAAACCTTTCACACTTAAGAGTGTTTGGTTATATTTGCTATGTACACATAAACTCTGCTGAAAGAAGTAAACTTGATGCCAAGTCCAAAAAATACGTCTTTGTTGGTTATGGTGGTGATGAGTTCGGTTACCGGTTTTGGGACTATGAAAATCAGAAGATTATCAGAAGCAGAGATGTCATTTTCAATGAGAATGTGATGTACAAAGACAGATCAACCATAGAATCAAGTAGCTCAAACAACGAAGTTGAAACAAAGGAATTTGCTGAGTTCGAGGAGATTTCTGGAAATGATGTTCAGATCAGTCCTGAAGTAGTTCAAGAAGAACCAGGCACACCGGAACTAAGACGCTCCTCCAGAATTCCTAAACCAACCCAACGTTATTCGTCTTCTTTGCATTACTTGTTGCTGACTGACAACGGTGAACCAGAGTGCTATGATGAAGCAATGCAGGTGGAGGATTCAGTCAAGTGGGAGTCTTCAATGAAAGATGAGATGGACTCGCTTATGTCAAATCAGACGTGGGAATTAGCTGAATTACCACCAGGCAAGAAAGAGCTCCATAACAAGTGAATTTACAGGATCAAAGAAGAGCACGATGGGAGCAAACGATACAAAGCAAGATTGGTTGTCAAAGGTTTTAAGCAAAAAGAATGTATTGACTACAATGAAATTTTCTCTCCAGTCATAAAATTGTCTACAATCAGACTGGTGTTGAAAATTGTAGCTGCAGAGAATTTACATCTTGAGCAATTAGATGTAAAGACAGCTTTCCTTCATGGTGATTTGGAGGAAGAAATTTATATGAGGCAGGCAGAAGGCTTCATAGAGGCATGCAAGAAAAATCTGGTATGCAGGTCGAAGAAGAGTTTGTATAGTTTAAAACAAACTCCTAGACAGTGGTATAAAAAGTTCGATAGTTTCATGAGTAGCAGTGGTTTTACTAGATGCCAAGCAGATCATTGTTGCTACGTCAAGAGGTTCGACAACAACTTCATTATTTTATTGTTGTATGTTGATGACATGCTCATTGCAAGCTCAAACATGCAAGAGGTTATAACTTGAAGCAAAATTGTCCAAGCATTTGCTATGAAAGATCTGAGCACTACAAAGCAGATTCTTGGGATGAGGATCAAGAGAGACACAAAGTCGGGGACTTTGATGTTATCACAGGCTGAGTACATCAACAAAGTACTCTCCAGGTTCAACATGCAAGATGCTAAACCAGTAAGTGCACCTTTAGGTGTTCATTTAGACTCTCCAAAGAACAGTCACCAAAGGAGGAAGAACGTGCACACATGGTGAAGGCCATATGCCTCAGCAATTGGAAGTGATGTATGCCTGGTTTGTACCAGACCATGTATTGCTCATGCAGGGAGCTGTTAGCAGGTACTGATATCCGGGCAAGGTACACTGGAAGCATCAAATGGATCCTCAGATATCTGTGAGGTACCACAAACAAAGCACTTTGTTTCAAAGGTAGAGATACGATACTGACAGGCTATGTAGATGCTGACTTAGCTGGAAATGTTGATATCAGAAGAAGCACTATAGGGTATGTCTATACACTAGGAGGAACTGCAGTGAGTTGGGTTTCTCAACTATAGAAGATAGTTTCTCTCTCCACAACTGAAGCAGAATATGTCACTATTATGGAAGCCAGCAAGGAGATGGTTTGGCTCCAAAGTTTCTTGGAAGAGTTAGGCAAGAAACAAAAAACATGTCTTGTATTGTGACATCAAGTGATATCCTATAGCAAAGAATCTGTCTTTTCATTCCAGGACGAAGCACATACAATTACAATATCATTTTATCCGGTCTCTTCTGGAAGATGGGATTTTGAAACTTGAAAAAATTAGTGGAGCTCAAAATCCGGCAAACATGTTGACAAAGACGGTGACTACGGACAAACTGAAGTTGTGTTCAGCTTCAGTTGGCATGCTAGAGTAACAAGACCAGAAATGCTGTTGCATTGATAGAGGTGTGAAGACAGATTAAAATCAATCTTCAAGTGGGAGATTGTTGGAAAAGTCAAGGGAAACTTTCGGTGTGAAAGTGGTGCATTTAATTGCACCGAAATCCAGTTGTTTTTGTATGATAATTGCACCGAATTTAAACTGTTTTTGTTGAAAAAATGGCACAGGGAAAATTGCAATTATTCATTGGACTTTAGGGTATTTATAAGATTAGTCCCTAAGCTTAAACTATAAATACCCTAGCTCATTTAGTTTCAATATCATCCCTTAAATTTCTTTCTCCCATACTAAGAGTTTTCGTGTGAGTAGTGAGTGTTTTGTAACCCTGTAAATTCTCTCTTAGTAAAAGATCTACAGCAGTCCGGAGAGTAAGCAAAAGTAGCTGAACTCTGTTATCAATTTCAGGTATTGTTTTTCCGCTTTTATTTCGCATTCACTAATCTGGTTATAGGGAAATTACTCGTACTCGATTTATTTCCTAACAGTCGTCTCCTGGTCAACTCTCTTTGAACATTCACGATCAGCACCCTCAAGCGGTTCAAGACTTGCTCGACAAAGATGCTGTTGGATACAAATATTGCAGGAAGCCATTTCAGTCTTAGTCTATAGTTCTTGTTCCATTTCCCTTTTTTCTTTAAAGGCCCTTTTATAGTTTCACTCGTACTCTTGTTTGAATTTGGGGCTCCAAATTTGCAGGCAACTTCACTCACGAGAAATCTACTGAGATTTGTGTTATTTGTTTGCTCGAAATCATCTCTTCATTTGCTTCTCTATTTCCGGTCCTACTTCTCACAAACCTCGTCCTCCTATTCTTTTCGGAGGCTTTCTCTCTGGAACCCAAAACACTGAGGCGATCTGGGTCTTGCTTCTTGCCTCGCTTCCATTGCTGCCCAAATCTTGGTCAAATCCTCAAATCTCATTCAGTTCCTTGATCTCTGTTTGACTTTGGGCATCTCTCCGTCTCTCCCTCTTAAGTCACCGCTACGAATCAAGTGCTTCTGATCTTACTTTTCCCCTTTATTTTAATTGAATTTGATCTCTCTTTGATTGTTTATATATGATTGATCTGCCTATCAACCTCAGATTCCTGACTTTCACTTCAATTTGGTTCTTTAATATGCTTCATACTCTTATTTTCTATCAAGGGTTTTCTGGGGTTTCTTTGTTTTATTGATTAAACGTTTGCTATTAGTGTAATTATAATTATTACTTTTCTGATTCTGTGTTAGCTATTTTTAGATATAAAGAACTATTTATTTTCCTTGGAAGCTTAGAAGAATATATTTTCAGTGATGGGGTTTTTTTTGATTACTTGTTTTAGCTTTGGGGTGTTTTTGAATTGCTCAAGAATTGTTGGCATAGTATTTAAAGTAGTTTAGCGTTTATAACTATCAAATTACTAATTTATGGTGAAAAGGTTTTTCCCCTTGCATTTCTGTTCATGTTCTGCTTTGTTGGTTAAAGTTGTTTAGGAGGTTGAATATCTTGTATTTTTTAAGTGAGCTTCGAATGATTTTATCTACGTCATATATAATTGTTTATCTTATGTTTATTGTCATTCGTAAATATTTACCCCGCATAATAATAAAAATCAATATTATTCTATTTTCTTCCCTTTTAACACTAGGCTTTTAGCAATAATAATAACAATAGTATTATATAAATTAAAATCCTATTAAGTAACCAACTAGGCTTCTTAGAACCCCTCAATTCTCTAGCATTTTATTGGTGCATCTTCTATCTTATTTGGATTCCTTTTTCATAGTTCCTCATAGCTTTGGCTATAGATGATTACTTGAGGTCATGCCATTATTTTAGAGCCCATAGGGCGTATAGGGGGAGGGCTCGATAGAGTGGTGTCAAGGAGACTAGAGTAAGAGTTTGTACATTGAATGTAGGCACATTAAATGCTAGGATACTGGAGCTGACCGACGTACTAAGTAATAGGAAAATAGATTTTGCATGTGTTCAAGAGACAAGGTGGAAAGGGGCTCGTGCCAGAGAGTATAATGGGTATAAGTTGTGGTATTCAGGCGTAGATAACGCTAGAAATGGGGTGGGTATCTTGGTATCCTCTAGACTCAAGGAAATTGTAGTTGAAGTTTGTAGATACAGTGATAGGATCATGATGATTAAGGTTATTATAGAAGCAGAAGTGGGGAATGTCCTTTTAGTGTTTGCCCCATACGTTGGCCTAGGGGAGAGGGGAGAAACGTTGCTTCTGGGATTCGTTAGATGATGTACTTAGGACCATTCCGGAGAAACAAAGAGTTTTCATAGGGGAGACTTCAATGGCCATATAGGTAGTGCAATCGACGTGTATGACGGTGTTCATGGGGGTTTCGGTTTTGGTATTAGGAATGAGGAGGGGTGTACATTGCTTGAATTTTCTACTTAACACGATATGATGGTCACTAACTCATTATTTCACATGAGAGATGTGAACTTGATTACATTCCATAGCGGGGGACATTGTATCCAAATCGACTACATCCTGGTTCAAAATTGGGATCGATGGGCTTGCATTGACTGTAAGGTGTTCCCTGAAGAGGCATGTGCATCACAACATAGTTTGTTGGTTTTGGTGTTCCATGTATGCCACGGGCGGAGCACTCATAGAAGGGCTAAACTTGGTAAACCTAGGATCCTTTGGAAGAACTTACATGGAGTGACAACTGATGACTTTAGGAGTAAGGTTTTGTCTCATACAGGTTTTGGAACTACAAACTCAAATAATGCAGAATGTTATGGAAAAATATGTCAAATTCCATCAGAGAGGTGGGCAAAAACACCCTTGGGTTGTCGATAGGGAAGGTCAAGGAACATAAACAATCATGGTGGTGGAACGACGAAGTCCAAACTAAGGTGAAGACAAAGCAAACTTCAAGGAGTTTCTATAATGAATGACGGCGAAAAAAAATCGAGAACTAAACAAAGATTCAAGGAGGCAAAGCGGGAAGCTAAGAAAACAATGAATAAAGCAAATGATAAGGCATACGAGGAAATGTACAAGAGATTAGACACCAAGGAAGGACAAAACGACATCTTCAGGCTTGCAAAATCCAGGGAGAATAAGAAAAAGGATCTAGGTAGCATTAGGTTTATTAAGGACAACAATGGTGTTCTTTTAGTGAAAGATCATGATATTAAGAGGGTTTGGGGTAGTTACTTCTATGGCTTATTTAATGACAGTGCCTCTTCTTGTAGAGATAGTACCGTTGATGGGTCAGCTGACCATCATACTACGACCAATGACTTCCCTATAAGTAGGATTGGGATTGAGGAAGTCAAAATGGCTCTTAGAAAGATGGGGAGGGACAAAGCTGTCGGTCCAGTTCAAATTCCTATCACTGTGTGGTTGGCCCTAGGAGGAGAGGGAGTTAAGTGGTTGACCAACATCTTTAATATTATTTTAGAGATTGCCAAGATACCAGAGGAATGGAGAGAGTCTACGGTGATACCAATCTATAAGAATAAAGGAGATCTCCAACGTCGTGGTAACTACAGAGGTATTAAACTACTCAATCATACCATGAAGCTATGAGAAAGGGTGATAGAGGCTAGGTTGAGACAAGTTACTAGGGTTTCGGAAAACCAATTTGGCTTTATGCCAGACAGGTCTACTACGGAGGTGATTCATCTACTTAGACGGCTTATGGAGAAATATAGGAAAAAATAGAGATCTTCACATGACATTCATTGACCTTGAGAAGGCATATGATAGCGTTCCCCGCGATACGATCTGGAAGACCTTGGAAACGAGACGGATCCCAACTGCTTATATCCGGGCTATTCGTGATATGTACTGTAGATCTACTACATAGGTCAGGACTATAGTTGGCGACACTGAGGCATTCCCGATGGAAATCGAACTCCACCAGGGGTCATCTCTTAGCCCTTACATCTTCGCCTTGATTATAAACGACATATATTGTGTGAAACCAGACGGTGTTCCATGGTGTATGCTTTTCGCTGACGACATTGTCCTAGTTGCTGAAACAAAAACTGTGCTGAATAGTAGACTGGCTAGCTAGAAGACTGCTTTGGAAGAAAAAGGTCTAAGGATCAATATAGAAAAGATAGAGTATTTATGTTCAAACTTCAGTGGGAGCCAAAACGATGAAGATGTAGAAGTATGCATAGAAGGACACGTTATCCCCTCAAAGGATTGTTCCAAGTACCTAAGGTCTATGATACATAAATATGGGGGTGTAGATGATGACGTTACACACCGTATAAAGGCGGGATGGCTAAAGTTAAGGGCTGCTACTGGAGTTTTGTGTGACAAGAAGGTGCTTCTAAAACTTAAGGGAAAATTTTATAGAATGGCAATAAGACCAGCACTGCTGTATGGACCAGAATGTTGGGTAATAAAAAAGGATCACGTAAGAAGGATGGAGGTCGTAGAAATGAGAATGCTTCGATGGACATGTGGTAGGACTTTGTGGGACATGACACCAAACTCTACAATTAGGATGTCCTTGGGGGTGGTATCGGAATCCGAAAAATTGAGGGAGGGAAGACTACGGTGGTTTGTGCTTGTCCTTATGCGACAACCATCAGATGCGGTTAGGAGGGTAGAGTCGATTACAGTCGACGGTGCCAGAAGGAGAGGACGACCAATGAGGAAGTGGGTAGATTGCTTGAGATCTGATTTGAAAGATTTAGCCCTTACCGAGGATATGACATCTGATAGGAAAGTATGGAGACATAAGACCAGGGTAGCCGACGAGTAGTGTGGGTCACAACCATAGGGTGTAGCATCTCTATCTTCTTTTTAATGTCTTTGTAGTAATTTCCATGACTTCTACTTTTTATACGTTTATGTCATTGGAATTTATGAAGGCTTAGAATTAAGGTAGCGGAGTAGTGTTGCCTTAGTTTAGGTTTTAACCCATTTGAGTTTATTCCTTCTCGTAGCTTGCTATCGCTGACTTCTGTGTATCATTCTCTTCATGTTTCCTCTTTTTAAATTTATCCAGGTCTTACGTTTCTATCTATATGCAGAGATTTTTATGCAGGGATTTATTTGCAGGGATTACTTCCCATTACAGATGCACATATGAAGACTGCATAAGAAGACTGTTCAATTATGTATTTATTTATTTATTTATTTATTTATATATGCATTGTATTTTATATTTATTTTTAATTTTCTGACTGCTGGAGGTCTTCCACGGAAGTTGCTCTTAACCTGGCGTTGGGGGCAGCCTACTACCCTACCTCCCTCTTACCCCATTGCATATGGGAATAGTTTGTTGTTGTTTGTTGTTGTCTATAGCTCTTAGCTAACTCTTTTTAATTCCAAAAAAAATATTAATTCAAGCAGTGACACATATAAGTTAATTGTAAATTTTAATTTTTGTAATTTTTTGTTAAAGGGTTGTGGATTGGATTAATGAGTGGGGTTGTAATGCAATCGCTGATCCTTGGCTGCTTTGTATGGAAAACATACTGGGATGAACACATTTTACACAAACAAAATGTAGGGTAAAGTACACAAATGGTCCCCTGATTATAACCCTGATTATAGAATGTTACTTTGTTGAGTCCCTTGACTATTAAAAGTTATAAAATGGTCCTCCAACTATATGATGATACTTTATTGAGTCCTTCAACTATTAAAAGTTACAAAATTGTTTCCTAACTATTCATATATTCCATACTAGTCCTCTTTCGCTAAAACATTGGCGGTCGTCTGAGATTGACATTAACCTATTGATTGGGATATGAAAATCTTATCCCATAATTATTTTAGTTGTATTTTGTGCATCACATATCAATTTACTTATGTCGTTGAACCAATGCATAAAAAGTTATGATGGAAGTAAGTGCTTAAAAGCAACGATGGTGATAGTGAATATCATTAAATATGATTTTATCTTATCTCAGTCAGCAAGTTAACGTCCAGCTTAGATGGTCCTTAATTGTTTAATTGAAAAGGATGATTTAGAGCAAATAAATAGTTGGGTGACCATTTTGTAAATTCTAATAGTTGAAGCACTCAACAAAGCAACGTCTTATAATCAATGGACCATTTTGTAATTTTTAATGGTATGAGAACTCAACAAAACAACACCCTATAGTTAGGAGACTAATTGTGTACTTTACCAAAACATTTAATTTTAATACAAAAATCATAATTAATAAAAGGGTAAACTATACCGGACACCACTCAACTATAGTCTCTTTTGATTTTGACCACCACTTTTGAATTCTTGTCAATCACACCACCCAACTATTTAAATGCATTCAATCAGGCCACCTGCCGCTAACAATTAACAAAAGTGTTGTCGTGACAATTAGTAAAATTGGTATAATTACATATTTGGTCATTGTTACATATATATTTTCTCAATTTGATCTTAATTTTAATAAATCCAAATAAACTCAATCATCAAATCAGATCATGCCTTATGGCACTAATTACCAAATATCATGACACATAAACTTAATCTTCAAATCAGATCATGCCACATGGCACTAATTACCAAACATCATGACACATATCGTCACCTGATTAGAGGATTTAAATTTTTTTAATTTAACAGATTTATTTTTCACCAATTAAATGGTGACACGTGTTACTAAAGAAAATTTAGGGAGTTAAATTAGGGGAGTGTAAGATTCGAACATAGGAAACATGAGAGCTAAAGCTCTCTCTCAACCACTGGGTTAAGCAAACTTTTATGTCTAAAGAACACTACATATGGTATATATATTATATACTAGTCTAAACTTAAATTCTTAGTATTTTATACTACATCTTAACTTAAGTTCACATATTATATTAAATTAAATTAACATCTTAACATTAAAAAATATATTTATTTTTATCTTAATTTTAAATATGATAAGAATAAAGTATTTTTATCTTAATTTTAAAATATTTTAATTTTAAAATATTATTTTTATCTTAATTTTATTTAAGTTAAAAATATAATTTATTCTTACTTTAACTTAAATATTTATTTTTTAATCTTATAATATTTTAAAATTAAGATAAAAATAAAAATAAATTTCTATATTAAAATATTTTAAAATTTAAGATAAAATATATTTTATTCTTATAATATTTTAAAATTAAGATAAAAAAATATATTTTTAATGTTAAGATGTTAATTTAATTTAATATAATATGTGAATTTAAGTTAAGATGTAGTATAAAATATTAAGAACATAAGTTTAGACTACTATATAAGATATATACTATATGTAGTTTATAATAGACATAAAATTTTGCTTGGCTCAGTGGTTGAGTGGGAGCTTTAACACTCATATTTCCCATGTTCAAATCTCACACTCCCCCAATTTATCACCTTAAATTTTCTTTTCACCCTATGATTTAATATAATTTAACACTGTCACCTATGATTGGTGAAAAATAAATCTATTAAATTAAAATAAATTAAATCCTCTAATCAAGTGACGACACGTGTATATATATTTGATATTAGTGCCATATACATGATTTGATTCGAAGATTAAATTTATTTGAATTTATTAAAATTAAGACCAAATTGAGAGAATATATAAGTAACAATGATGAAATATGTAATTATACATTACTAACTGCCACATTAGCACTCCCGTTAAATATTAACGACAGGTAGCCTGATTGAATACATTTAAATAGTTGGGTGGTTTGATTAAAATGAATTCAAAAATGGCGGTAAAAATGAAAAGGAACTATAGTTGGATGGTGTCGGTATAGTTTAGCCTTAATAAACTTATAAAATGGATTTTAAAACTAAATTCATTTGACTATTTGTAACAGGTAAGAAGACATCTGAGCGTCTCAACAGATGGTTATTGAATGATTAGCCCAAAATGAAAAACATATGCTGTAATATATGCTTAAACCAAAAATGAATAATGTATGTTTGTAATATATGCTTAACAGTGTGGCATGCTCGAACTCAGATTTTTTTGAAAGTATATATTTTAAAAATAACTGTTCGAATTCAAATCTTTTTAAAAAAATAATATTTTCTGTTATCAATTAATAAATTCGGATTTAGAAAAAAACATAAAGGCTACCGAAAAGGTTGAGGTGGTTTACTTAGACATTACAATGGGAGTTTTCAGATTGCTTTGGACTAAATAGTTCCCCAAATAAATCAATCTAAATCTAAAGAACTCTTAATATAAATAAATAAATCGAAAGAACTCGAAGGATCCAATTAATATTAACACATTTAGCGATGCTTATTGAACGGGTCAATTAATATTCGACTCGGGTTTGTTAATTTTTTTTGTCCAACTCGACTCGTTGCTCGTTAAGTTCGTTAAAATTTTGCACAACTCGTATTTTATTAAAAAAATACATAATGCAAACAAATACCCCTAATGTTTGACAGTATTGTCAAATTTGCCCGTATTGTTTTTTTGAAACATTTGACCCCAAACGTTTCATTATGGGTCAAAAAGAACCTTCGTTGGATGAAAATCGTTAGTCAACTAATGGTCAACGCATGGTGCTGACCAAGCAAGAACACGCGGATCCAGATGCTATTGTAGCGTGTCCAGGTCATGATAGATGATGATGTGACACTTCCACGTCAGATTTTAAAATAAAAATTAAAATATTATTCTTAATATTTATATTTTTAATTAGTATTTTTTATCTAATAAAATGATGACACGTGTCAACATCATGTTGGTATAAATTTAAACCAAACAAAACATTCTTTTGTGGGGAATTAACCTGGGCCAAATGCTTGAAATCTCATCACCTAACCATCAAGCCAATTCTTTCATTTGTTTATCTTTTACATTACAATATTTAACATATATGTTATGTCTCTCACACATTTTATCAAACACCTTCCGTCTTGACATGTAATTTCTTGATTCTCTGTCATCAAACCAACTCTGAGATTATGTAGACCAACTCTGCCAATTGATCATTTTATCAAATCTATATGCAGAGATTTTTATGCAGGGATTTATTTGCAGGGATTACTTCCCATTACAGATGCACATATGAAGACTGCATAAGAAGACTGTTCAATTATGTATTTATTTATTTATTTATTTATATATGCATTGTATTTTATATTTATTTTTAATTTTCTGACTGCTGGAGGTCTTCCACGGAAGTTGCTCTTAACCTGGCGTTGGGGGCAGCCTACTACCCTACCTCCCTCTTACCCCATTGCATATGGGAATAGTTTGTTGTTGTTTGTTGTTGTCTATAGCTCTTAGCTAACTCTTTTTAATTCCAAAAAAAATATTAATTCAAGCAGTGACACATATAAGTTAATTGTAAATTTTAATTTTTGTAATTTTTTATTAAGGGCTGTGGATTGGATTAATGAGTGGGGTTGTAATGCAATCGCTGATCCTTGGCTGCTTTGTATGGAAAACATACTGGGATGAACACATTTTACACAAACAAAATGTAGGGTAAAGTACACAAATGGTCCTCTGATTATAACCCTGATTATAGAATGTTACTTTGTTGAGTCCCTTGACTATTAAAAGTTATAAAATGGTCCTCCAACTATATGATGATACTTTATTGAGTCCTTCAACTATTAAAAGTTACAAAATTGTTTCCTAACTATTCATATATTCCATACTAGTCCTCTTTCGCTAAAACATTGGCGGTCGTCTGAGATTGACATTAACCTATTGATTGGGATATGATAAAATCTTATCCCATAATTATTTTAGTTGTATTTTGTGCATCACATATCAATTTACATTATGTCGTTGAACCAATGCATAAAAAGTTATGATGGGAAGTAAGTGCTTAAAAGCAACGATGGTGATAGTGAATATCATTAAAATATGATTTTATCTTATCTCAGTCAGCAAGTTAACGTCCAGCTTAGATGGTCCTTAATTGTTTAATTGAAAAGGATGATTTTAGAGCAAATAAATAGTTGGGTGACCATTTTGTAAATTCTAATAGTTGAAGCACTCAACAAAGCAACGTCTTATAATCAATGGACCATTTTGTAATTTTTAATGGTATGAGAACTCAACAAAACAACACCCTGTGTAGTTAGGAGACTAATTGTGTACTTTACCAAAACATTTAATTTTAATACAAAAATCATAATTAATAAAAGGGTAAACTATACCGGACACCACCCAACTATAGTCTCTTTTGATTTTGACCACCACTTTTGAATTCTTGTCAATCACACCACCCAACTATTTAAATGCATTCAATCAGGCCACCTGCCGCTAACAATTAACAAAAGTGTTGTCGTGACAATTAGTAAAATTGGTATAATTACATATTTGGTCATTGTTACATATATATTTTCTCAATTTGATCTTAATTTTAATAAATCCAAATAAACTCAATCATCAAATCAGATCATGCCTTATGGCACTAATTACCAAATATCATGACACATAAACTTAATCTTCAAATCAGATCATGCCACATGGCACTAATTACCAAACATCATGACACATATCGTCACCTGATTAGAGGATTTAAATTTTTTTAATTTAACAGATTTATTTTTCACCAATTAAATGGTGACACGTGTTACTAAAGAAAATTTAGGGAGTTAAATTAGGGGAGTGTAAGATTCGAACATAGGAAACATGAGAGCTAAAGCTCTCTCTCAACCACTGGGTTAAGCAAACTTTTATGTCTAAAGAACACTACATATGGTATATATATTATATACTAGTCTAAACTTAAATTCTTAGTATTTTATACTACATCTCAACTTAAGTTCACATATTATATTAAATTAAATTAACATCTTAACATTAAAAATATATTTTATTTTTATCTTAATTTTAAAATATGATAAGAATAAAGTATATTTTTATCTTAAATTTTAAAATATTTTAATTTTAAAATATATTTATTTTTATCTTAATTTTAATTTAAGTTAAAAATATAATTTATTCTTACTTTAACTTAAATATTTATTTTTTAATCTTATAATATTTTAAAATTAAGATAAAAATAAAAATAAATTTCTATATTAAAATATTTTAAAATTTAAGATAAAATATATTTTATTCTTATAATATTTTAAAATTAAGATAAAAAAATATATTTTTAATGTTAAGATGTTAATTTAATTTAATATAATATGTGAATTTAAGTTAAGATGTAGTATAAAATATTAAGAACATAAGTTTAGACTACTATATAAGATATATACTATATGTAGTTTATAATAGACATAAAATTTTGCTTGGCTCAGTGGTTGAGTGGGAGCTTTAACACTCATATTTCCCATGTTCAAATCTCACACTCCCCCAATTTATCACCTTAAATTTTCTTTTCACCCTATGATTTAATATAATTTAACACTGTCACCCTATGATTGGTGAAAAATAAATCTATTAAATTAAAATAAATTAAATCCTCTAATCAAGTGACGACACGTGTTATAATATTTGATATTAGTGCCATATGACATGATTTGATTCGAAGATTAAATTTATTTGAATTTATTAAAATTAAGACCAAATTGAGAGAATATATAAGTAACAATGATGAAATATGTAATTATACATTACTAACTGCCACATTAGCACTCCCGTTAAATATTAACGGCAGGTAGCCTGATTGAATACATTTAAATAGTTGGGTGGTTTGATTAAAATGAATTCAAAAATGGCGGTAAAAATGAAAAGGAACTATAGTTGGATGGTGTCGGTATAGTTTAGCCTTAATAAAACTTATAAAATGGATTTTTAAAACTAAATTCATTTGACTATTTGTAACAGGTAAGAAAGACATCTGAGCGTCTCAACAGATGGTTATTGAATGATTAGCCCAAAATGAAAAACATATGCTGTAATATATGCTTAAACCAAAAATGAATAATGTATGTTTGTAATATATGCTTAACAGTGTGGCATGCTCGAACTCAGATTTTTTTGAAAGTATATATTTTAAAAATAACTGTTCGAATTCAAATCTTTTAAAAAAATAATATTTTCTGTTATCAATTAATAAATTCGGATTTAGAAAAAAACATAAAGGCTACCGAAAAGGTTGAGGTGGTTTACTTAGACAATTACAATGGGAGTTTTCAGATTGCTTTGGACTAAATAGTTCCCCAAATAAATCAATCTAAATCTAAAGAACTCTTAATATAAATAAATAAATCGAAAGAACTCGAAGGATCCAATTAATATTAACACATTTAGCGATGCTTATTGAACGGGTCAATTAATATTCGACTCGGGTTTGTTAATTTTTTTTGTCCAACTCGACTCGTTGCTCGTTAAGTTCGTTAAAATTTTGCACAACTCGTATTTTATTAAAAAAATACATAATGCAAACAAATACCCCTAATGTTTGACAGTATTGTCAAATTTGCCCGTATTGTTTTTTTGAAACATTTGACCCCAAACGTTTCATTATGGGTCAAAAAGAACCTTCGTTGGATGAAAATCGTTAGTCAACTAATGGTCAACGCATGGTGCTGACCAAGCAAGAACACGCGGATCCAGATGCTATTGTAGCGTGTCCAGGTCATGATAGATGATGATGTGACACTTCCACGTCAGATTTTAAAATAAAAATTAAAATATTATTCTTAATATTTATATTTTTAATTAGTATTTTTTATCTAATAAAATGATGACACGTGTCAACATCATGTTGGTATAAATTTAAACCAAACAAAACATTCTTTTGTGGGGAATTAACCTGGGCCAAATGCTTGAAATCTCATCACCTAACCATCAAGCCAATTCTTTCATTTGTTTATCTTTTACATTACAATATTTAACATATATGTTATGTCTCTCACACATTTTATCAAACACCTTCCGTCTTGACATGTAATTTCTTGATTCTCTGTCATCAAACCAACTCTGAGATTATGTAGACCAACTGCCTGCCAATTGTTCAGAAGTGTGATACTTCTACGGAGAAACCCTGTGCTTATTAACCGTTGGTGAATACATGCAGAAAAATTGTACAAATATAATTCAACATCTAACAACAACAAACAAAAGTATCAGATAACAGATTAATTATAAATCTAACATGCTTCTGCTGGCTCCATTCTTCCTTCCAGTCCTTTGACTCTCCCGCTGGCCTATCAATTCTTTCGGTTTTTATTCAGGGCTCAAGCTATCATCATGTGCAATTATCTCCCTCCTTTTCCTCATAGGGATCTCAAATGGACTTGACGACCTTCAAAATCAACAAAGTAAAAAAAAAAAGTTGCATAAGCACATATAATTAAAAAGCAATGGATTCTGATACAAAGGAAACATACGCAAGCAAACTATAATAGTTTACCTTCTATATTTATAGGAAGACCGATTCCTTACATGTTATTAAAATGCTACTCAAGATTGTAAACCGCATATAAATAATGTGAAGATACTAATTTTTTTACCCATATGGATTTATTATTATTATTATTATTATTATTATTATTATAATTAT
Organism: Hibiscus syriacus; assembly: GCF_006381635.1. Lineage (NCBI taxonomy): Eukaryota > Viridiplantae > Streptophyta > Magnoliopsida > Malvales > Malvaceae > Hibiscus > Hibiscus syriacus. Next base: position 534,154 of record NW_024063289.1, on the reverse strand, counting down.
TATTATTATTATTATTATCATTATTATCATTATTATTATTATTATTATTATCATTATTATTATTATTATTATTAATATATAAATATATATAAAAAATAATATACAAGCCCAATCAACCGGCCCAATACAAATGGCCCATCACAAACCCTAACAGATTAGGGTTTCCATCTTCCCAGCCGCCTCAGCTTGCTGCCGTTGGATCTGGCAAGATCCAACGGTCCAGATGGTTCCAGCAGCAAACCCTAGGGTATGATACCCTAGGGCCACGCGGCCGCCGCAGCTGCTCTCGCCGTCTCCACCGCTGCCACGTCCCAACCGAAGGCTCCAGAAGCTCCAACGCCAGCCGTCCACGATATGGCTATGGGGTGAGTCACCACTGGAGTCCGGTGACTCACTGAGACCCGCTCTTCGGACCGGTCCAATGGCCACGCTGGTGATGGCTATAAAGCCATCACCCCATCTGCGAGCAAAAAAAGAAGATAGAGAGAAATACAGAGAAAAAACGGAGACGAGGAAACAACAGAACCAGAGAGAGATACAAAAACTACCAACGATCCCAGTCAACAACAACACAACAACAACAAAAAAAAAAAAGGAGAGGAGAGAAGCTTACCAAAGAAGCCTTGACCATCGCCGGAAGCACTACACATCGTCGGAAAACAGAAAATACCGAAGGTTTTTTCATAGATTTACTCCGATTAGGAGTCTTTTGGGGAAACAAAGGCCGGATTCGGTCTTAGAGTGTTTAGATCTACGTTTTAGGTGAATTTGGGGAATTTCCGACCACCGGAGGTGGTGGTCAGCGGCAGAATTCGCGGCGGCAGACGGCTGCCGGATTCCCTCCGGTGAGGGAATATAGAGAGAGGCCAGAGAGAATTCTGGCTCTCTCTCTGCTTGAGAGAGGAAAAAAAAAATGAAATGAAGGCTGGCCCTTCGGGCCAGCCGTTTTGGACCTTATAGGCCTTCCTGAACGACGTCGTTTCAGGAAGGACTATATGCGCAAATTTAAATTGTTAAATCCCGTCCGCAGTCATCAAGATTTGTAAACTTTACATTTTAGTCACTAAATCGAGTTTATAATCCTTTAATTCAGATCTTTAATTTTAATTTTATTTATTTTAGTCCTTTATATTAAAATAATATATTTAGGATAAATAACAGATTTAATCCCTTAATTTTAATAAATAATATTTTAATCCCTAGTTTCTATTTTTAATTTATTTTATTCTAATATCCGAATTTTAGATAATTTTATTTTAGTAACTAAATAAATAAAATCAAGAAATAGCATGTTTAATCCCTATAATTTTGATTAATTATGAATTAGGTTTTTAATTTTACTTTTACTATAATTTAGTTATTTATTTTAAATGTTTTCATTTATTTTACTGCTTTTAAATATATCGTTCTAGTTGTATTTTTATTGTTTTAATTTTACTTGTTTATATTTTTAAATATTTTTATGTATTCATAAATATATATATAATAAATAATAATTAATTTTTTTTAAAATAAATTATTTTAATATTTATTTTTCAATATCGAAGAAAAGGACATTCTTAATATAACTGGATGTCCTATTCTGGTATTTTAAAATTTAATAATTAATTTTTTAAAATATTATTTAATTTAAATTAATATTTATCAATATCAAAGAAAAGAGCTGTCTTAAGGCACCTAGAAGTCTTTTTCCGATATTTTTAAATATTTTTTATAATTTTGAATAATAGGATTATAAATTAAATATATTTTGAATTTTTAATATTTTTAATAATAGAGACAATTTATAATTAAAAAGTACCAATTTTTGGGCGTTGTAGGGGTGCTAATCATTCCCTAAACGTAACCGACCACGAATCCCTCTTTATTATTAAAAAGAACGATTTTTTGGTTATAAACGCAGACCAGTTTATTTTTTTTTATTAGTGTTTTCTTAAAACTCTTTTAAAAAAGAATAATTTTTAGGTATTCGACCTACCTGACCCAAAAGGCCGAGGGCGACTCCCAAATTATTTTCAAAACCTTTTATTCACATCAATTTTCCCGCCAAATTTAAAATTTCGTGCCCGGACGAAAACCGGTTACGACAGCTTGGCGACTCCGCTGGGGATCGGTCAAACTTTAAAATCAATTATAAATTGTCTCTATTAATTAAAAATTAAAAGTTCATATATTTAATTTTTAATTCTTTCTTTTCAAAATTTTTATATTTACTTATTATTTTCATAATATTTATATGTTTTATTTTATTTGCAAGTATTTTATTTCATTATTTATTTTTCTGTCAAAGGTTTGAGCATTTCTCCTCACACACAACACTTGCATTGCATAACATAAAGCTCTATAATTGAGTTGTCCCTTTTAAGTGGGAGTGAAAGCGACGTCTTCGTGAGAATTTATTCTCCGTGTCAGACCTAGCAAGTAACTTTCGGGGTTCATATACTCTATGTTTTCGTGAGAATTTATTCTCCGTGTCAGGCATAGAGAAATGTATCCCCTCGAATTGAACTCGATCCATTTTAGTCTGTGATGGACTAGGATTGAGGGTTAGCAACCCAAGGGGGCACTAACAAGGACAATTTGGGTACCTTTATTCCTAGATCTGAAACCCTGCATATAAAACCCTAGAAACTCTTCCAATACGAAGTCATGCCAAAATAGGTGTACCCACATGAGAAATGAACTCTAACTTTCCTGTTAATTTATTTATTTTTGTTACTGATTAAATTACATGTATATTTAAATTATTTAAATTTAGAAAAAGCATGTTTAAATAAAAATATTTAGGTAAATGTTATTATTAAATTTCTTTTATATGTAAACTAATTCATTTCTTTTTGTGTGTTCTTTATTTTTCTGTTTGCATAGCATCATACAGGATAAAAGGCATTGATCCTTGTGTTAATTGTCTCATTGGAAAGCCTTCATCCATGGATAAAAAGTGTTCAAATCAAGTAATTCTAAACTCAGAAGTAAGACAGTGGGCTGAGGACTTACAAAGACAAGAAGGAGACAGTCTGCAGGATGATTATGTATCTGACTTGGCCAGTTATGCTTCAGTTTCGCTAAAAAGAAATGATATGCAGGATTTGCGAAGTATTTGGGAAAGTTGGGATTCAAACAAAAAATTGCAGTTTTATCAGACTTACGGAGACATCCCATATTTGCTCTATGTTGAAGTTGATGATGAATTACTCAGAGCCCTAATTCAATTCTGGAATCCAGGGTACAATTGCTTCACTCTCAATAAAGAGGATTTGGTCCCTACTATTGAAGAGTACACAACTTTGCTGCATATAGATGGGGCTTTGGAGAATCGAATCTATTCAAAGTCAATTAAAACTCAACCCTTTCGAGTTAAATTAGCAAAGATTGCCGGGGTACGAGAAGAATGGGTGGTATCCCGTACAAAACAAAAAGGCGAAAGCGAAGGCATTGCTTGGACCAACATTAAAGAACTTATTCAGAGTCATCCAGATGTTAAAGTACGATTCGATTTATTTGCTCTGGGTATGTATGGTATGGTCATCTTCCCAAAAGTATTGGGATATGTTGAAGCTGCAGTGGTAGATTTGTTTGAACAGCTACCGAAAAAGATTAATCCTGTTTCTTCAATCCTAGCAGAGACCTTCAGATCGTTAAATGCTTGTAGAAAGCTAGGAGGTGGACGATTCTCAGGGTATACCCAGTTGTTATATGTTTGGATCCGTAGTCATTTCTGGAGGACAGAAAAGGTTTCATACCGACGCTTTAATACGGATTACTCACCATTAAAAGAATTTCTGGAGCAGGAATGGCCGAAAGAAATTAAGAAAGATATGTGGATTAATGCCTTTCGAAATCTGCAAAGCAATGACATTGTTTGGCGAGCCCCGTGGCAAATCCAAAGAGAATTCTGTTACAAATGTGGAGATTACAACTGGATAATGCTGCTCGGATTATGGGGAGGAATTGGATATGCACCACTTCTGGTCATAAGACAATATGAAGGTCGTCAATTTGTACCTGTCACTGCTGGATTACAGTTGTCTGAGTTCGCATTCCACAGCAAAAATTATAAAAGAAATATCATGGAAGCCGTTACAGCTTGGAAAACAACTTTTTGTATCCGAGCTAAAGCAGCAAAAGAAATGCTAACTCCTGATTATGAAGAATGGAGATCAGCCAGAAAAAATGAAAATATTCCTCTACCAGATCAAAATGAGGACATTTCTATGGAAGATCGCATTAAGGTGGTTCCATCAGAGATTGAAATCCTTAGAGCTGAGTTTGAAGCAGAAAGAGAAGGCTGGTCGAAAGAATTAGAGCAAATGAGACAAGATAAAGCTATGTTGGGTGTTGACATTGACTTTCATTCATCACAATGTGCAATATTGAGAAAAGATAAAGAAAAAGTTGATGATGAATTCAGAGCATTACAGAAAAATTACCAGGAGTTATATAAATCCCGGAAAGCATCAGGATCAAACCATGCAACAATACAGATGACCAGAGAATTGAACATTGAGAAAAGACGAGTTGAAGATCTGAAAGGAAAGAATAGCCATCTACTCAAAAGCCTTGAGAAAGGAAAGCAAAAAATGGAAGATTTTGAGATTGACAGAAGAGAGCGAATTATAAAAAATAAGGCTGAACACCGCGAGATCATGAATGAAATGCAAAGAGAAAGGGATCGAGCCAAAGATTTAGAAGAGATGAAGAATGACATCTTTGATAAATTTGAAGGTGAGAAAAATATCATGTTCAAGGGATTTGAATCTGAAATGAACCAGCTGATTGCTGAACTTGAAGTCAGAGGCCAAAAGATGGAAGAATACAATATTGAAAAAGAAAAATGGGAGCTAGAAAGAAAAAACTTCAACACCAGACTTGAAGTAGAGCAGGAAGTGGCTAGAAATTGGATGCAAAGATGTAGAAACAAGGATGTTCAAATCCAGAAGCTTAATCAAAGAACGCAAGAAGCACGAACAAAACTTGAAGAAGATCTGGATCAGTCTAGAAACAAAAACTCAGAGTTTAATGCTTACATTTTGCAACTTGAAGAATCGTTTTTTCAAGAAAAGGTTCGTCTAGGACCTAATGATCTCAAAGAAAGTAATGAAGAAAATGCTTCACTGCGAAGACGCATTAGAGATCTTGAAAAAATTCTGCACAATTGTCAAGTCAGAATCACTGAGTTAGAGCAAACTCTTGAAGGAACGAATGAACAATGGAAAAAGTTAACTGATTTCTATGTTGAAAGAAGTGAAGAAAGAAGTAATATGGTGTTCGAGGCCATGGTACAAATGAGCGAAGTTGCTAGATATGTTGGGGAACTAGCTGTTGAAGCCAAAATAATTGAACATCACGTTGATCCAGTTTCTAAGTGCGGAAAGAAGGTGTCATGGTTAATGAAAGAAATTATAGAGCTTAATAGGAAAGCTACGCCTTATCTGTAGTTATGAACTATTATAAGAAACTTTTGTATGCCGATGAAAGTTGTTCTATGACAGTTAACTTTTTGGGATCAATACCTTTTTTGCATACATACATTTTGCATACATTCATCATTCATTTCATAAATTTCTTTATAAATATTTTTATTTTATTTATTAAGATAAAATTCATTAATTAAAATCTGAAAAAAATAATATTAAAAGATTTTTCAATCGCAGTTATTCTGGCCAAAAGAGAAATACTACATCACTACGGTACTAGACAAGCTACTAAGAGAATTATGGAGGATAAAATACAACGTATTGAGGAACAGCATAATAAAGAACAAGCAGAAATGAGAATGAAGCTGGAGAAAATTGAAGCCAATATTGCAAATTCACAAGACAGTATGATGCAGAAAATAGAGGACATGTTTAAAAGGCAGGCTATTATTGGAAAAATGCATGAAAATCCTGTATCTTTCGACCAAGAACCTATGTATCCTCTAGGTTTTCCACCAGAACCAATTTATCATCCTGGTACTACACCTATACAAATCAATGCTCGTACATCTGCATTACAAGAAGCCAAACCACATGAAAATCAACAAGTGGATCCTGTATCTTCAAGCAAAAATCCGCTTATATCAGATGTGAAAATAGGGGATCTTAATACTGAGCATTTAATCCCAGATTTGAATGAGCTGAATGAGAAACAAAAAGTAAATGAAGAATTGACCAGACATATCAAGAGCTTAGAAGAACGAATGAAATCCGTGAAAATAACTGAATCATTCTATGGGTTTGACGCTAGTGAGTTGAGTTTGGTTCCAGACTTAATCCTCCCCATCAAGTTCAAAGCTCCTGAATTTGATAAATATGACGGTACTACATGCCCTTCATCCCACATTACTATGTTTTGTCGAAGAATGGCAGGATATGTGAAGGACGAGAAATTGTTAATTCACTGCTTTCAGGATAGTTTGACAGGACCGGCTTTAAAATGGTATACTCAATTGACCAAAGCCAACATTAGATCCTGGAAAGATTTGGCTAAAGCATTTTTAGAGCAGTATCGCCACGTAACAGACATGGTCCCTGATAGATGGACTCTCCAAAACTTGGAGAAAAAGAATAATGAAACATTCAGACAATATGCCCAGAGATGGCGTGACACGGCTGCCCAAGTTCAACCACCTTTGTCAGAAAAAGAGGCCACAGTAATATTTGTTCATACATTGAAAGCTCCTTATTTAAATCATCTAATGGGGAATGCAACCAGAAATTTTGCAGATTTGGTCATTTCTGGAGAACTCATTGAAAATGTCTTGAAAAGTGGCAAAATTGAATCAAATGAGGGGTCTAGTTCCAAAAGACCTATGTACCGGAAAAAAGAGAATGAAGTCAACAATGCAAATTCTTACAACAAGGATTCATCGAAAAGTGTTACAATAACCCAGCCAAGGGTTAAGAAAGAGGAAACAAACACTAATCGAACAGAGTCCAGGGGATCTCGAAAAGAAAATGAAAGGTTGTCTTTTACACCTTTACCAGTACCATATGCGGAGATCTATGATTCGCTGTTAAAAGCAGATATCATACGACCCTATCCTTTGGTTCCTATGCAACCACCATTCCCTCCTTGGTATGATACAAAGGCACACTGTGTTTAGCATGAAGGAATTACTGGTCATTCTATTGAAAACTGTTTGGCATTCAAAAGGGTGGTCCAAAATTTGATCAACACTGGAAAGTTGGAATTCAATACACCATCTGCATCAAATCATCCATTGCCAAATCATGGAGATAAAAACGTGAATGCAATTCAGGAAGAGAACAGAAAGAAAGCAAAAACTGACATTTCTGAAATTAAATCTCCTTTTGTTTGGATATTCCAACAACTCTCTTTAGCCGGTATAATTCCACAACAATTCAGGCCAAAGCAGAATGAAGGCAAGAATTATTGTGAATATCATCAGGAGAAAGGGCATAAAATTCAACTATGTCCTGAGTTTAAGGATTTGGTGCAAAAATTGATGAACAACAGAGAAATAAAATTCTTTGAAGAAAAACCAAGGAAAAAAGAGGATGATGTTTGCTCATCAGAGGATTCAAAACCTAATCAAAGAATAAATGATCCTGTGATCATTAATGTGAAATCATCTACGGCAATTCCTGCACCAATAAAGCCGAAAGTAGTTATCACCACTCCTCTACCATTTCCATACAAAGATACCCGCAGGGTACCTTGGAATTATACTACCAATGTTTCAATGGTAGGAGGATCTGTTTCTCTAGAAAAAACAGAAGAGAAAAAACATAGTTTGGGTACAACATCGAAGTCTGAAGCAGTGAGCGAAGTCGGTTTCTTTACAAGAAGTGGGAGATGTTACTCTCCCGAAACATCCAATGCTTCAGAACAAGTGAAAGCAAAAGGAAAAGCCATGGTAATACCTCAGAAGGTATTTGAGGATGAATCCCTTCCAGCATTTAATGAGCCTGTGACAGAAAAACAAGCTCAAGAATTTTTGAAATTCTTGAAACATAGTGAGTATAGTGTGGTTGAACAACTACACAAACAACAAGCGAGAATTTCTATTCTTGATTTATTGATGAATTCAGAAGCACATAGAAATGCTTTGATGAAAATTCTCAATCAAACATTTATCCCTGAAGATATATCCCTCAATAAACTTGACAGAATTATGGGACATATAGCCGCTGACAATTACATAACGTTCACGGATGATGAAATACCGGAAGGCGGAATGGGGTCAGTAAAAGCTTTGAACATCACGACACATTGTCATGGTCATGTGTTGCCAGGAGTATTGATTGACAATAGGTCCGCTCTCAACTTGATGCCTCTAGTCACACTTCAAAGAATGCCTGTGGATCAATCACACATGAAGAGTTATCAGAATGTAGTGCGAGCATTTGATGATACTCAAAAAGAAGTGCTTGGGAAAATGGAAATACCGTTGTTAATTGGACCAGTCGTGTACAGCATTGATTTTGTGGTGATGGACATCCACCCTACATATAATTGTCTATTAGGGAGGCCATGGATTCATTCAGCAGGAGCCGTTCCTTCTTCATTACATCAGAAATTGAAATTTGTTGTTGATGGACAACTAATATGCGTAGGGGCTGAAGAAGAAATCATTGCGTCGGTAACAAGTGATGTTCCATATATCGACACCAATGATGATGCTCTTGAATGCTCTTTCCGAGCTCTTGAATTTGTCAATGCAACCTTTATTGCATAAGGAAGCAAAATTCCATATCCCAGATTATCTGATTGCACCAAGATGACGGTACAACAAACTTTAGGCATCGGAGCTAAAGCTGGGAAAGGTTTAGGAAAGAATCTTCAAGGGATTTCGGTTCCTGTAAATATACAGATGAAGAAAGATCGTTTTGGGCTTGGATTTAAGCCCAATTTTCAGCAAAAGAACAAAGAGATGAAAAGAAGATGTGAAGACAGAAAGGCAAAATTGAAAGGGAAAGAAATCCTTTGGGAACACATGTTTTTCCCACAGTTGAAGACCACATTCAGATCAGGGGGAACAATTAATGTAGAACAGCAGCTTGTTGAAGCCTTTAAAGAAGAAAAGTTGACGAAAGATCAAGACATAGTGGAAGAAGCTATGAATTGATTATTTATCAACATGATCATGAATGACAACAAGACTGGCAAATACTTGGATAGGATTCACCCATGTTTTCCTGGAGAAACACTCAACAATTGGACCACTGAAGATCTTCCTATAGTTTTTAATATTAATGCAGAGTAATATTCAGAACTAATCTTTATGTTTAGCTCAAAAATATGAAAACTTTTTGTTATCTTGTAAAAGAAATTATGTTAAATATAAGAAATTTTCTTTAAAATTTTCAGATGGCAATCATTTTTTACATTTTCTTACATTTTTACATTTATTTATTTCATAAATTTACCATATTCTTTCGGAAATATGTCCGACTTAAATTTGCAGGTGTCACCATGTTAATAGCATGTTTATTCCTAAATTTAATCAAGTGATAAATTTAGAGCAGCCTATATGTCTGGAAGAAATCAATGGGTGTGAGGATGAACCGGAATGTGATGTTCCGACTGAACTATTAAGATTGGTAGAAAAAGAAGACAAACAAATTCTACCCCACAAAGAAGAGATTGAGACTGTGAATTTAGGAACAGATGAAGAAATAAAAGAGGTGGAAATTAGTACTACTCTGACAATCCAGATAAAACAAGAATTGATAAATCTCCTTCAAGAGTTCAAAGATATCTTTGCCTGGTCTTATCAAGATATGCCTGGTTTAAGCACAGATATAGTGATACACAAGCTTCCAATCAATCCAGAATATAAACCGGTCCAACAAAAGCTCAGACGAATGAGGCCAGAAATGTTGTTGCAAATCAAAGAAGAAGTGATGAAACAGATCAATGCAGGCTTCCTACAGGCATCTAAATACCCAGAATGGGTAGCCAACATTGTTCCCGTACCAAAGAAAAATGGGAAAGTTCGAATGTGTGTGGATTACAGAGATCTCAACAAAGCTAGTCCAAAAGATAGCTTTCCATTACCCCACATAGACACATTGGTAGACAATACTGCAGGACACGCATGGTTTTCATTCATGGATGGTTTTTCAGGATATAATTAGATAAAAATGAACCCTGAAGACATGGAAAAAACAACATTTGTAACCATGTGGGGCACATTCTGTTATAAAGTGATGCCATTTGGATTGAAAAATGCAGGGGCAACATATCAAAGAGCCATGGTAACTTTGTTTCATGACATGATGCACAAAGAGATTGAAGTATACGTGGATGACATGATTGCCAAATCCCGAACTGAAAAAGAACATATTCAAAATCTGAGAAAGCTTTTCCAAAGATTGAGGAAATATCAATTAAAGCTCAACCCCGCAAAATGCACTTTCGGGGTAACTTCTGGAAAACTTTTGGGATTTGTGGTCAGCAAAAAAGGAATCGAGATTGATCCAGATAAAGTAAAAGAAATTCAAGATCTTCCACCACCCAATACAAAAAAAGAAGTTCGAGGCTTTTTGGGAAGATTAAATTATATATCTCGGTTCATTTCTCAATTAACTGACAAATGTGATCCAGTGTTCAAATTAATTCAAAAGAACAATCCTGAAGTCTGGAATGAAGAATGTCAAGAAACTTTGGATATTATTAAGAAATATTTATCCAATGCCCCAATTTTAGTATCACCAATGCCTGATAGACCATTAATTCTCTACTTGACGGTCTTTGAAAATTCGATGGGATGTGTACTAGGACAGCATGATGAATCTGGAAGAAAAGAAAAAGCTATTTATTATCTGAGTAAGAAATTTACTGATTGTGAAATTCGATATCCACCAATACAAAAATTATGTTGTGCCTTGGTGTTGGCTACTCAAAGACTCAGACAATATATGTTATACCATACTACTTGGTTGATATCCAAACTTGATCCTTTGAAATTCTTAATGGAATCACCAGCTTTGACAGGCAGAATGGCTAGATGGCAGATGTTATTATCTGAGTTTGATATTGTATATGTCAACCAAAAAGCAATAAAAGGAAGTGTAATAGCTGATTTTCTGGCCAGTCGTGTATCAAATGATTATCAGCCTTTGAGTTTCAACTTTCCCGATGAAGATTTGTTGTGCATATCCATGAATGAAGAAGTCAAAACAAATGACACATCTGCATCTTGGAAGCTTTACTTTGACGGAGCATCCAATGCTTTGGGACGAGGAATCGGGGCAATGTTAATTTCTCCAGAAAATATTTATTATCCCTTTACAAGTAGACTGGAGTTCTTTTGCACCAATAACATGGCGGAATATGAAGCTTGTGTCATGGGATTGAAAGCAGCTATAGAAAGAAAAATCAAACGTCTCAAGATATATGGAGATTCATCTTTAGTGGTGTATCAATTGCGAGGAGAATGAGAAACAAAAGATCCCAAATTGTTGCAATACCGAAATTGTACCCTCGAATTAGTGAAAGAATTTGAGAAAGTTACCTTCAATTATCTCCCTCGAGAAGAAAATCAAATGGCAGATGCTTTGGCTACATTAGCTGCTATGTTTCAGGCAACTAAAAAAGTTGATATGATGCCAATCAAAATGCAAGTATATGAAATTCCTGCACATTGTTATAGTGTGGAAGAAGAGGTAGATGGTAAACCATGGTATCATGATATCCTGCAATATATCAAAAATCAAAGTTATCCACCAAATGCATCGGAAATTGATAAAAGAACCTTGAGAAGAATGGCTGCTGGATATTTTCTTGATGGAGAGATTATGTATAGAAGAAGCAATGATCAAATGCTATTGAGATGTTTAAATACCAGCGAAGCTCGAAGCATCATTGAAGAAGTACACGGTGGAATGTGTGGAACACATGCAAATGGTCTTTCCATGGCCAGAAAAATAATGAGATATGGATACTATTGGGCTACCATGCACACAGATTGCATTGATTATGCAAGGAAATGTCATAAATGCCAGATATATGCAGACAAGATTCATGTACCCCCATCTCCTTTACATGTAATGACAGCACCCTGGCCATTTTCTATGTGGGGAATAGATGTCATTGGTGCAATCACACCAAAAGCATCGAATGGACATTGCTTCATCCTTGTGGCAATTGATTATTTTACTAAATGGGTGGAAGCTGCTTCATATGTCAATATTAAGAGGTCCACAGTCTGCAAATTCATAAAGAAAGAGATAGTTTGCCGGTATGGCCTACCAGAAAGGATCATCACAGATAATGCTCTGAACTTGAACAACAAAATGATGACCGAACTTTGTGCACAGTTTAAGATCAAACATGCAAACTCAGTGGCATATCGTCCAAAGATGAATGGGGCAGTTGAAGCAGCAAACAAGAACACCAAGAGAATCATTACAAAGACCACTGAAACTTATAAAGATTGGCACGAGAAGTTACCTTTTGCTTTATATGCATACCGAACTACTGTTCGAACATCTACTGGGGCAACACCGTTTTCTTTAGTTTACGGGATGGAAGCAGTCTTACCAATTGAAGTTGAGATTCCATCGCTTCGAATATTGAGAGAAATAAAATTGGATGAATCTGAATGGATCCAAGCTAGATTTGATCAATTGAACCTTATTGAGGAGAAAAGATTGAAAGCTATTTGCCATGGACAGATGTATCAAAAACGGATGATGAAGTCTCATGACAAAAAAGTACATCCAAGAGAGTTCCAAGAGGGTGATCTAGTACTAAAAAAGATTTTGCCTATACATAAAGATTTCCGTGGGAAATGGATGCCTAATTGGGAAGGGCCATACGTTGTGAAAAAGGCCTTTTCTGGAGGAGCATTGATCTTGACAGAAATGGATGGAAAAATTCTGAGAAATCCAATAAACTCGGATTCTGTCAAGAAATATTATGCTTGAAGAAAAAGAAAAAAAGAGAGAAAAGAAAAAGAAAGAAAAGAAAAAAAGAAAAAGAAAAAAGAGAAAAAAGAAAAAAAAGAAAAAATGAGGGGTCAAGGTGAAAACCCGCAAAGGGCATCTTGTAACCAAATGAAGGATTTGAGTTGAAAACCTGAAAAGGCGGCTCAAATGCATGTTGATATTAGGCATCTGGCAATTGAATCCTTTCAAGATTTTGACAGTTTGGAGAAACTTCACATCTACAGGCATTTTGACAACGTTTGAGATCTTCCAGACAAAAGCTTACATTATTACTCTAAATTGTGTCAACTTGATTAATTTAGAAATACTTATGCTAATAATTTGTTGAGACATTTGAATTTTTATCAATCTTATGCTTGCCATAACTTTGAATACAATTCTATATATTTCAAGTTCAATTTATTTGAGATTCAATTTATTTTTGGAAATTCAATTTATTCTTCTATGAATTAACATAATTTTGAAATGAATTAAAGATTTCTGAATATCACTTTATGTTAATACTTTTAAATACATGGAATACACATAAAGCAAATCATCACCATCTTAAAGCCATGAACAATAGGGTTGTTATGCTGAATACAACCAACAACAAGGTCGAATTCGACAAATCTACTCATCAATTGCTCCAACCGGTCACCATTCAGTTCTTGCACATCTGTTTTCAAAGATATACTAAGACAGTAGAAGGCGACCTTTGTAGCACTGATTCCAGTAAAAAGAAACAAGACATTGATATCACTGGGAAACATGTCTCTATACAGATCCTAGTATACGGTTTTTAATGAAACCTAGAAGCATTTCCACCTCATTAGGTTCAAGTGGAGCAACTTTATTACTTCCAATCCATACTAGATTCCATTTTCAGCACTCATCAAGAACATACTTCTGGACACGCGAAAGTGGCTCTTTGTCATAAGCTTCAAGAGCCTTACAGATCCTTTCTGTCAATTTGGCACTTCCTGTACATGTTTATAAACAGTTCAACTTTGTTTTTGGATTCCAAGAAGGCCATCATTTCTTTGTCAATGGAAAAGCATCAGCACATGGAGGAAACATAATAAGAGAAAATCTGTTCTTAATTGACAGAATTATGAATATAGCCCTTTTCAGTGTAGTAGCATGAAAATGCTTCGAATCTACAAATTCTGGCTTTACATCGAATAAGTACTGTGATATCCCAGTCCAAACATTAACTGGAACAAATGCAATGTACTCATAGCATCTTCTGGAAGTGTTCTTTGAGTTATCTGATCTGGTTTGGCAGAACCAATTATTGAATTTGAAAGATGAATGTGCTCATAGCATCTTCTGGAAGTGTTCTTTGAGTTATCTGATCTGGTTTGGTAAAATTAGTTATTGAATTTAGAAATAAGAAGACCCAATAACATCTTCTGGAAGTGTTCTTTGAGTTATCTGATCTGATTTGGTATGAACCCCAAAACCAATCATTGGATTTAAAAGATAAATTTGCTCATAGTAGAAATAAGAAGACCCAATAGCATCTTCTGGAAGTGTTCTTTGAGTTATCTGATCTGATTTGGTATGAACCCCAAAACCAATCATTAGAATTAAAAGATGAACTGCATGATCGTCTTCATTAAGAAGCTTCTTTTCAAGCTTCCTCTGCTTCTTCCTTTTCCACAAATCATAGCCCAAGTTTTGCCTTTACTTGTAATTGGGATCATTGCATAATGGCTTCCCATCTTGTTACGGAAGAAATGTGTCGGCAGCCTTAGCCATTTGAGCAGCACATATAAAATTTGCAATTGATGAATCTGGAACACATATCTCTATGGCTATTGAAGCTTCAGCCTCTGAGAATCCCATTTTTGTCAAGTATAACAGTTTATTCTCCTCATCAGAATCAGAATTCAAGATTACTTGGTATTTAAAGAACTATCGATATCTGTGAAATCATCTTGAAAGGACATTTCATAATCAGATGAGTTGTTATCAGAACCAACATGTCGCATGAAGGCAAGCTTTTCAAGAGCCTATACTATTGAGTTTTATTCTCAAGAGGTTTTGTGACATTATATCTACATCTACATTTGTCAAAGATGATAGATTCTCTGATTTGAAGAAGAAAGATTTATTGGGTTTCTACAACTGAAGAAATACTCAGTACACCAATCTGAAATCAAATAACTTAACATTCATGCATCATATTTAGGCATTTACAAAAATATGTGCATTTTCATTTATTTTCATCCATGTGGAATTTTGATAGGAATTTCAAAGATTTTAGCAAAGATTTAAATCTATCACTTGATGGATTATCTTTTCCAGAAAGAGTTCATAATGAGAAGAATTCATCTGAAGAAGGATGAAGAAGTTCATAATGAGAAGAATTTGTTCAACCTTTTGTTTAAATCTATCACTTGATGGATTATCTTTTCCAGAAAGAGTTCATAATGAGAAGAACTCATCTAAAGAAGGATGAAGAAGTTCATAATGAGAAGAATTTGTTCAACCTTTTGTTTAAATCTATCACTTGATGGATTATCTTTTCCAGGTAGAGTTCATAATGAGAAGAACTCATCTGAAGAAGGATGAAGAAGTTCATAATGAGAAGAATTTGTTCAACCTTTTGCTTAAATCCATCACTTGATGGATTAACTTTTCCAGAGAAAGTTCATAATGAGAAGAATTTATCTGAAGAAGGAATAAAAGAGTTCATAATGAGAAGAACTCATCTAAAGAAAGAAGAAGAAGTTCATAATGAGAAGAATTTGTTCGACTTTAGTTTAATCAACATCAACTTTTCCAGAGAAAGTTCATAATGAGAAGAATTTATCTGAAGAAGGAAGAAGAGAGTTCATAATGAGAAGAACTCATCTGAAGAAAAGGAAGTTCATAATGAGAAGAACTTGTTTAACCTTTTTGTTCAAATTCATCACTTAATGGATCAACCTTTTGGATGAATCTATCACAGAAGGAAAAAGGTCAACATCATCCCCAGTGGAAAGTTCATAATAAGAAGAACTCATCTGAAGAAAGAGAAGAATTTATTCAACATCTCCATTATGATCAAGTGAAGCCAAATGGATAAAAAAATTTATTATCTTTTCATCTTTGCCCTATTCCTGTTAACACAAGAATGAGCAAAGAGGGGCAGCTGAAGATACTAATTTTTTTACCCATATGAATTTATTATTATTATTATTATTATAATTATTATTATTATTATTATTATAATAATTATTATTATTATTATTATCATTATTATTATTATTATTATTATTAAATATATTAAATACATATATAAATAATAATAAAAAATATACAAGCCCAATCAACCGGCCCAATTACAAATGGCCCATCACAAACCCTAACAGATTAGGGTTTCCATCTTCCCAGCCGCCTCAGCTTGCTGTCGTTGGATCTGGCAAGATCCAACGGTCCAGATGGTTCCAGCAGCAAACCCTAGGGTATGATAGCCTAGGGCCACGCGGCCGCCGCAGCTGCTCTCGCCGTCTCCACCGCTGCCACGTCCCAACCGAAGGCTCCAGAAGCTCCAACGCCAGCCGTCCACGATATGGCTATGGGGTGAGTCACCACTGGGAGTCCGGTGACTCACTGAGACCCGCTCTTCGGACCGGTCCAATGGCCACGCCGGTGATGGCTATAAAGCCATCACCCCATCTGCGAGCAAAAAAAGAAGACAGAGAAATACAGAGAAAAAATGGAGACGAGGAAACAACAGAAACAGAGAGAGATACAAAAACTACCAACGATCCCAGTCAACAACAACACAGCAACAACAAAAAAAAAAGGAGAGGAGAGAAGCTTACCAAATAAGCCTTGACCATCGTCGGAAGCACTACACATCGTCGGAAAACAGAAAATACCGAAGGTATTTTCATAGATTTACTCCGATTAGGAGTCTTTTTGGGGAAACAAAGGCCGGATTCGGTCTTAGGGTGTTTAGATCTACGTTTTAGGTGAATCTGGGGAATTTCCGACCACCAGAGGCGGTGGTCGGTGGCAGAATTCGCGGCGGCAGACGGCTGCCGGATTCCCTCCGGTGAGGGAATATAGAGAGAGGCCAGAGAGAATTCTGGCTCTCTCTCTGCTTGAGAGAGGAAAAAAAAAATGAAATGAAGGCTGGCCCTTTGGGCCAGCCGTTTTGGACCTTATATAGGCCTTCCTGAACGACGTCGTTTCAGGAAGGACTATATGCGCAAATTTAAATTGTTAAATCCCGTCCGCAGTCATCAAGATTTGTAAACTTTACATTTTAGTCACTAAATCGAGTTTATAATCCTTTTAATTCAGATCTTTAATTTTAATTTTATTTATTTTAGTCCTTTATATTAAAATAATATATTTAGGATAAATAACAGATTTAATCCCTTAATTTTAATAAATAATATTTTAATCCCTAGTTTCTATTTTTAATTTATTTTATTCTAATATCCGAATTTTAGATAATTTTATTTTAGTAACTAAATAAATAAAATCAAGAAATAGCATGTTTAATCCCTATAATTTTGATTAATTATGAATTAGGTTTTTAATTTTACTTTTACTATAATTTAGTTATTTATTTTAAATGTTTTCATTTATTTTACTGCTTTTAAATATATCGTTCTAGTTGTATTTTTATTGTTTTAATTTTACTTGTTTATATTTTTAAATATTTTTATGTATTCATAAATATATATATAATAAATAATAATTAATTTTTTTTAAAAATAAATTATTTTAATATTTATTTTTCAATATCGAAGAAAAGGACAGTCTTAATATAACTGGATGTCCTATTCTGGTATTTTAAAATTTAATAATTAATTTTTTAAAATATTATTTAATTTAAATTAATATTTATCAATATCAAAGAAAAGAGCTGTCTTAAGGCACCTAGAAGTCTTTTTCCGATATTTTTAAATATTTTTTATAATTTTGAAATAATATGATTATAAATTAAATATATTTTGAATTTTTAATATTTTTAATAATAGAGACAATTTATAATTAAAAAGTACCAATTTTTGGGCGTTGTAGGGGTGCTAATCCTTCCCTAAACGTAACCGACCACGAATCCCTCTTTATTATTAAAAAGAACAAATTTTTGGTTATAAACGCAGATCAGTTTATTTTTTTTTATTAGTGTTTTCTTAAAACTCTTTTAAAAAAAAATAATTTTTAGGTATTCGACCTACATGACCCAAAAGGCCGAGTGCGACTCCCAAATTATTTTCAAAACCTTTTATTCACATCAATTTTCCCGCCAAAATTAAAATTTCGTGCCCGGACGAAAACCGGTTACGACATAATGCTTAAATGAAATTGACAATCTGAATTTAGAAAGTGTAGTTCTTGCTTTATATACAACACACTCATACTATAACCAACTAACTGTCTAACGTTCTAACCGTTGTTACAACCAACTATAACAACCTGCTAACCAACCTGAGTGCTAACTATCCTCTGCAACAACCTTCTTGGCATATGCAACACTCCCAACATCTTCTATGTTCAATATTCCCCCTACTTTTTCCCTCGTTTTTCTGCTAAACACACCTTAACTTGATCACGAAAACATTCAAAGGCACCTTTAGCTAATGGCTTGGTAAACCCATCAGCAATCTGGTGCGAGGCTGGGATATATTGAACTCGTAGATGCTTGGCTGCCACATTTTCCCGCACAAAATGAACATCGAGGTCAACATACTTGGATTGAGCATGGTAGATCGGATTAGCACCCATTGAAACGGCTCTTGAGTTATCACACCAGATTGTTGGTGTTGAAGTTGAGTCTTCACTTAAGTCAGTAAGAACAATATTCACCCAAGTGACTTCTGCAGCAGCATCAGCAAGGCTTTTGTACTCGGCTTCCATGGTTGACCGAGAAATTGTCTTTTTCTTCCTTGACTGCCAGGACACCAAACATTTTCCAAGGAATACACAATGACCAGACATTGACCGTCTGTCATCAAGATCACCTCCCCAGTCTGCATTCGCAAACGCAGTAATAGATAGACTAGAGCCAGCAGTCAAGAATAACAATCCATAGTCCACTGTGCCTGCCAAGTATCGAACGATTCTTTTAACTGCCAAAAAATGGGATTCGTGAGGGGCTTGCATGTACTGAGCAACCTTGCTCACACTAAGAGCCACATCAGGTCGAGTATGACAAATATACAGCAAGGATCCAACAATGCTGCGAAATTCATAGGCATCAACTAATAGATTACCTTTATCCTTAGAAAGTTTATTAGCTACAACCATAGGCGAGGCAGTCGAATTACCACGTTTCATCTTCGCTTTGGCCAATAGATCGAGTATAAACTTTTTCTGACTTAACATAATAGAGTTAGCATCACGCTTGACTTAAGTACCCAGAAAATAGGACAAATCTCCAAGGTCTTTGAGCGAAAACTGCTTATTGAGTTCACGAATCACATATTCAATATTACTATGTGATTCTCCAGTCAATATGATATCATCGACGTAAACAAGAATAAACGTGCGAGTGCCAGCCTGATCGGTAACAAACAAGGAGCTGTCAGTTTTGGACCCTCAAAACCCCAGAGCGAGCAGGCTATCTCAAAGCTTCTTATGCCAGTTACGTGGTGCTTTTCGTAAGCCATAGAGCGCTTTCTGTAGCTTGCAGACAAGAGGCGTGCCATCAGGATTGTACACCTAAAATCCAGGTGGCTACGTCATAAACACATATTCAGTCAGCCCACCGTTGAGAAAAGCGTTGTTAACATCGATTTGTCGAAGCGGCCAATTCTTCGAGACAACTAGTGAAAGGATGATATTGATCGTAGAGAACTGAACCACAAGGCTAAACGTCTTTTGGAAATCTTATCTTGGTACCTGTGAGTACCCCTTTGCAACTAAACGTGCTTTGTGCATTTGTATAGTACCATCAGCATTCTTTTTGACTTTGAAGAGCCACTTACATCCTACAGCCGATCTTCCTACTGGGAGTTGGACCAGAGTCCATGTACCATTTTTCTGTAGAGCTTTAAACTCATCATGGACAGCTTCAGACCATTTCTCAAATTGAAAAGCTTTATAAACAGGTTTTGGGATGTTTTCATCAAGATTACTGAGGAGAACTTTGGGCTTGAAAATACCAGCCTTGCTGCATGTGCACATCGGATGCGTATTGGCTGTTGCTTTCGATTGTGACACCACAATCAGCTCAGCTACAGGTTGTTCAAGTACAACCGGTTAAGCTACAAGCTGTTCAGGTACCACAACCGGCTCAGCTATAGGTTATTCAGGTGCATGAGACTCATGACACGTTTCTTCATCAGGAGTCAAGGTTGTAGGATGAGACACCGATGCTTGTGAAGGAGAGTGATGTTGGTTTTCAGCCGATTGTAGACTTGATCTAGTAGGCACGGTGAGATTACAAGTAGCAGTGGGGGTCAATATAAGCCCATGAAAGGTATTTGTAAGTGAAGAAGCCATAGGTACATATAACTGTCGTGGTTGCATAATTATATTTAAAGCAGGCAAATTCTTCTTGGCTAAACCATGAGAGAATTGCAACTCTACAAAAGGAAACGTTAGTTCATCAAATTTAATATGGCGAGATATGTAAACTCGTCAATTCGCTGCTAGGCCCTGGTAGCCTTTATGCTGAGGGATGTACCCTAGGAAGGTACACTGTTGGGAACGAAACATGGACTTGTTCTTTTGAAATAACCGAAGATGTGAAAAGTACTTGCATCCAATCACCTTCATAAAATTATAATCAGTTTACTGTTAAATAATCTTTCAAATGGTGAAACACCTTGCAACACTCGAGTGGGGAGTCTATTAATGAGATAGACTGTCGTGGTCACAGCATAAGACCAGAACTTCAACGGTAAGGCAGCCTGAGCAAGGAGAACAAGGGCAATCAAGATCAAATGTCGATGTTTCCGCTCCATAACTCCATTTTGTTCAGAGGTATGTGGGCATGTTACTCGATGCAGAATCCTTTATTTGGCCAGAAGAGTATTCAGGGGTCTGTACTCACCACCCCAATCGCTTTGAATGGCTTTAATAGAGAGGTTAAACTGTGTAGCCACCATACTCTTAAACAACTAGAATGTAGTTAGAAGTTGAGACTTATCTTTTAGCAAGTAGAGCTAAGAATGATGAGTGCATGCGTCTACAAATACAACGTAATATCGAAAACCATTTGAAGGTGTAGGTGCAGGACCCCACAAATCGGAAAATACAAGTTGAAAGGGTTCAGAATATACAGTCTACGAGTGTTTAAATGGAGGTTTATGGCTTTTCCCAATACAACAAGCTGAGTAAACTTTATTGGCATTTGTTGAAATTTTTACATGTAGCTTATTACAAACATCTTTTAGTGTTTGAAGAGAGGGATGCCCCAAGAATTTATGCCATAAATCAAATGCCTCGAAGGTAGTAGCTAAGCTAACACTAGCTTGGTTATTAATCGGATGCCTACCATCAGCCAGCTCGAACGAATAAAGGCCCCCATTCTGTTTCCCTCGAAGTAGAACACTACCAGTGACTTCACCCCGAACACATCAATCGTTGGCATGAAATTCAAGAAAAACTCAATTGTCCCTAGCAAGCTTAGACACTGAAAGTAGATTTTTAGTTATCTCAGGCACATGTAAGATATTGGTTAACGTTAGTGCTTGTAACTGAGAAAAGACTAAAGCGTTACCAATGGTTTCAACATGAAGGGAAGCACCATTGCCAACAAGAAGATTACTTGGTCCCCTATAGTTAGATGGTTGAGCTAGTTTGGTAACATCTGGCATCACATGGTGCGTGACACCTAAATCAACTACCCAATGCTCACGAGAGGAAGAGGCTGCATTGGCTTGAGGGGGCTCAGTGGCTCTTCCTTCACTATAGGAGTCATACTGCGTGCTGTCAGCAAAATTAACACTGCTAGAGTTGGCTTTATACTATTGTGCATCACTGCCATCACCAAGGAAATCGCGATCAAACCGGTACCAACACTGTTGAACTAAGTGCCCAGTCTTACCGTACAGTTGACACTGCACTCGGGGATGACCTCGACCATGACCACCTAATCGACCACCCGAGTAAGGTTTGTGATTGTCTTCTTGGTTGGTTCTTGAACCAGGAACAGACTGATTGGTAGCCTGTGCCATATGTGCACTCATTAGAAGGTTGTCTGCTGAAAACTCAAATCCAACCAATTCAGTTTCAGCATCAATTAACATGTTACTGACAACATTGAGAGTAGGTTTCTCATGCATGGTGGTTATAACTGCCATAAAGGACTGGTATTCACGAGGTAGTCCTTTAAGCACACTTACAATCTGCTCAACTGGTATAACAGGGCTTCCACAAGATTCCAACGCATCACACACTTCTTTAACACGTGTGAGATATACACGCATGCTGTCATCTCCTTTCTTGAGAGATTGAAGCTTGCATAGAAGATTCATTACTATTGTGATAGAGTGATTAGCAAAGAATTGTGTGACCTTACTCCATACGGTAGCTGTTGTCTTAGTACCAACGAATTGAGGTAGCAGTTGTGGACTGATGGTGGATAGTAGCTAAGACGCGAGTGCACTGTCTTGGGCCATGAAGTCTTCAAAAGCTTCATTCAGAACAACCTCGCCATTCTGATCGACCACAATCTCTGGTGGTGCTGCCATCGAGCCAATCAACATCATTTCCAAGCGATGGCTTCGAACTGTTAGTAGCACTTGCTGTTTCCACAGCAAGAAGTTCATCTCATCCAAGACAACGTTCACTTTCTTGTTAGTGAACACAAGAGAGCGCACCAACGAACCTTCTCCAGACATTGAGGAGACATTCAGACTGTCAAGCGCCATTACCGCAGTCGGAGCTTAGAAGCCAAGATCTTTGGCGAAAGATACCATATTGAAATGCTACTCAAGATTGTAAACCGCCCGTAAAGAATGCTTGAATGAAATTGATAATCTGAATTTACAAAGTGTAGTTCTTGCTTTATATACAACACACTCATACTACAACCAACTAACTGTCTAACGTTCTAGCCGTTGTTACAACCAACTATAACAACCTGCTAACAAACCTGAGTGCTGACTATCCTCTGTAACAACCTTCTTGGCATATACAACACTCCCAACATCTTCTATGTTCAATACATGTAAATGAGATTTGGAGATAGGAGACTTGTTTGGGGTTAGTGAAATGACAGGCACATTATCATCTGCATTCCTCTGACCCACATGATCTCTTTGCAGATAAATCGCATTAGAGAGCGTACGTCCCATAGGAGAACTTTCCACGTATTTTTCATGTAGAATTTTACAATATACTTTAAGAAGTTTCATATGCACATGAGAAATTAAATTCAATCTAAGTTTCATATAAACATCTTATGAAATAAAAGGATGTAAACATACTGCTGCCTTTCTCCAAGAGAAAGCAAAGGCGATATTCTTTCCTCAAGCAACCTCCTAACCAGTGAAGATGATCGACGTACAGGAGACAAAGAACTTGGTTGAATCTTCGACGTACAGGCAGTAAAGATCTACGATGTATAGGAGAAGGAGATCTGTGGAAAACTATCGAACGAGATCTACAATGCAAAGGTGATGGAGATCTACAATGTATAGGTGATGGAGATCTACGACGCATAGGTGAAGGAGATCAACGACGCGTAGGTGATGGAGATCTATGATATCGAACATGAGACCTTCTTCGTTGTCGAACCGATAAGGATGATCTATGAGGTCGAATAGGTGATGGTGATCTATGATGTCGAATGGGTGAGCGTGATTTACGACGCACAAGAGTAGGAGACCTGCGTAAGTAAGGAGAATGAAATCTTCGTCTTATAGGAGATGGTGATTTGCTGTAAAACCACATATTTATGATGTTCATAAAAGGGAGAAGAAATTACATGTCAATAGGGATGGAGAAGGTGTTTTATAAAATGTGTGAGAGACATAACATATATGTTAAATATTTTGTAATGCAAACAATAAACAAATGAAAGATTTGGCTTGATGGTTTGGTGATGAGATTTCAAGTATTTAGCCTAGGTTCAACTCTCCACAAAAGCATGTTTTGTTTCAAATATAGTGTTGACATGTTCCATCATCTTATTAGAAAAAATATTAAATAAATATTAGGAATAATATTTTAATTTTTATTTAAAAGTTTGACGTGGTAGTGCCACCTCATCATCTATCATGACCTGGACACGCCACATTAGCATCTAGGTCTGTGTGTTCTTCTTGGTCAGCACCATGCGTTGATAGTTAGTTGACTAATGTTTCCATCCAATGAAAGTTCTTTTTGAGATATTTTTTTATGATAAAGTTTGAAAAGAGGTATGATGTACTGCTTCTCCAGGGTAGATTAGATCTGAAAATGTTTATTCATTCCAATGTTTTTTAGGGAATATTGAATTAAGGCAGGCTTGTTCCACTGCTTCTTCAGGGAAGATCAAATCTGGAAAAAGGGGATCTATTCTGCTACTTCCTTGGGGAAAATCATATTTAGAGACATTGATTTACTCCACTGTTCTTCAGGGAAGATTGCATTGAGACAAACTTGTTCCACTATTCCTCAGGGAGATCAAATATGAAAAAAAGGGATCTGCTCCACTTCTTCTTCAGGGAAAATCAAATATGGAAACGTTGATTAATTTAATTGTTCTTTAGGGAATATTAAATCGAGTTCGATTTGCTTCTCTTGTTTTCAATAATATCAAATCTAAAAATTAAGCATTACCACTTGTTAGTATATGATTGAGACTTTGAAAACAGCATACCTAAAAGTTTTGGGAATTCAAGATAATCTTTGGAAATTGATTTTTCTTGTGGAAGCTTGTCTCGTAGCCACCAAATACGGGAATCTGCCTTGACTTGGGTGTCAGTTGAACCTTTCCCATTTTGGAACATTGAATCGGTTTATATTAGGTCTCGACATTTTCAACATTTCCTTTTGGAAAACATGTAAGTACTCAATCACATTTATCATCATTATGCATTTTATGAATGTCATGATCCTATTTATGTAAAAAAATGTATGCAATGATGCAATTTTAGGGTATTTTCTTTTTCAAATGAGAACTCTCTTTTATCGACCGCTTTGTAATTTAGTCAAATCTTGGGCAAAAAAAAGTAGTAGTTCACCCCGACTGGAAATTATGGTTAGACACTCTTTGGTTGGACATGACTTGGATACTCTTCATTATTGGACCCACACAGTATTCATGACCAGCTATTTGATCAGCGAGAAACATGTTGAACTATTCCAACCTATTGAGCTTTTACGTGTAGCCCATGGCTTTAATTTCTTATAACCCATTATCGTGTAAGCCTCATACTACAACCATTTTCAGCTTCGGAACACCTGCACTTTTCCAAAACTTTTTGTACAATAATACACAATGATCTCATGTTTCCAAAGTTAATCTACATGTTTTTATTTTCAAATTAGGATACTTGCAACACGATTTTAACAAGAAAAGACCTCTTTTTATTTATATAAATGTAAATAATTTTTTGGGTAAATACATGGCAAGTTTTTAACAAGAAAAATAAGAAAATAAAGTAGGCGTCCTCAAATATAAATAGTACGAATACTTTTGAACTGGCACGACGTCGAATAACTTTAGTGTAGCTTTTGTTAAAGGGATCTTGAGAATGGTGACAATATGCAAGGGTGTGAAGTCCCCCCAGTACTACCAAATTCCCCGAATATTGGATGTTGTAAACCAATATTTGAATCAAATATGCTCTCCATTTATTTTAGGGTTATTCAAGCCTTTTTCAACTTCTAGTCCTAACCCTGATCAGCGATTAATGTCACTGCTCAAATCTTCAAAATTAATTCAGAACCTCCACCATGTACGAATCTTGAATTTAAACAATTATCAAGTCACCCTTTGTGGGTCTTCAACTTGAGACCTCATTTGGTTTCAAGACGCCCTTTACAAATTTTAATCTTGAACCCCTTTTATTTATTCATTTTATTTATTTTTCTTTTTCTCTTTTTTCATTTATTTTCATTTCTTCAGGGAAGTATTTCTTGACAGCGTCAGAATTCACAAGGTTATATAACTCTGGTCCATCCATCTTGGTGAGGATCAAAGCTCTTCCGGAAAAGAACTTATTTACAATATAAGGTCCCTCCCAATTTGGCATCAATTTACCTTTAAAGTCTTTTTGAAATGGAAGAATCTTTTTAAGTACTAGATCTCCTTCATGAAACTCTCATGGGAGAACCTTCTTATCATGTGCCCTCATCATACATTTCTGATACATCTGCCCATGAGAGATAACTTTTAATCTTTTTTCCTCAATCAGGTTCAGCTGGTCGAACTAGCTTGTACCTTTTCTGCTTCATCTAACTTAACATCTGATAACACTCAAAGTGATAAAGTTTCTACCTCGATGGGTAACATAGCTTCCATCCCATAGGCTAAAGAAAATGGAGTTGCCCTAGTTCATGTCCTTATGAAAGTTTGATAGGAAAATAGAGCAAATAGTAACTTCTCTTGCCAGTCTCTATAGGTTTAAGTCATTTTCTCTATAAGCCTCTTGATGTTCTTATTGGCTGTCTCTACTGCCACATTCATTTTCGGGCGATAAGTGGTGGAATTATGATGCTTTATCTTGAACTGCTTATATACTGATTCCATCATTTTATTGTTTAAGTTAAAGGCATTATTAGTGATTATTATTTTGGGTAACCCATATCAACAAATAATCTCTTTCTTTAAGAACTTGTAGACTGTTGACTGAGTGACATTTGTATAGGAACCCACTTCTACCCATTTGGTGAAGTAGTCTATTGCCACTAAGATAAAATGATAACCATTTGAAGCTTTGGGCAAAATTTGTCCAATGACATCTATGACCCACATAGAAAATGGCAACGCAACAACCATCACATGCAATGGATAAGGAGGGGTATAGAGCTTGTCTCTAAAAATCTGGAACTTGTGAAATTTTCTGGCATAATTGATACAATCGGTTTTAATGGTTGATCAATAATACCCAAATCTCATTATTTTTCTAGCCATTGCATGTCCATTGGCATGTGTACCACTTACTTCCTCATGCACTTCTTAAATGTTTGTTTTAGCTTCTTTGGCATTCATACCCCTCAACAAAACCTAATCATGACTTTTCTTGTACAAGATCTTGTAAGGACTGTCGGCACACCCCATGGCATAGCGGAAACAAAACTCGACAGTCTCACTAGCGATCCAAGTACGAAAAATTGAAATCGGGAGAAAAGGATGCAAATACTTACAATGGGTTCCTTAAAAAACAACAAAAACAACAACGACTAATGGTGATCACGAACGGTTCGAATCATAAGCCTTCACGAAAACACGTCTCGACCTCTACTTAGTTCACCTGATTGAGAGCAAAATTTACTTTTCCCAAATTGTTTTGAGAAAAACGGTTGAAGAAGAAGTGGCTGCTATACATTACCTCACTTTAAATATATAAGTTACCCTAACATATTAGGGATTTTAAGTTATTTCGAATTAATTAAAATCTTATTTAATTAATTCAAATTAAATATCCATTAAAGACTTATGAATTAAAATCTTTAACATTTATTTAAACTCTTATTTAATTATTCTGAATTAAATATTAATTAAAAGAGTTGTAATCAAAATTACATTCTTTTAATGTTTACTTACTATATTCAAGATAATTAAAATCATATGTATATCAAATATACATATATTAACTCTATATATATTTTAGTAATATACAACAAATTGTACATATTTGCTCATTTCAATCCTAGGGTGTGACCCTGTAGGTTCTTGTAACATTAGTAGTAATTATTAGAACAATTATAATATTACATACAATGAATGACATATAGCAATATACATTGTCACCTAAGTTACAAGAAATTATGATTCGACTTTTCATCTTCGTGATTAACTCTTTTATGTAATATATCCTTTTGTCCTTTATATCTAGAATAGGCACAAGTCTTGGAATAGTCACAATTGTATAGCCCATCTATTTTTTCTTGATATCTAGAGTAGACTATAATTAACGAATAATTTGTGATATCTCATAACAACTTATTCAAGCATGACAATGCATTTCTAGTCTCACTCAATCAGGTGGCCTGTGATATATTTCCTATTATGTAGAAAGGACAAATCCTATTTTAATCATACACACCCCACTACATATATCGAGATATATTTAATAACAGGCTTTATAGTGCAACCAGTTACAAAGCATGTTTAACTATATCAAAACATACAACAATATATGTTGGGATAACATTGATCTCAAGTATGAGGATCATACATATAGTTATCACCATGAGCAATGTTATGGCTGTTACATAATAATCCAAGACATATGCTAATGGTGGGTCAATCCAATACATTGTTCTCTAACAATATAATCATATATCAATTCTGACATCTCTATGTCAATGACAACTCGTTGTCATCAATCAATAACATGTTAGTCTTAAGCGTATTATTATTGTCCATGCCCATAATAATTCTTGATTATGGATCTTTTAATAATAATAATAATGTTATTATATTTTAGTTTATGTTAAGCATAGACATATAACTGAAAATAATAGTGGCAATGCCTTTATTCAATAAAATTGGTAAATAAATGTATTATTACAATCATCATATAATTGGTATTTAGGCATACTCTAACAGATCTCGCCCTCGAGGACATACCCTGCAGCCATCCTTCTAATAGTTCTTTTGTCATTCTCAGTTGCCTGTTCAGGATAACTTTGAAATCTTATGTATTGCAAGATATTATAATACCAGGATTTCCATTCTCTTCCTCTTCTATGCTATATCAGTGAGCCAGATACTCATAAGCTTGTATCTTAATGGGCATCATATTTGAATACTTATTGACTTTAAAGGCTGCTGCCAAAGTGGCTAGAGCATACACCATTTGACTCTCTTCTCTGGGGAGGTAATGTAATGCCACTTCTTCAAATTCTTTGATAAGCTCTAGGACTAACTTGTAATATTCCACCAACTTGGGATCTTTCGTTTCTCATTCACCTCTAAGTTGATAAATTACATGAGCTAAATCCCCACACACTTTGAGTGTTTTCACTTTACGCTGAATGGAAGCTCTGAGACCTAAAATACACTTTTCATATTCAACCATGTTGTTTATGCAATCAAAATTCAACCCACTGGTGAAAGGATAATGTTCTCTACTAGGTGAGACCAAAATTGCCCCAATTTTGTGCCCCAAGGCATTCTAAGCACCATCAAAGTTAAAATTCCAATGCTCATTGGTAGAAGTAAATGCCTCTTCAGCTGAAATAGCCATCAAGTATTCATATGGGAAATCAAAGTTCAGTGGTTCATAATCTTCAGAAGTCCTGCTTACAATAAAAACTGCTATAGCACTCTCTTTAATTATTTTTGGCTCACATACAGAATGTAAAACTCAGAAAATAAAAATTGCCAATGAGTCAATCTTCTAGATAAAGTAGGTACACCCATTATATATTTCAGAAGGTCAAGTCTAGAGATCAACCAAGTAGTGTGATACAACATATACGGCCTAAGCCTTCGAGTAGTCCAAACTAAAGCACAACACAACTTTTCGATCAGTGGGTACCTTGCCTCGCAGTCAGTGAACTTTTTGCTGAGGTAGTAAATTGCTCTTTCTTTTTCTCGGTTTGGTCATGTTGCCCTAATACACACCCTATTGAATTCTTGAAGATTGACTAGTAAAGAATTAATGGTTTGCCTGAGATTAGTGGCATTAAGACTGGAGTATTTGACAAATATCACTTTATTGCTTCAAAAGCTTCTTGGCAATCACCACTCGATACCCCTTGGTTATTTTTATGGAGAAGGCAAAAAATGGTATCATACTTCTCGATTAATTATGAAAAAAACCGAGTGATGTAGTTTAATCTCCCAAAAAATCCACAAAATACTTTTTGTGTTTGTGGGGGTGATAAATGCTGAATAGTTGACTTTGTCTGGAACTACTTCAATCCCTTTTTTACTCACTACAAACCTCAAGAGTTTCCCAGACGTCACCCCATATGTACACTTGCCTAGATTGAGTTTTAGCTGGCATTTTCTCAATCTTTGGAAGAGTTTCTTCAAATTCTCTACGTGTTCTTCATCTGTTTTAGCCTTAACGATAATATAATAAACATAAACTTGTATTTCTTTATGCATCATGTCATAAAACATTGTTACCATCGTTCTTTGGTAGGTTGCCCCTATATTCTTTAGCCCAAACGACATCACCTTGTAGCAAAACGTGCCCCACATGATGATACACATAGTATTTTCCATATATTCATGATGCATCTTTATTTGATTGTAACCAGAAAATCCATCCATGAATGAAAATAGGGAATCTCTAGCAGTATTATCCACCAGTGTGTCTATGTGTGACAAAGGAAAATTATCTTTCGGGCTCTCCCTATTAAGATCTCTGTATTCAACATACATACGAACCTTTCTATCATTCTTTTGTATTGGGACGAT
Source organism: Hibiscus syriacus (assembly GCF_006381635.1). NCBI lineage: Eukaryota > Viridiplantae > Streptophyta > Magnoliopsida > Malvales > Malvaceae > Hibiscus > Hibiscus syriacus. The sequence continues at coordinate 503,788 of NW_024063289.1, read as the reverse complement.
ATTTTCCATCAACTCAGGATACTTGTCTAATTTAAGGAATCCAACATTTAATTGCTTCTTTACTTCTTCTTTAATTTTTAGTAGCATCTTGAGTCTTATCCTTTTGAGCTTTTGTTGTACAGGTTTACATTCCAGCTTTATCGGTAATTTGTGTACCGTCAATTTAGTATCTAAACCTGGCATGTCCTCATATGACCAAGCAAATACTTCTTGGTACTCTCGAAGTAGTTCAATCAAACTTTGTCGTTCCTCAACAGATAGGGTGGTCCTAATCTTTAATTCCTTCTTATTTTCATCTGATCCCAGATTCAAAATTTCAATGGGCTCTTCATGGGGTAGAATATGTTTATCTTCCCTTTCCACCAGTTTAGTAGTTCAGAAGGTAAGTCACATTCCTCGTCATTATCATAACCCTCGATTTCCCCTTGACATATGGGCGGCTCGAAATTAATCTCCGGGTCAGTGTCATACTACTAATACCGGAGGTCTTGAAAGAATAACGAACGAGAGGATATATATACATATACACATACAGGAGAATCTATCCCATATCAAAATAGAATGAAATAATATATACATAAATAATAATGAATGAAAAATACACGAGAGAATGTTTGCCATTTTGTGAATTAATAGGAATGCATCTTTCATTGAAAATTTAAAAATAAGTATATTAACCCTTTACAAAAGATCACATATTTCCCCGGGTTTAGACAATTTGGAAAGTTTTTGTACATTACTCTGAAAAAGTTTTATAAACTACAGGTAATTCCTCTACAATCCCATTATTTAGCACGAAGCCTGGTGGTGCGAGATAGATGCCTACAACTCTTCTTTCTTTAGCCTCATCATCCAATATCATATTAGTTCTCAAATCTCCCAAGGTATTCTTAACAATTGGTTCCTTAGATGACTAGCCTCATTGAAACATATGGCCTCTGGACATAAAGGTATCACACAACGGTGGAAAATTCATAGGCTCCCAATTAATATCCTCTCTGGTTAGCCTTGCTCTCCTCATTTCTTGGCTCTTTTGAATAACTTTTAATTTCTCTTTCAAGGTCTATTGATACCCTAGGCTAAAACTATCTCTTTTGATAGTGGGAAAAATTGGATTAAGTGATCCCTGTAGGTGTCTCCCTAGCCCTATTCCAACTTTAATTACCTTTCTCAGAGTTATCTTTAATTCCATTCTTGAACAATTGGAAAGTCTTGGCTTTGCTATCTTCTTCCTTTTAGCAACGAATGTGGCATTAACAAATTCCATGGATCTGAAGGAGCATTCAACAACCTTTTCCTCTTCTTTCTCCACTTCAACAAATTTGAGTTTCTGATACAGAGTGAATGGCACGGCCCCTGTATGGTGGATCCAAGACCTTCCCAATAGGAAATTGTAGGTAGGCATGATGTCTATAACAAGAAACTCGACCTTGTAAGTAGATGAGCCTATAGTCAAAGGAATATCAATATTCCCCATCACTTCTCTTTTTGTTTTGTCAAATGCTCAAACAACACTATGATAATTCCTCATGTGTGTACTATCGACTGGAAACTTCTTCAGGCTTACCAATGGTATTACATTCAGTGTAGAACCATTGTCAACTAGTACTCGAGATAATACATGCCCTTGCACCTGATAGTAATGTACAGAGCTTTGTGATTGTTAATCATCCCAGATAGGCTCTCGTCATCAGAAAAAGAGATAAAATAATTGGCTTAAATATTCATAACCAGTCTATCTATCATTTCAATGGGTACATCATTCGGTATGAAATTACGATTAAAGGATTTCAACAAAGCATTTTGATATGCCTCAAAGCTTAATAAAAGAGAAAGGATCGAAATGCGAACATGTAGCATGTGCAACTGTTCAATGATGCTATACTCACTATTTTAAAAAAATTTCAGAAACTCCACAACCTCATTTTCTATCACAGGCTCATTAATAACTAGCTCATCCTCTTTTAGTAGCAATTAGACATTCTTCTCTTTGTCAATGACAGTTTTTTTCTCGAGTTCTTTGGTCTGATTGGGAGAATAACATATCCCGCTTCTAGTAAAATGGCCTACCTCATTCACTTATTCTTTAATGATATCTGAATTACCCATATTATCCATCTTGCACTCATATCTCTAAGGGACTTGTTTATTGTCCTTGTAAGGGAATGAAGACGGGGTGTGATTACCACCTTAGGAGTTGCTTTCTCTTCCATACATGTTTTTGACATGATGACTAGAGGACAATTAGCATTATAAACTCCCTTCGAAGAACCCTCAGATACAAAAATCTCTGCTTATTTTTCTTCAATAGCTTCTTTGTAAAATTCCATCTCCTTTTCATCCATCATTTTTTGCACAAAAACTCGAAACTAAGAAAAATCTTATACGATGTGATCCTCACAGTTGTGATATTGGCATGAATGCTTACTATTATTAACCAAGTTAGAGACCAAGAGGCCTGCTTTGATCATCTGCCCCCATACCCAATTCATGGGTGACTTTAACTCACTTACTTTGGCTATAATCTTATTTCCTTTTTCCTCAACAATTGCATTGACCCCACCACCTACATGGTTCGATAGTGGGTTCTGAGCCACGTTTGGTTGCTCATTGCCACCAAAGTTGATGATGTTATTCTTCCTTAATCTTTTGACAGTCTTCTTGAAGGTAATGTAATTCTCTATTGAATGTCCCGAAACCCCTGCGTGATATTCACATTGGGCATTAGCGTCACACCATTTAGGGTAGGGAGGTTGCATCGGTGATGTTTGGTAAGATGACACTACATTCTTATCATATAAAATCTGAAACAATTCTTTGTAGGACATGGGAATCAGTTCAAATTGAAGCCTTTCTCTCTATTGTCTGGGTTATCTTGTCTCTTGCATGGCAGAGTTTTGTGTGGATGACCCTGTAGCTTGAGGTCGAGACACAATAATATAATTAGAGTCATACTTTCTTGCATTATTAACTTCATTATCCTTCCTCTTTACTTGTGATTTTTTGGTGGAATCTCCTCTTCCTCCCACTCTTGATTACCATTTTGATCATTTATCATGTTATGATGAAACCAGCAAAACTCTTCGATGAATTTCCTATGAGATGGCCAATGAAAGGAGCTATTAGAGTGTTTACAAAGAGCATATTGGTTTCCTCTTCCTCATGTGGTGGATGAACTTGTACAACCATATCTCTTCACCTCTGGTCGTATTATTTGAAGCTTTCATTAGATTTCTTTTTCGTGCTCTACAACATGATTCATTTAGACATTATATCTTTCACATGTTTATATTTCTCTAGAAAAGCTTTATCCAAATCCTTCCAGGACTTAATGTGAGCCCCGATCAACTGATTGTACCAACGGATGACTGAACCTGTCAGGCTCTCTTGAAAGCAATGAATCAATAGTTTATAATCTCCCACATAGTGGTCATTTTTCTACAGAACATTGAAATGTGTGAAGGGGGACATCTCATGCCAATGAATTTTTCAAAATCCATAATTTTAAACTTAGGTGGTAGTACTAAATCAGGAACCAGACTTAGCTCTTTGTCATCGATACCATAGTGTCTTCTTTCATAGCTCTGATTTCATTTTCTAGTTAATTCCATTTCTTCTCTAATTTCTTATTCAACTATTTCTTCCCTCCTCATCGAAATCTGGGACATATTCAACTGGGTGCAGGTTTACAGAGGTGTTAGGTAAGTTTATGTGTATTCTTCCTGGTTGAGCAGTCGTTGCTTGTTATGCTCGAACATGAGGTGGTCTAAAGCCATGGGATATAGGGGTTCTTCGGTAGAACTGATATTTAGAGCCTTTCTATGATCAACTCCTGGGTTAAAGCCTGGGGGATACACAGGTTCTTCGGTAGTAGCACCGATAATTGGAGTCTTTTTACGACTTGTATTCTTTCACTATAATAAGCTTGCCAGTTTTTCCATCATATCATTCTGAGCTTTCTTGTTCACATATCTCTTTTTGAGCTTTCCTGAAACTCTCTTGCATTTCGAGCCGAGCCTTCTCAATTTGGGCAATTCTATCATCAATTGCCTTTTTTGTTATGGTACGAATGCTTAGAAGTTTTCAGTATTCTGCCATACAATTCTTTTATTAATATTGGTATTTTATTAATGAATATGAAAAACCTGACTATTAATGAATAAAACGCAATGTGAAAAGTAAATGCAATATTGATAAAAAAAATGCACGGTGTTGATTCTGGAACGATTCCTTAGAACAACTTTTTATATTAGAAAAAAAAGTTTTGTTAGAAGGCTTAAAAGATCACAGATATCTATCCTAGCTGCATGTGCCTAGTAAATCCAAAATCCTCTCAGTTTCATTAGTCTTAGGTTCCAATCCTTCGTTTACAATATCAGCTTCTTGTGATAAGTCAACCAAGTACTGAGCCACTCTTTGAACATATTGCAGGTAACTTGCGATGAGGTCATCCCATTGCTTAACTCTCCACTGAGCATGTTCCCAACAATTGTACCATTATATAACTCCTTCATAGGGGACTATCGACAATTCATTTTCCATTCTCTGAAAGTTTTGAGGCACAGCTTCAAGTTCATTCATAAGCTTCTTCAAGTTTTCAACTTCTGCATGGTTTAAACTGCCTTCTCGACTTTGGTATCATCGCAAATATGTCTCTAAACTCAAGACTCTACCTTCAATTTCTCATTTTGGGCTCGACTTGCTTGTAGTAATTGATCTAATGCACTCTTTTCTCTTGAAAGTAGCTTCGCCTGATGTCAACTCTGCTTAAGCTCTTCACTGCTTTCCCCAACTTCTCATTTTAAACTCGCCACTTCTTGTCTCCATTCAACAGGCGATTTACTTGAATTGGTGGTCATATGATATTTTACCATTTGTTGGTATGATAGTTGGAGATCATCAAAATCCAATTTGAGTGTTTTTCTATTTTTTCAATCTAGTTAGATTGACCTTTTTAGATTTCGATTTCTATACCTTTTTTGCTACACCTCATCCTCTATTTCCTGTAACGTTTTCTTCCATTATTTTCTTTCAACCTCAAAATCCTGCCTGGATAATTCTAACGGAGATGATATCACTCTGAGATGTTATTCCATAGGCTGAGACCATCGAGATATTATCATTAACTCGGTTGCTTCTCCATTAATCATATTCTTGTGACAGCTTCAAGTCAAAGATGAAAAGGTTTACTCTACGAGTATGCTTCCATGAATCAACAAACCCTTTGATATTACTCTTATACTACTCTCATTTGAATGCATACTTAGACCTATATAAATCCCAAGTTACCAAAATGAACTGTCTCGACCCATATTGCCTGATAACTAATAAAGAAGAATACCCTACCGACCCCCATATGCCTGGTAACAGAACCCAATCTCGTTCTCCACACCTATACAATATGTCTGAAGAAACCATAATATATCATTGTCTCAGATATCTTTGAAAAATGACCATCCATTTCTCTTCAGTGAAATCCTTAGGCCATTCTCGTGAAATGAAATCTTTCAAAGGAGAAATCCTTCTAGAAACACTCGATCTGGTGCCCTCTCAACATGTTTGAAAACTAGTAACAGTGGTGCACACCCTATGAAGTGTATTCCTTCTTCTTGTCTATAAGAATTAAAGGAATGAAATATCTCTGCCAAAATTTACAGAACGGGATCCACATGTATGTCCAAACTCTCAAACAAATCAACCACCAATACATCAACTGCCCCAGAGCCTTCGGGATTATGACTAGCTGATAAATACCCAGAGAAAACAAGTTGATCTTCTTTATTTTGTTAGGATGACGGTCAATTACCTCTCTTAGAGCGGTCCAAGTAATGCACTCACTATCTCCTTTCTTCTCGATGCTTTTTACTACCTATTTTTCACTAATTCTGTTCATAAAAAATAGTTTCTTCTTAAAAGAATGAGTATTTGGCGGCTTAGTGTACATTTGTCTTCTTGAAATATTGGGAAACGAATCAAGATATGATACTCCTCTATGGTAGGTGTCATATCCACTCGACCAAAACTAAAACATTTGTAGGCGGGATTCCAGAACTGGACAAGGGCCCTAAACAAAATTTTAGTCAATTGAAATATCCATGAGATAAGAAATGTCTCCATAGAGTTGATAAAACAACTACTTATCAGATGTTTCCCATTTCCCCCAAATTTCTTTTAACTCGCTTAGGTCATTTTGACAGACAATGATGTGTGTGTACCCCATAAGATCTGACATGTATCCATGTTGTAAGCTATCTTTATTTGTTTGTTGGGACTGCTCGAACCATCTCATAATATTTGTATTGTCTTCTACCTCTTTTTGAATCATTCATTCCATATTACTAGCCTTCTATATGGACATCGATCATGGATTAACACAAGGAATGAATAGTACAATGAAAAAAATGAGAACAAAATAAAAAAAAAGACAAAAGAAAATTTAGTTAGTAATCATAAAGAAATTAATCGAACATAATACAATTTGTTAATAAAACCTTCCCACAAACATGATTTATACCTACATGCATTGTTTATAGAAAATCTTAACCTCATGCCATCTAGGTTCTAAGTTCACTATATGTTGGGTTTGTCTTTAAAGTAAAAGGTTATCGAATTGTCCTTGTCAGTACCTTTTGGGTTACTGAACCCTCAATCATGGCCCATCACAGGCTTTCAGATTGAGTTCAATTCGAGGGGACACACCTCCTTATGTCCATACGGAGGTGAAAACCATCACGAGGACCATAAGGCATGAGCCCTAGGAGCGATTCAGTATCCCATACGGAGGTGAAAACCACACGAGGGAGTAGTTTCTCAATCCTACTTAAATATGACGGAGTGGGGTTTTAGCTCTTGTTATGCAAATGTAGCTGTGCAGTGTGTGAGGAAAAGTGAAAACAAAATAAACAACACAAAATAGAATTCTCAAAATCTTGAACATATATTTAATATGAAAACATTAGGAAACAAATGAGTACAACTATTTATTGGTTAATCAAATTATAAGCATAAAATTTATTTAAACCATAAAAGGGATCAAAAGTTAAATTAAAACGAATTCAGAATTGTCATTGCAATTAATTACGACTAATGGCCTGACTCTCTAAAAAAACATTCCCCAGTGGAGTCGCCAAGCTGTCAAAACGATTCTTTCCTTTAAAAAATGAATTTTGAATTTTGAAAGTTATTTTTTTTAAAAATATTGTCTCGAATAATTTAGTGACATGTTAATAATAAAACGTGATTCGAGGAGTTGTCACCAACCTCTGATTAGGATGTGATTGGGTGCCCAAAAATGTAATTGTCATTTTAATAGAAACATTAATTTTAATTAAAACAACAAAAATTTGCATTATGTGTTACAAAACAATTGAGTTCGGGATTCAGTTACGTGTGGGGTAGTATTACCACCCCCATGATAACCTAATCTGGTACCTAGTTGATTAATTAGTTGTCTTTGCAATGAAATTTATGACGATTTTAATTTAATTTAAGATCACATACAAATAATATTCTTTGAATTTTAGGATGAAACATAATAATATTTAATTATTTCCTATCGAGAAGAATCAACCTCTCCTGCCTTGAAGCTGTCAATTCTTACTCCAATCGAAATAAAAGAATGTTACAATTCCATCCCCAATTCATTATTAATTCAAAAATTAAGCGTATAAATAAAAATACAATAAAAAAAATAACGCTAAGACATTCTCTTTTAATTTTTTTTAAAACATATTCTTTAAATTTTAAGAGAGAGAACAACAATATCTAATTATTTCCAATATAGAATAAATGACCTCTCATGCCTTAAAGCAATAATTTATTACTCCAATCGAAATGAAGTGATATTACTATTTCATCATAAAATTCAATATTAATTCGAGAGAAAACGATAATATCTAATTATTTCCAATCAAGAATAAATGACCTCTCATGCATTAAAGCAGTCGTTCATTACTCCAATTGAAATGAAGATATACTACTATTTCATCCTAAAATTCAATATTAATTTGAAAGTTATTATTTTTTGAAATCATTTAAAACATGCCAAAAATAAAAAATAAAAACATACATCAAACAAGTACAATTAATTATTTATTTTACCAACCTTTAACGAGAATAAAGATGTTCAATTATTGAAATATATCGAGACGAGGCCTTAGATTCGATCTACCAGTCTTTTCTCATTGAACTTAATTAAAAGAACATGATCTTTTTCTCAATCCCCAAATTTTTTTTAAAAGAGGGTACTTTGTATTATAAAGGATTAAAAAGTACACCATCTCAAGGACCTCATTAAAAAACCTCCCTAAGCCTAAATGGAGGAAAAAAAGAGTTCCTTGAGGTGGTATGGATCTACTACTCAAACAACTATTACATCATTCAAACTTCATCCCTACAATAGTCCCCAATCAAACTAATATTAAACCAACACAGAACAAACCAATTACAAGAACTTAGCACTGGATAGTAAACAAACGCAAGCAACATAACAAAAGAAATGTAACATAGCAACAATAGCAACTTGTCATTGCAAACCTGCACAAACACTCAGCAGGAACACTACACAACAACATAATATCACTATCAGCGCACACCAAGAATGATAGATTGAGAAGTCCACACAAAATCTTGAACGACCGAAATCAATGAAGGCCATAAAACATTCACCTAAACCCCTATCTAAAACAATGATAAGTTAAAAATTTGATCCACTAAAACTGTCGTTGAACCTAGCTTTGTTTCTGCACAACCAGATTTACCAGATCAGACCAAAAAAACCTAATTCCCATAGTGGCCAAACTTTCCTTCTAATATTCTGATTGAACCATACCTCAAGTAGCCCTTTAACCTTCAGAGGGAACACTAAGTTGATATTCCATACACTACACCATCTTTGCCAAACTTTCCAAACAATATCACAATGGAACAAAACATGATATACTGTTTCATTTTTTAGATTGTAAAATACACATAGAGGTTTATCATTACAGATCATACCTCGCTTTTCCAGCTCTGTTATAACCGTAACCTTTGATACACTGCTCTCCAAACAAACACTACAACTTTTGGAGGATTAAAATTCTTCCACACCAATTTCCAAATAGGATCTTCCAACTTACCGACACATGCTAACTTATTGCAGAAGGATTTGGCATTGTAAGAACCATCTAAAGAGCCTAACCATTTTAATTTATCAACCCCAGGAGCAAAACTAGCTGCTATGAACAAGACTTACATAAAATCACTCCACAAAGCCCTTTCTCACTCAAAGAGCTGTCTTCTTAATTCAATTCCCCATTCCCAAGCTCCATTTACCCAATGACCAAACTCACAAATCTTTCCAGTTTTCTTATTAGCTATCCTAAACAGTCTAGGAAAAGACTCTTTTAAAGAAACCAGTTCCGTCCAATGATCGGACCAGAATTTGATTTTAGTACCATTTCCCATCTCACATCTAACTTCAGACATAAAATTTTCCCCACCAAAAAATTGTATCGGATGAATGATACTACGCCAAACCCATGAAGATTTCTTAACATTAACAGCTTTAGGCATAATTGAATTCTGATCATAATTGTACTTCGCAACAACTACCTTTGTCCATAAACTATCCCCTTCCTCACTAAATAGCCAAATCCATTTATTAAGCAATGCGCGATTCCTCAAATTAACATCAAATATGCCCAAACCCCATGAGATTTAGGCCCACAAATATTATCGCACTTAATCCAATGTATTCCTCTCTCACTATTGCCATTCCAAACAAAATTAGCAATGCACTTATTAATCCTATCAGATATAAGCTTAGGAATTAAAAATAAAGACATGTAGTAAACAGGTAGATTGGTGAGAACCGATCTAATCAATGTAAGCCTACCCCCAAAAGAAAGACGTTTAGCTTTCCAAAATGTCCAAACGATCTCTGAATTTGTCTAGAATAGGCTGCTATAGTGACATAGAGTTCTTTTTATGCCCAAGTGGAAGACCCAAGTTTTAAAAAGAAATCAATTTAATTCATGTCACTTAATGGGACAAACTTTCATTTTAAAATTACTTTCATTGCAATTTAAGAAAGTAACTTTCTTATACGTTAAGACAATCACGTTACGACAATCTTAAAATGAACGAATATTACCCTTAGTCAAATTATTTTGATTCGAGTCAATAAATACTTATGATGGTATCATGCAAATTAATTTAAAGTAGAGAACAAAATTAATTAGTGACTAAATAAAATAACATAAAAGAAACATTAAAAAATTAAAATAAAACAAAAGGTAAATAGGACTAGAATGTAAACAAATAAATCATCATGTCAAAAATTAAAATAAAATAAAGTGCAAAAGTGACCAAAATGAACATTAAGCGCCAAAATTTAATGAATAGAAATAACTAAAAAATGGGGACCAAATTAAAATAAAATAAAATTGCATGGTTAAATAAAGTTAAATAAAAAACAAATCATAGATCAAAATATAAAACATGTTGAAAATATAGGGACTATTTCATAATTATTCATTTTTACTAGCCTAAAACATGCTTTTAAAGAAAAATTCTTAAATTACTAAATCAATCAAGGGATATTAAAATCAAATTAAATAATCACTACCCATGACCAAAATAGAAAAACACACATAACTAAGGGGGACTAAACAATAAATAATCCAAAAAATACATAACAAGCATGAAAATGGGTAAATAAAAATTCGGTCCCTACAGGTGACCAACATGAAAAAAATGCTAAACTAAGGGGACTAAACAAAAAAATATCCAAAAAATACATAACATACATAAAAATGGGTAAATAGCAACTCTAGTCCTCACATATGACCAACATGCAAATACATTTCTAACTTAGGGGGACCTATGCGTGTTTTACCCTAAAGTTTTCCTATAAAACTCACTTTTCTCCTTTTTTTTTATTTTCAACCAAAAACTAATTTTTTTTTCCTAAAACGCTCTTCCCTCTCTATTCTTCCCTCGGCCGACCACTATCAGCCACCTTACAACTACTCTCGCCACCGTTCCAGTCATCATTTTGGCCGCCATACATGACGATCAAAAATCCTAAACCTCGTATATTTCGATATCTACCCACCTAAAAGACTACTAAAGATCCCAAAAACTCATCGACCTTTCAGTTCTCGCATGCTCCGATCGATGCAAAGATGAAACAACCCTTTGGGTTGGCTCCCCTCTCTAAGGTAACTCTATATCTACTCTCTTTTTATTTTTGTTTCATAAATATGCTTGGTTTTTTATTCTTTATTTGAAACTAAAAAATAATAAGGAAAAATACCTTAAAGTTTTCTGAATGTTGCTTCTGGAAAATTGAAAAAGCAGCATTCTCTTTGCTTACAATTGTTCGGGTTTTATAACCTTGATTTTTACAGATCTTTTTTTCAAAAAAATGAATCATTACAATGGCTTGATCTTGTAGTTACTTGTTGCAGAGGTGTGGAGTGAAGTATTAAAGCAACCACTTATTTGTTTGGGGTAGGGCATTGTTGCCTTGAATTTTGTTAAAATTTGACCCGACTCGACTTGGTGGCTCCGACAATCAGCGCGACTTGCTTCTCGGATGGGTTCTTCAGTGGCGAAAGGCTCTTCATCTGGTGGCGGTAACGACAGGTGCTTAAACCTAAAATTAAGGTTAACCAAAGTTTGTAAAATAATAATGGGCCATTAGGGTTTGGTAGTTGGGGTTGGGTTGGATCTGTTTGGGCCTCGGGTCTGGATTTGTAATTGGGCCGATTGGCTTTTAATTTGGACTGGGTGTAATTTTAAGCCTATAAAAATAAAAATAATATTATAAATACAAAATAAAAACAATAATAATTAAATAATAATAATAATTAATATTAATAAAATCAACAAGATCCCCGGGTGAAAATGAGTTTCGACAAATGGGACCGTAAATTTATATTAGGATTTCCACATAAAATTATTATCTTATTAGTTTATCGAAATAATTAATCTAGACTCTGGGCCCAAGTCGAGACTAAAAAATTATTATTTTAGAGAGATTATTAACTTATCAAGTGTTAATTTATAGAGGTTCTACTATAATATTAGTTAGTAATTAGTAATTTATAAACTTTCTTATTATCAATTAGCTAATTAATATTTTTATTTAAATTTTGTTTTTTTGACTAACATAAATTTTTTAGGTGACTTCTAAAAATTATAATTTTTTTTAACAAACAACTTGTGAACTTATCGAGTCGAGTTGGACTGACTCTACTCGACTTGTTAAGGTATCGAGTCGAACTCGAATTTGAATCAAGTTAACCCTATTCAAGTATTGACTGGGATTTTGATCGAGTTGAATTTGAGCAACTCACGAGCTGCTCAAATCATTAAATATCCCTAGCAAAGTTTAGAATGTTAGGGTTTAGGTGTTCTTTAGGGTTTTCAACGAGGAAGATTTCGTAACCTTTTTTAGTGTAAGTTTATTTTTAAATTGACAAATCCAAAATATCAGTTATTTTAATCCAAAACTAGATCCAAAACCCTAGATCTAATAAAGGAAGTCAAAAGATCTACCTTTTATTATCGTCAGACCTATCGTCCAATGAAACTTCCGCCGAACTATATTGTCTCCCACTCATCGATGATGGCTTTGAATGGATGGATATTTAGTTTGGGGTTTAAAAAGAAGGCTAAGATCTTTTTGTTTTTGCTTTGATTTTTTATTGTTAAAGGGTCAAATCTCTGGGTGTTGTTCATATTTTATATTTGTTTTTCTTGTTGTTATTGAGAGATGATCACCGAAAAGGTGCCTTTTGCAAGGAAAATGCTTCCTCTTTTATGGAAGTACCGATTTCTTCCATGGACCGGTCAGAGAAAGAACTTCCTCAGTCCGTGAGATTGAGGCTGACGACGAGACCACGCAGGTCGACTGACAGGGATAGCTGGGATGTTGGAGAAACAACGAAAACCCTAACAGCTTTGAGTCTTCATACACAGGCCTGTGCTAGACTTTGAATTTCAGTCTCTCTGATTTGGGTTGTCAATATTGTGTAATTTGGACATAAAAATAATAAAACATTAATATTAGTTTTTTTGTCATTTTCTTACTTTTTATTATTATTTTCATTATAACATTAATATATTTAATAATATTAACTGAAGTAAAAATGAAATTAAGAAATAATTTAATAATTAATCATACTCATTAATCAAATTTAAAACATATGCTTACTAACATAAAACTAACTATTAAAACTAAAGAAAAAATTTATAATATTTATAGAATCTAATCTAATCTAATCTAATATCAAAAGAGAGAAAATATTCAAGATAAATCCTGGTCGAAAACGTGCTTCTACATAAGAATAAAAGTAAATAAAATAATATTTAAATATTAGGCTTAATTACAAAAACTTGTCTAAATTATTACATTTTTTCCTTTAGGTGTTTAATTTTTTTATCATTATAGGTGCCTAATATTTTCGACATCATTTCTTTTGATTTTTTTTAAAAAAAACATAAATTTTCAAAATATAGCTAATTGTTTTTTCTATTTTACACAAACCACCCTAAAATCATAAAATCCTAATTACCTAATTAAGTCCAGGATTTGGACGATTGTAAAGGGATAATCAACAATTACAGTTCGATAAGAATGGTTGTGACCAACGACGAGAAATGTCTGAATGTTGTTGAACAATCGGATGCATAGCGATGCCACCTTTGTGAGAAAGCATGGAATTTTGGGTAAATACAAAGAAGTTTGGAACATTGGTGAACAATTTGGAAAAATACAATCCACGATCAATTAGGTGCGAGCTTTAAGGAATTTAAGGTGAGAATGGGATTTGGTAGTGGGAACACATATAGTGTGAATGCATGCGGGATTTGGTGAAGGAATTTAGTGGTATTGGATATTTAGGGTTTAGGTATATTTTAGGAATTTAAGGAATTAAGACAACCCTAGTGTGGTGGTTATCGGTGGGAGTTTGATGCTAGGTGGATAGGTGACCGACGTCAACAAAGACGGTAGATTTTTATTTATTTATTTATTTATTTTGCAAAAAGCATGAGAATTAGAAGAGTATGCGGTTAGGTTTTATATTTTCGTATGAAGCCTGTGAAATAGAAAAAAATATGGCGAGGGTTTATTTGCCAAATAAAAGCATGAGGGTAAATATCATGTTGGGCAGATTACAACTGGGTAAGGTTTATGATATACTTTCTTGTTATTTGATTATTCATTGTATATACTGACATAGTTATATTTTTTTTCTTTTTTTTTATTGTTGCATTGCATGATCTTTCATTAAGAAATGTGTTCGTTCACGAAGTGGTCATCAGAGTAGAAAGAGGTCATAAAATGGACAAGAGTTTTCATAATAAGGAAATAAAGAATGCAGAAGTGAGGTCATGGTCTAAGGAGGATAGTTTGACTGAAGACAACATATCAGTGCTACTAGAGGTTGCTCTAGTCAGTCTTAAGCAAAATGATCTGCAATGGCTATGTGAAATCTAAGAAAGTTGGAAATTTGATACGAAGCATGCATTCTGGCAAAAATATGGTGACATAACTCTCCTGTTGTACGTGAAGGTAAATGAGCCATTGATTAAGGCTCTGATCTAGTTCTAGAATCCATCATATAGTTTTTTCACTTTCAACAAAGTGGAAATGATTCACACTGTGGAAGAGTACACCTCTTTGCTTCATTTTGAAATGATACACTTGGATAGAATCTACTCAAAGGCGACAGGAGTACAATCCTTCAAAAGCAAGCTCTCAAAGATGACTGGAATGGGGGACAAATGGGTAACTGATCATATCCAAAAGAAAGGGGAGTTTGACTATTTTCCTTGTTCGTTCATTAAAGAATTTATTGTCAAACATAATGATATTGAGAAGAGCATGTAAATGTTCACTTTAGGAATTTAAGGCTTAGTGATTTTCCCAAAAGTTGTTTGCCATATAGAATCTGCCAGGGTTTATCTATTTTAGCAGTTGGAAAAAAAGTAAATTCTGTTCTTGCAGTCTTAGCTGAGACATTCAGGTCATTTAATAGTTGTAAAAGAGCAGAGTGTAGTCGCTTCACTGGGTCTGTTCAGTTACTTACTGTGTGGATTCGTAGCCACTTTTGGAAGATTGAACAAGAGTACAACCGTCGATTCTCAAGTGCTTATTCTCCATTGAAATATTTCCTCACCAAAGAATGGCCAGAGCATCTCACAAGGAAATAATGGGTTTCATTTTTCAGGAATTTACAATATCACGATATAGTGTGGCGTGTCCCCTAGTTAGCGTATGTTGATATATTGTTAAAATGTAGGGACTCTGATTGGATTACTCTATTAGGGTTACGGGGTGAAGTAGGTTATGCTCCACTAATGGTGTTAAGGAAATATGGGGCACACCCGTTCGTCCCAACCACCTCTAGCCTAGGTAAGTCCGAATTTGTGTACCATAGAGATCATTACAAGAAAATAGCCCGTTTAATGTCAGATGCTTGGAAGTTAACCTTTCGAACTGATGTGGTAGTAGCCGATGTCATGTTAACACCATATTATGTGGCTTGGAGAGATGCAAATAAGAATGACATCATTCCTTACCTGACCATGATCGAGTTATTCCTTTAGAGTAGCAATTCAGATATGTGCCATATGAGTTGTAAATACTGAGGAATGAATGTGAAGCCAAAATTACCAAGAAAGATAAAGAGTATGAAAGTCTTAGATAAGAAAATTTCATGTTGGACCTCGATATTGGGTTCCGTACAAACAATTTGAGCTCATGCGAAAGAGGAAAGATGAGGTTGAAGATGATTTTCACGGACCTATCGAAATATTATCGAAAGATTAATCAAGCCTGGGATATTGCTGAACTAGGAAAGATTTCAGAACAGTGGAAATTAAAACTCAAGGCTAAAAAAGACAATCGAATTAAGGACGTCAGAGCTCAAAGAGATTGTCGGGTTAGAGAGTTAGAGGTAGAGAAGAAGAGAAGAGATCAAGAGCTCAAAAATAGAGAAGAAGTCCTAGACTCGTGTACTGAGTGGTGAAAGAAAAGAAGCCAAAGAATTGAGACAAAGGCACACCCTAAGCAAGAAGCGAGAAGAGGAGATCACTTT
Source organism: Hibiscus syriacus (assembly GCF_006381635.1). NCBI lineage: Eukaryota > Viridiplantae > Streptophyta > Magnoliopsida > Malvales > Malvaceae > Hibiscus > Hibiscus syriacus. The sequence continues at coordinate 487,694 of NW_024063289.1, read as the reverse complement.
TGAAATGCAAGGGTTACAAGCTAAGATTGAGGAGCTCAAAGCTAAAAATCATGGTCGATTAAGCGAGCTAGAAGAGGAAAAGTGAATAGTAAAAAAGTTAGAAGCATAGAAAAGTAATATGTTCGAAGGGTTCAAAATGGAAGTGAATAACATGCTGAGTGAGCTCGAAATTAGAGGACAAAGAATATATGAACTTCAACCTGAAAAGAGGCGAAGTAGTGAAGAGTTAAAATTAGAATGGTAACATCGAGTTCATGTGCTCCAAGGCAAGTAGGATTACGTTTTTCTTTGGATACAACGATGTGGGGTGAAGAACGAGCAAATAGAGGTCCCCACTCAAGGGATACAAGAGATGGAAGCACGGTACGAGGAAGAGTTAGCTCAAGCTTAAGCTCAGGCAAAGAATGAAGAATATAGTGCTTACATTTTGTAGCTCGAAAATTCCTTATTTATAGAGATTTAAGGGTTAGCCTCAAAGAGAATGCCATTTTGCGAAGAAAGGTTCATGATTTAGAGGATGCTCTACGAAGTTATCAAGTTCATATCACTGGTGTTGAGTGCACTATCCGAAGCACCAGGCAACAGTGGTAGAACGTGAATAATTACTATGAGGACTGGAAAACAAGTGTGAATTATGTGATAATCAAAACCATGAATCAGTTGAGTGGTGTTGCAAGAAAGCTAGGGGAGCTGGATATCTAAGCAAGAGTCATCTAGACACAAATCGGGCGTCAGATTTGAGAAAAATGGTCACTTGGTTTGTCAACGAGATAATGGAGCTGAATACTAGAGCTAGGACTTTTCTGTAATGGATTCATCTTGTAATGATGATGCTTTTGTCCTTAAACGAAAGTTGTTCCAAGACTGATCACTATCTATGAATTAATGCCTTTCTACATGCACTTGCACTTTATTTACGGTTCAAGTTTTGTCTTATGCATTTTATTTACACTTTTACAATTATTTGTTTAGCATTTCACTTCCATACAATTTATATTCATCGTTAAAACATAAAAATTAATAATAAAGGGTACATTACAGAATATTGGAAACTTTTAAGCACCCGCATACTACCCGAAAAAAGTCAATGGACTAAAGAATCACTCAAATTGAGAAAGTGCAGCTCGAAATGCATGAGAGTTTCAGGAAAGCTCAAGAGAAGATGCGTGAACAAATGCTAAAGTCCCAGAATGATATGATAGAGAAGCTTGCAACATGCTATAAGGGAGAAATATATATCGAGAAGAGACTCCAACTATCGGCACTACTGTCAAAGAACCTCTATACACCTGGGTTTCACACCACGAGCGGATCATAGAAATACTTCAGCTGTTCGTGTTATTACTGAAGAACCCCTATACCCTACAGGCTTTACACTGCCTCATATTATAGTACAAGATGGAGTGACTTCTTAGCCAAAAAGGGTTCACATAAACTTACATGGCACCTCCGTAAACCAACAACAAGCTGAAGATGCCTAGATTTTGACGAGGAGGGTAGAAAAGAGCCGAATAAACAATTAGAAGAAAAATGCAAACAACTGGAAGAAGAAATTAAGGATATGAATGAGGACAATAACATGTATGGTATTGATGCTAAATAGTTGAGTCTGGTTCCTGATTTGGTGTTACCTCCCAAGTTCAAAATTACAAAATTTGAAAAATTAGATGGTACAAGATGCCCCTCTGCACACATTACTATGTTTTATAGAAAAAAGACTGGCTATGTAGAGGATGATCAACTGTTGATTCATTACTTCCAAGAGAGCTTAGCATGCTCTACCATTTGATGGTTCAACCAGTTGAGCAAGGATCACATCAAGTCGTAGGATCATTTAGATAAATCTTTTATAGAACAATATAAGCACACAAAAGATGTAAGGCCTAATCAAATCACGCTGCAAAGCATGGAGAAAAGATTTAATGAGAGCTTCAGATAGTATGCTCAAAGGTGGAGGGATGTGGCCACACAAGTTCATCCATCTTTGGAGGAAGAGAAAACCAATATGTTTTTTATCAACACTTCAATAGCTCCGTTTATTGGTTGATCGCTTGTAAATATATATGCTAAGGCAAGCAAATCTGTGCAAGTATACATAATCGATGGAAGTAATATAGTAGTGAGTATTGTCTCCACAAGGATTGGATTAGAAATATATTTTCACCACAACTAGAACTAATGTCACAAGCTAAGTTCTACTAAGTATTATCCTAATAACTAATATTAATGAACTAAGAAAAATGATTCAATGATTTTAGAAAAGTTTGGTTGAGGCAATATATATATTCAGACTAACAAAACAAGTGATGGTTTAAATATAATGCAAACAACCTCACATATTCAGACGTGTCACAGAGCACTTATGCTAAACTATTGTCTTAACAACAATTATTCCTAGTTTAGAATGAATTATTATGACTCACTAAAGCTGCCAGACAAGATTACTAGATATTCTTAGACGGTTGCTATGGTAATACCTCTCAGCGTTAACTATAGACGTTGTCTATCCTACTCTAGCATCTATCCCTTTTAGTCAATTGAAACTGCTCCTTATCTCTATGGTATACAAGTTAGAACTTCACCATCCCGGATTCATTCCATTGTTCACGCTGATCTATCTTAATTCTCTTGAATTTAAGAATCACTTATCTAGAAAAAAGGCTATCTATCGATGCTCTTACAATGCCAAGAAATGTTTTACAAAACCCAAGGCCATCTCTCGATACTCTTACAGTGCTAAGGTAAAATATTCAAACCATGAGTAAAACAGTCATAAGCGAAACATAATTCATTATTCATAAACATAAAAATATTGTTCAGGTAAAATAAAGTTCAACACCAAGTAAAGCATTCATGGTGCTATCAAAGATCATCCAAGATTCAATGTTTAGTACAACCTCAAATAAATAAAGAGTTAAAAACAAAAGAAGAACGACTCCCAAAACCAGGGGCTATGTCGCGACAATCTTGATCAGTACCGCATCTGCCTTGGTGATCACCCTCTCTTGAGGCCTGATCACCGCTCTGCTATTGTCTGGCTATCGAGGACACCAAGGAAGGTTGGTGGATAGACGGTGTGAAAGCACTGCAGTTGCTTGCTTACGCCTTAGGTAAAGCTCTTTTCTCTTCTTCCACCCTCCTTTTTGGCGGCTACGACTGGTTATTTATCAGGAAAGGTCTCCTAGGTCTTTGTTTACTTTTGGAGTTTCCTTAACTAGCCGTTATTAATTGCTCAGACTTAAAAAATAAAGGCAGCTGGCAGCTGTCAGAATAATTGAGGCTTGCTTGCACGTGAAGTAGGCCATCCAGCTGGCGTGTGACATAGGCGGTTTCGCCACACCGGCTTCAGACTTCCTCAAATAAATCTTGCCTCGGTGAGATAAATCTGCTCTTCACGTTCTCATCAGTTCTGTTGGCCTTTGCACTTTTACATTGTCACGGTTGAAATGTTCTTTCTTTGTAGAATTCCTGCACAAACACAACCCAAACAACCCTTTCTCTTTAGCAGCATCAGTCAAACCAAATAAATCTTGCCTAAGCAACACTTTTCAACCACAATATAATATAACCTATATGCAACTAAAAATTCAGTGCATACTTTGTCCAGACGAGCAATAACATAAGTGAAAAGACTAGGAATTAAGTCTTTTTACGGAGTTATAACACCCCCAAACTTAAGCTATTGCTTGTCCTCAAGCAATGGATAATAATTAGAAGATAATTAATTTTTTCATGGCAAAGCAATATTAAGAAAATCATATGGTTTGGGATTTCAGCTCTCAGCAAAAACTATTTAGCCTCAACATGTTGACAATCATATAAGTCAAGTCCCTTCCCTAGTCAGGATCCCTTGCTATTGTGTGTGTGTGATTGTAATCAGTCTATGGATAAAGGTAATTAGAAACTTTAAAGTAAGCACTCCTAGTTTTTCAAGGCAATAAATTATTCATCACGCTTAGTTTATACTCCTAGTTATTTATCAACTTTTATTCTCTTTATTCATGTTTTTTTAGGGGAGTCAGCTCATCACACCTACCGTTCCACACTCTAGGTGAAAAGGAGCATACCTTTCACCCCCAAGCTAGTCGGTCAGAGTCATCCTGTGACTACTTTCATTCACTCATATGCCTTGGCTACTGTTAATTTCTTTTGGAGTTTTTCTTGTTCATGCCTTTGCATAGAGGAGTGTCCCTTTGTATTTTCGAGTTTTTCAAGTTTTTAAACACTAGAGAGTTTCCAATTTACCCTTATAATATTTTTGAAGTCTCGGCAAATAGAAAGTTCTTTCCTAAATTTTTTACAGATTACCTAGAGAAAAAACAACTTACAATCGTGTTTATAAATTTCAAGAAATCAAGCCTAGGGTTGGTCTTCTTCTTTAGATTGTCTTAACAATAATACTGCCCCAGGCAATAAAATTCTGCATTCATCATTGGGCATCCCTAATTCATTCCTAACAATAATCTCAACCTGCATATGTCATGGCAATAAAAATTTTCAACCAATTAACATCAATTGCTTCCTAACAAAGTATGGAATAATATGGTACAATACCTCCCCCAAACTTGAAGGATGTATTGTCCTCAATGCATGAAATTAAAACTACATGATGTTATATACATATACGAAAAAGAAAAAGAAAAACTAAAGTAATGACTCACTGTGGTGGGGTGGCTTGATTGGACGCCCTCGTTTGGCGTCGTTTTGGAATAGAGACTCTCGGATCATGAGTCTACTGCTGCTGGTGAGGGAGATGGATGAAGTATACGACCTGTTGTTCTCTTGTAGTATTTCTTGTTGGATGAGGCTCGTGTTGGAGTTGATTGCTCGGCAGTAGGATTTAGTTGTGCTAGAACTGGTGCTGGACCAGGAACTGCTACTGGGACTGGCGTAGCTTTACTGATAGGAAACAACATGGGATCTTGAATTGGTTGCGGCGGTGCTGGAATTAAATCTTTATTGGTGAAGAAGTGGGGTGGAGTATCATCACTTCTTTCGGAGGTTGAAAAGGGGGAGGAGCTGAGGAATTCTTCAGTGTCGCCTTGGCCTTCTTCTGGTACAGGTGGTACTTGAGTTGATAGTGGTGACACATCAACGGGTACTTCTAGGGGAACTTCTGGAGGTGCTGCGATGTCGAGGCATGGAATGTGCTCCCACCCGTATTGTATTTGAGGATAACAACTGGAAAGGTCAGTAGTCTGATGTTTGTGTTTGGGAGCAACTCCTTGAAGAAGGCGTTGAGTTGCACGTCCCTAGCCTTGATATACTCGAAGTAAATTTCCATGTGGTCCTCCAGGCGACCGATCTTTTCACGTGTTTTTTGAGTTTACTTGACCATAATAGTCACATGCGACAATCGATTTTGCTCCTCGCTCCAAACCTTTCTTTGGGTCGTCATCATTGAAACTCATCAGCTCGGGGACCTTTTTCTTTGTAATACCCTCATTTGGTTTTATGTAATCCTCAAAGTGATCCTCAGGAACCTTCTTCTTCTTGCATAATGCGGTTATCAAGTTGGGAAATAGAAGGTTACCCCGATTCCTCTTGGCACATTCATGGATCTGCTCGAAAAATGAGTTCTCCAACGTCAATCTTTATTCCGTATATAATTGAGTGCAAGAGTAGTAGTCTCTTCACAAGGACTGTGGTATTGTGGGACGTTGGCATCAGCTTGCTTTCGAGAAAGTGGTTCTATAATTTCACATGCGGTTTAGTGCTCGGCAATATACTCTTTTCCTTGTTGAGGCATTCCCCTGGAACTTGGCCCACCCAAAGCATAAATCCTGTAGTATATTGTCGTATGTTTCTTGATCGGTCTCTGCCATAAAACTTTTGTGTTTCTCTTCAACTTCCCCAACTTAAAATATCAGTTGAGTGCAGAGGGTGAAAATCGAATGAGCTTTCCTCGAACATAAACTGTGTGGTTAGACGAATCCTCGAGATAGGTGACAACTGTCGTTTTGGATGTCAAAATAATTCCTTATTCTCAATCAATAAATTAAGGAAATGCGTAGCAAAGAGAAGTAAGGGTCGATTCCACAGAGATTTAGAAAATTATAAATTTCTGTCTGAATTATTTATGCCAGGCGTGAAACAGTAAAAATGGGGGGAGTTTAGTAAAAGATAATAAAAGCGATTAAATAAATAAAAGTAATTAAAAAAATTAGAAGATGAAAATAATGAATAAATACGGTAAAAGTAGCCTCAAGCTTCGCTTTGATTCAATTTCATTTAGATCATCGAATAAAATTTTCTCTTCGGGATTCACGTCGGTTACTTTGTCTACAAGGGCTATCCTTGTGACTTTATCTTGTATACCGAATACCCAAGGCAATCTTTGATTGCGGCTTCGGTAGTTGATTCTAACAACATCTATTGTAGTAGATCAAATACCGTTTAAGTTCGTGGAGACCGACTTGGATTGTTGTTTCTATAACCGTTAATTCCGATCTCAATTCCCTCTTGGTGAAGCTATCTCGCCAAGTGTGTTCCCAGGAAGTCAAATTGCTTTCTATAAGACGAATCTTCCTCCCACACGTTTAATCGCAACAACCTCTTGACCAAAGTCAATCTTTGATTTTGAAAACTGTTTTGATTTTGAAAAATAAGCGCAAAGATTGAGAGAGATATTCCGAAGATATTAAGGGACCATTTCAATTCTCCCGTTGGAATTTAATCATCACGACAGCTCTCGGCTTATGAAAAGTTTAGCTAAGCATGACAAAAGTCATACTTAGCATAAAAATAAAACTTGAAAATAAAATAAAAAGAACATCAAAAAGGAAAAGAGAAAACTTTTATAAAAACTAGAGAGAAAAGAAGAATGTATTCCGAATAATGATTTTAGGCTTACCCCAAGTGGGTATTTATAGCCTCTCAATGACTAAAGGATAAACAAAGAAAATAATACAAAAGATAATTGTTTTTAAATTTAAATTCAAACTTAAACTAGTCTCCTAATGCAACTCTACTTGTCAATCTTCCAGAAGGCGTGTGGATGAAGTCTTCTAAAAATCGCCGCTGACTGGACCTTCTAGAAACTACCACGTCAGACCGTGTTATGCCCAGAGTCGTGCCCATGTCTCCAGCTGTGACCAAATAATAAAAAAATGCAGAATTTTCCCGTTTTATCACTAATTATGAAAAGTAAGGACCTGCACGAAAATAGGCATAACACAACCAAATAAATAGGCATAACTCCACAAAATCAAAGAAATAACGAACAAAGATTAACGATTCTGAAAACTCATCAAATTCCCCCTTACTTATCTCATGCTTGTCCTCAAGTATGATTAACGAAATCAGTCAAACACTTCATTAAACGTTCTTTGTCAAGTTTAACATTCAAGGAAGCAAGGTAGAGACCACAATAACTATTCAAGTCAAGAAATCAATCAATTGAACATCATCAATTGGAACAAGTCAAGTGCAATTGTAATATCCATTCATTCATTAATCTAGATGCTCATAACTCAACACCTTACCGGGATTCACTCAAATCACTCAATGTGTTTGGGGTGAAGAAATGCTCAATGTCAGAATTTACACGGTATTACCATAAGCCTGCAAGTAAATCAAATCTCCACTAATAATAAGAACAAGATGCATAAATCAAAGGGTCTTTTATTGGTTGTAACGGGGCTTAGGTAAAGGTAGGAAAAAGGCTAAACACTAAATATTCAAGGCAAGGAACTAACAAATGATAATCTCAACTCCATCAAAATATTAAGAACAACAACAAAAAAACGACATATCAAACAACGAATTTCCTTTGGAAATGCAATTTTTTCTTTTTCACACTTTTGTTGTTTTGTTTTCCATTTTTTTTCATGTTTTTTTCTTTTCTTTTTTCTTTTTCGAACATCTTCTTTTTTTTCTTTTTTTTTGAACTGCTGTTTTTTTTCAACATTTTTTCTATGGAGAATACAATGGTAAAATTATTCACTTACCCTGAAAAGGGTAGAAAAGAGGGATAAAAAAAAGGTTCGGGTTTATGAATATGGTGAAAACAAAAAAACAGGAATAGGCTCAAAATTGGTTAACTAAGGGAAAAATGCATGGGTAGGCTATTTAGTGGGGAAACAGAATGGTTAATCCTGAGGTGCCCTAATCATCTTAAAGCATCATGTTCATGGGTAATCTCGACAGTATTTAACATGAAGGTTCTAGAATACCAATGCCAAATTCGACACACTCAATCAAACAAAATGAGAGCGAAAATGATATGCTCGTAAAGGCTCAAATCTCACCAAATTGTTTCATGCATTGAGCTAATCACATTTTAACTAACAAGGTCATGGAATATCACAAAAAATACCAACTTATCACAATTCATGCTATTTGCTATCAAGAATATCCTAACATAAACAATCACGTGTTCCCAAACAAGCATAGTATTCCAAAAATTTTCAACAAGACAAAGACAATCAATGAAATTTCTGAACAATTCAACCAACACATACTAGATTCAAAGCATAAAGATAAGCAAAGGGAAATTCAATCGACACTCTACTCCCCCTCAATTAAAGCGTTTTGCCTCAAAATAAAAAATTAAAGTGCAAGAGAAGGAATAGATAACTCCTCGGATTTAATGTCGACCACGGCCACGTCCTCGGCTGCGATGAGAGGCGCTAGCACGTAGGTAGGAGAGGATCTCTGTGATGTTCGTCTCAATGGAGTGGAGGCGGTCATGGACTTTATCCATTTGGGATTGCATATCCGGGCGTGGGGTTGTAGGAGGCGACGCTGGTGTGTTTCAGTGTGTGAAGACTCGCTCGTTGCGAGGAGTAAGGACACCCGGTGGAACAAAGTAAGGTGCGCTCGGGGTTCCTGCAAGTACGCCCATAGAGTCCAAGCATCTGCAGAGAAAGCATAAGTAAATCATGTTACATCAAATTGAGCGATTCAAGAAGCTAAATGTGTAATGTAAGGTCCAAGGATAAGTGGGTGATTTTGATTGAATAATGATCTCAAAGGCCTGAGCAAACCAAAATCATAGGTTCACACGCTCGCCGATGTATATGCACCATAAAAAGAATAACTCGACTCGGCTTAAGGAGGTGGATGAGTCGTTCTGGCCAGAGTAGTTGTAGGCGAGGAAACGATGGATATAGCGCAAGGCCGGGTCATGGATAAGATGGGTTCGCGTTGAGAGGGCATTGAATGTGTGTCCGGCTAAACTCGTAAGGGCCTCATAAGCCACGTAGGCATCAAAACTCTATGGAATCTCAAGCAAAGCGGTTAAATACGAAGGACTCGTGACATCCATCACGAATCCCATAGCAAGATTAAATTCTGATATAGAGATTGAGAAGTAAGTTCCACATAGTCAGAATGAGACAACATCAGGTGAGCTAACATTAAGCAGGCGTTGGGGCGAAAAATTAAAAGTGGTATAAAATTCAAACACAAGTTCATAAAACGTTCCACAGTTAATTATCGGATAAAGTTCCCAACCAATGGCAGCAAAGTATGTGTGAACAGACTCACGTAAATGCAATGTTTCTAGAGTACGAGTTGGAATATATTTAGCTACACAGAAAGGGCGGTGTCTTACCAACTCGAAACGTACCAGTTCATCATTGGAGAATTACAAATACCCGTGCATCATTTCTTTGGGAGGGACTGCGTATGATCGACCCCGATGGTTGCGCTCCGGGTTTTCGTGGGCTAGCGGCAGGCTGTCAGGTGCATCCTCCGGGTGAGGTGGACGGGTCGGTGAAGGATCACGTTCGTGGTACTGCCATGAGCTCGATGTTTCAGGTGATGTGGTGGAAAACTGGCAGTAAAATCCTCTGTAAAACCGTAAATAAGATGGTACATTAGTAACGGTTGTACTGAAATAGGACTAGAATTTACCTCGGGAGTATTATCCGACGCCGTCGAGTGCATCGAGTATGACGAGAATGCCGTCTGTCTTTGAGCGTGACGGTGTTGCTTTGGTCGGAAGTGAATAAAATGATGGAGATGGAGATCGTGGAGGGGACGGACGGTGAGACGTGCTTGGCCCGGGACGGAAAGAGCCGGTCGGCGTAAAAGATGAGTGATACAGTGATATTGGTACTGGGCCACGATCTTGCGTCGGTTGAGTCAGAGAAGGCGGCGGTATGGAGTTGGAGTCGCTCAGTAACTCGACGAACGCCGGCGCGTTTGAACGGCCTCGTCCTCCTAGGACGGTGGGCGGAGGAGCGTTGGCGTTCTCGGGTCGGTTTCGTGTGCGAACCATAGCAGATTAGGGAGGAGTGGGTGTCATGAAAGCGTTGAAGCGGGTTAACTTGTTGGTTGGTGCCACCGATTGTGAGCAGAAGGGGGATGAGCGACGGAGTGGTGTGCGATGGGGGGTATCGATTTGAACAAGGTGAAGGGGGTGGGTTTAAAATTAGCTTCTGATTTTAGAGTTGGAAGCAAAGGAGGACTTTGAGCTAGATTAGAAAAAGATAAATTTTAAAATTTGAAAAAGTGATTGAAAAGGATAATGTGGGGTCCGTTGTTAAAATAAAAAATGTAGAGAAGGGATTGGGGGGGTTGGGCGGCAGGAAGATATCATAAGGGGGAAAGGGGAAAATTGGGGTTGGCTAACGTGCATCGGCCTCTTCCATGGGTTATGCTATCATTCTCCATTTAGTGAAATGGTGTGCACGGCTGGGGTATATTTTTTTCTGCTTTGTGCGATTTTTAACTGCTCTGTAGGTTCCGAAAGTTGCACTCTTCGAATGAAATTTCCGCAATTTTAAGCTTGAATAAAAATATTCAGTTCCTAAAAAATAAAAATAAAAATTAAATTAAACATGCTTGAATGAATAAAAATAAAATGAAAAAAAAACAACGGAATTGAAAACAATGGGTTGCCTCCCATTAAGCGCTTTTGTTTAACGTCGTTAGCTCGACGACCTGATTCATACTACAAGTTCTTCCAAGTTGAGATCTTCAAGTAGGCAAACTTCGCTATTCGCAAAATATGGTTTAATCCTGTGTTCATTTCCTATAAACCGAGTGCTCGAATTGTCTTCAATTTCGACTACGCCATGAGGAAATATTCCAGTTACTGTATAAGGTCCGTTCCATTTTGATCGAAGTTTACCTGCAAAATGTTTTAATTTTGAGTTAAAAAGAATAACTTTTTGTCCGATAGAAAAAGATTTAGAAAAAATTTTTCGATCATGGAATTCTTTTGTTTTATCCTTATATATTTTGGCTTTGTCGTAAGCATCTCTCCGGATTTCCTCAACCTCTTGTATATGTAACTTCTGTGTTTCGCCAATCGCTTCTAGCTCCATATTGCACTGTTTTACGGCCCAATATGCCTTTTGTTCTAGCTCGATAGGTAAATGGCATGGCTTACCGAACACAATGCGGTATGGTGACATGCCAATAGGTCCTTTGTATGCAGTCCGATAAGCCCACAGAGCGTCAATTAATTTCAAGCGCCAATCCTTGCGATTTGGCTTAACTATTTTCTCAAGAATCATCTTTATTTCTCGGTTTGAAATTTTTGCTTGTCCGTTTGTTTGTGGATGATAAGCTGTGGCAATTTTTTGATTCACTCCATGTTTTTCATGAGAACATCAATTACTCGATTGATGAAGTGTGTTTCGCGGTCGCTTATTATCGCTTTCGGTGTTCCAAACCTGGAAAAAATACAATTCCTTAGAAATTGAACAGTAGTTTTATCATCGTTGTTTCGAGTGGCTTTAGACTCTACCCACTTCGATACATAATCAAACGCAAGAATTATATAACAATTGCCAAAAGAAGAAACAAATGGCCCCATATAGTCAAGTCCCCAAACATCAAATATTTCGCATATATGTATAGGATTAAAGGGCATTTCGTTTCTCTAACTTAAATTACCTGCACGTTGACAATTATCACACGACTTGCAAAATAAGTAAGCATCACGGAAAATATGAGGCCAGAAAAATCCGCATTCCAAAATTTTATGGACAGTTCGCTTCGGTCCGAAGTGTCCGCCACACAAATATGAATGACAAAAATTTAAAAGTGAGCTTACCTCGCTTTCAGGAACACACCGTCGAATTATCTGGTCTGAACAATATTTCTATAGATATGGATCATCCCAAATGAAGAAATGATATTCTCTCTTAATGTGATTTACTTCGGCTCACGTTAAATCAGATGGCAACTTACCTGTAGCTAAGTAATTAACTATATCCGCAAACCAAGGTATTAACTTCAGCGTCATCATCAAGCTTTCCTCCGAGAATTCTTCACGAACGGGAGGATCACATGTAGTGATTGGAAGTCAGCTTAAGTGATCGACCACTAAGTTCTCACATCCTTTCTTGTCCTTGATTTCCAAATCAAAATCTTAGAGGAGTAAGATCCAACGGATTAGTCGTGGTTTCGATTCTTTTTTGCTAAGCAAGTACTTCAAGGCTGCATGATCAGAGAAAACAACAACTTTAGTGCCAAGAAGATATGATCTAAATTTATCTAATGCAAAAATAATAGCGAATAATTCTTTTTTGGTCGTTGAATAATTCCGTTGTGCGGAATCTAAGGTACGGGACGCATAAGCGATAACGTGAGGATGTTTCCTGATCTTTTGTCCGAGCACAACTCCAACACTTCCATCCGAAGCATCACACATAACTTTGAAGGGAAAGTCCAAATTTGGCGGTTGGACTATGGGTGCCGAAACCAACTTCTCCTTTAATATGTCGAATGATTCGTGGCATTGTTGGTCAAAATTGAAGATTTTATCCTTCTGTAAGAGCTCGTATAATGGTTGCGCCACTTTAGAGAAGTCTTTGATGAATCTACGGTAGAAACATGCGTGGCCAAGGAAAGAGCGAATTTCCCTTACCGTAGTGGGATAAGGAAGTGAACGTATTATATCGGTTTTCTCCTTATCTACTGCAATTCCTTTAGATGAAACAATATGTCCTAGAATCAAACCTTTATCAACCATAAAGTGACACTTTTCATAATTCAAAACAATATTAAATTCTAGACACCGATGCAACACATTTTTCAAGTTTAATAAGCATTCCTTGAATGAATTACCATAAACAGTGAATTCGTCCATGAAGACTTCAATACCTTTCTTAATAAAATCAGAAAAAATACTAATCATACACCTTTGGAATGTGGCAGGTGCATTGCAAAGTCAGAAAGGCATACGTCGGTAAGCGAATGTACCGAAGGGGTATGTGAATGTCGTATTTTCTTGATCTTCAGGTTCTACTGGAATCTGGAAGAAACCTGAAAATCCATCAATACAACAATAATGAGATTTACCGGCAAATCATTCTATCATTCTATCTATAAATGGAAGATGAAAATGGTCTTTCCGAGTCAAAGAATTCAACTTCCTATAATCGATGCAGACTCTCCATCCATTCTGAACTCATGTTGGTACAAGTTCTCCTTCAGAATTTTTAACCACAGTAACTCTTATTTTTTTAGGAACTACATGTACCAGACTTACCCATTTGCTATCCAAAATTGGATATATAATATATGCATTTAGGAGTTTTTGTATATCCTTTTTTACCACTTCCATCATTGGTGGATTCAGCTGGCGTTGACCCTCACGTGTTGGTTTTGTGTCTTCTTCGGTTTTAATCTTATGCATACAAGTAGATGAACTCAAACCTTTTATTTCAGCGATGGTCCATCCTATAGCCTCCTTGTATTGGCGCAAAACCGTGATCAAGTCTTTTTCCTCCTCCTCGGATACCCCTTTTGATATGATTACTGCAGAGTGTTGTTTGGTCCGAGGAAGGTGTATTTCAAGTGATCAGACAACTGTTTAAGTTCAACTTCGGGTGCCTGCAGAACAGAAGGTAAGACTTTAGGCTTAGAAGAAATCAAATTCAATTCTGTATGATCATAATTCATGTTTTCATAATGACCCTCCATCTCCCTGCATATATCAAAGGAAAAATTAGTCTTTAAAAATTCATCAGTCAAAGGATAAATTAAATCGTCAGAATTTAAACTTTCTACTTTATCAGGATATCTCATTGCCTTATATACGTCAAATTTAACGATCTCACTGTTAAATTCCATAGTCAAAAATCCGCTTCTCACGTCAATTTTTGTGTGTGCAGTGCTCAGGAAAGGGCACCCCAAAAGAATATCAGACGATGTGCTCGTGCGATCATTCTCCATGTCGATTATATAAAAATCAGTGGGAAATATCAAGTTGTTTACCTCCACCAATACATTCTGTAAGAGTCATGTAGGATAGATTACCGACCTGTCGGCAAGCTGTATCGAAATCTTTGTATCCTTTAAAGGATCGTTAGTGACCATTTTATAGACAGATAGAGGCATTACATTAATTGATGCACTAAGATCAAACATAGCTCGTTTAATCTCAACCTTACCAATTTTACAAGGGATTATGAACATACCTTGGTCCTTCAATTTAGGTGGTAACTTTCGTTGGAAAATGGCTGAGACGTTTGCTCCTAGGCTTACTTTCTCAACTCCGGTAAGCTTTCTTTTTGTCGTACAAAGATCCTTTAAAAACCGGGCATACCTTGGAACCTTCCGGATAACCTCGAGGAGAGGTATGTTAACTTCTACCTTCCGAAGTACGTCTAATATTTCCTTTTCCTTAGCTTTTTTATCCTTTTTAACTAATCTTGATGGAAAAGGCGGTGGCACGTCGTAGGGAGATGGCGACAGATCATCTATTTGTTCTTCATCATTCTCTTTTCGGGATCTTGCGTCATTGATCTTCTTCTATTTTTAGATTGCCTGGTCTAATGGGATAGGTTGTGCTACTACTGTACCACTCCGAAGAGTAATGGCGCTGACGTTTTCCCTCGGGTTTACTTCAGTTTGAGACGGAGGCTTACCTTGTGATTCCAAGCGGCCCAAGGTTTGCGCTAGTTGGCTTATTTGTTTGTCCATCTCTTGGAAGTGGGATTCAGTTCGAGACTGAAATTTCTCCTAGGATAGTGCTAACCTCTCGACAATCGATTCTAATGATGTCTTCTGCAGTTGTTGCGGTGGTGGAGGTCTCGCTTGATAGCCTTGATTTGGTCTTGGGTTCTGCGCATAACTGAAGTTCGGATGATCCCTCCATCCTGGGTTGTATGTATTACCGTAAGGATTATAAGTTCTTTGGGGAGGTCCCGGAAAGTTTCCGACTGCATTGACTTGAGCTGTTGCGTCGTCTTGAATCAGTGGACAACCATCTGTTGGATGATCAGGTAATTCACATATTCCACATAATCGGTTTTGTCATGTCTTTCCTGTAACAAGAGAGTTTACGACTTCAGTTAACTTATCTATTTTATTTTCCAAGGAAGATGAACTTATCTCATGAACCCTTCGAGAAGGTTCATTATTTGCACTGAATTGTTGGGAATTTATAGCCATCGTCGATATTAAGTCTCTTGCCTCAGTAGGAGTTATAGTCACCAAGGCTCCACCGCTGGTTGCATCGATCATCTTCATTTCCAGGGGAGATAATCCTTCATAAAAGTATTGAAGGAGTGTTTGTTCGGTTAACCCATGTTGTGGACAACTAGAACATAACTTCTTAAAACGTTCCCAATAGTCGTAAAGTGACTCTCCATCAAGCTTCTTGAGTCGAAGTATTCTCCTTCGTAGTTCACTTACTGTTGTCGCAGGGAAAAACCTGTCAAGAAAACAACGAGTCATTTGAGCCCATGTAGTTACAGAATTAGGGGGAAGATAAAATAACCACTCTTTAGCCCAATCGGCTAAGGAAAAAGGAAAAGCTCTAAGTTTGATTTGGTCCTCGGTTACTCCCTGTGGTGTCGAGTAGACCATGTTAAATTCCTTGAGATGTTGGTGTGGATTCTCGTTTGGCAATCCACGAAATGTAGGGAGGAGATAAATAAGGTCGGTTTTCAACTGGTATGGAGTTTTGCCTTGGGGAAAATTAAATCACATAGGTCCTTGTTCAGTGGGTGCCGCGGCTAACTCCCGAATAGTAGGTTCGACCATCAGATTTGTATTACCAGAATTTGATTCTTCTTCTGGATTTGTTTGGTGCCTCCTTCTTTCCCGAAGTGTCTGTGCGTGGAGTCTCCTAGCTCTGGCTTCGATTTCCAGGTCGTACTCCACTAATTCGCCCGGATTTATCCTAGTCATAAATAAAAAACAAACAAAAAAATTAGTAACTTTGGCGAAGTCCCCTGCAACGGCGCCAATTTGACAACTGTTGTTTCGGATGTCAAAATAATTCCTTATTATCAATCAATAAATTAAGGAAATGCGTAGCAAAGAGAAGTAAGGGTAGATTCCACAGGGACTTAGAAAATTATAAATTTTTGTCTGAATTATTTATGCCAGGCGTGAAACAGTTAAAATGGGGGGAGTTTAGTAAAAGATAATAAAAGCGATTAAATAAATAAAAGTAATTAAAAAAAATAAGAAGATGAAGATTGTGAATAAATACGGTAAAAGTAGCCTCAAGCTTCGCTTTGATTCAATTTCCTTTAGATCATCGAATAAGATTTTCTCTTCGGGATTCACGTCGGTTACTTTGTCTACAAGGGCTATC
The DNA here is from genome assembly GCF_006381635.1 of Hibiscus syriacus. Classification (NCBI taxonomy): domain Eukaryota; kingdom Viridiplantae; phylum Streptophyta; class Magnoliopsida; order Malvales; family Malvaceae; genus Hibiscus; species Hibiscus syriacus. Next base: position 471,184 of record NW_024063289.1, on the reverse strand, counting down.
CTTGTGACTCTTTCTTGTATACCGAATACCCAAGGCTATCTTTGATTCCGGCTTCGGTAGTTGATTATAACAACATCTATTGTCGTAGATCAAATACCGTTTAAGTTCGTGGCGACCGACTCGGATTGTTGTTTCTATAACCATCAATTTCGATCTCAATTCCCTCTTGGTGAAGCTATCTAGCCAAGTGTGTTCCCAGGAAGTCGAATTGCTTTCTATAAGCCGAATCTTCCTCCCACACATTTAATCGCAACAACCTCTTGACCAAAGTCAATCTTTGATTTTGAAAACTGTTTTGATTTTGAAAAATAAGCGCATAGATTGAGAGAGATATTCCGAAGATATTAAAGGACCGTTTCAATTCTCCTGTTGGAATTGAATCATCGCGACAGCTCTCAGCTTATGAAAAGTTTAGCTAAGCATGACAAAAGTCATACTTAGAATAAAAATAAAACTTGAAAATAAAATAAAAAGAACTTGAAAAGGAAAAGAGAAAACTTTTATAAAAACTAGAGAGAAAAGAAGAATGTATTCCGAATAATGATTTTAGGCTTACCCCAAGTAGGTATTTATAGCCTCTCAATGACTAAAGGATAAACAAAGAAAATAATAAAATAATACAAAAGATAATTGTTTTTAAATTTAAATTCAAACTTAAACTAGTCTCCTAATACAACTCTACTTGTCAATCTTCCAGAAGGCGTGCAGATGAAGTCTTCTAGAAATCGCCGCTGACTGGACCTTCTAGAAACTACCACGTCAGACCGCGTCGTGCCCAGAGACGTGCCCATGTCCCCAGCCGTGACCAAATAATAAAAAAATGCAGAATTTGTCCGTTTTATCACTAATTCTAAAAAGTAAGGACCTACACGAAAATAAGCATAACACAACCAAATCAGCAGCAATAACTCCACAAAATCGAAGAAATAACGAACAAAGATTAACGATTCTGAACACTCATCAATGGGCATAGAATTACCATACTATCACCGGTGCTATGACTTTGGGATTGCAAGTAAACTTCTCCCAGTGATGTTTCTTTATCACGTCCATCACCTCCGGTCTAAACGACTCCTGATAACTCCGTAAAAAGACCTAATTTCTAGTCTTTTCAATTAAGTTATTGCTCGTCCAGACAAAGTATGCACTGCATTTTTAGTTGCATTTAGTTTCATATAGGTTATATTATCTTGTGGTGGATAAGTTTTGCTTAGGCAAGATTTATTTAGTTTGACTAATGCTGCTGAGGAGAAAGGGTTGTTTGAGTTGTGTTTGTGCAGGAATTTACAGAGTGTCCTACACTAATCTTACACTATAGTGCTAATCCAAACATATACCTGTACTTAGTGTCCTTATACACTATAGTGCTAATATAAACCTGCAGCTTCTATACTCTATGGCATGCCAACTATACCCTGTCCCTCAATGACTTACATGGGCATATAGTCTATTTTATTCAATTCATCCATGACAAAGTATATTATCAATATTTAACATTGGGCAGTTCATACCCGAAAACATTCATGGTAAAATATTACATTTTTCATAATCAATGCATTTTGATTTCATACCGTGACATTTCAATGTCATGTCAATTTATAAAAAATATGACATAATATCATGCTGATATAAACAAGGTCGACTTATCGCAAGTCTTCCTCATGATATATAAAACATCCATGTATAATTTCATGCATGTATTGCACTCACCTTGACACTTTATAAATTTGTCAAAATATGAGCCTCACTATTGTTCCACAATAAACCCTCTTGATTTGCTTCAATCGCAAATCAATCATAATCTGTATAAATTACAAATTCATAATGATATATATGCTAGTATTGTACTAACATAAACATATCCCAAAATAATTCCATAACATACTTCAAACTCATTTCCACAAAATAATTCAGTACTTATTAATTCCTTTTTAACATTGGAACCCACTTTTCCAATTTACTCAAAATGTTCCTTCACCATTTTATCACTTGGATTCTTAATACCAAAAATTCCAGCATTGAAACTATTTCCATTCAAATGCTTTTACAAAAGCATAATTATCTTTAAGTACCCCAACTCTACAAATGTTGTAAATAATCCACAAATCTTTTCAAACTTCCAAAACAGTCATATATCACATCTAACTCTCATTTTAAATTACAAAACAACATTTTCCAGCATAGTATATCAATTATACAACACTTATACAACAACCCATCAATTTTCCATATTCATACATTTTGCACTACCTTCAAAGAATCAATATTCTGTATTGATATACACACTGGAATTCAATTACGTTTCTTCCATTAAAAACTAGACTCGAATAAAAATCTATCCATATAAAGAACTACTTCTAATTCATTCTGTACAATTTATGGTGAATTTTCAAAGTTGATCAACAAAATCTGTTTTGCAGAATCTGCTGTCCGAATTTTCTGACCTTTCCTTGGTTAAAAATTCATATCTTTTTGTATACACCTTAAAATTGATCCCCGTTTGTTTCAAACAAAATTAGATTGATATATGAACACATTACATAAAAATAACCTCCAAATTATTTTTATATAAATTCTGGTGAATTTTCAAACCCACTGTAAATCTCCAAATCTAAACTGTTTTCTTAAACCTCATCCTTAGGTTCTTCATCAATTCTTACAACCCATTATTTAAAATCACTTAACTCTTAAAATCACATAAAACACAAGAAATCAACAACCCCTTTCATCAACTCAAGATGAACTTGAACACTAACAATAGCATGCAATATTGGTATCAAAAGATAGCGTTTTTCACATATAACAATTTTCTATTTTCAACATACTCAAAATCCTAAGAAAATTGCTTGAAAATTGAGTTGAAGATTTCTCACCCTTTGAAGAAGCCCACGTCTGGTTTGAAGAATAAAAAGCAAATTTGGATGAAATTTAGGAAACATTTCATCTTAATTTACATTATATCTAACTTTAAATGAATATAAAATTCATTTAATTGGGATAAGACCAAATCACCCTTAATGAATCTTCTTATTCACCATAAAACCATGACAACTCATTCTTATTATATTTCAAAGTCAAAGCTGAATTATTTTGCCTTTTAATTCCGAAATTCCCCTTGATTTTTCAAAATTTGCGTTTTAGTCACTAAATTCCACTGTTTCGATTAAATTTGAAAAATTGCATATTTCCAAACCAAATTTCTCTGATCCAAAATATTAAAATAATATTTCCAACCATCTTATAACATCCTTCAAATTTTCGTAAAATTCCAACTCGATCTGAATTACCGATTCCTTATCGGCTTTAACCCTTTCTAGTTTTTCTTTATTAAAATTTCAAATCAAAAAACATGATTTCTATAAAACCCCACTCTCAAGAGTAAACTATCTATTTATGGAATAAAATTTCTTTTAGGAAATTATCACTTAATTCCCTAAACTTTTTCCCAATTTTCTACTTTGACCATCAAACTTTCCAAATTTTAATTTTGGTCATTGTCTAAATTTTTGGGGTATTACAATTCTCCCCTCCTTAAGAAAATTCGTCCTCGAATTTTAAAACTTCCCATGAAAACTGTAACTCCTCTTTTATAAGGATTACACTTTCCATTGTAAATTCGTAACCCTAATTTAGGGTTATACGAACAGGTAAAACATACTTTCGCCTTATGCGAAAATCTTTTCTACCGACTTCTTGAATTCCGATCTTTCCTCTTTACTTTGGGAATTTTGTAAAGATCATGTAAATCATTAGATTTTGAACGTGTATAACCCAAAACTTCAACATGATATGAAGATGTGTAGATATTAATTTTTAATATTATCCTCTCTTTCCCAAGCAACGACCTCAACATTATGATTTTACTAAATCACTTTGACTAGGGAAATCATCATGTTATGCAGTTCTTTAATTTCTTGAACTAATATCCGAGCTGGTTCTTCTTAATAAATCAAATCTGGTCGGATCTTAATTTCCTTTGATGCAATGACATGTGAATGATCCAATCGATACTTTCTAAGCTTCGACACATGAAAAACATTGCATACTTTTTCCAACTCTGGATCTCAATTACTCCCAAAGTTAATGTTAACTGATAATCCTTTAGTCTAACTCTTTTTTTATATCTCATAAAGTCTAATGAGTCTTAGACTTAATTTTCCTTTGCGTTTTGGGCGCAAAATATTTTTCCAAGGCAATACCTTAAGAAAAACTTTATCATCTTCATGAAATTCAATCTTTGTTCGCTTGAAGTTTTCATAACACTTTTGTCGATCAAATGCCATTTTGAGATTATCTTAAATTATCTGTACTTTATTATCCATCTCTTTTGATAAATCTGGGCTAACAAGATTTCGATCTTTTAACCCAAACCAATTTAATGGTGTTCGACATTTTCTCCCATATAAAGCTTCATATGAATCCATCAATTGATAACTTCTATTGTAGGAAAATTTTACTAAAATCAAATACTTTTCTTTTCCCCTGATTCCTTGGAATCAATCACACATGCACTCAGCATATCTTCTAATTCTAATTAGTACTTTCTGACTTACCATCCGTCTGTGGATGAAAGTCGTGCTAAAATTCAAGCAGGTACCCAAAACTTTATGTAAAGATTACCAAAATCTTAAAGTAATACCTTGGATCTCTGTCTGATATAATGGATACTGATACCCTTATATTCGAACTATCTCCTTGATATATAACTCTGTATATTTATCCAATGCATAGTTAATTTGCACCGAAATGGAATGTGCCGATTTAGTTAACCGGGCACTATCACCCAAATGGAATCCTTTTTTATTTGATGTCAAAGGTTGACCAATAACAAAATTCATAGTGACTCTTTACTATGTCCACTCTGGAATAGAAATCAGTTGTAATAATTATGAAAGCACTTTATTCTCAGCTTTTATTTGTTGACATGTCAAATATGTAGCAACAAACTCAGTAATGTTTCTTTTCATACCTGGCCACCAAAATGACTCTTTACATCCTGATACATTTTGTTCCCACTTGTATGCATAGTCAGTGAATAAAAATATACCTGAGAAAGAATATCTTTCTTCACTTCATCATTATGAGGAATACAAATTCTTCCTCGATAAAATAGACACCCATCAGAGTTAACTTCAAAGTCTTTAGTCTCATTTTTTTTCCACAAGTGAAATATTTTTTTAAGCATCTCTCATCATTCAAATAATGACGCCAACTCTTTAGAGCAAAAACAACTGTTGCTAACTCAAGATCATGGGTAGCATAATTCCTCTCATGCATCTTTAATTGTCAAAAAGTATAGGCTACCACCTTAACTTCTTGCATAAGTACACAACCCAAATCATTATGAGATATATCACTTTACACCACATACTCTTTGTCCAATTTCGGTTGTACCAACACTGGTGCTTCCGTTAAAATATTCTTTAAAGCTTTGAAACTCTCTTGAAATTTCTCAGTCCAAGAAAATGAAACATCCTTTCTCAAGAGATTGGTCAAAGGAGAAGCAACCATCGAAAAGTTTTTCACAAAGCTTCGATAATAACCAACAAGTCCCAAAAACTTCAGACTTAAGAACATTCTTTGGAGGTTTCCACTCCAATATTTCTTTTTATACCTTCTGTCGAGACAACATAACCAAGAAAAACAACTTCTAATAGCTAAAACTCACACTTTGACATTTTGGCATATAGTTTTTTTACCCTTAATTATCTCGAGCACAATACGTATATGACATCATGCTCTATCTCTGTATTCGAGTATACCTGAATGTCATCAATACAAACCACCTCAAACTGATTTAATTAAGGTTGAAATACTTGATTCATCAAAATCCATGAATGTTGCTAAAGCATTTTTCAAACCAAATGGCATTACTACAAACTCGTAGTGTATATACCGTTTCCTGAAAACTATCTTGGAATATCTTCCTCTTTAAAATTTAACTGTTGATATCCCATTCAAATATCAAATTTTTAAAACATTTCTGCTCCTTTTAAGCTGATCAATGCCTTGATAACCATTAATATTGAATTTCACCTCTCAATCTGGAGGTAACCCGAATAATTAATTCTAAAAATACATAAAAAAATTCACAAGTTATGGAAATATCATATGATCTTACTTCAGATACTTTAGTATCTATCAACTTAGCTAGAAAAGCTATTCATCCTTTTTACATCATCTTAATCACAACCATTGCTGATATCACGTTAGTGATGATTTCACTTTTTCATCAATCATTAAAATTCTTAACTTCTCCACATTTTTCTAAATTAATCGCTTCTTGCGACCATTAACCCAACCTTAATGCAAAGAAACAAATTCATTATTAAAATAATTTTAAACTCGTTACTGATAATCCCGTAGGATTCATGCTCCTGAATCTTTATCGAACATTTACTATTTGTCTGACTAACACTTGTATCATGACCGTGATCTATGTGTCTTCTGCTATAATAACACTCGATATCAAGTAGAATTGAATATTTCTACTTTGGAATTCCTTATTTCATTCTTAAGGAAATCTATATAATTTTTCCAATTCCAAAGAAAATATTCTCGAGCAGTTGAAACATTTTCCATTACAAATGATAGTCAAAATATCCACATCGATCAATAAGAAAATTTGACACTTTGTAGCAATAACTTCATAGTAGTTAATGCTAAAATCACACTAGTAAACAAATTTACTCATTTTTCTTATCATTAAGAACTTGACACTTTTCAAGTTCTTGAGAATCAATCTCAATATAAACAATAATTCATTGTAGCATGAAAAATTAGACAATCCATTTTCTCATATTTACCTTCGCAAGGTAACTCTATCCAATTTTATGGACTTGATATCTATTATCAATCCAACTCTTAACCATTTGTTTCACCAATAACTCAATTTCGTTTAAACTTTTAGTGGATAACTTATTACCACTTATTCATTTCCTCTTACTCAATCAACAATGATTTAAACAATTTAATGCTTAGCTTAAATATTTCTCACTTATTTAAGCTTACATGAAAAAACCATATAATCATTACTAGACTTAAAAATCTCCTCTGTATCCTCATTCGATTCGACTTTTCTTATAAGTCGTTCAAATTTTTTAATCGATTCTTCCATTTAAAAACTTTGTTGAAAGCTATGACATATCTTCCACAAAATGGAGAAAAGTTCTTTACAACATCCACCATTCTAAGGTATTTTACATAATTCATGGCAGGTACCTTTTTGGTCGATTTCAATCTCAACCTTCTTTTCAACTTTTTTGATTTTCTACCTTTGTCTTTAATTCCAACATCTGAACATAGTCAGAATCATCATACTTTAGTAAAAAGTAACTTTACTCCCTATAAACATCATCACATTATATATACAAATATCAGTAACTTTTGACATCCTAGTGGCATGTATACACTTTTTAACTCAAAATAAGCTCGGTTTAGTCCTAGAATCGGCTAAACCTGTAGCTCTGATGCCAATAAATGTAACACCCATAACCCGTATAATTATACCTATACAGATTATAGATGTCACCTATACATATAAATTCATAACAATTAACCTTTCATCACTATAAAAATTTCCAAAATTTATTCAACAAATAAATTGAACATTTTCAAATTACATGCCACTATCTAAAATCAAATTCCATCGTAGGATGTCTTACTGATATTGAAATATACCTCTCGATGCTTGATGTCACTTTGAACTCTTTAATCCACTATTGGGTTTTTACCTACGTGTGAAAATCATCACACGCTAAGTATAAAATTAGTGAGACAATTAAAACATTTAACAGTGCAATACAATTCATGCATGATTTTCAATATCAAAAATCAAATTTCCATAAAATCATTTTACTAACATATCCAATATTTCACCATGATCAATATAATATAAAATCTCTTACAATTTATCCCATAAGCTCGTAAGCTTATTTTACCAAAATACTTACCATTTAAATTCCATAAGCTCGTAAGCTTATTTTTCCAATATACTTGCCATTATTCCGTAAGCTCATAAACTTATTTGCATAGTTACCATTTATTAGCCAATAAAAACATAATCCATAGCCAATAGCCCATATTAAACCTTGAGGAACCTGGGTATACGAGTAAAAATACCTGCATCGTAGTGCTAAACCTGCACTAAGCTTACGCCATAGTGCTAATCCGATCAATACACATAAGGTCGTGCCCACCACCTACACTAATCTTACGCTATAGTGCTAATCCAAACATATACCTGTACTTAGTGTCCTTATACACTATAGTGCTAATATAAACCTGCAGCTTCTATACTCTATGGCATGCCAACTATACCCTGTCCCTCAATGACTTACTTGGGCATATAGTCTATTTTATTCAATTCATCCATGACAAAGTATATTATCAATATTTAACATTGGGCAGTTCATACCCAAAAACATTCATGGTAAAATATTACATTTTTCATAATCAATGCATTTTGATTTCATACCGTGACATTTCAATGTCATGTCAATTTATAAAAAATATGACATAATATCATGCTGATATAAACAAGGTCGACTTATCGCAAGTCTTCCTCATGATGTATAAAACATACATGTATAATTTCATGCATGTATTGCACTCACCTTGACACTTTATAAATTTGTCAAAATATGAGCCTCACTATTGTTCCACAATAAACCCTCTTGATTTGCTTCAATCGCAAATCAATCATAATCTGTATAAATTACAAATTCATAATGATATATATGCTAGTATTGTACTAACATAAACATATCCCAAAATAATTCCATAACATACTTCAAACTCATTTCCATAAAATAATTCAGCACTTATTAATTCCTTTTTAACATTGGAACCCACTTTTCCAATTTACTCAGAATGTTCCTTCACCATTTTATCACTTGGATTCTTAATACCAAAAATTCCATCATTGAAACTATTTCCATTCAATTGCTTTTACAAAAGCATAATTATCTTTAAGTACCCCAACTCTACAAATGTTGTAAATAATCCACAAATCTTTTCAAACTTCCAAAACAGTCATATATCACATCTAACTCTCATTTTAATTCCAAAACAACATTTTCCAGCATAGTATATCAATTATGCAACACTTATACAACAACCCATCAATTTTCCATATTCAGACATTTCACACTACCTTCAAAGAATCAATATTCTGTATTGATATACACACTGGAATTCAATTCCGTTTCTTCCGTTAAAAACTAGACTCAAATACAAATATATCCATATAAAGAAATATTTCTAATTTATTCTTTACAATTTATGGGGAATTTTCAAAGTTGATCAACAGAATCTGTTTTGCAAAATATGCTGTCCGAATTTCTTGACTTTTCCTTGGTTAAAAATTCATATCTTTTTGTATACACCTTAAAATCGATCCCCATTTGTTTCAAACAAAATTAGATTCATATATGAACGCAATACATAAAAATAACCTCCAAATTATTTTTATATAAATTCTGGTGAATTTTCAAACCCATTGTACATCTCCAAATCTAAGTTGTTTTCTTAAACCTCATCCTTAAGTTCTTCATCAATTCTTAAAACAAATTATTTAAAATCACTTAACTCTTCAAATCCCATAAAACACAAGAAATCAACAACCCCTTTCATCAACTCAAGATGAACTTGAACACTAACAATAGCATGCAATATTGGTACCAAAAGATAGCATTTTTCACATATAACAATTTTCTATTTTTAACATACTCAAAATCCTAAGAAAATTGCTTGAAAATTGAGTTGAAGATTTCTCACCCTTTGAAGAAGCCCACGTCTGGTTTGAAGAAGAAGAAAGAAAATTTGGATGAAATTTAGGAAACATTTCATCTTAATTTACATTTTATCTAACTTTAAATGAATATAAAATTCATTTAATTGGGATAAGACCAAATCACCCTTAATGAATCTTCTTATTCACCATAAAACCATGACAACTCATCCTTATTATATTTAAAAGTCAAAACTGAATTATTTTGACTTTTAATTCTGAAATTCCCCTTGAATTTTCAAAATTTGCGTTTTAGTCACTAAATTCCACTGTTTCGATTAAATTTGAAAAATTACATATTTCCAAACCAAATTTCTCTGATCCAAAATATTAAAATAATATTTCCAACCATATTATAACATCCTTCAAATTTTCATAAATTTCCAACTCGATCCAAATTACCGATTCCTTATCGGCTTTAACCATTTCTAGTTTTTCTTTATTAAAATTTCAAATCCAAAAATATGATTTCTATTAAACTCAACTCTTAAGAGTAAACTATCTATTTATGAAATAAAATTCCTTTTAGGAAATTATCACTTAATTCCCTAAACTTTTTCCCAATTTTCTACTTTGACCATCAAAACTTTCCAAATTTTCATTTTGGTCATTGTTTAAATTTTTTGGGTATTACACATCAAATCCTTGTGGAGACGATACTCACTCATTACTATATTACTTGCATCGATTGTGTATACTTGTACAGATTTGCTTGCCTTAGCATATAATTTACAAGCGATCAAGTTTTTGGTGCCGTTACCGGGGATTAGCAACTGATGAAATTTTTAGCCATAACAAGTTCTTTTTGTCACTTTATATTTACTTAGTCTAACATATTTTATTATTTTCTTTTATAGGTTTTTTATTATTGTATGACCTTGAGATCTTCTGGTAAGCCTTTGGAACCATTCGACCCTGAAATTGAGCAATCACTCAGACAAAGGTTGCGCGTCCAAAGAACTAGAGAATAATTAAATCAATTTCAAACGCAAAATAACATGGGAGACTTAGGACCCGATGGAGCAAACAATATCCAAGCTACAAGACCAAGAACGATACGAGATCATTTGAACCCGATTCTCGATGATCTAAAACTAGGCATAGTGGCACCTGAAATACAAGCCACTCATTTCGAACTTAAACCGATGATGTTCAATATGCTGAATTATATTGGATAATTTGGAGGTACACCCAATGAGGATGCTAGGCAGCATGTTCGTGTTTCCCTTGAAGTATGTGATTCATTTCGACAACAAGGAGTATATGAAGATGTGCTCAAACTGAAGGTTTTTCCTTATTCCTTGTGCGATAGAGCAAGAGCTTGGCTCAGCGGAATGCCTTCCGGTTCAATGGACTCGTGGGAAGATTTATACAAGAGTTTCTTACTCCGATATAATCTGCCCAATATGAATACAAAGCTTTGGAATGACATTGCTAGTTTTCTCCAAGGAGATAATGAATCAATGTATGAATGTTGGGATATGTATAAAAGTCTACTTCGCAAATGTGTTAACCTTGGATTTCACGATTGGACACAAGTCGTGATGTTTTATAACGGAGTAATGCACTAACTCGAATGATGCTAGATGCCTCAGCAAATGGCACCTTACTAGACAAATCACCCGAGGAAGCTTTTGATATGCTCGACAGGATTGCAAATAATGATTACCAATTTCCAAGTGCAAGATTGGGAGCTGGCAGAAAAACATCAAGAGCATATGAATTAGAGGGTAAAGATTCAGTAGCAGCTCAACTTTCGACCATAACCAATATATTGAAATATTTGCAATGTCCCAATGAGGTACGAGAAGTCAAGGCGACCAATAATGTGTGCTTATTCTGTCATGGCAACCATCATGAGAGTTAATGTCCAGAAAACCATGAGTCAACCAATTTTATGGGTAACTGTAATAGGAACAACAATAACCCTTATTCGAACACGTACAATCCTGGTTGGAGACATCGCCTAAATTTTACATGGAATAATCAAGGAAGCAGTAATAATCAAGCCGCAAATTATAGGCCACAACAAAATAATTCTGATCATCAGTATTTTCAGAATCAACATCATCAGCAGCCCTGGTAAAATAATAAAGGTATAGCTTCTTCATCTAATAATAATCTGAATACTAACTCGTTGGAGTTATCATTGCAGGAATTCATGGCCTCGATAAAATATTCCATGGCTTCCACAAAGTCCTTGATGTACGAACATTCAACAATAATTAAAAATCAAGGAAACCTGTTACAAAGCCAAGAAACACTTTTGCAAAGCCATAGTTCATCTCTCAGAGCGTTGGAGAATCAAGTGGGATAAATTACTACGGCACTACATTCTTGCCCACATGGCAATCTCCCTAGTGATACTAAAGTTACTAAGAATCAAGGGAAGGAGCAATGCAATGTACTCATACTAAGGAGTGGAAAATAAGTCGACCAAGATGACAAGTTTGGGGGAGAACACCTGAACAATTCTCGCCAAGGTGTAATAGAACCAGATGATAATTCTGATGATGTTGGACGAGAAGAATTTACCGAAGAAAAGGAAAGAAGTGAAGGCTCAGAAAAATATCAACAGAATAATAAGAAATTCATGGTCAAGGCCTGTGATTTCTCAGCCCCATCAACAGTCGATGTGAGGCCTCCATTACCGTTCCCTCAACGATTGAAGAAACATGATGATGACATCCAGTTCAAAAAATTTATTGATGTTCTGGATCAGTTGTGTATTAATTTGCCCTTACTAGAAGTAATCGAGCAAATGCCTTCCTATGCCAAGTTTCTTAAGGACATAGTTATAAAGAAACATAAGGTAGAACGTGTCACCACGGCAACATAAATATGTTCTATAATAAGCAAACTCCCACCAAAGCAAAAAGATCATGGAAGCTTTATAATACCATGTTCCATTAATAATGACTTCATAGGGAGAGCTCTTGTTGATTTGGGATCAAGTGTAAACTTGATACCAAAATCCATATTTATGAAACTCGAGGGATATCATGCCCAACCCACCTCAGTCATCATACAGCTGGCTGATCGGTCTTATGTGCGAGCCGATGATAGAATAGAAGACGTCTTAGTGAAGGCAGACGAATTTTTATTTCTAGTTGATTTTCTCATTTTGGATTGCGAAGCCAATGAAAACGCACCAATCATTCTGGAATGCCCCTTCTTAGCCGCTGAGAAAATCCTCAAAGATTGTGAAAAAGGAGAATTCACCATGAGAGTGGGCGAGCAAAGCATCACGATCAATGTATTCAACTCTATGAAATACGTGGACAATTTAGAGGAATGCCAATGTATTAATGAGATTGAAGAAAAGGCAATCCTTGGTTGAGATGAATCTTTAAGGCTCGATGAATACAACACCTTATACCAAGAACCTACAACCGAGATGCATGGAGTATAAAACTTTGGCCCAGACGAATTATTTTCAGAAGACGAATATGACAATCATGGCCCTGACAACGAAAATTTGAACATTGAACATCCTGAAAACGAGGTCAACGCAAGATATGGAACAAAAATAAGGGACCAATCGAGACTTTTTTATAACAGATCAGGTATGAAATTTGAACCCTTAGATTATGATGACGTTAAGTATCAAGAGTCATCTTCGCAACATGCACCGAAATTGGAACTATAAACTTTGCCATCACATTTGAAATAAGCTTATCTAGGAACTGATGAAACCCTACCAGTGATAATTTCTGTCAACCTAACCTCTGAACAGGAGAGTAATTTGTTGAATGTCTTGTCACAGCAGAGAAAAGGTATAGGATGGACGATGACAGACTTGAAGGGAATCAGTACGACCATATTCATGCACAAAATCAATCTCAAAGATAGCCATAATACTTCAGTGAAACCTTAAAGATGGCTCAACCCAATCATAAAGAAGGTAGTCATGAAAGAAATAATAAAATGGCTGGATGCGGGAGTAATTTATCCTATATCTGATAGCTCATAGTTTAGCCCAGTGCAGTGTGTGCCAAATAAAGGTGGTGTGACCGTGATTAAAAGCGAACATGATGAGATCCTCACCACGACAATAGTCATGAGATGGCGCATATGCATGGACTACAGGAAGCTCAACAAAGCCACAAAGAAGGATCATTTTCCCCTCCCTTTTATCGATCAGATATTGGATAGATTAGCGGGAAAATCATTTTACTGCTTCCTCGATGGATACTCGGGATATAACCAAATTTCCATAGCACCATAGGACCAAGAAAAAACAACTTTCACGTGCCCGTATGGTATATATGCATTTTGACGAATTCCATTTGGACTATGTAACGCTCCAACTATATTCCAAAGATGCATGATGTCAATCTTTGTAGATATGGTAGAAGAATGCATGGAAATATTTATGGACGATTTCTCTGTCTCGATTGATGATTTTGACCGTTGTCTCGGTAGTTTATCCAAGGTGTTGAAAAGATGTGAAGAAGCCAACCTGGTGCTAAATTGGGAGAAAGGTCATTTTATGGTAACTAAAAGAATAGTACTAGGTCACAAAATTTCTTATTGAGGCATTGAAGTTGATAAAGAGAAGGTGGATGCAATCGCAAATCTTCCCCAACCCACCAACGTGTGAGGTGTACGCAGTTTCCTTGGACATGCAGGCTTCTACAGGCGGTTCATAAAAGATTTCTCAAATCTCTAAACCCTTATGTCTTTTGCTTCAACAAAATCATTCATTTGAATTTACTAATGATTTTTTGAATGCTTTCACAGATTTGAAGAAAAACTTTTCGGAAGCACCAATTGTTGTCCCACCAGACTGGAACGAACCATTTGAACTCATGTGCGACGCTAGTGACTATGTAGTCGAAGCAGTGCTAGGGAAATGAAAAACTAAAATCTTTCATGTCATATATTATGGAAGCCGAACCCTTATTGATGCACAAGTAAACTATACCACTACTGAAAAAGAACTCTTAGCAGTAGTATTCGCATTCGATAAGTTTAGGCCATACCTAATAGGCACTAAGGTAATTGTGCACACAAATCACTATTCCATTAAATATTTGATTAATAAAAAAGATGCAAAGCCTAGACTAATTCTATGGATATTACTATTGCAAGAATTTGTTTTAGAGATCAAGGAAAGAAAAGTTATAGAAAATAAAGTGGCATACCATTTGTCTAGGCTAGATAATAAACCTGATAGTCCTGACATCAAATAAATTAAAGAGGATTATCCCGATGAGAAAATATTATTTGTCATGGCTGCGTAGTGGTATGCAGACATTGTTAATTTTCTTGTTAGTGGTATTGTTGCTCTTAATTTATCTAGCCAGGGCAGACGAAAGTTTCAACATGATGTACGACATTACTACTGGGATGAACCGTTTCTATTCAAGCAACGCGGAGACCAAATAATCCGAATATGCATTCCAGAAGAAGAGTAGCAAGATATTCTACACCAATGCCACTCATCACCATATGGAGGACATGTTGGTGGGATGAGAACAACAAAAAAGTTCTTCAGTCTAGATTTTACCGGCCAACCCTATTCAAAGATGCACATGAATTCTACAAGTCATGTGATAGATGCCAACGAACAGGAAATATCTCGAAACAACATGAGATGCCATGGAAAAATATTCTGGAAATTGAACTCTTTGACGTATGGGGAATAGATTTCATGGGACCCTTTCCCATATCATACGGAGATTTATACATTCTCTTGGCAGTAGATTATGTATCAAAATGGGTTGAAGCCATCGAAAGACCTAAGAATGATTCCAAGACGGTGTTAAAATTTTTGCACAAAAATATATTCACCTGCTTTGGAACACCACAAGCTATCATTAGCGATGAATGCACACATTTTGATAATAAATTGATTACCAAGGCACTGAAAAGATATGGAGTACGACATAGGATCTCTATGGCGTATCACCCTCAGACGATTGGACAAGATGAAGTGTCTAATTGGGAAATCAAACATATCATTGAAAAAATGGTCAACCCAAGTAGAAAGAACTGGTCGCTGAAGCTAGATGAAGCACTATTGGCTTATCGCACAACATTCAAGACACCATTGGGAATGTCCCCGTTCAAGCTGGTCTATGGAAAGGAATGTCATCTATTGGTCGAACTTGAACATAAAGCCTATTGGGCCATCAAAAAGAAAAACATGGACACTCAGCTTGCTGGAGAAACAAGACTCTTGGAACTAAACGAAATGGATAAATTCAGAGCACACGCATATGAGAATGCCCACCTTTACAAGGAGAAAAAAAATGATGGCATGATAGAAAAATATTGCCAAGGCAATTTTATTCTGGACAACAAGCATTGCTCTACAATTCACGCCTTAAGCTATTCCCAGGCAAGCTAAAATCGCGCTGGTCAGGATCGTTTATCGTTCACCAAGTCCATGACAATGGAACTATTAAAATCCAAAACCAAAATGATGGTTCCATCTTCAAGGTGAATGGGCAGAGACTCAAGGAGTACAAAGGAGCCCCAGTCTTGCGCGACAAACCGACATCGTTGGCACATGATGCCCAAGAATCTGCTTTACTTAATTGAGCAAATATTCACTGCCTAGGCAACGAAAATATGAATTTTGTACATGAATAAGTTAATTTATTTTCAGCTTTCATTACCCGTTTAATTTTAATTTTTTTTATGTAGGCAAGCTCGGAACACGTGGCAGCATGGAGAGTTAAAGCATGCATGGAAAAGAAAAAGGACAAACTAGGATACAAGGTTTTGGCGGCAGAATAAAGAGGGAAATAAATCTTTTCTCCCCCTTTATGTCTAATCATATATTTTCCATTAATGAGAAATCTTTTCCCCACCGTGCAAAGACAAAAATGCCTAAAAACCACCCATCACTTTCCCAAGAAAAACTACCCACCCTCTTCTTCTTCATCGTGTTTCCCTCTTTTTCTATAAACAGAAAAATATATTCTTTCTCTCAACATATCTCTCCCCATCGCCACCACAAATTTTAGTAAAAAATAATGGTAAGAACAAGGAAAGTCTTAACCCCAATAGAGATTTTTGAACGCTTCAACATTGCTGAAGCAGAAGTTTGCTTCAAAACCCTTCATAAATGTCAAGTCAATTTAGAAGACAGGTTCCTCTTTCCAGCCGACGACGAGGAACCGTTTGGACCGGAGGTGAAGGACGTGATAAAGAAACATAACTAGGAAATGTTTGCTCGCAATCCCAACGCTGCAGCCCCGGCGATGGTAAGAGAATTCTATGCCCATCTTGAGGATCCCTCCAAACACACAATATATGTTCGAGGAAAACTAATTCGCTTCTCCCCTTCTACACTCAACAAATACTTTAAATTGGAAAAATGGAGGAGAATCACAAGCGATTTGGGGCTGAGGTTGATTCAAGAAACGTACAGTGGAGTCGTCGAGCACTAAAACCACACGTGAAGTTGTGGAACCATTTTCACAAAGGCAAACTGATGCTAACGTCCAACAATACCAATTTCCTCATAAAGAGACTGATGCTCTTACACTTGATCATATACGAGTGGAAGATTGACGTGGGCGAAATCATCTTCGAGCAGATCCATGACTGTGCCAAGAGGAATCGGGGTAACCTACTGTTTCCGAACCTTATAACTGCGCTTTTCAGGAAGGAAAAGGTACCTGAGGAACCATTCGAAGATTTTATCAAACCTAAGGAGAGTATTACAAAGAAAAAGGTCCCCGAGTTGATGAGTTTCAATGACGATGACCCAAAGAAAGGTTTGGAACAGGGAGCCAAATTGGTGGCTACGACTAGAATGGCCGCTGTGGTCACACACAGTTGGGAAACACGTGAAAAGATTGGATGCCTAGAATACCACATGGAAATTTACTTCGAGTATATCAAGGCTAGGGACATGCAACTCAAAGCATTCATCAAGGAGTTGCTCCCGATCACACTGCCCACCTTCCCCAACGTCCTTCTCAATTACAAGGTAGGCGGTAGTACATTCCATGCCTCGACATCATATGTCCCTCCAGAAGTTCCACCAGAAGTGCCCACCGATGTGCCACCATTGGCAAGCCATGTCTCACCCGTACCAGAAGAAAGCCACGGTGACACTGAAGAATTCCTCAGCTCCTCATCTTTCTCTACCACCGAGAGCAGTGATGATTCTGCACCCCAATTCTTCACCGACGAAGATTTCACACCAGCACCTTAGTAGCCCGAGCATGATACTATTTCCTCACCGATTTGATCAGCCCCACCAGTCCCAGCAAAAGTCCCTAGTCCACCACTAGTCCCAACACAACTAACTCCTACGATCGAGCAATCCACTCTAGCACGAACCTCTTCCAGCAAGAAGCGCTAGAAGAGAACCGTAGGCCATATACTTCAGTCGTATCCTTCTCAACCAACAGTAGTAGACTCGGAATCAGAGAGTCTCTCTCCTCGAAAATGATGCCGAATGAGGGCGTCCAATTAAGCCACTCCACCACAGTAAGTTTTTTTTGTTTTCATTTTTTTACTAATATGCATATAGGATCATGTAGTTTAGTTTTCATGAATTGAGGACAATGCATCCCTACGTTTGGGGTAGGTGTTGTACCATATTCTGCCATACTTTATTAAAAAAGCAATTGATGATAATTGGTTAAAAATTTTGGTTGTTATGACCTAAGTAGGTTGAGATTATTGTTAGGAACGAATTATTGATAGGACTATCTAAAGAAGAGAACCGACCCTAGGCTTGATTCTTTGAATTTTACAAACACGATTGTAGGCTGTCTTTGCTCTAGGTAATCTGTAAAATTTTTAGGAAAGAACTTTCTATTTGCCAAGACTTCAAAAATATTATAAGGCTAAAGTGAAAACTCTCTAGTGTTTAAAAACTTGAAAAACTCAAAAATACAAAGGGACACTCCTTTGTGCAAAGGCATGAAACAGAAAAACTCCAAAATAAATTGAGAGTAGCCAAGGCATATGAGTGAATGAAAGTAGTCACAGGATGACTCTACCCTACTAGCTTGGGGGTGGAAGGTATGCTCCCTTTCACCTAGAGTGTGGAATGGTAGGTGTGATGAGCTGACTCCCCTATAAAAAAATGTGTGAATAAAGAGAATAAAAGTTGATAAATAACTAGGAGAATAAACTAAGCCTGATGAGTAAATTTATTGTCTTGATAACCTAGAAGTGCTTACATTAAATTTTTGAATTACCTTTATGTATAGACCGGGTACAATCACGCACACATAATAGCAAGGGATCTTGACTAGGGAAGGAACTTAACTGATATGACTGTCGAACATGTTATGGCCATCTATTTTTGCTGAGGGTTGAAATCTCAAACCATATGATTTTCTTAATACTGGTATGCCATAACAATTTTAATTTTCTTCTCGCTATTATTCATTGCTTTAGGACAAGCAATAGCTTAAGTTTGGGGGAATGATAACTTTGTAAAAAGACCTAATTGCTAGTATTTTCACTTAAGTTATTGTTCGTCTAGACAAAGTATGCACTTCATTTTTAGTTTCATATAGGTTATATTAGCTTGTGGTGGATAAGTTTTGCTTAGGCAAGATTTATTTAGTTTGACTGATGCTGTTGAGGAGAAAGGGTTGTTTGAGTTGTGTTTGTGTAGGAATTTTACAGAGAAAGAACAATTCAGTCGTGACGATGAAAAGTGAAAAGACCAATGGAACAGATGAGAACATGAGGAGCATATTCATCTCGCCGAGGCGAGATTTATCTGAGAAAGTCTGAAGTAGTGTGGAAAAACCACCTATGTCACACGCCAGCTGGATGGCCTACTTCACATACAAGCAAGCCCTGACTATTCTGACAGTCGCCGACCACGTTTCCTTTTTTATCTAGGCAATTAATAACGGACAATAAAAGGAAACTCCCAAAAAGCATGCAAAACCTTGAGGGATTTTTCCTTATTAATAGTCAGTTGTAACTGCCAAAGAAGGAGATAAAGAGGAAGAAAGAGCTTTACCTAAGGCGTGAGCAAGCAACTGCAGTGCTTTTCCACCGTCGATCCACCAACCTTGGTGTTCTCCATAGCCAAACGATAGCAGAGCGGTGATCAGGCCTCGAGAGAGGGTGATCACCAAGGCAGGCGCATTGTTGATCAAGATTATCGCGATAGAGCCCTCGGTTTTGGGAGTCGTTCTTCCTTTGTTCTTAATTCTTATTTTAATTATGGTTGTACTAAACGTTAAATTTTAGATGATCATTGATAGCACCATGAATGCTTTACTTGGTGTTAAACTTTGTTTTGCCTGAACAATTTTTTTATGTTTATGAATGATGAATTATGTTTCGTTAATGATTGTTTTGCATATTGTTTAAATATTTTTCCTTAACACTGTAAGAGCATCCAGAGATAACCTTGGGTTTTGGTAAAATAAGTGTTGGCAATATAAGAGCATCGAGAGATAGCCTTTTGTCTATATAGTGATTCTTAGTTTCGAGAGAACTAAGATAAATCACCGTAACTAAAGGAATGAACCTGGGATGGTGAAGTTCTAACTTGTCTACCTTAGAGATAAGAAGTGAGTTTCAAAAGACTAAAAGGGATAAAAGCTAGAGTAGGTTAAGACAACGTCTATAGTTAACGCCAAGAGGTATCACCATAACAACCGTCTAAGAATACCTAGTAATCCTGTCGGGTAGCTTTAGTGAGTCATAATAATTCATTATGGACTTAAAATAATTGTTTTCAAGACAATGGTTTAGCATCAGTGCTCTATGACACGTCTGAATATGTGAGGTTGTTTGCATTATATTTAGACCAATACTTGTTTTATCAGTTTGCATATTTACTTTGCCTCAACTAAAATTTTCTGAAATCATTGAATCATTCTTTTTAATTTGTTAATATTAGTTCTTAGGATAATACTTAGTAGGACTTAGTTTGTGACATTAGTTCTAGTTGTGGTGATAATTTATTTCTCATCCAATCCTTGTGGAGACGATACTCACTCACCACTACATTACTTGCATCGATTGTGTATACTTGCACAGATTTGCTTGCCTTAGTATATACATTTACAAGCAATCAGCTCCTCTTCCTCGGCAAGAAAGACAAATCCATCTTCCAATTAGACTTGACATTTCTGAAAATTTTTAAAGCGTGCTTTTGCTTCAGCAGTTTGGAAATGTTTGAAACTCTGTGTTGGGGCTGGGGCTTTCCTTGTTCTCACCACTTTTCTTGGTTGATATCAGTGGTGATGATGGGGAGAGAAAAAATTTTCTTGCTTAGTGATGAGAGGTTGAGGCACGATAAAGAAGAAGTTATTGAACAGTCTGTTTCTTTGGAAAGTAATGGGTGGTTTTGGGGTAGTTTTTTCCTTTCATGGTGGGAAATGATTTCTCATTAAATAAGAAATATATGATGGGACATAAAGGGGGAGAAAATATTTCTTTCCCTCTTTATTTTATCGCCAAAACCACGTACCCTAGGGCTTTTTCTTTCATACATGCTTCAACTTCCCATGTTGCCACATGTTCATTGCTTACCTATAATAAGGAAGAATTCATATTTTCATTGCCTAGGCAACGAATATTTTCTCAATTAAGTAAACCAAATTTGTGGGCATCATGTACCAACGATGCCGGTTTATCACGCATGACTTGTTCTCCTTTGTATTCGTTGAGTCTTTACCCGTTCACCTTGAAGATGAAACTATTGTTTTGGTTCTATATTTCAATTGCTTCTTTGTCATAGACTTTTTGAACGATAAACGGTCCTGACCATCTTGATTTCAGCTTTCCTGGGAATAACTTAAGACGTGAATTGTAGAGAAATATTCATTGGGCCATGTTTATCTTTTTGATGGCCCAGTAGGCTTTATGTTCAAGTTCAACCGGTAGATGACATTCCTTCCTGTAGATCAGTTTAAACGAGGACATTCCTAGCGGTGACTTGAATGCTGTGCGATAAGCCTATAGTGTTTCATCTAGCTTTGGCGGCCAGTCTTTTCGACTTGGTTTGACCACATTTTCAAAGATCTGCTTAATCTCTCGGTTAGACACTTCTGCTTGTCCATTCGTCTGAGGGTAATATACCATATCAATCCTATGTCATACTCCATATCGTATCAGTGCCTTGGCAATTAATTTGTTGTCAAAATGTTTGCCTTCATTGCTGATGATAGCTCGTGGTGTTCCAAATTGGGTGAATATATTTTTGTGCAAAAACTTTAGTACCGTCTTGAAATCGTTTTTAGGTGTTGCGATGACTTCCACCCATTTTGATACATAATCCACTACTAGAAGAATATACAAATCTTCGAATGATTATGGGAAAGGTCCCATGAATTATAGTCCCCATACATCAAAAAGTTCGATTTCCAGAATATTTTGCCATGGCATCTCATGCCGTTTCGAGATTTTTCCTGTTCGTTGACATATATCACATGACTTGTAGAATTTATGCGCATGTTTGAACAGGGTTGGCCAATAAAATCTAGACTGAAGCACCTTTGCTGCTGTTCTCATTCCACCAATATGCCCTCCATATGGTGACGAGTGGCATTGGTGTGGGATATCTCGCTGTTCTTCTTCTGGAATGCATCTTCAGATTATTTGGTATCCACATTACTTGAATAGAAATGGTTCATCCAGTAGTAATGTCACACATCATATCGAAACTTCTTTCTGCCCTGGCTAAAATAATCAAGAGGAACAATACTACTAACAAGAAAGTTAACAATGTCAGCATACCACGGCACATTCGTGACAAATAATATTTTCTCGTATGGGAAATCCTCTTTAATTTCTATGATGTCAGAACAATCAAGTTTGTTATCTAGCCTAGACAAATGATCTGCCACTTGATTTTCTATACCTTTTATATCCTTGATCTCTAAATCCAATTCTTGCAGTAGTAATATCCACCTAATTAGTGTAGGCTTTGCATTCTTTTACTAATCAGATATTTAATGGTAGAGTGATATGTGTGCACAATTACCTTAGTGCCTATTAGGTATGGCCTAAACTTATCGAATCCAAATACTACTGCTAAGAGTTCCTTTTCAGTCGTGGTATAGTTAACCTGCACATCATTAAGAGTATGGCTTGCATTGTATATGACGTGAAAATTTTTACTTTTTCGATACCCTATCACCGCTCCTTCTGTATAGCTACTAGCGTCGCACATGAGCTCAAATGGTTCATTCCAGTCTGGTGGGATAACAATTGGTGCTGTCGAAAGCTTTTTCTTCAAAACTGTGAAGGCATTCAAACAATCATTAGTAAATTCAAATGGATAATTTTGTTGAAGCAAAAGACATAAAGTTTAGAGATTTGAGAAAAGTCTTTTATGAACTGTATGTAGAAGCCTGCATGTCCAAGGAAACTGCGTACACCTCGCACATTAGTAGGTGAGGGAAGATTTGCAATTGCATCCACCTTGGCTTTGTCGACTTCAATGCCATGGCATGAAATTTTATAACCCAACACTATTCCTTCTGTTACCATAAAATGACATTTTTCACAATTTAGTACTAGGTTGGTTTCTTCACATCATTTCAAGACCTTGGATAAATTACCGAGACATCGATCATAATCATCACCCGAGATGGAGAAGTCATCCATAAATATTTCCGTGCACTCTTCCACCATATCTGAAAAGATTACCATGATGTATCCTTGAAATGTAGCTGGAGAGTTACACAGTCCAAACGATATTCGTCTAAATGCATAGGTACCATGCGGTCATGTAAAAGTTGTTTTCTCTTGATCCTCTGGTGCTATGGAAATTTGGTTATACCCCGAATATCCATCAAGAAAGTAGTAAAATTCTTTTCCCGCTAGTCTATCCAACATTTGGTCTATAAAAGGGAGGGGAAAATGATCTTTCTCTGTGGCTTTGTTGAGCTTCATGTAATCCATGCATATGCGCCATCCCGTGACTGTTCTAGTGGTGAGGAGCTCGTCATGGTCGCTTTTAACCACGATCACATCATCTTTCTTTAGTACGCATTGTACTGGGCTAACCCATGAACTATCAGATATAGGATAGATTACTCCCGCATCCATCTATTTTATATTTCCCTTCATTACTACCTTCTTCATGATCGAGTTGAGCTATCTTTGGGGTTCTATCGAGGTACTATGGCTATCTTCGAGATTATTTTATGAATGCATATTGTCAGGCTAATTCCTTTCAAGTCTTCCATTGTCCATCTTATAGCTTTCTTGTACTGTGATAAAACATTCAATAAACTATTCTCCTGTTCGGAGGTTAGGTTGGAAGAGATTATCACTGGTAGTGTTTCATCAACTCCTAGATAAGCATATTTCAAATGTGATGGCAGAGTTTTAAGTTCTAGTTTCGATGCATGTTGTGAAGATGACTTATGAGATTTAACTTCATCATAATCTAAGTGTTCAAATTTTATACCTGATCTGCTATGAAGAAGTCTCAATTAGTCCCTTATCTTTCCTCCGCATTTTGCATTGGTATCGTTTATGGGGTGTTAATTGCTCAGATTTATGTGGTCAAGGCCATGATTTTCAGGATCGTCTTCTGAAAATAGTTCGTCTGGGCCAAAGTTTTCTGCTTTATGTATATCGGTTATAGGTTCATGGTATAGGGTATTGTATTCATCGAGCCTTAGGGATTCACCGCGTTCAAGGATTGCCTTTTCTTTAATCTTGTTAATGCATTGGCATTCCTATGAATCATCCACATATTTCATAGAGTTGAATATATTGATAGTGACGCCTTGCTCACCTACTCTCACTGTGAATTCTGCCTTTTTACAAAATATGAGGATTCTCCCACTGGCTAAGCAGGGGCGTACCAGAATGATTGGTGTGTTTTTATCGGCTTCGCAATCCAGGATGATAAAATCAACTGGAAATATGAATTTATCCATCTTTACTATGACGTCTTCTATTCTACCGTCGGGTGGCACATAAGATAAATCAACCAACTGTAGGATGATCGAGGTGGGATGGGCGTGATACCCGTCTATCTTCATAAATATGGACTTTGGTATCAAGTTTACACTTAATACAAAATCAATAAGAGCTCGTCCTATGAAGTCATTACCAATGGAACATGGTATTATAAAACTGCCAAGGTCTATTTGTTTTGGTGGGAGTTTGCTTACTGCTGAACAGATTTCTATTGTCGTGACGACACATTCTACCTTTCTTTTCTTTGTAACAATTTCTTTAAGATACTTGGCATAGGAAGGCATTTTCTCGATGGCTTCAAGTAAGGGAACATTAATACACAACTGATCCAGAACATCAATAAATTTCTTGAACTGGATTTCATCATCATGCTTCTTCAATCGTTGAGGCAACGATGGTGGAGGTCTCACATCGACTGCTGATGGTGCTGAGTACTCGCTGGCCTTGGCCATGAATTTTTTGTTATCCAATTGATGCTCTTCTGAGCCTTTACTTTTTTCCTTCTCTTCAGACACTTTCTCTCGTTCAACATTCTCAGATTGATCATCCAGCTGTGTTATGCTTTGGCGAGGATTATCAGGTGTTCTCCCCCAAACTTGTAATCTTGGTTGACTTGTTTTCCACTTCTTAGCGTAAGTACATTACATTGCTCCTTCCCATGATGCTTAGTGACTTCAGTATCACTAGGGAGATTTCCATGTGGGAGAGAATTAATGTCGTAGCTATTTGTCCCACTTGATTCCCCAACACTATGAGAGATGAACTATGGCTTTGCAAAAGTGTTGCTTGCTTTGTAACAAATTTCCTTGATTTTTAATTGTTGCAGAGTGTTCGTGCATCAAGGTCTTTGTGGAAGCCATGAAATCTTTTGTTGAGGCCATGAATTTCTGCAATGATAACTCCAAGGAATTAGTATTCAAATTAGTGTTAGAGGAAGAAACTATACCTTTATTGTTCTACCACGGATGCTGATGATGCTAATTCTGAAAATGTTGATGGTCAGAATTATTTTGTTGTGGCCTGTAATTTGCGGCTTGATTGTTACTGTTCCCTTGATTACACCATGAAAAATTTGGGTACTGTCTCCAACCAGGATTGTACGTATTCGAATAGGGGTTATTATTGTTCCGATTATAGTTGCCCACATAATTGGTTGACTCATGGTTTTCAGGACATTCACTCTCATGATGATTGCCGTGACAAAATAGCCATATATTATTGGTCACCTTGACTTCTCTTACCTAATTAGGGCATTGCAAATTTTCAACATATTGGTTATGGACGAAAGTTGAGCTTTTACCAAATCCTTACCTTCTAATTCATATGCTCCTGTTGTTTTTCTGCCAGTTCCCAATATTGCACTTGGAAATTGATAATTATTATTTGCTATCCCGTCGAGGATGTCAAAAGCTTCTTCGGGTGATTTGTCTAGTAAGGTGCCATTCGCTGAGGCATCTAGCATCATTCGAGTTGGTGCATTGACTCCATTATAAAACATCACCACTTGCGTCCAACATGAAATCAATGGTTAACACATTTGCGAAGTAGACTTCTATACCTATCCCAACATTCGTACATTGATTCATCATCTCCTTGGTGAAAACTTGCAATATCGTTACGAAGCTGTGTATTCATATTGAGCGGATTATTTGAGTAGGAAACTCTTGTATAAATCTGCCCATGACTCCATTGAACCGGAAGGAACTCCACTGAGCCAAGATCTTGCTCTATCACGTAATGAGTCAGGAAAAAGCTTCAGTTTGAGCATATCTTCATGTACTCTTTGTTGCCGAAACGAGTCACATACTTCAAGGAAAGCACGAACATGTTACCTAGCATCTTCATTGGGTGAACCACCAAATTGGCCAATAGATTTCAGCATATTAATCATCATCGGTTTATGTTCGAAATGAGTGGCTTGTATCCCCGGTGCCACTGTGTTTGGATTGAGGTCATCAAGAATAGGGTTCAAATGATCTCGTATCGCTCTTGGTCGTGCAACTTGAAGATTAATTGATGTATACAGATCTCCTAGATCTCTCATGTTGTGTTGTATTTGGAGTTGATTTGATTGTTCTCTGGTTCTTTGGGCGCGTAACCTTTTTCTGAGTGATTGCTCAACTTCAGGGTCAAATGGTTCCAAAGGTGTACCAGAAGATCTAAAGGTCATGCAATAATTAAAACCTACAAAAGAAAATAGTAAACTAAGTTAGACTGATATAATGTAACAAAGAGAACTTGTTATGGCTAAAATTTTCATCAGTTGCCAATCCCCGGTAACGGTGCAAAAAACTTGATCGCTTGTAAATATATATGCTAACGCAAGCAAATCTGTGCAAGTATACACAATTGATGCAAGTAATATAGTAGTGAGTAAGTATCGTCTCCACAGGGATTGGATTAGAAATATATTTTTACCACAACTAGAACTAATGTCACAAGCTAAGTACTACCAAGTATTATCCTAAGAACTAATATAAATGAACTAAGAAAAATGATTCAACGATTTCAGAAAAGTTTGGTTGAGGCAATATAAATATGCAGACTAACAAAACAAGTGATGGTTTAAATATAATACAAACAACCTCACATATTCAGACGTGTCATAGTGCACTTATGCTAAACTATTATCTTGAAAACAATTATTCTCAATTTAGAATGAATTATTATGACTCACTAGAGCTGTCTGACAAGATTACTAGGTATTCTTAGACGGTTGCTATTGCAATACCTCTCAGCGTTAACTATAGACGTTGTCTATCCTACTCTAGCATATATCCCTTTTATTCGATTGAAACCACTCCTTATCTATAAGGTAGACAAGTTCGAACTTCACCATCCCGAATTCATTCCATTGCTCACATTGATATATCTTAATTCTCTCGAATTTAAGAATCACTTATCTTGACAAAAGGATATATCTCGATGCTCTTACAATGTCAAGACTTGTTTTATCAAAACCCAAGGCTATCTCTCGATGCTCTTACAGTGCTAAGGTAAAATATTCAAACTATGAGCAAAACAGTCATAAGAGAAACATAATTCATCATTCATAAACATAAAAATATTGTTCAGGCAAAACAAAGTTTAACACCAACCGTTATTAATTATTCAAACTTAAAAAGGAAAGGCGGCTGGAGGCTGTCAGAATAATTGAGGCTTGCTTATACGTGAAGTAGGTCATCAAGTTGCCGTGTGACATAGGCGGTTTTGCCACACATGCTTCAAACTTCCTCAAATAAATCTTGCCTCGGCGAGATAAATCTACTCCTCACGTTCTCATCAGTTCCGTTGGCCTTTGCACTTTTACATTGTCACAATTGAAATATTCTTACTCTGTAGGATTCCTGCACAAACACAACCCAAACAATCATTTCTCTTCAGCAACATCAGTCAAAGAAAATAAATCTTGCCTAAGAAACACTTATCCACCACAATCTAATATAACCTATATGCAACTAAAAATGCAATGCATACTTTGTCTAGACGAGCAATAACTTAAGTGAAAATACTAGGAATTAAGTCTTTTTACGGAGTTATCAAGATATGTTTATTGGCCACCTCATAGGGAAATCATCAAGAAGTTTTACTGACGTAGTTAATATAGGAGAGATGATCAAAATGATGGTTAAAAATGGGACACTCGATGGAGGTGAGTTTTAAAAAAACAACCAATAAGAAAGAATGACAGTGAGGTCAACAACATGAAGAAATATGATTCTAACAACATCACTGTGTCTCGACCTCAAGCCGTATTCTCATCCACACAGGGTCCTTCCAGGCAGGGGGCAAGGGAGATAAGGTAAGAAAGAGAGAAACATCAGTTCGACCCGATCTCTATGCCTTGTAAAGTATTATTCCATGTCCTATATGATAGACACGTGGAGTCTCTTTTCCATGTATCGCCTCTGTAGCCCCAATATCCCAAATGGTACGATGACAATGCCCAATGCGAGTATCACACAAGGGCCCTTGGATACTCAATAGAGAACTGTACTGCCTTCAAAAAGGTTTTCTAGAGATTAAGGCAAAAGAATGTCATAAACTTCGGTTATAGTGAACTACCAAACATGGCTCAGAATCCACTGCCAAGTCATGCAGATTCAGGAGTCAATGCCATTATTGAGGAAAAAGGGAAAATTATGAAAAATGTTAGTGAGGTGAAATCCCCATTGCACTGGGAATGGGGTCAAATGATCAAGGTGGGCCTATTGGTCATAACCTAGCTACTGAACAAATTAAGAATGAAAATGTATGCCAATATCATAAATACAATGGACACACCTACAATGTTGTCCTGAATTTCGAGCTCTAGTACAAAGAATGATAGGTAATAAAGAAATGGAGTTTTACTAGGAAGACGAAAAAAGAGAATAATGAGAGATTTATACATCCAAAGGTTCGTCCAGGGGGT
The DNA here is from genome assembly GCF_006381635.1 of Hibiscus syriacus. Taxonomy (NCBI): domain Eukaryota; kingdom Viridiplantae; phylum Streptophyta; class Magnoliopsida; order Malvales; family Malvaceae; genus Hibiscus; species Hibiscus syriacus. Next base: position 442,091 of record NW_024063289.1, on the reverse strand, counting down.
TTACAATGCTAGCAGTCCTCTAATCATAACACCAAAAACTCATCCGACATATAAAGTAACTCCGAAGGTGATAATCACTCCACTATCTCTGTTTCCTTATAAGGACAAAAAAAGTCCCTTAGAGATATGAGTGTAAAATGGATAACATAAGATCATCAAAAATTACTGAAGAAAAAGTAAGTGAAGTAAGACATTTTACCAGAAGTCCTAGGTGTTACTCTCTGGATCAAACTAAAGAGCCCGAGAAAAGATATACCGTTGATAAAGGGAAGAAGGTTGAGCTACTGCTCAAAGAGGATAAGATAGTCATTAGCAAACCTGTGACTGAGAAAGATGTTGAGTTCTTAAAATTCTTGAAATACATCGAATATAACATCGTAGAACAACTGTACAAGCTACCCGCTCGTCTCTCAGTCCTTGCCCATCTATTGAGCTTCGAGGCAGCCTGAGATATCATACTGAAAGTTTTAAATCATACTTTTGTGACTAAAGATGTACCTGTGGACAAGATGGATAGTTTGATTACGAACATCCAAGCAAAAAATTTAATTTCCTTTTCCGATGATGAGAACCTGTCTGGGATGATGGGCAGCTACAAAGCTATGTACATCACCATCAGATGCAAGGGACATGTTTTATCCCGAGAGCTAGTCAACAATGGCTCTGCACTAAATGTAATGACATTAATAACCTTGAAAGGTTGCCTGTTAATAGCACACATATGAGAAATAGACAGAGTGTCGTATGAGATTTCGTCTAAACAAATAGAGAAGTGCTGGGGAAGATTGACACCCCCTAACTATTGGCCCACCTACCTATGAGGTTGACTTCCTCGTCATGGACATCATGCCTACTTACAACTACCTATTAGGAAGGCCATGGATCTACCAGGTAGGGGCATTGCTATCCACACTGCATCAGACACTTAAGTTTGTGATCAAAGGGAGGCTGATATGTATTAATGTCGAACTGGATATTATCACTTCTATTTCCACCACTGATCCTTACATGGAGTTAGATGTGGATGTCATCGAATACTCCTTTAGATCCCTAGAATCGTCAATGCCATATTTGTGGCTAAGGAGATAAGGATATCTAAGCCCCGGTTATCCAACTGCACCCGAATGGGATTAAAGCTGAATTTAGGAGGAGGTGCTAAAGCTGGAAAAGGGCTATGAAGGCTTTACATGGAGTTGTTATCCCTGTTTTCCCAATCACAAAGAAAGAACGCTTAGGTTTGGGATACCATCTGACTCTGAAAGAGAAATTAAGGGCATAAAGAAAGCCAGGAAATGAGAAAAGTGAGGTTAGCTGGAGAAGATCTCAGTTGGGAGTCGATGACCTTTCCACCATTTCATGTCACCTTTATGTCTAGAGGACATATGTTCCAAGGGAGTTAGCAAGACAATGAGCCTATAATTGAGAATTTATTGAGAGACCTAAGCGTTAATACCATATCGAGCGATGAATCTGAAGAATCAATGGTTGTAGGAATCTATCCCGCTCCGCCAGGCTTTCTGTTGAACAATTGGATTGCAAAAGAATTACCTGTATTTTACAAATCTTTTTCAGAATAATGCACAAAAGCTTTGTCTGTTGCCTAAACCCGGGATAATAGGAGATCATATGTAAAGGGTTAACCTATATGTTTTTAATCTTTCAATGAAATATGTATTTCTGTTAATTCGCAAAATGACAAACATTCTCCCATGCATTTGTTCATTCTTTATTAATTATATTATTTTCTTCTATTTATTTTCATATGGGATATATTCTCCTATATGTGTATATGTATATATCTTCTGGTTTTTTATTCTTTCAGGACCTCAGATATCAATAACATGAATGCTGATGACACTGACCCGAAGATTGATTTTGAGCTATCCATATGTCAGGGGAAGTCGAGGGTTGTGATAATGATGAGAAATGCGACTTACCTTCTTAACTGCTAAAATGGTGGAAAATGAGGATAAACAGATTCTGCCTCATGAAGAGACTATTGAAATTTTGAACTTAGAATAAGATGTGGATATAAAAGAAGCAAAAATTGGCACCACCTTATCTACTGAATGATGATAGAATTTGATTGAATTACTCTGAGAATATAAATATGTATTTGCTTGGTCATATGAAAACATTCATGGTTTGGACACATAATTGATGGTACATAAGTTACCGATAAAGCCAAAATGTATACTTGTGAAATAAAATCATAAAAGGATAAGACCTGAGATGTTGTTGAAAATCAAAGAAGAAGTAAAAAAGCAATTCGATGTTAGATTCCTCAAAGTAGCCAAGTATCCTGAGTGGGTGGAAAATATTGTCCCAGTACCAAAGAATGATGGGAAGGTCCGTATGTGCATCGACTACCAAGATCTCAATAGAGCTAGTACGAATGACAACTTCCCTGTGCCATATATAGACACCCTGGTGGACAATCCTAATGGTAATGCCTTGTTTTCATTCATGGATGGGTTCTCTGGCTACAATCAAATAAATATGCACTTTAAAGATATGGAGAAGGCTACGTTTGTCACCATGTGGGACACATTTTTCTACAAGGTTGTCGGTAGTCATTTTCGTCCGAGTGACTTTTATTATACGTTATTATTATATATTAATAATTTTAAAAATATTATTATTTATAGAGCCTGAAGGCCAAGTTACAAAGTAAGGCACACAGGCCCAATTACAAACCTGAGCCTAACTGGTTACAGCGCAACTCGGGCTAGGTATAGATTTGGATTACAATTAATTCAGGCCTAACAAACCAAGCCAGGACCAATTCCAGCAAGCCCACGATCAAATGGAGATCCAAGGGTCCATACACCTTCCAGCAAAAACCCTAGGGTTATTATCTCGCCACCTCTAGCTGCTCCAACCAAAGGCTACCACGCTGTTGTTGCCTCTTCAGATCTGACCAGTGCGCTCCAGAACTCTCTAGAAGATGCACACCAGCCATACAACGCATTACTCTAGGTGAGTCACACTGGTATAACCTTGGTGACTCACCGGAGTACACCCTTGTGACCTTTCAAAGGAAGCACCATTGAGATCTATAAAAGGACTCGATCGATCCTACAAAAAAAAAATAAACAGAGAGAGCAAGAAATAGAAACAGAGATACAGAGAGCAAATTGGAGGAATACAGCAGTAAGTATCCCAACAACAACCAAGCAAGCAACGAAAGAGCAAAGAGAAGAGATAGAGAGAACTTACAATAATCGAAGTCCAAGGGTCGTCAGAAAGTTAGTTTTACTGAAGGTAAAAATGCCAGATTTAAGCTTATTGAATGATTTTTAGCAAAAAGGGACACAAATTCAAGATGAGGGTATTTGGATATATATATTTTAAGGTAGTTTGGTATTTTCGGCCACCGTGGGTGGTGGCCAGCGACGGTGGAGTAAGGTGGCGTAAGGCTGCCGACCAGTGGTAGCTATCCCTCACGCGAGGGTTTTTAGAGAGATATTAGAGCATCTCTCGGATTAGAGAGAGAGAGACAAGAGAAATGGGAGAGATGGTCCTTAAATGACATGTTTTGGGCTATATATACCCTCTTGAGAACGACGTCGTTTTGGGGGAGTGTATATGTGTAATTTTAGCATGAGTCAACTACGCGCATAATCCCTATGCTTTTGTAAGCTTTATGATTTGATCCCGAAATCAGGTTTTGCGTTTTTATTTTGGTTTTCGTATTTTTATATTTTTATTTTAGTCCTTATTATATCAATACATATATTTTAGAGTAAAATTACATATTTAATCCTTATTATGTTAATAAGCTTATATTTTAGTCCTGAATTAATTTAGGGTAAATTATATAATTAGTCTATTATTTTCAATATCATTTTAAATAGGGTTAATTAATTATTATTTTAATCATTAATCATTAGTACTATTAGTATTAGTATTTTCATTTTAGGTTTATTATTGTACAAAATTTGTACTTTTTTAATTTTAAGATTAAATGTTATAATAAAATGATTAATTTTTATGTTAAATATTATTTAGTAAATTTAAATTTAGAAAGGAAGTCTATTACTTACTGCAAAGGCAATTAATTAATAAATAATGGTACCAATTCTGGGCGTTGTAGGAATGCTAATTCTTTTCCATACGTAACCAACTCCCTAACTCATTTTTCTGGTAAAGCAGACTCGAGTTGTATTATTCTAATATTATTCTTAAGATTTTTTATTAAAATAATATGACATTTTGGTGACAAATCTTACCATATAAAAAGATTAGTGACGACTCTATAATTTGGCGTTTCATATGATTCATGGAGGATAAACACTTACTTTTTCGAGACTAGTTACACCGTCTGGGGTGTACTATTTGCACTCTTCGTCACCAGGGTAGAGAAACGTCCCGACAGCTTGGCGACTCTGATGGGGATTTTTAAAAAAAAAATGAGAGTCTAGCCACCAATTTATTAATTATTCGTCTTTACAGTAAATAATAAATTTGTTTTAGTAATTAATTTTTATTAATTTACAAACTTTTTTTTTACAGATTTAATTTTGGGTTATTAAAATAGTATAATAGGTTGTATATTACTTATTTTTATGCTTTCCCTCACCCACTGTGCACTGCATTCATGACATGAGCTAAAACTCCGCTCTTATCCTATATAAGTTAATGAGAACTACTCCCTCATGTGGTTTTCACCTCCGTATGGGATAGGGGACCATTATTTGAGCACATACCTTATATTCCTTGTGTGGTTTTCACCTCCATATAGACTTAAGGAAGTGTGTTTCTTCGAATTGAACTTAATCCAAAAGTCTGCAATGGACTAGGATTGAGGGCTTGGCATTCCAAGGGGACACCAACAAAGGATAATTCGTTGACCCTTCTTACTCTAGAACTAAAACCCAGTATATAATAGAACCTAGAACTGAAGTCTAGGTGGAGCCTAACCTGATTAGGTATTGTAAAATTAACTACACAAGGGAAAGTATGTTGAGTTTTTCAGTTTACTTAGTATTATTTTATTTTATGAATAAATGCATGCGAACTAGAAATTACGTGGTTAGGTTATTTTTCCAAACAAAGCATGGAATTAGAAAGCATGAGGTTAGGATATGATTTTTTCTTACTAACCAATTTTTTATATATTATGAAAATGCACATATTAACATTTTTGATTGCATTTACATAATCATAACATACTCAAGGACGTTGATTCAAGAGTGTTTATCTAAGGTTTTCATAATGAACAAAGGGTCTCATGATCAAGTAAACTGTAAAGCAGCCAATGAAGGATATCTTGAGGAAGCTTTTAAAATAATGGAGTGGTATGCATACAAAAATTCTAGTAGATTGGTGCCAAAAGCTTTTTATGGTAAGAGAAACAATAGAAGAACTCACAAGGGAGAGATTTTTATGAAACTCAAACCCGTTTTTGGGAAGATGAAAACAAGTAATTAAGCGCAGAGGTCGAAACCATGCTTGATGATTTTCGAAAAGTCAGTCAAACCTTCAAAGATGTTGGATTAGGAAATACTCCTGAAGAATGGATGACATAAATTATTCAAATAATGAGTGATGCGGATTACTGGAAAAAGAAACATGAGGATCGAATAAAGAAATTCTCCTATAACTTTCAAATTGCTGAAGAAATATACAACGCATCCATCACAAATTTGGAGAAATATCAAGCTGAAAACTAGATATTGAAAAAGGATATAGCTAACAAGAAAACTTCATACCTGATCCATCAACGTGAGATTAATGTTGAATTAAAATCCACTAGAGCTCAGAACTACACATTAATGAAAATGGTGGATGATTATGGAGATCTGGTACAAGAACTTCTTGAACATAAAGGTTCCTTGAAAAAGGAAAATGAACAATATTGTCTGCAACTTTGGGAAATGGCAAGCAAGATTCAAGAAAAAGATAATGACTTAAAGAAAGTTGTTGCTCAAGCAAGCAAAGTATCCCACAAGCTGGTGGATTTAGCTGGTTTTACAAGAGAGGTGAAGTAGGATGATGATCTGATTCTAGAGCCTAAATGGAAATTAACTTGTTTTTTCAAGGAAATAGAGAAATTAGGAGGAAAAGCCATCCCTTATATGTAATGATCCTTTGGATGTATTGAAAAACCCTTTTTGTGTTCAATAGAAGTTGTTTTAAGATAATTACTCTTGAATTACACCTTTTCATACATGCATTTACATAAACATTTTACATTCACAATCATGTTATGCATAGCATGATAACATGTATCAATCATGAAAGTATAAGAGTAATCAGTAAAAGATTTTGAAATCAGGAGTTCTGAAAATCAGGGGCAAGTCTTAAAAATGATTGAAAACAATGAATAGAATATTAGCTCGAGTTGGAAGGATTGAAAGAATCCAAGAAGAACTTATGGAAATCTAACAAGAAATGCTTAAAGAAATAGGAAAGTTCCAAGTTGAGTCCAGGGAACAAATGTCTAAGATGACGAGTATGATGGTTACTTTGCTATATGGGGAGAGAATGTTAGAAGACCCTATTGAGCATGAAAAGATGAAAACATCAGGAAAAATTCTGGATTTCAATGATATGATGACAAATGACCAAGAACATGTTGTTGATTATAGAAATCCAACTCATTTTCACAAATCATGAAATATGACAGATAATATGGACATTGAAGTTGATATAAAGAAAAGAAATATGGAATAAGTCCCATTGAAATTGGATAAAAAAGGAAAGAAGCAAAAAAGGCTGGCACATCTTATTCCAATTCCAATTTTGTATTCAGAATTGTTAATATTTTTTTTTTGAAAATGGTCTTGTAGCACCTATTCCTCCTAGTACTTATTTGCATCCGAATTAAAAAAATATCAAGAATCCATGCAATTATCATTCTGGAGATTTTGGTCATTCTACTGAAAGTTGTATAATGCCAAAATTAAAAGTCCAAAACCCTTTTGGCAGAAGGTTTATTATGTTTTGAAAATGGGAAACCTAAGCTCCTCAGAAAACCAAAGCTGGTTGAAAAAGTGAAATTTTCAAGTCATAGTCTCTTTCAAGATGATGGTCAAAAGTTAGAAATTCAAAGCAAACATTTTCAAGAAGGCAATAGTAAGGAAATATTCATATCAAGGTAATCTTTACCCTGTTTTCCTTCAATCTCATGTAGCAAGTTATATGCCAAATTACATGAAGTCTAGCTTATTACCCTGTGTCTGGCTAAACCTTTGGTACCTCCTTATCCAATATGGTATAATAAATGGGTCTTTTGTGGGTATCATGCTAGAGTTCGAGAACACTCTATTAAAAATTGTGGCAACTTCAAACAACGAGTTCAAGATCTTTTGACTCATGGAATTATAGAAGTGGATGACAACAGTTAATCCATTTTGATCAAACATTTGGGAGTCAACTACAAAAATAAAGTTGACAGTATCAAAGCAAATGGAGGATAAGGAAAAGCTAAAGAGAACGAAGCATGTATGGCATATTTAACTCTTGATACTTCTCCTGAGCTAAAAATGAGACAAAAATGAGAAATGAAAAAGCAAAAAGAAAGGTAATTAGTGATTGGCCTATAGGTTTAAAAAGAAACAAGGTAGATACAACATTGGGGACACCCATGTTAAATCTTCTGAAATCAAGAGAAGCAGAGGGCAATTGAAAAAGAAAAGAAAATGCTACTCCAAATATAGCTGCAAGAAATATCCGGAGCCAAGATACAATAATTGTCACTAAAGAAGTTGGTCTTGAAAATCAAACTGAGCCCAATTTTCAGTCAGAAAAGATAATAACAGGATTTGATCAAGAGATAGCTCAGGAAAAAGTAGAAGTTTGTGTACATAAAACTTCATCCGAATAAGTTGCCCTGGACATAATCAAGAAATGTGGGACAAATATAGACAAAGATCCTGGTCTGACTATACAATCAACATCCAAAGAATAATAGGGCAGCAGAAGTTGTTATCTACCACTATTGTACCTTTCATTTTATGAAATCATGTTTGAATATGTTTTGGTTCCTTTCTCCGCCTTTTGTAATAAAATGTGTTGTTTTAAGGTTATGAGCATTGACTGAATTTTACAATCTTGCAATTCTTAGAATATCATTAAATTAAAAACTCTTTACAATTAGAGTTATACATTTTTGACAAAAGTATCAAGATTAAATACCAAGAAAAAAGGACCTTGACCTTACATCAGAAGAAATGCATCCCTAAACACTACATTTCCACAAAAATGAGAGAGCTTTCTCCAATGTAAGAAATTAGACAAAAGACTTGGTATTGATATTTAGAAGCATATAACGTGGGCCATCTTTTGTGACATTGTAAAGCTAACTAGATTACCTCTGTATTGATAAGGTTCGACGATGAAACTTTGACAAATCTAGTCTAAAGTTAGCTGCTGGTGAATTGAAGTTTGGTAACAAGATTTTATGAATTTCACTTGACACATAGACTATAGCAGGTTACCTGTAAAAAGTAAGGGTCATAAATGTGACTTAGCCCAATGATGGCTAACGTCAGTAAAGCTGAATTCAGCTAGCCAAAATGGCAAAAGAAGTTGTTGTAAAAAAAGTGAAATAATAATTGTTATAGTCTATTTCATATACATGCACACAAGAATCTCGTTATTAGATCGATATTCTCACACTACTTTGGAAAGAATTAAGGATTTTCATAGAAGTGAAATAGAGTTATTCTAGAAGGTCTAGTAACGGTTATACTAGATTGTGTCATTTTGTATGCATCCAGTTAAAGATACCAAGTCAAGAAAATGAGACACGTGACAATGCTCACAAAAGAGTGAGAGAGGAGTAACATCTTCACTAAGATGTAACCATAGAAAATAGAGAAGCCAACCTGAAACTTACTTCTTAATCTTGATACTTGTAAAAAAAACTATAACTATGGAATAATAAAAGTTATTGATTTTTTTGACATTCTTTGAATGCATGCTTATGATATGATTCTATTGTGAACATGTAAGGTGCAATATTTTGCAAAAATTCATTCATTCTTTAATAGGAAAGGAGAAATAACATTTTCAAACAGGATTGACTCAAATAAGAAAGGACCCTAAGTCAAATTGATGTTTATTATACTCTTATTTTAAAAGAAGAATTAACAAGGCCAGAATGATGAAATATTTCATATTCTTGAAATAAGTGGCCCGAAAGATCAAAATTAGAAGAATCAAACTTATACCATACCTTTTAGGGCAAACAAGAAGAAGAAAACGGCCATCTTATTTAAAGGGGTAACATTGGAATGAGAGCATTCAAGATCAAGAGATTTGGCATGAATCCAGCTATGAGTATCCATGACGGAGCATTATCAAACTTGGATCATGAGAGAATCATGAGATTCAGATTAAATGGATATTAAGAGTGAACCTAACAACTTAGCAAAGATTGGGGCATACTAAAGGCTCATCTCAGACAAAAATAATCCGGCCGGGTATTTTGAATAATCACATCATCAAAGGTTAGGGTATGCTAAACCCTTATCATCCTATAGAAATGACATGGAATGGAGCAAATATTTCCTTGAAACAAAAAGGTATGAATAATGAAAATGGTGAAACCATTGAATTGATCATATATCACTTTTCTGTATACCATGTGATTACATTATCCCCACATAAGTCGCAAGAAAAGATGAATGTGTTGTCAAATGTTCCTTAATATGATCTTGAATATCATTATGACATCATATAAAAGCTTCAAACATCATACGAAGAGTTATCTGGTAAAGAAATCTAGACAGAAGCTATAGGAAATGATGAATCTGTTGTCAAATGTTTTACGAACCAGTAATTATTGTGTAGAACCATTGTTGCGATCATGTGGTTAACATAGGTCTTCACACTCCAAGAATCAAGATATGATAAATGATGAAGATTTCTTTATCAGATTTTTACACAAGTTCAGGGAAAGACAACTGGTGTTATCAAGAGAAATGGGGCAACATGTCATAATTCTAAGTATGACAAAATTCCCATAAATGAAACATTTCTTCTGGAGGCAAGACAAGATACAAATATACAAGATGATCAGATGATTATTTGGAAATGCAAGCTTGAAAGTATAAGTTGCTACACTAATGATTGAAGTAAACCCTGAAAAAAGATGATCAAGTGAAAGAAGATCCAACTTTGGATTTGGATAAAAATTTATGCATTCATGCATTCATAAGAACATCATTTGCATAAAGATCATGCATTTTATTAATATATTTGATCGCATTTACATAAAAACATTTTGTAAGAAGATACAGAAACAAAATGCCTTATAAGTATAAGGTATTATTCAAATCCATAATGAAGAAGTTATATTTGGAAAGGCAAACGCAATCCATACAGGAAAAGTATTGGGGCATGCCCAACCAACAAGTTGTTTCGAAAAATGAGAACATGATTTTCAAACGTTTCTCATTTATAAATCCTTTGGGTCATCTATTAGTTTTTCAAGTAAGATGATTCTTGTTAAGTCAAATCAAACTCCACGGAAGAGTAGTGGAAGCAAATCTAACTTTGAATCTGATCTTCACGGAAGAGTAGTGAAATTAGATTCTTGTTAAGGCAATCAAATTTAATCTTCACGGAAGAGTAGTGAAGTAAAAGCAAATATGAACTCCACGAAAGAGTAGTGGAATGGATTTTTTTAGCAAAGTATGAAATCTTCACGAAAGAGTAGTAAAGCAAAAGCAAATCTGAACTCTAGAAATAGTAGTGGAACGAATTTGTCAGAAAAGTATGGAACCTTTAAGAAAGAATAGTGAATTTTGAGTTTGAACTTCACAGAAGTGTAGTGAAACAAATTTTATTCAAGTCATTCCTAATCAAAATTCAAAACTCCATGAAAGAGTAGTGGAACTGATTTTTTCAACAAAGTATGAAGCCTTCATAAAAGAGTAATGAAGTCATGCAAATTTAGCCTTCATAGAAGAGTAGTGAAGCAAATCATTTGTAAAGACAACTTTCAGCCTTCACTAAAGAGTAGTGAAGTAGGAACATAACCAGATTAAAATTTGGTCTCCACGTAAGAGTAATGGAACGAATTCCCAACAAAGCAAGAGATTCACTTGACAAAAACTTCTCTTTTGATCTTTGCTTTATTCCTACTTACACAAAAATAAAGAGAAGAGGGGCAACTGTTGACAGTCATTTTTGTCCTAGTGACGTTTATTATACATTATTATTATATAATAATAATATTATCAATATTATTATTTATAAAGCCTGAAGGCCAAGTTACAAAGTAAGGTACACATTCCTAATTACAAACCCGAGTCCAACTGGTTATAGCCCAACTCGGGATAGGTCTAGATTTGGGTTACAATAAATTTAGGCCCAACAAACCGAGCCAGGTGCAATTCCAGAAAGCCCACGAGTAAATCCACCAGCAGCTATGGTTTCCACCAATGTTCTAGCGCCGAACAACTCTCCATCGCACGATCAGATGAAGATCCAAGGGTCCAAAAACCATCCAGTATAAACCCTAGAAACCCTAGGGTTATCATCTCGCCGCCTCTACCTGCTCCAACAAAAGTTTGCCACGTCGTTGATGCCTCTCCAGATCTCACCAGAGCATTCCAAAACTCTATAGAAGATGCACACTAGCCATACAACGCATTACACTAGGTGAGTCACCGCCATAGCCTTGGTGACTCACCGAAGTACACCCTTGTGACCGGTCCGAAGGAAGCACCATTGAGCCCTATAAAAGGACTTGATCAATCTTGAAAAAAAGGAAAAAAAGAAACAGAGAGAGCAAGAAATAGAAACGGAGATTCCGAGTGCAAATTGGAGAAATACAGCAGTTATTATCCCAACAACAAAAAAAGCAACGAAAGAGCAAAGAGAAGAGATAGAGAGCACTGACCATCACCGAAGTCCAAGGGTCATTAGAAAGTTGATATTAAAGATAGTAAAAATCCAAAATTTAGGCTTATTGAAGGATATTTAGCAAAAAAAATAAAGGACTCAAATTCGAGATGAGGGTGTTTGGATCTACGTTTTAGGGTAGTTTGGTATTTTTTGGCCACCGTGGGTGGTGGCTGGTACGGTGGAGTAAGGCGGCATAAGGTTGCCAGTCGGTGGTAGCCATTCTTCAGGCGAGGGATTTTAGAGAGATGTTAGAGCATCTCTCGGTTTAGAGAGAGAGAGACGAGAGAAATGGGAGGGATGGTCCTTAAAGGACCTGTTTTGGCTATATATACCCTCTCCCGAACAATGTCATTTTGGGGGAGGGTATCTGTGTAATTTTAACATAGGTTAACTACGCGCATAATCCTTATGGTTTTGTAAGCTTTACAATTTGATCCCAAAATCAGGTTTTGTTTTTTTATTTTGGTTTTCAAATTTTTTATATTTTTATTTTTGTCCTTATTATATCAATACATATATTTTAGAGTAAAATTACATATATAATCCTTATTATGTTAATAAATTTATATTTTAGTCCTGAATTAATTTAGGGTAAATTATATAATTAGTCTATTAATTTCAATATCATTTTAAATAGGGTTAATTAATTATTATTTTAATCATTATTCATTAGTACTATTAGTATTAGTATTTTCATTTTAAGTTTATTACTATACATAATTTATATTTTTTTTAAAAATTTTATGATTAAATATTATTATAAAATGATTAATTTTTATGTTAAATATTATTTAGTAAATTTAAATTTAGAAAGAAATTCTATTATTCACTGCAAAGACAATTAATAAATACATGTACCAATTTTGGGCGTTGTGGGAATGCTAATTCTTTTCCATACGTAACCGACTCCCGAACTCATTTTTCTGGTAAAGCAGACCCGAGTTGTATTATTTTAATATTATTCTTAGGAATTTTTTTAAAATAATATGACATTTTGGCGACCAATCTCACCATATAAAAGATTGGTGGAGACTCTACAATTTGGTGTTTTATCTGATTCATGGAGGATAAACACTTACTTTTTCGAGGCTAGTTACACCGTATGGGGTGTACTATTTGCACTATCCGTCACCAGGACAGAGAAACGTCCCGAAAAATATGACGTCGTTTGGGCTGAAAAATGCAGAGGTAACCTACCAGAGAGCCATTGTATCATTGTTTCACGACATGATATATAAAGAAATAGAAGGTTATGTCAATGATATGATTGTCAAGGACAACACAGAGGAAGACCACATTGAGAATTTGAGGAACCTATACTAAAGAATAAGGAAGTGTCAGCTAAAACTCAACCCAAATAAATGTACATTCAGGGTAACATCTAAGAAGCTCTTGGTGTTTATAGAGAGCAAAAAAAGAATCGAAATAGTGACCACGTTTATTTCACAGTTGACCGAGAAATGTGACATAGTTTTTCTCCTTCTCCCCAAAAATAACTCAGAGGTATGAAGTGATGATTGTCAAGGATCTTTCAAAGCAGTTAAGGGATATTTGTCAAATATGCCAATCTTGGTGCCACCTATCTCATGAAAACCATAAATCCTCTACTTGTCAGTCTTCGAGAACTCAATGGAGTGTGTACTAGGATAGCATGACCAAACTAAGAAGAAAGAGAGAGCAATTTGCTATCTCAGCAAGAAGTTCACTGATTGTGAGGCTAGGTACTCTTCAATCGAGAAGTTGTGTTGTGTTTTGGTTTGGGCTACTCGGAGGCTCAGGCAATATATGTTGTATCACACCTCTTGCTTGATCTCCAAACTTGACCCGTTAAAATATTTAATGGGTGTATCTACTATATCTGAAAGATTGGAAAATCTATTGTCAGAATTTGACATCCAATAAGTGAGCTATAAAGCAATTAAAGGGAGTGCTATAGCAGATTTTATCGCAAGCAGGGCTTCTGAAGAATATAGGCCATTGAGTTTCGATTTCCTAAATGAAGACTTAATGGCTATTTTGGCGGAAGAAATGACTACTTACAGTAGTGAACATTGGAAGTTGAACTTTGATGGTGCTTCAAACATCTTTGGGCATGGAATCAGGGCAATTCTGGTATCACCTATTGGGGAACACTACCCTTTCACAAGTCAACTAAATTTTGATTTTACAAACAACATGACTGAGTACGAAGCCTGTGTTTTGGGTCTCAAATCTGCCATTGAACGTAAAGTAAAACTACTCAAAGTATATGATGATTCAACTCTATTTATTTATCAACTCAGGGGAGAATGGGAAACAAAAGATCCCAAACTGGTGGAATATCGTAAGTTGGTCATGGAGCTTATCGAAGAACTTGAAGCGGTGACATTCAACTATCTCCCCAGAGAAGAAAATCAAATGGCATATATTCTAGCCATTTTGGCAGCTGCCTTCAAAGTAAATGAACAGTCGAACATGATGCCTTCAAAGTATCCGACCCATTTCTATAGCATCGAAGAAGAGGAAGATGGAAATCCATGGTACTATGATATCTTACAATACATCAGATATCAAAGTTATCCTGAGCAAGCTACTAAGAATGACAAAAGGACTATTAGAAGGATGAATGTAGGGTAGGTGCTTGATGGAGAGATCTAAAAGTCCATATCAGGTCATGTTAAGATGTGTAGATACCAAAAGAGCTAAAATAATTCTTGAAGAAGTGCGTGATGTAGTGTGCGGTACCCGCACTAAAGGGCATGAAATGGCTAAACAAATAATGAGATTCGGGTATTATTGGTTAACAATGGAAAATCATTTCATCAATTATGCCAGAAAATGTTACAAGTGCCAAATTTATGGAGATAGGATTCATACACATCCTCACCCGTTGCACGTGATGACAACTCCATGACCATTTTCTATGAGGGGCATGGATGTTATTAGAAAAATTTTGCCTGATGCCTCAAATAGTCATCGTTTCATCTTGGTGGTAATAGATTACTTTACTAGATGGGTAGAAGCGGTTTCCTATGCAAATATCACTCAATGAAAAATCTACAAGTTCTTAAAAAATAAGATAATAGGTCATTATAGTTTACCAGAGAGAATCATCTCCGACAATACCTTGAACTTAAACAATAAAATGATGAAATCAATCTCTGAGCAATTCAAAATAAAGCATCATAATTCTACTACCTATAGTCTAAATATGATTGAGACAATGGAGGCAACTAATAAGAACATCAAGAGGCATATAGAGAATACGACCGAGACTTGTAAGGACTGGCATGAGAAATTTTCATTTGCTCTGTTTGCTTACCGAAATTCAGTACAGATGTCAACTGGGGCAACTCCATTTTCTTTAACCTATGGGATGGAAGTCATGTTACACATTGAGGTAGAAATTTCCTTACTTTGAGTTTTTTCAGACATAAAACTAAATTAGGCGAAATGGGTACAAGTCAGATACGACCAATTAAAGTTGATCGAAGAAAAGAGATCGAAAGCCATTTGTCATGGTTAGATGTACCAGAGGCGTATGATACGAGCACATGATAAGAAAGTCCATCCCCGAGTGTTTCATGAGGGAGATCTGGGGCTTAGAAATATCCTACATATTCAAAAGGATTTTCGAGAAAAATGGAAACCAAATTGGGAAGGATCATATGTTGTGAAGAAAACCTTTTCTGGAGAAGCTTTGTTACTTACTGAGCTGGATGGTCCAGAATTACCCAAACTAGTGAACTCTAATGCAGTCAAGAGATATTTTGCTTGAAGAAGAAGAAAATAAGAAGAAAATAAAAGAAAAATAAGAAAAAAGGAAAAGAATTTAATGGAAGGTTCAAGATGAAAATTCATAAAGGACATCTTGAAACCAAATGAGGCCTTAAGTTGAAAACCCGTAAAGGGTAGCTTGAGTATCATTCAAGATTCGAGCATGGTTGAGGTCTTGAATTGATGCGAAGCTAAAAAGGATTTGATCCTACGCAGTAATGTCAAATGATGGTCAGAGTTGGGAATGAAAAATGAAAAGGTCATGTTTGAAATAACCATAAAAGAAATTGAATGCAAACGAGATTCAAGGCATTTAGTATCGGGAGAATTGGTAGTCTAGAGGAAACTTCACACCCTTATGCATTGTTGCAACTCTTGAGATCCTTTTAACAGAAGATACACTTGAGTCAGTCTGCGGTGTGCCAGTTCAAAGGCATTAGTATTATTTATATCTGAAGATGCTTACTTTATTTTCTTCTATTTTCTTTTATAGTTAAAAGTTTTCCATGTATTTACCCAAAAAATTCTTTACGTTTATTTAAAAAAAATGGTATTTTTTATTAACACCCTATTGCAAGCATCCTACATTGAGAATTAAAACACATAGTTTAACTTGAAAAACATAAGATCATCATGTATTATTGTGCAAAAAGTCTCGGAAAAGTAAAGATGTTCTGAAGCTAACAATGGTTTTGTCATAAAGTTTACAAAATGTTAGGCTACATGAAACTGAAACCTTAGGGTACATAGAAAAATTCAACAGATTGGATATAATCAAAGGCACCTGGCACTGATCAAGTAGTTCGTCATAAATATTATCGAGTTTCAAGAAATAGGAAAACGAAAGTCATATCCAACGAAATAATATATGGTTGAGGTTTTCAACTGGGGCGAACCGATCATGATTCATGTACCCAAGATTGGGTTGAGTCACAAGATGACCAATGAGAGGGTTCTCATTAGAAAAAGAAAATAAACTAAAATTTCATTATTGCATACATTTTAGGTATAAAAAGGATCATGAAATTCATAAATGCATGATCACAGATGTTATTAAATATACACATGTTTTTCAAGAGAAAGCCACGAGTGGGTGAAGCTGAAACTTCAAGATAAAAGCAACCAATTCAAAGTCCCAAAAGATAAAAGGTTAAAATGACTCTCGAGTCGAGGAAGATTCTCATATCAGTTGGTTGTGAGACAAGTTCCCTCAAGAGAAATTGATTTTTCAAAGATTATCTCAAAGTCTAAACTTCGAGTATGATATTTTCAAATTCTCAAACATATACAAACAATTGGTATAGTTTGATTTTCATGAAGATAAGATCCCAATTTTGTTCCTACCAAACAGTGGTTGAGTAAATCAAATTCCTTGAAAAGATATGGTTCTCCATAAAGAATACGGGAGCAGATTCTTCGTCTTTTAGATTTAGTCTTCCTGAAGATCAGAGAAGAAAATCGACTTTGATTCAACCTTCCCTGATGAGTAGTGAAATGAATCCAAATTTTGAGATATGGTTACCCAAAAAAATGGAACATATTTCTCTTCTTTCATATTTTGTCTTCCTGAATAGCAGCGAAACAAATCAAATTCTATTGAATCTTCCCTGAAGAGCAGTGAAGTGGTTCAAAATTTTCTTGAGTCTAATCTCCCCTAAAGAATAGTGGAGCAGATTCTTTATCTTTCAGAATTGGTCTTCCTAAAGAGCAACTAACCAAATCAAATTAAATTCAATCTTCCATGAAGAGTAGTGAAGTGGAACAAAATTTCCTCGAGTCTGATCTCCTCTAAAGAGTAACGGACCAGATTCTTCTCCTTTCAGATTTGGACTTCCTGAAGAGCAGCGAAGCAAATCAAATTCAATTCAATCTTCCATGAAGATCAGTGAAGTGGATCAAAATTTCCTTGATTCTAATCTCTCCTAAAGAGTAGTGGAACAAATTCTTCTCCTTTCATATTTGGTGTTCCTGAAGAGCATTAAAGAAAATCAAATTTGATTCAATCTTCCCTGAATAGCAGTGAAGTGAATTAAAAATTTGAGATCTGGTTAACCGAAAAGTAAAACAATTTTTTCCTCTTTCAGATTTGGTCTTCCTAAAAAGAAGCGAAGAAAATCAAATTCGATTCAAGCTTCATTGAAAAGTAGTGAAGTCGTTCAAAGTTTTCAAGTCTGATCATCCATAAAGAGTAGTGGAGCATATCCTCTTTGTTTTAGATTTGGTATTCCTGAAGAGCAGTGAAGCAAATCAAGTTCGATTCAATCTTCCCTGATGAGCAGCGAAGTAAATCAAATTGTTTTTCAAGATATGATTACCTGAAAAGTGGATCAAGTCACATTCGATGTATCCCGAAGTTACAGTGGAACAGATTAATTCTTCAATCTCCTCATAACCGGAAAAATATGACCATCCTTTAATATTTTCTCTATTCTCGTTGCACAACAATGAGCAAAGAGGGGCAGCTATATATGCTCGATTTGTTTGGGGATTGCTTTCGACTTTTATTTTTGTTTATAAATATATTATTAATTTGTGGTATATATTAATATTATTATTATACAAATATATATATAAGCTAAAATTTAAATCTAACATGTTACAAACCCATATTAAAAAATAATTACAAACAGCCCAACAAGCAAGCCCAAACCCTGGATGCAACCCAAGAGTTTACTATTTGGGAAACCCTAGCTACACTAATCCTCCAACGACACCCAAAATTACAACCGTCATATTGGATAAGATCTAACGGATGAGATCAAACCAGATTAGGGCTAAGCCTTAACCCATGCGTAGTTGAATACCAGTCGTTGGATCTAATTTTAGATCCAATGACCTCAATGATAAAGAAATTAGGGTTTACACTAATGTACACAGAAGTTGTCGCAGCAGAAGCTCGACAGTTGATCTGCCCCCATCTGAGATGCTCTCTCAACTCCGTACACACGCTCTCGATTTCCTAAAACATATCTGATATCATCACCACCACTTGATTCATCGTCGGTTGCCTCGAAGAGGATGAAAAGAGCCTTGGGTAAAAATATTTACCATGTCCTTCACATGCACCATAGCCGCCCAATTCAGGGCTTTGTCCCTGTCGAATCACTATCCTCCATCAAACCACCCAAAACCGAAAGTAGCAAATAAAAAAGGAACAAAAATGAAAGTCAGAAGATATCTTATCTATTTACATAAAAGAAAAAAGTCAAAAGAGGAAGGCCCTTTATATGCATATACAAACAACACAACAACGAGAGAGATGAGTGAACAAAAAAATTAGGGTTTACAAAAGTTAAATAAAACAACAAAAAATTGGATCCTTTCGAAAGAAAAGAGGAAAATCCCGAGTTTAAGAAGGAGAAAAAGAAACGAAAAAGGGGAGGAAGCTTACCTCGCCATCACCGAAGTCTTCAAGCGTCGTTGGAGATCTGTGTCCTTTGAAAGTAAACTCTTATATCTAGGTAGTTTTATGGGTTTTTTTTTGTTTAAAGGGTTTTGGATCCGGGTTTAGGAGAAAAAGGGTTGTTTTAGGGTAGGTTAGTTGAACTCCGGCCTCTGTGGTCAGCAGCAGAGTGCTTCGGTGAGGAAAGGAAGAAAGAGGCCAGAGAAATTTTTCTCTCCTCTTTAAGAGTGAGAGAGAGTGAAATAAAGCAAGTGAAGGAATTAGGCTATTTTCAGCCATAACTTTGGTTTATATACCCATTCCAAAACGGTTTCGTTTCGAAGAAGGCATATATGCGTTTTGGGCTCATGGGTAAACCCGTCCCCGGGTCCTCCTAACTTTGTAACCTTTCGATTTAGTCACTAAATGGAATTTTGCATCATTTTATTTCGAGCATTTATTTTAGTCACTATGTTGTTTAATAGCCTATTTCGTTAATGTCTGATTTTGGGTACACCATATACAAAACATATATTTTAGTCATTTTGAGTTTTACTGTTGGCCTTAGGTTAAATACCCATATATGTATGATAATTTGGATCCTATTTCATTTTAGTCCTTGCCCAATCTTTTACATGTTTCAGTCAAATGCCTGATTCAATTTTCAAATTTTAATATTCTTTTTTGTTTAGTCTTGAATAGTGTTGTTGGTTTATTTATGATTATGGTGCCTAGTTTTTACAATATTCGCAATGATTACCCTAGTCTTTACTGGTTTTGCAATTTGATCTTTTAAGTTTCTAATTTTTAGTCATACCTTGATACAATTTGTTTGACTTGTGTTCTGTTGTCTTTTAACCTCTCTAGTTTGTTGCATGTTATTAGGTAGTTATTAAATGTGCTTGGGTTCGATCAATATATGTATATTTGTATTTTTTTTAAAATTAATAAATACTATTTTGTATGAATAATTTATGGAGATGCGCCTTAACTAGCAAGGAGTGTGCCTCGGCCAAATTGCTTGTACAGAATGGTATGATCCTATTCGAACAAGTACTAGTTGTATGTCAATATTATTTTGTATAGGGGATCCATGCAAACATGTGTTAACTGACGAGGATCATGTTCCCAATGATTGTTAACACAAAGTAACACCTTTTATATTTGATATTTTTTTGAATTATATATATATGATTTATTAAAAATTAGGGCAATATTATTTTGTCTGGAGAAGCCATGGAAATGTCTCTTTAATAACAATGAAGTTATTTTCGAGAATTGTTCGTACAAAATAATACCCCTTTTAATTTTTCTAAAAATTATAACAATTTAAATTTATATTCAAGTTTTCCATTTTCTATATTCAGATGGCGTATAATCACTTAGGTACCGATTTTGGGCACTGTAGGGGTGCTAATCCTTCCCCATGCGTAATCGACTCCTGAACCCTTTTCAAAACGAGTTTCTGGTTAAACACATATAAATTTTTTTATCTTTTAAAATTATTTTAAAAGATATTTTTAGGTATTCGACCTAGCTAACCCAAAGTTCAATGGCGACTCCAAGATTTATTTGTTCATTTATTAGTTTAAAAAATCAATCTTTTCCAAAATTAAGTTGGATTGATCCCTGTCATGGCCATAATAAGCTCGAGTACCGTTCGAACACATACCATTTTCAATCACAAGCTTACCTACCAAGCCCATCATAATCAAAACTTTCCACACATTTGATGATTTAACAACGACATGATGAGTTGCTCAAGAGTCCAAAAACCATTGTTTTATATTTGTAGCAACCGGTTGTGTTTATGCCATGCCTTGACCATGGGCTTCATATCCAGTAGTTTGTGTGCTAATACTTGCACAATTACATGTATGGTTAGACCTGTTATTTTCATAAAAACAAATATTCAATATGATAGAATCATCATTTCTATGATTTTTGCTAGGGTCCGGTGTTACCCAAAACAAATGGTCAATAATTTATCAAGTAGCCTCAGTAATAAAATAGAATATTGTTTTCCCTATAGGCCTTAGGTTCGGACAGTTGTATATACGGCATGTTTGTGTGTTGTCAATTGATTAAGAAAGTTATGAACAGATACCCACACTATTAAAAAAATTAAATGACTTGCAAGCCTAAAAGAGAAACGATCAACGAAATGATCAATTTTTTCCACATAGTTGGCATTGTAGCCTCACAAACCTCTTCCTCTGCCACTTTGGTTCGTCTGAAGTGGATATGATCTTTTAGTACAGACAATAGTTTTCATCCTAGTTAATTATATTATTATTATTATTATTATTAAATAATAATTACATATTATTACAGGCCTAATTACAAAGTAGGCCAGAGGCCCATTTACAAAGCATATCCAGACGCCCAACAACTAACCCGATCCAGACCTAGAATTCATGCCCGAGAAGCCCAATCAACACACCTAGTAGTTAGGGTTTTATCTCAACTCTAGCCGTCGCTTGTTCATAGCCGTTGGATCTTACCTTAATCCAACGGTCTAGATTAAAAGCAGAAACCCTCAGGGTTTCATCATAACCCTAGGGCTATGAGCTATCGCCGCCTAACCGTGAATAAGTCGTCGTGCCAAAAGCTCCTCTCAGCCAGCACCACGTAAGTCACCGCCGTTGAAGACCACCTGTCCGATCCAGAAGATCTGGGTGCATTAAAGGTGCATAGTTAGAAATCAGCCACCCCTAGGTGAGTCATCACCATAGCCTTGGTGACTCACGAGGGTTCTCCTCTCAAATCGGTCAAAAGGGAGAGCCGTAGGGGCATATAAAACCCCAAACCTGCAAGAGAAAAAATATATAAAAATGACCATTCGAAAGAAAAACACAACCACAACAACCAGAAAACAATAAACCAAAAATAGAGAAGAAGAGAATGAAGAAAAGCTTACCACTAGAGAAGCTGAGCGTCGCCGTAAAAAGGAATAATTCAATGACTACGTGTTAGTGACTAAATTGTAAAACTTCATAATTTGGTGATTAAAGTCGAAACGTGGAATAGTTCAATGACTTATTTGAAAATGGTCATTTGACCTGAAAATGAATTAAAAATAGAATACGATAAGGATATATATGTATGTGGGGATAAGGATAAGGACATATTTTCTCTATAACTTCTTCTTCTTCTTTTATACGAGAGAGAGAGCCAATAAAAGGTAAGTTTTCTGATTAGTTTATTATTTTTTTATTTTAAGTATGGGTTTTGATCATTAGGTGATACTTAAGCTTAAGGAGAGCTTAAGTTGTCTTAAAATCAAAAGATGAATAAGTTATGAAAGATTAAAGTGAATGGGTTTTTAAGTGAATTTCTGGAAAATAGTTGATATGTTGAATTTGAAACTAAATTTGACTTGTCATCAACTTAATTAAGAGATATGAAGTGATAGAATTGGATTTAGAGTATCTTGAAAATTAGGTCTGATTATTGATTTTCATATGAAAGATGGACTTTTGAGGTTAAGGATGTATTGAATGAGTAGAAATTAATTTAAGTTGATGTACTTGAGTTATTAATAGAAAAGGGAATGAAATATAAATAATTTAAGCTGAAAAAGATGAATTTTCAGGCTTAAAATTCAATTTCTGGGCAGGGTGCATCGGTTCACATTCAATATATACCAATACACTCTTAAATGAACAAACATCTAATGCAATAAGTGTATCGATAACAGGTAGTGTACTGATACACCAGTGAAGGGATGTATCGATGCACTATAGTTTGTATTGATACACTTCAAAAGGAAAATGGAAATTGATCTTTTCCTTTAGTTTAGAAAAGGAAATATTAGAGTATATCATTTAGAATATTGATATGGATCTATGTATTGTTATGTAGATATAGAACGTAATCTCGTTCCAGAACAATTGTAGAATTAGGATCGAATCAAAGCAAGCAAGGCTAAGGTGAGTGCAATTTAATTTGTACTTATTGATCAAACATTGACTTACGATGAGCCAGTGACAGAGCTACTATGGTAAAAAGTAACTTTTAAAATGTTATGTGATTCTTATGTGTGCATGAATACATGGAAATGGGTATATGTTATTATATGTGACATGATCTACATGCTTACATGTATATGCGATAGGTGATAATAAACTACAAAAATATATGAAATTATAATATAAGCTATGTGGTATTGACAAAAGTGATTATAGGAATATGTAATATAAGATAGGTGAATGCAATAATAGTAACTACATGGAAATAATATAGTATATGTGATATGAGATTATGTGACAATGAGTTATATGATGTGAATGATATAATAAGAAGCTATGTGATAAGAAGATATGAGTTTATGTGATATAAAAGTGTATATGTGAAATGTCATGATAGGTGATAAAATTCGTGAGCCTATATGAATATGTGAATATGTGAAATGATATAAAAGAGAATGCCCATGTTATGTGATATGAGAGCTATAGCTATAGTTGGCATGCCAAGAGTCGAGGGTTACCTATGTCTTTCGAGACATATGGATGGTTTTCCTATGTCCTTTGGGACATATGGACAGGATTACCTATGTCATTTGGGACATATGGACTGTTACCTATGTTCTTCGGAACATATGGACATGTCCTTCAGGACACAGATTTCACATGCCACTCAGTAGACCTTATACGAGCTATGGTGACAACATTATGCACAATCTCTATGTACTCACATACCTTAAGTTCTCAACAATATACATGGTTTTTAAAGATAATAAAGAACTTTATATGATATTATGTGTGCTTATTTGTGAAATGATATATGTGTTATATGATATACAGAAATGATAATTACAAGATCATATAATAAATTGGTTAATGATAATGATAGAGATCAGGATAATGATAGTATATGTGCATGTATGCATTTTGTTATATGAAATGTTCTATGGTTCTATTATATGTTTTATATGCCTCACTAAGTCAATGACTTAGCATGTGATTGTTTCACATGTAGGTTTCGAGAAGAGGAAGATTGATACAAGTTATGCAAGACAAGTCAGTTTCTCATTTCCAAAGATCAGATCAGAAAAAAATTGAATAGATTGTGTTTTGTAATACCAAATGTGTTTGGCATGTAAATAAAGATTTGAATCATATATGTTCTAATCGGTTTTTTAAAATCATATGATTGAGTTTTGTAATGTTTTAAACATATTTATGTAAATTGTAACTTTATAGTGATGAAAGGAAAGTTTTATGAGATTTATGTATGTTTTGTTAAATTTGCTATAACAGTAGATCGGTACACTGTAGCAGTACATCGCTATACATTTTAAATTCGATGTTTTTATGCATCGGTACACTGTTCATTGTACTATAGCAGTGTATCGATAAACTATTCACGGTACTGTTCATTACTATTCATAAAACATATTTTTCCTTAAAATTGTTATAACGAAATATACTTCAATAGTATATTATCGTATTTTCTTAATATAAGTCTAAATGATTTGTTATTTTGTAAGAATATTGTTTTGAAAAAGCAATGTGACATCTCGGACTCGTATATGGGTCGGGTATGGGTTAGGGTGTTACATTTAATGGTGTCAGACCTAGAGTTTAGCCATTTCTAGGCTTAAAATTAAGTCAAAAGTGTTTTAAAAAAGTATACATGCCAACACAAAGTGAAAAATTTACTGATCTGATAGTGTAAGGAGTATACTGTCTTATTAATAGAGTTAAATTGTTATATTATATTAGATGTATAATCATGAAAGCTTCCAAAGTGAAACACAAGGCGATAGACTAAAGGTAATAGCAATTCACCTGCCCTGGCCAGGCAGGGAGAAGAGCGAACACCTCAAGAAGTGTTTGTATAAGATTAGAGAATGCTTCATGATATTTTGATGTGTTTTTAATTTTATACTTCTTTAACTCATAAAATGAATGTATCGAAATAATGAAAAGAGATAAGAGCACTTGAGTTCAAGGGTGAATTTGAGGCTTCGCATTATGTGAAACCTTAGCATCCTCCTTATCCAAATAGGTATGATATCAATGTTTGTTGTGAATATCATGCTGAAGCACAATGACATTCCATTGAGAAATGCACCGCTTTCAGGCATCGACTTCAACATCTCCTGGATCATGGAATCTTAGAGTTCAAGAAAAATATCAACCTAGTTTGGTATCTGATTGTCCTTCTAGATTAATACTAAAAGTGTTCAAAGGTAAGAGTATCAGTGGGGGCATCTAGAAGGAAGGAGGTTTGCTGAAGTATGAAGCTCAAACACATCATTTAAAGATTGAAAATGATAAACTGAGTGGAAAAATAGAAGCCATATGTGATGGTTTTCAAAGGAACAGTCTATCCCTTAAAATAGTTGGTATACGAAATACCCCAAAAGAATGGACAACAGGGGTCATTAAACTGAAAAACGACGTTGAACATTGGAAAAATAATTGTAATACACATTAAGTTCGAACCAAGAAGTTCTATATGGATTGCAGAAGAAAATCACAAAACAACCATCATCGATTTGGAAAGATATCAAGCTGAAAGTCAGATGTTGAATATATCTATAGTCAACATGGAATCTTCATATCAACACCACAAGCATGATAATGATGTTGAACTAGAAGTCACAACGGCAAAAAAAAAAGACAATGATGAAGTTTGTAGATGATTATGGAGATCTTGTAAGGGAACTTTGTAACCACAAAGATTTTCTTACAAGGAGAAATGAACAATATTGTCTATAACTCCGAGAATTGACACAAAAGACACAAGAAAAAAAAGGTGTCATAAAGGAAGCTGCTGCCCAAGCAAGTTATGTGGCTCACAAATTGGTTGACTTAGCTGGCTTTGCAAGAGTGTTAAAGCAGATTGGCAATTTAGCACCTGAGTCTGAGTGGAAAATAACTTTGCTTTTGAGAGAAATAGAGAAATTAGGAGTGAAAGCTATCCCTTATATGTAAAGTTTGTTTGATGTCCCAAAAACTTTTGTGTTCAATGAAAGTTGTTTTAAGTTGGTCACTCTTAAATGACACATTTTGCATACATGCATTTGCATTGCACAGTTTGCATTCCAATTTCTGCATTTTCGCATTTACACTTTTGCATCTTTACATTCATATCTATAAGTTATGCATTGCATATTAACATTCTCCAATCTTGAAAATGCGAGAGTAATTTGTGAAGGATATTATGACAGAAGTTCTGAAAGAAAATTAAGTCACATGGGGCGTGTCTATAAAAATATCGAAAGTAATGAATGAAATATTAGCACGTATTAGTAAGATCGAGAGAATTTAGGGGCAACTTGTAAAGACCCAACAAGAAATGTTTGATGAAGCAAGAAAGTTCCAAGTTAAGTCAAAAGAATAGATGACCAAACTGATGAGTATGATGGGTAATATATGGGGAGAAAAAGAGGACCGTATTATGCAAGAAAAGATGAAAACTTTTTAGTGAGAGTATGAATGTTAGTGATGTAGCAAATGCAATTATAACAAATTATCAAGAGCCTGTTAATGAATGTGGTAATTCAATTCAACTCCAAAAATCAGGTATGATTCCATAAAATGTGACAAAGATCATGTTGGAAAAAAAAATTGTGGGTGAAACTTCTAAAAGTGATCCTGAATCAAATAAAAGAAGCATGGAAGAGGTTCAAGTGTTATTCAAGAACCCTAAAAAGAATAGAGAAAAAGAAAAGAATACCTCTCGTTCCGATTCCAATGTCATATTTGGACTTGTTATCCTTTCTCTTCAAAAGTGGCCTCCTAACACCTATTCCTCTAAGGTCTAATAATTATTTGCGTCTAGATTGGTAAGACGTAAAAAATTCATGTGGTTATCATTCTGGGGAATTTAGCCACTATACATAAAATTGTGCAATCATTAAATTAAAAGTTCAAAACCTCATCACGGAAGGGTTGTTATGCTTTGAAAATGGAAAACCTAAGCTCCCCATAAGCTCAAAACTTGTCGATGAAGGGAGCTCTTCAAATCCATGTCTCTCTCAAGACGTTAATCAAAAGTTAAATCTTTAAAGAAAACATCTTGGTGATCAATCACAAGGTCTTCAAGATGGTCATAATAATGGCTAGGAGAAAATGAAGTCAAAAGAGTTTCTACCTAATTTTCCTTCATTTTCGTACAACAAGTTATATCCCATGTTGCACCAAGCTCAGTTGATTGCTCCATGTTGACTAAGCCTTTGTTTCCCCCTTATCCGAGTTTGTATAATGAGAAAGTTTCTTGTGAATATCACAAAGGAGAACGATGACACTCCATTGAGAATTGCAACAACTTCAAAGGACAAGTCCAAGATCTTTTGGCTCATGGATTTATAGAAGTGAATGATAAAAATCAGTCTGTTTCGATCATACAATTGGGAGTCTACCCCCAGAATGGAGTTGATGGGGTTAAAATGAGTGAAGTACATATGGAAGAAGACGTGAAAAGGGAAAAGAGTAAAATTAAGGACATCGAGTTATGTGAGGTAGATACAAAAGATTCAAATCTTGATACCTCTATGATACTAAAAAATGAGAAAGATATGGAAAATGATGAGAAATAAGTTAAAGGAGAGGTGATTTGAGACTGGCCACAAAAGATGTCTTGGAAAAATACGACCCTTAAGGTTTTCCAAATGCCCATTTCTGGCTTATTATCCCCTTTAATCAAGAGTCGGTACCTCACTCCAAGGCCTTTAAGAGTGAAGACTAGCTCGTCTTCTTATGGTTATAAACCGAATAGTGGTTTGATTTTCATCTGGGGGCATTGGGCCATCCCATTGACAAGTGCAAACCATTGATGGAAGAAATTGAAAAGCTCGTTGACAAGGGAGTCTTGACACGAGAAATGATCAAGAGATGAGGATGAAATGAGAACAAAGACCATAGTCTGATTACACACCTAACATGCTAGTAGTAATGGGGCATTCTAAATGAATAAGTGGAGGTTGTTATCCATCACAGTTCTTTGAATATCAACTGAATTAAAAACTCTTTAAGTGATTAGAGTTATAGATCTTTGACAAAGTGATAAGACTGAAAAATGATAAAACAATGACCCTCTTCCTTACCCCAGAAGATACACTCGAGCACCATTCTCTTATCTTACAAGGACCAATATAGCATTATCTTTTTATAAAGAAATGATCAAGAGGATTGGTATTCAGGTGCATAAGAGTGGGCAACATGGGGTATCTATTGTGTATAACATTGCAAAACTAATTGTACTATACTTATGTTGTAGACGTTCAATGATGATCATGATCTTCACAGATGGAATAGTCGAGTGGGTAAATCTAGTTTAAGTAGTTGCTTGGAAATTGAACTCTAAGTAGAAGATTTTCTGACTTTCAACAACAACTAGACCATAGCATGTTCTTCTTGACAAGATTAAGAAATTGAATTCGTATACCCATAATGTAATTATATATTTATACAATAAAGCTTGATCTATCCCTCTATAGTAATTGGTTAAATGCCTAAGCTTTATGGCTAGGATTCAGCTAGCCTGATAAAGGCGATTATAATATATATATATATACATATATATACAATAAAGCTGAATTCAACTAGCCAAACAATGGCCCATTAGATCGAATTTACTAAATAAGGAGTTTCGGTAAAGATGGACTAAGGTAGTTAAGGAACACTTGTTATAGTAAATTTCACACAAGCACTCAAGAATTTCGCTTTTAGACCGATATTTCTGTACTGAATTTGTTAGAGGAGTCTACAAATCTTGAACAAATGGAAGATTTTAGAGAACAAAAATAGAAGCGTTCTAGAAAGTTTAGTGATTGAATATGCTAGTTGCGTCATCTTTTCCTCATTTAGTTAAAATACCAAGCCAATAAATAAGGGCATGTTGTAATGTTCACAAGTACTAATGAAGAAAACACATCTTTGATGACCAAAACCTTAGAAAATAATAAAGCCAACCTGAAGCCAACCTATTAATTTTGACACTTGTCAAAAAATTATAACTTTGAAAATATTAAAAGAGTTGTTGATTCTTTTGATATTCTTTGAACTCATGTTTATGATTTGATTCAATTATGAGCCTGAATTAAGGAGTAATACTTTACAAAATTATTTCATTCTTTGATTTTTTTTTAAATAAAAGAAAGAAGAATAACTTTTTCAAACAAGACAATCTCTTTGGAGTAGATCTTGATAGATGACGCACATCTATCAAGTTCATGCCTTGATTTAATGTTGGAGCAAGAAATAATAAAAGGTGGGGCACTTTTCACGACCCGTGTCATCCGGAAGCAATTAATGTAAGGGTATTTTAGAGACTCGTATTAGTGATAACTCTGTAAAAAGACCTAATTTCTAGTTTTCACTTAAGTTGTTGCTCATTTAGACAAAGTATGCACTGCATTTTTAGTTGCATTTAGATGCATATAGGTTATATTAGCTTGTGGTAGATAAGTTTTTCTTAGGCAAGATTTATTTAGTTTCACTGATGCTGCTGAGTATAAAAGGTTCTTTGAGTTGTTTTTTGCAGGAATTTTACAGAGGAAGAACATTTCAGTTATGAGGATGAAAAGTTGCAAATGCCAATAGAATAGATAAGAATGTGAGGAACAAATTTATCTCGCCGAGGGGAGATTTATTTGAGAAAGTCTGAAGCAATGTGGCGAAATTGCCTATGTCACACGCCAGCCGGATGACATACTTTGCGTGCAAGCAAGCCTTGATTATTCTGCCAGCCGCCTTTCCTTTTTTATCTGGGCAATTAATAACGGCCAATAAAAGGAAACTCCCAAAAAGCATGCAAAACCTTAAGGGATTTTTCCTTATAAATAGCCAACCATAACCGCCTAAGAGGACGAGGAAGAAGAATAAAGAGCTTTACCTAATGCGTGAGCAAGCAATTGCAGTGCTTTCCCACCGTCGACCCACCAACCTTCCTTGGTGTCCTCCATAGCCAGACGATAGCAGAGCGGTGATCAGGCCTCGAGAGAGGGTTATCAACAAGGTAGGCGCAGTGTTGATCAGGATTATCGCGACAGAGCCCCCGGTTTTGGGAGTCGTTCTTCCTTTGTTCTTAATTCTTATTTTAATTGGGGTTGTACTAAACCTTAAATTTTGGATGATCTTTGATAGAACCATGAATGCTTTACTTGATGTTAAACTATTTTTTTGCCTGAACAATATTTTTATGTTTATGAATGATGAATTATGTTATTATTTTTCTTATTGTTTAAATATTTTGCCTTAACACTGTAAGAGCATCGAGAGATAGCCTTGGGTTTTGGTAAAATAAGTCTTGGCAATACAAGAGCATCGAGAGATAGCCTTTTGTCTATATAGTGATTCTTAGTTTCGAGAGAATTAAGATAGATCAATGTAAGCAAAGGAATGAATCCGGGATGGTGAAGTTCTAACTTGTCTACCTTAGAGATAAGGAGTGAGTTTCAAACGACTAAAAGGGATAAATGCTAGAGTAAGTTAAGACAACATCTATAGTTAACGCTGAGAGCTATTGCCATAGCAACTGTCTATGAATACCTAGTAATCCTGTCGGGTAGCTTTAGTGAGTCATAATAATTCATTATGGACTTAAAATAATTGTTGTCAAGACAATGGTTTATCATTAGTGCTCTGTGACACGTTTGATTATGTGAGCTCGTTTGCATTATATTTAGACCAATACTTGTTTTATCAGTTTGCATATTTACTTTTCCTCAACTAAACTTTTTTGAAATCATTTAATGATTCTTCTTAATTCGTTAATATTAGTTCTTAGGAGACTTAGTTTGTGACATTAGTTCTAGTTGTGGTGAAAATTTATTTCTCATCTAATCCCTGTGGAGACTATACTCACTCACTACTATATTACTTGCATCGATTGTGTATACTTGTAAAGATTTGCTTGACTTAGCATATACATTTACAAGCAATCAAGTTTTTGGCGCCGTTGCCGGGGATTGGAAACTGACAAAATTTTTAGCCATGACAAGTTCTTTTTGTCACTTTATATTTTCTTAGTCTAACATAGTTTATTGTTTTCTTAATAGGTTTTTATTATTGCATGACCGTGAGAACTTTTGGTAAGCCTTTGGAACCATTCGACCTTGAAATTGAGCAATCACTCAGACAAAGGTTACACGTCCAAAGAGCCAGAGAACAATTAAATCAATTTCAAATGCAAAATAACATGGGAGACTTAGGATCTGATGGAGAAAACAATATTCAAGCTACAAGACCAAGAGCGATACGAGATCATTTGAACCTGATTCTCTATGATCTAAATCCAGGTATAGTGGCACCTGAAATATAAGACACTCATTTCGAACTTAAACTGGTGATGTTCAATATGCTGAATCCTATTGGACAATTTGGTGGTACACCCAATGAGGATGCTAAGCACCATGTTTGTGCTTTCCTTGAAGTATACGATTCATTTCAACAATAAGGAGTACATGAAGATGTGCTCAAACTAAAGCTTTTTCCATATTCCTTACGAGATAGAGCAAGAGCATGGCTCAGCAGAGTGTCTTCCGGTTTAATGGACTCGTGGGCAGATTTATACAAGAGTTTCCTACTCCGATATAATCTACCCAATATGAATACACAGCTTCAAAATGAAATTGCTAGTTTTCTCCAAGGAGATGATGAATCAATGTATAAATGTTGGGATAGGTATAAAAGTATACTTCACAAATGTGTTAACCATGGATTTCACGATTGGACATAAGTCGTGATGTTCTATAACAAAGTCAATGCAACAACTCGAATGATGCTAGATTACCAATTTCCTCGACAGGATTGCAAATAATGATTACCAATTTCCATGTGCAAGATTGGGAGTTGAAAGAAAAACATCAGGAGCATATGAATTAGAGGGTAAAGATTCGGTAGCAGCTCAACTTTCGGCCATAACCAATATACTGAAAAATTTGCAACGTCCTAATGAGGTAGGAGAAGTCAAGGCGACGAATAATGTGTACCTATTCTGTCATGGAAACCATCATGAGAGTGAATGTCAAGAAAACCATGAGTCAACTAATTATTTGGGTAACTATAATTGGAACAACAATAACCCTTAATCGAACACGTACAATCCTGGTTGGAGACATCACCAAAATTTTTCATGGAATAATCAAGGAAGCAGTAGCAATCAAGTCGCAAATTATAGGCCACAGAAAAATAATTTTGATCATCAGTATTTTCAGAATCAACATCATCATCAGCCCTGGCAAAATAATAAAGGTATAGCTTCGTCATCTAATAATAATCCGAATACTAACTCGTTGGAGTTATCATTGTTGGAATTCATGGCCTCGACAAAAAGATTTCATGGCTTCCACAAATACCTTGATGCACGAACATTCAGCAACAATTAAAAATCAAGGAAATCTGTTACAAAGCCAAGCAACACTTTTGCAAAGCATAGTTCATCTCTCAGAGCGTTGGAGAATCGAGTGGGACAAATTGCTACGACATTACATTCTTGCCCACATGGAAATATCCGTAGTAATACTGAAGTCATTAAGCATCATGGGAAGGAGCAATGCAATGTACTCACACTAAGGAGTGGAAAACAAGTCAACCAATATGACAAGTTTGGGGGAGAACACTTGAACAATTCCTGCCAAGGCATAACTCAACCGGATGATGAATCTAATGATGTTGGACGAGAAGAATTTATCGAAGAAAAGGAAATAAGTGAAGGCTCAGAAAAACATCAACAGGATAATAAGAAATTCATGGTCAAGGCCAACAATTTCTTAGCCCCATCAGCAGTCGATGTAAGGCCTCCACCACTGTTCCCTCAATGGTTGAAGAAGAATGATAATGACATCCAGTTCCAAAAATTTGTTAATGTTCTGGATCAGTTGTGTATTAATGTGACCTTACTGGAAGCAGTTGAGCAAATGCCTTCCTATGCCAAGTTTCTTAAGGAAATAATTACAAAGAAACAGAAGGTAGAACGTGTCGCCACGACAACAGAAATATGTTCTACAATAAGAAAACTCCCACCAAAGCAAAAAGATCCTGGAAGCTTTATAATACCATCTTCCATTAATAATGACTTCATAGGACGAACTCTTGCTGGTTTGGGATCAAGTGTAAACTTGATACTAAAATCCATATTTATGAAACTTGAGGAATATCATGCCCAATCCACCTCAGTTATCCTAGAGCTGGCTGATCGGTCTTATGTACGACCTGACGGTAGAATAAAAGATGTCTTAGTGAAGGTAGACAAATTTGTATTTCCAGTTGATTTTCTCATCCTGGATTGCGAAGCCGATGAAAACGCACCAATCATTCTGGGACGCCCTTTCTTAGCCACCGGGAGAATCCTCATAGATTGTGAAAAAAGAGAATTCACTATGAGAGTGGGCGAGCAATGCATCACGATCAATGTATTCAACTCCGTGAAATACATGGATAATTTAGAGGAATGCAAATGCATTAATTATATTAAAGAAAAGGCAATCCTTGGACGAGGTGAATCCCTAACGCTCGATGAATACAACACTTTGTACCAAGAACCTACAACCGAGATGCATGGAGTAGAAAACTTTTGCCCAGACAGATTATTTTCAGATGACGATTCTAACAATCATGGCCCTGACAACAAAAATTTGAACACTGAACGTCCTGAAAAAGAGGTCAATGCAAGATACAGAGCAAAAACAAGGGACCAATCAAGACTTCTTCATAACAGATCAGGTATGAAATTTGAACCCTTAGATTATGATGAAGTTAAGTCTCAAGAGTCATTTTCGTAATACGCACCGAAACTGGAACTTAAAACTTTGCCATCATATTTGAAATATGCTTATCTAGGAACTGATGAAACCCTACCAGTGATAATTTTCCAACCTAACCTCCGAACAGGAGAATAATTTGTTGAATGTCTTGTCAAAGCATAGAAAAACTATAGGATAGACGATGGCAGACTTGAAGGGAATCAGTCTGACCATATGCATGCACAAAATTAATCTCGAAGATAGCCATAATAATTCAGTGGAACCTCAAAGATGGCTCAACCCAATCATGAAGAAGGTAGTCATGAAAGAAATAATAAAATGGTTGGATGCGAGAGTAATTTATCCTATATCTGATAGCTCATGGGTGAGCCTAGTGCGGTGTGTGCCAAAGAAAGATGGTGTGACTGTGATTAAAAGTGAACATTATGAGCTCCTTACCATGAGAACAGTCACAGGATGACGCATATGCATGGACTACAGGAAGCTCAACAAAACCACAAAGAATGGTCATTTTCCCCTCCTTTTTATCAATCAAATATATTGGATAGATTAGCGGGAAAAACATTCTATTACTTCCTCGATGGATACTCGAGATATAACCAAATTGTCATAGTACTAGAAGACCAAGAAAAAACAACTTTCACGTGCCCGTATGGTACATATGCATTTCGACGAATGCCATTTGGACTGTGTAACGCTCCAGCTACATTTCAAAGATGCATGATGGCAATCTTTTCAGATATGGTGGAAGAATGCATGGAAAACTTTATAAATAATTTCTCTGTCTCGGGTGATGATTTTGACTGTTGTCTCGGCAATTTATCCAAGGTGTTGAAAAGATGTGAAGAACTCAACCTGGTGCTAAATTGGGAGAAATGCCATTTTATGGTAACTGAAGAATAGTACTAGGTCACAAAATTTCTTGTCGAGGCATTGAAGTTGATAAAGCCAAGGTGGATGCTATCACAAATCTTCCTCCACCCACCAATGTACGAGGTGTATGCAATTTCCTTGGATGTTCAGGCTTCTACAGGCGGTTCATAAAAGATTTTTCTCAAATCTCTAAACCCTTACGTCTTTTGCTTCAACAAAATCATCCATTTGAATTTACTAATGATTGTTTTAATGCCTTCACAGATTTGAAAAAAAAAACTTTTGACATTACCAATCATTGTCCCACCAAGCTGGAATGAACCATTTGAACTCATGTTCGACGCTAGTGACTATGCAGTTGCAGCAGTGCTAGGGCAACGAAAAAGTAAAATATTTCATGTCATATATTATTATGCAAGTCGAACCCTTAATGATGCACAAGTAAACTCTACCACCACTGAAATAGAACTTTGAGTAGTACTTTTCGTATTCGATAAGTTTAGGCCATACCTAATAGGCACTTAGGTAATTGTGCACACAGATCACTCTGCCATTAAATATCTGATTAATAAAAAAGATGCAAAGCCTAGACTAATTTGATGGATATTACTATTGCAAGAATTTGATTTAGAGATCAAGGACAGAAAAGGTATAGAAAATCAAGTGGCAGACCATTTGTCTAGGCTAGATAATAAACTTGATTGTCCTAACATCACATAAATTAAAGAGGATTTCCCCGATGAGAAAATATTATTTGTCACGGTTGCGTCGTGGTATGTAGACATTGTTAATTTTCTTGTTAGTGGTATTGTTCCTCTTAATTTATCTAGCCAGGGCAGACGAAAGTTTCGACATGATGTGAGACATTACTACTGGGATGAATAGTTTCTATTCAAGCAATGCGGAGACCAAATAATCCAAAAATGTATTCTAGAATAAGAGCAACAAGATATTCTACACCAATGTCACTCATCACTATATGGAGGACATTTTGGTGGGATGAGAAAAGCAGCAAAATTGCTTCAATCCAGATTTTACTAGCCAACCCTATTCAAAGATGCACATGAATTCTACAAGTCATGTGATAGATGCCAACGAACAGGAAATATCTCGAAACGGCATGAGATGCCATGGCAAAATATTCTGGAAATTGAACTCTTCGACATCTAGGGAATAGATTTCATGGAACCCTTTCCCACATCATACAGAGATTTGTACATTCTCTTGGCAGTAGATTATGTATCAAAATGGGTTGAAGCCATCACAACACCTAATAATGATTCCAATACCGTGTTAAAAGTTTTACACAAAAATATATTCACCCGCTTTGGAACACCACGAGCTATCATTAGCGATGAAGGCACATATTTTGATAATAAATTGATTGCCGAGGCACTGAAAAGATATGGAGTACGACATAGGATTGCTATGGCGTATCACCCTCATACGAATGGACAAGCTGAAGAGTCTAACCGGGAAATCAAGTAGATCCTTGAAAAAGTGGTCAACCCAAGTAGAAAGGACTGGTCACCGAAGCTAGATGAAGCACTATCGGCTTATCGCACAGTATTCAAGATACCACTGAGAATGTCCCCGTTCAAGCTGGTCTATGAAAAGGAATGTCATCTACCGGTCAAACTTGAACATAAAGCCTACTGGGCCATCAAAAAGATAAACATGGACGCTCAGCTTGCTGGAGAAATAAGACTCTTGGAACTAAACGAAATGGATGAATTCAGAGCACACACATACGAGAATGCCCGCCTTTACAAGGAGAAAACAAAACGATGGCATGACAGAAAAATATTGCCCAGGCCATTTTATTCAGGACAACAAGTACTACTCTACAATTCACGCCTTAAGCTATTCTCAAGCAAGCTAAAATCGCGCTGGTCAGGACCGTTTATCGTTCACCAAGTCCATGACAGTGGAGCTATTGAAATCCAAAACCAAAATGATGGTTCCATCTTCAAGGTGAACGGGCAGAGACTCAAGGAGTACAAAGGAGCCCCAGTCATGCGCGACAAACCAGCATCATTGGCACATGATGCCCAATAATCTGGTTTACTTAATTGAGCAAATATTCGTTGCTTAGGCAACGAAAATATGAATTCTGTACATAAATAAGTTAAGTTATTTTCATCTTTCATTACCCGTTTAATTTTAATTTTTTTATGCAGGCAAGCTCGGAACACGTGGTAACATGGGAGTTGAAGAATGCATGGAAATGAAAAAAGACGAACTAGGGTACAAGGTTTTGGCAGTAGAATAAAGAGGGAAATAAATCTTTTCTCCACATTTATGTCTAATCATATATTTCTCATTTAATGAGAAATCTTTTCCCCACCGTGAAAAGATGAAAATACCCCAAAACCACCCATCATTTTCCTAAGAAAAACTACCCGCCCTCTTCTTCTTCATCAGGTTTCCCTCTTTTTCTATAAACAAAAAAATATATTCTTTCTCTTAATAAATCTCTCCCCAATGGCACCATAAATTTCAGCCAAAAACAATGGTAAGAACAAGGAAAGTCCCAACCCCAACAGAGAATTTTGAACGCTTCAACACTACTGAAGTAGAAGCATGCTTCAAAACCCTTAAGAAACGTTAAGTCTATTTAGAAGACGGGTTCGTCTTTCCAGCCGACGACGAGGAACCGTTTGGACCGGAGGTGATGGACGTGATAAAGAAACATAACTGGGAAAAGTTTTCTCATAATCCCAACACTACAACACCGACGATGGTACGGGAATTCTATGCCCATCTTGAGGATCCCTCCGAACACACAATATATGTTCGAGGAAAACTCATTCACTTCTCCCCCTCTGCACTCAACAAATACTTTAAATTAGAAAAAAGTGAAGGAGAATCACAAGCGATTTGTGGTTGAGACTGATCAAGAAACGTACAGTGGCGTACTGCAGGATCTATGCTTCGGTTGGGCTAATTTCGATGGAAGTGCTCCAACACGAAAAAGAGTAGATCACCGAGCACTAAAACCACACGTGAAGTTGTGGAACCATTTTCTCAAAGGCAAACTGATGCCAACATCACACAATACCACTATCCTCGTAAAGATACGGATGCTCTTGCACTCGATCATATACGGGCGGAAGATTGATGTGGACGAAATCATCTTCGAGCAGATCCATGACAGCGCCAAGAGGAATCGAAGTAACCTTCTATTTCCGAACCTTATAATCTCGCTTTGTAGGAAGAAAAAGGTGCCTAAGGAACCATTCGAAGATTCCATCAAACCTAAGGAGGGTATTACAAAGAAAAAGGTCCATGAGTTGATGAGTTTCATTGATGACGACCCAAAGGAAGGTTTGGAGTGGGGAGCAAAATCGGTGGCCGCGGCTAGAATGGCCGCTGTGGTCACGCAGACTTGGGAAACGCGTGAAAAGATCGGACGCCTGGAGGTTCACACGGAAATTTACTTCGAGTATGTCAAGGCAAGTGACATGAAACTCAACGCATTCATCAAAGAGATACTCCCGACCACACTAATCAGACTACCCACCTTCCCCAATGTCCTTCTCAATTACAAGGCAGGCGATAGTATATTCCATACCTCGACATCATATGTCCTTCCAGAATTTCCACCAGAAGCGCCCACCAATATGCCACCAATGGCAACCCTTGTCTCACCCGTACCAGAAGAAGGCCACGGCGACACTGAAGAATTCCTCGGTTCCTCATCTTTCTCTACCACCAAGAGTAATGATGATTCTCCACCCTAATTCTTCACCAACAAAAATTTCAAACCAGAACTGAAGCAGCCCGAGCATGATACTATTCCCTCACCGATTCGATCAGCCCCACCAGTCCCAACAGCAGTCCCTAGTCCACCACCAATCCCAGTACACCCAACTCATACGATCGAGTAATCCACTCCAGTACGAGCCTCCTCCAGTAAGAAGCACTACAAGAGAACCGCAAGTCGTATACTTTAGCCGTCTCCTTCTCAACCAAAAATAGTAGACTCAGAATCAGAGAGTCCCTCTCCTCCAAAAGGACGTCGAACGAGGGCGTCCAGTCAAGCCACACCACCACAGTAAGTTTTTTTTTTGTTTTAATTTTTTTTACAAATCTGCATATAGGATCATGCAGTTTAGTTTTCATGCATTGAGGACAACGCATCCCTCAATTTTGGGGGAGGTGTTGTACCATATTCTGCCATACTTTATTAAAAAAGCAATTGATGAAAATTGGATGAAAATTTTGGTTGTCATGACATAAGCGGGTTGAGATTATTGTTAGGAATGAATAAGGGCTACCCAATGATGAATGCATATTTTGATTGCCTAGGCTAGAATTATTGATAAGACTGTCTAAAGAAGAGAACCGACCCTAGGCTTGATTCTTTAAATTTTACAAACATGATTGTAGGTTGTATTTGCTCTAGGTAATCTGTAACATTTTTAGGAAATAACTTTCTATTTGTCGAGACCTCAAAAATATTCTAAGGGTAAAGTGAAAACTCTCTAGTGTTTAAAAACTTGAAAAACTCGAAAATACAAAGGGACATACCTCTGTGCAAAGGCATGCAACAGAAAAACTCCAAAAGAAATTGAGAGTAGGCAAAGAATATAAGTGAATGAAAGTAGTCACATGATGACTCTACCCAACTAGCTTGGGGGTGGAAGGTATGCTCCTTTCAACCTAGAGAGTGGAACGGTAGGTGTTATAAGCTGACTCCCTTATAAAACAATGTGTGAATAAAGAGAATAAAAGTTGATAAATAAATAGGAGAATAAACTAAGCCTGATGAGTAAATTTGTTGCCTTGATAACCTAGAAGTGCTTACTTTAAAGTTTTGAATTACCTTTATGCATAGACCGGTTACAATCACGCACACACAATAGCAAGGGATCTTGACTAGGGAAGGAACTTAACTGATATGACTGTCGAACATGTTAAGGCCATCTATTTTTGCTGAGGGTTGAAATCTCAAACCATATGATTTTCTCAATACTGCTATGCCATGACAATTTTAATTTTCTTCTCACTATTATTCATTGCTTGAGGACAAGTAATAGCTTAAGTTTGGGGGTGTGATAACTCCGTAAAAAGACCTAATTTCTAGTCTTTTCACTTAAGTTATTGGTCGTCTAGACAAAGTATGCACTGCATTTTTAGTTGCATATAGGTTATATTAGCTTGTGGTGGATAAGTTTTGCTTAGACAAGAGTTATTTAGTTTGATTGATATTGCTAAGGAGAAAGGGTTGTTTGAGTTATGGTTGTGCAGTAATTTTACAGAGGAAGAACATTTCAGTCGTGATGATGAAAAGTTGCAAAGGCCAATGGAACATATGAGAACGTGAGGAGCAGATTTATCACGCCCAGACGAGATTTATCTGAGAAAGCCTGAAGCAATGTGGTGAAACTGCCTATGTTACACGCCAGCTGGATGACCTACTTCACGTGCAAGCAAGCCTTGATTATTTTGACAACTGTCAACCGCCTTTCCTTTTTTATCTGGGCAATTAATAACGGCCAATAAAAGGAAACTCTGAAAAAGCATGCAAAACCTTAAGGGATTTTTCCTTATAAATAGCCAGTCGTAACCGCCAAAGAGGAGGATGAAGAAGAAAAAGGAGCTTTACCTAAAGCATGAGCAAGCAACTTCAGTGCTTTCCCACTGTCGACCCACCAACCTTCCTTGGTGTCCTCCATAGCCAAATGATAGCAGAGCGGTGAACAGGCCTTGAGAGAGGGTGATCACCAAGGCAGGCGCGGTGTTGATCAGGATTGCCGCGACAGAGCTCCCGGTTTTGGGAGTCGTTCTTCCTTTGTTCTTAATTCTTATTTTAATTGGGCTTGTACTAAACGTTAAATTTTGGGTGATCTTTGATAGCACCATGAATGCTTTACTTGGTGTTAAAATTTGTTTTGCTTGAACAATATTTTTATGTTTATGAATGATGAATTATGCTTTGTTAATGATTGTTTTGCATATTGTTTAAATATTTTTCCTTAACACTGTAAGAGCATCGAGAGATAGCCTTGGGTTTTGGTAAAATAAGTCTTGACAATATAAGAGCATCGAGAGATAGCCTTTTATCTAGATAGTGATTCTTAGGTTCGAGAGAATTAAGATAGATCAACGTAAGAAAATGAATGAATCTGGGATGGTGAAGTTATAACTTGTCTAC
Organism: Hibiscus syriacus; assembly: GCF_006381635.1. NCBI lineage: Eukaryota > Viridiplantae > Streptophyta > Magnoliopsida > Malvales > Malvaceae > Hibiscus > Hibiscus syriacus. The sequence continues at coordinate 401,339 of NW_024063289.1, read as the reverse complement.
CTTAGAGATAAGGAGTGAGTTTCAAATGACTAAAAGGGATAAATGCTAGAGTAGGTTAAGACAACGTCTATATTTAATGCTGAGAGGTATCACGATAGCAACCATCCAAGAATATCTAGTAATCCTGTCGGGCAACTTTAGTGAGTCATAATAATTCATTATGGACTTAAAATAATTGTTGTCAAGACAATGGTTTAGCATCAGTGCTTTGTGACACGTCTGAATATGTGAGGTTGTTTGCATTATATTTAGACCAATACTTGTTTTATCAGTTTGCATATTTACTTTGCATCAACTAAATTTTTATGAAATCATTGAATCATTCTTCTTAATTCGTTAATATTAGTTCTTAGGATAATACTTAGTAGGACTTAGTTTGTGACATTAGTTCTAGTTGTGGTGAAATTTTATTTCTCATCCAATCCTTGTGGAGACGATACTCACTCACTACTATATTACTTGCATCGATTGTGTATACTTGCACAGATTTGCTTGTCTTAGCATATACATTTACAAGCGATCAATTAGCAAGAAATAATAAATTTTGGGACATTTTTTAGGCCCATATCATACGGGAATACAAGATTGTTGATTTAAGCAGACATTTATTGAGATATATGGGTGTGAAGAATGAAAATGGTGAAACAGGGGCAGTGGAGCTTACCATATATGATCATGTTGTTCATCATACAATTGTATTATTCTGGTAATTTCACCTACATTAAAGCTGGAAAGCTAAAACTTCCCATTTGTATTCCCACTAAGTTTTGTTCTTCGGTGTCCTTGTAACACTATACAAAAGTTCTGTTTTGAACACGATACAAAGAGCTTCTCTGGTTGAAAAATCTATGTATAAGCCACAGAAAGGGATGAATGTGTTGTCAAATGTTTTACGAACCAGTAACAATGGTTTTAGACCAATGTTGCAATCATGTGGTGTTTCCATTTTGTTTTACTCAATATGAAGGTTTTCTTCTGAAACCCTAAGATTAAAAGTGAGAAATGGTGAAGATTTCTTTCCACAGAAGGGGCACTAGAATTTTTTAACAACAAGAAACTAATGGAGCCAACTAAAATTGAACGATGGGATTTTGTTAAGTCTCTCGACATGATATGGTAAAAATAGCCTTGTTTGAGATCCGATTAAATGTATAGACATGAAAGTAAATAGGATAGACCCTCCATTTGATTTGTTTCAAGAGTCAAATTAAAACAGACACTACTTTCTCAAGATGGTAGATCCTCCTTTCAAAGATAAGATCTTTATTGGATTTATACACAAGTTCAGGTAAAGATAGCCAATCTTATTAGGGGCAAGAATTTGCTGGGGGCAAGAAGAAATTGGCACAACTCGAGACTTGCAAGGGTGCATGCTGGTGCAAACAAAAGTGAAGATAAATTAATCAAGAAGATAACGAAGATTGCTCTTACAGCTGTCCACAATATGGATCAAGAAAACATGCATTTATACATGATACATGTACTTGCATCGTACATCATTTCATACATACATGATAAATTTTGATCTTCCTCATAAGTAATGTATGTAAAATATGTTTTGAGAAGTTTTTTTTCTCTCTTAAGATAGTTTCCTTAGAAACTTCAAACGTGGCTTTCTTATAACACGCCTCCTAGAAAAATCAAACTTGTCTTACTAAAAATCATTTTTCAATTAAAATTTCAACTTGACTTTCTCATTAAAAAGAAGTTAATATTTTTTATTCTTGACTCCCTCCCAGAGGAGTCAATTATTGACTTCCTCATTAAGAGAAGTCTATATTTGTTATCCTTGACTTCCTCATAAAGAGAAGTCAACCTTTGTTATCGTTGACTCCCTACCAGAGTCAATCCTTGACTTCCTCGTGAAGACAAGTCAACCTTTGTTATCCTTGACTTCCTTGTAAAGAGAAGTCAACCTTTGTTATTCTTGACTTCCTCATAAAGAAAATTCAGCCTTTGACTTTCTCGTTAAGAGAAGTCAATCTTTGTTATTTCTGACTCCCCAGCAGAGTCAATCCATGACTTCCTCTTGACGATAAGTCAACCTTTGTTATCATTGACTTTCTCGTAAAGAGAAGTCAACATTTGTTATCCTTGACTTCCTCGTGAAGAGAAATAAATCTTTGTTATTCTTGAATTACTCGTAAAGAGAAGTAAACATTTTAATTCCTTGTGAAGAGAATTGAATCTTTGTTATTTTTGTCTTCCCAGTAGAGTCAATCTTTGACTTCCTTCTCATGAGAGTTCAATATTTGTTATCCATGACTCCCTCGTGAAGAGGATTCAATCCTTGACTTCCTCATTAAAATAATTCAACCTTTGACTTCCTCGTGAATATAAGTCAATCTTTCTGATTTGATATTCATTAAGAGTAATGAAGCAAATTAGGTTAGATTTGGTCTTCCTGAAGAAGCAGCGAATCAAATCAATCTCGAGTCTGATCTCCCTGGAAGAGAAGTGGAGCAGATTCTTTTTCTTTCAGATTTGGTCTTTCCGAAATAGTAGAGAATTAAATCAATCTCGAGTATGATCTTCCCAAAAACGTAGTGGAGTAGATTCTTTTTATTTGAAATTTGGTATTCCCAAAAGAGTAGTGAAGAAAATCAATCTCGAGTTAGATCTCCTCAGAATAGTAGTGGAACATATTTTTTATTATTATTTCAGATTTGGTCTTCCCAAAAGAAGCATCAAAGAAAATCAATCTTGAGTCTGATCTCCCCGAAAGAGTAGTGGAGCAGACCCGTTTTCAAAGATTTCTTGAGACTTATCTCCGTGAAAGAAGAGTGGAGCAGACTTGTTTTCCAAAATTGTTCTGACTACCCGAAAAAGAGGCAAAGATCAAATTTGATCTCCCTGAAAGAATAATAGAGCAACCCGTCTTCCGAAATTGATCTGACTACCCGAAAAAGAAGAACAAATCAAGTTTGATCTCCCCTAAAAGAATAGTGGAGCATACTCATCTTCTAAAATTGATCTGACTACCTGAAAAAAAGGAACATATCAAGTCTGATCTCCCTTGAAAGATTAGTGGAGCAAATCTATCTTCCAAAATTGATCTGACTACCTGAAAGAGAGGAACAATTCAAGTCTGATCTCCCCCGAAAGAATAATGGAGCAGACTTGTTTTCCGAAATTGATCTGACTACCCAAGAAAGAGGAACATATCAAGTCTGGTCTCCCTGAAAGAATAGTGGAGCAGACTCGTACTCCTTCTAATTTGAATACCCAAAAGGAAGAACATATCAAGTCAGATCTCCCCTGGAAGAAGAGTGGAGCGTATTTCCCATTAAAAATGAAGTCGGCTAGATGAAAACTCCTTTTCTTTTTGTCTTTGCCCTATTCTTGTTGACACAAGAATGAGCAAAGAGGGGTAGTTATACACAGTAGTTTTCATCTTAGTAAATTATATTATTATTATTAAATATTAATTAAATATAATTGCAGGCCCAATTACAAAGTAGGTCATTATCCCAACATCCAACCCGATCCAGACCAAGAATTTAAGCCCGAATAGCCCAATCAGCAGACCCAACAGCTAGGGTTTTATCTTAGCTCCAGTCGTCGCCCCTTCATAACCGTTGGATCTTACCTTGATCCAATGGTTTAGATAAAATATAGAAACCCTAGGGTTTCATCATAACCCTAGGGCTATGAGATGTCGCCGCCTAGCCCGGGGATAAGCTACCACCGCCAAAAGCTCGGCTCAGACAGCGCCACGTAAGCCGCCGCCATTGATGACCACCGACCGGATCCAGAAAATATAAGTTCATTAAATACACATAGCTCGAAATCAGCTGCCCCTAGGTGAGCCACTGACATAGCCCTGGTGGTTCACGAGGGTTCTCCTCTTTGATCGGTCAAAAGGGAGAGCCGAAAGGGCTTATAAAACCCCAAACCTTTAAGAGAAAAAAAGACTAAGAAAAATAACCATTCGAAAGAACAAACAAAACCACAACAACTAGAAAACAACATACCAAAAACAGAGAATAAGAGAAGGAAGAAAAGATTACCACCTGAGAAGCTGAGCGCCGCCGTAAAAAGGAAAAGTCATAAAAAACTGAACGTAATCCCTTCGATTTCCTTAGATCTATGACAGTGATAGAACTTTTAAGGCAAGTGAAGGTTGGATTCGGGTTGAGGGTTTAGAGATATACGATTTGGATAAATTTCTAGGTCATCGGTCGCCGTCAGCAGTGGCCGAAATCATCGACGAACGGTGGTCGGTCTCCCCTCCGGCGAGAATTGTATAGAGAAGTCAGAGTTTCTCTCTTTTAGAGAGAGAGGGAAAATGAAAAATGAGATATGGAGGGTCATTTATGCCAGTTATGGGGTATAAATACCATCCCCATACGACGTCGTTTTGGGGAGGAATTCTGCGTGTTGGGCTTAAGGAAAAATCATCCCCGTAGCCCCTCTTGTTTTCTAAATTTCCATTTTAGTCACTGTAATTGATTTCCATGTATTTTAATTTGGATTTCAAATTTTCTTTCGTTTATATTTTAGTAATTAACCGTAATTATATGTATTTTGGGTAAATATTCGATTTAGTCCCTAAATTTTAATGTTTTCCATTTCAATCCTGAATAGTTATGAGGGTTAAATTACCATTTCAGTACATAGCTTTTGTGATATTTTTATTTCTGACCATTACTTTTAATTATTTGTAGTTTAATCCTCTCATTTAAATCTTAATTTTGGATAATATATATATATATATATATATATATAATATATATATATATATATTGTTTCCAAAATTTAGGGTAATACTATTTTGTACAAAGAATCCATAAAAATGTCCTTTTATTTTACTAGGGAGATATTTTCGAAGATTATTCATATAAAATAATATTCTTTTTATTTTTCTAAAAATATCATAATTTAAATGTTATTCAAATTTGCCAATTTTAATATTAATATGATGTGTAATCGCTTAAGTATCGATTTCGGGCGTTGTCAGAGTGTTAATCCTTCTTCACACGTAATCGACTCCCAAACCCTTTTTCAAAATGCATATCTGGTCCAACGCATATCAATTTTTTATCTTTTAAAATTATTTTTCTTAAAATTATTTTAAAATGTATTTTTAGATATTCGACTTTCCTAACCAAAAGGTCGATGGTAACTCCAAATTTGTCTATTTATGTATTTTTTTTAAACCCAACATGTTCCAATATTAAGTTGGATCGGTCTTCAAAAAGCCCTAAAAAGCCACGGGGACCGTTTCAACATTCAATATTCATGTTGATTCCACGACCTGCACCAGACCCCTCAAGCAGACACATGAGTCGCACTCGTACTTGTAGAGAAATTAGTTACTTGTTTGGAGCTATTTTATTGTGTCTCAATTTCAACTAACAGCTTTAGGACCATCTAAGGTGAAAAAGTTATCGGTTGGTAGCTATAGTTGCTATGAACGGTTGATATTCTGGATGTAACCCATTCAAAATGATTGCATTCGACATATGTTATGAGACTTCCACAAGTCAGTAGATTATTAAGGTTGTTTTATTGTGCGACAACATAATTTAAGATAAATTTAAGAAGTGTTCAACCTAAACTGTTATTATGTTCAATTTAAAAAGTTATACAAATTTATAATATCTTTTGTTATAATCGAAAAGTTACACAGTATGTGAGAGGTTGGGGTTACAACTGAAAGTATTGTAAAAAAATAATATTTTCGGTTGCAACCGAAAATGTTACGAAAAAGGTAACACTTTCCGTTTTAATCCAAAATGTTATTTTGTCATACCTAAAAAGTTAGGCTCTTGATAATATTTTTTGTTACAACTGATTTCTGCCTTTTTTTTAGTTTTGTATTTACAAGTTGTATTTTAGAATTTTCGAGACTATCATAAATCTCATTTTTTTCACTGATGTAAGTTTGTAATGTAAACCCATCACCGTAGTTAAAGATGTATAAGAGAAAAACTTGTCCAAATTTTTAATGTGGCCTCTAACAAATTGATGCAGATAGTAAGAACTTAGAGTCAACAACAAGCATGACACAAGTGCATTATCATGGGCCATGCAAATCTTGTTTCCTCATTCTCTACTGTTTTTTCATTATCAGTGAAAATCGTGACCGCTGGCTTCTCACTACTAAACGAATATATTAGCTATCATAAAAAAGAGTAAATTATGTGTTTAGTACATAAATTATTAGTTTTACCCATTTTAGTACCTACTTTTTTTATTTATAAAATCATGCCTAACATTTCGTTTTTGTTTGGTTTCATTAAAAATTTAACGGTGATATGCCAATATCACCTTTTTACGCTAAATTGCATCATACATACTCAATATCTTCTCATTCCTATTTGGTCACTAAAGTTAAAATTTTTAATTTAATTACTAATCTTTCATATGACCCTAATTTAATCACTCTAACTTTCAAATTTATTTATTTATTTTTATTATAATTATAAATAGTACAAAAATATCATTTCACAAAATTATTAATAAAATAATTAGAGTGATTAAAATAAAATTAATTTGAAAGTTGATCATTAATTGTAAATTTGAAACTTTAGTATCAAAATAGGAGTGAGAAGATAGTTGATTGATGAATGATGTAATTTATCCAAAAAACTAGTTAAGTTTTTTAGTGAGTTACTAAAATGAAAAAACTAAACGTTAAATACGATTAAAAAAAGAGTTTAGATACTAAACGGACCGAACTGATAGTTTAATTACTAACGAGTAATTTATCCTAAGAATCACTTAATCATAATAACATTCACTCGTCTATTAATGAATATTTTAGAGTGTTTCGACACAAACACTGTGTTGAGCCAATTGTGTTTGTGCTCTCTTGATTTGAACTGCTTCTATATATTGTCGGCAGAAAGCAGTAAACTGAGCAAAAAGAATGTCATGAAATCGAAAGCAAGAAAGGTGAAAAATGATGGCTTAGACACTAACTGCAATTTGGAACTCCAGAGAAGAAAAAACTTTTTTAAAAAGAAAAATAAAATACGCTAACAAAAATGATGACCTAGATGTTGGAAATAAAACACTCACACAAACAACTTTTATTGAAACTCAAACAATATTCAGAGTACTCTCACTCAAAAAACAAGAACTCAACTCACTCTTATAAGACTTGCTTCTTCACTCACTTAAAGCTCTTAATTTTTCTTGATGCTTAAAACTAAAATGGAAGGGGTATTTATACTACTCAAGAACATCCTACACACACACAAATAAACTATTAAACCATTACAAATTCAACAAATATCTAACTCTCACCTAACTAAATTTATGTAAGCAATGACATCATTAATTAAATGATAAGCAATGACATCTTTAATTAAATGATGTAAGTATGACATCAATTTAGTTTGGGTTTGGGTTTAGGCTCCCATAATGGTCAGTTTATGATCCAACACCCTCCCTTAAACTTGATCTCGTGACCCCTAGTAGGTTCCTTAATCTTAAGAAGTCTTCGCTGGTCAGTGGCTTGGTAAAATATCACAACTTGATCTTGTGACTTCACATATTCAACTTCCACATCTTTTCTTGCAACACACTCCCTTATATAGTGGTAGCGAATATCAATGTGCTTGCTTCGATCATGGAATACTGGATTCTTCCCTAAGGCAATGGCTGTTGTTTGTCGACACAAACCTTGGTAGGCTCTTCTTGTATCAAACCAATCTCCTTCAATAGATTTCTAAGCCAAATTGCATGACAAACACATGAGGTAGCAGCAACATATTCCGCTCACAGTGGACAATGGTGACAATCGGTTGTTTCTTTGACATCCATGTGAATGCAATATCCCATGAAAAATACGAATCCATAGTGCTCCTTCGATTATCTATGTCTCCACCCCAATCACTGTCGCTATATCCAACAGCTTTGTAATCATTAGAACTGAATAGACAAGCCAAGTCAATGTACCTTTCAGATAGCGAAGAATTCTCTTTGCAGCTTTAAAATGGGTGTTATTAGGGATTCCATGTAGCGACTAACCAATCCAACTGCGTGAAGAATATCGGGTCTCGTGCAAGTTAGATAGCGTAGACTTCCTACCAAACTTTGAAGAATGTTGGATCTACACTTTCGCCTTCTTCATGTTTGGTCATCTTGATCCCGTATTCTGTCGGGTGCTATTGGCTTACAGTTCTCCATCTTGAACTTCTTCAGTATCCTTTGCATAGCTTTCCTGTGAAATGAAAATTCCATCATTTTGTTGCTTAACTTCAATGTCAAGGTAGTACGCCATGAGCCCCATGTCTGTCATCTCGAATTCTTTCATCATCACATCCTTGAATTCATTAAACATGCTTGGGTTGCTTCCAGTGAAGATCAAATCGTCCACGTAGAGGCACACGATCAAAATATCTTCATCTTTGATCTTGATATATAGAGCATGCTCGTAGGGACATTTGTTGAAGCCATTCTCTTGGAAGTACTTGTCGATTCGGCTTCCATGCCCTTGGTGCTTGTTTTAGCCCGTAAAGAGCCTTCTTCACTTCAACACCTTGTCTTCATGCCCTTTGACTTCATAGCCTGATGGTTGCGAATGTAAGTTCCTCTTCAAGAACTCCATTTAGGAAGGCGGACTTTACATCCATCTGTTGTATCTTCCACTTGTTTTGAGCTGCCAAAGAATGATTAGTCTGATAGTCTCCAATCGAGCAGCAGGAGCAAATACCTCATCATAGTCATTCCAGCCTTTTGACTATAGCCTTTAGCACTAGCCTCGCCTTGTGCCTTTCAATCTCTCCTTTGGCGTTTTGCTTTGTTTTGTACCCCATTTGACACCTATCGCCTTATGTCCCTTGGAAGTGAGTAAGTTCCCATGTGTCATTCTTCTCGATGGCCTTGATTTCTTCGTCCATCGCATCTCTCCATTTCTTTTCTTGTACCGCTTCTTGAAAGCTCACTGGTTCACAATCGGCAAACAACAAAATAATGTAAGATTATCTTGTCGTTCAGTTACCTCATAGAGATCTCTAAGGCTTCTTGTGCGTTGCACAACTCTTTCACTTTGACTCCCACTTGACGATGATGAAGGTGATGAGTCTCCTTGAGTGGTTGATGTTGGTGAAGTGGGTGGAGTTGCAAGCTCTTGTTGAGATTCATCTAGTTGCTCCCTCATTGTCTGCTCATCTTCTTCAAACTGAGGAAAGAAATGAAGTCATCTGTATGAGAGTTAAAATTCTCCTTCTTCGTTGAAGACCACATCTCGACTAATCACAAACTTCTTATTGTCTGGATTGTACAACTTGTAGCCCTTCGAATTAGCATCATAGCCGATGAAGATAAAACTCCTCGCTTTTATCATCAAGCTTCGTTCTTCTCCCGTCTGGTACGTGAACATGGGCTACTTCCAAGGTTCTCAAGTGGGAAATGCCAGGCTTTCTTCCACTCCATGCCTCTTGCGGTGTCTTTCCCCATACCTTCTTGTTGGAGATCGATTTGACAGTAGACTGCACACGATACTGCTTCCGCCCAAAATTCTTTGGGTAGTTTCTTGCTTTTGAGCATGCTCGTGCCATGTCGAGGATTGTTCTATTCTTTCTTTCTGCCACACATTTTGCTGGGGGATCTAGGAACTGTCATTGGTCGACGAATTCCATTTGCTTCACAGAACTCTTGAAACTCCCTGGAAGTAAATTCTCCACCTCGATCGGATCTCATGGCTTTGATCTTTCTACCGCTTTCTCTCTCCACTGCTGCTTTGAACTTCTTGAAGACTTCAAAAACTTCTGACTTCTGTTTCAAGAAATATACCCAGGTTTTCTTGAAAAATCATCATGAAGAGAAGAAAATAGTTATTGTTACCGAGAGAGCTTGGCTTGATCGGTCCACACACATCGTATGGATGAGCTCAAGTGGCTTCTTAGCTCTTGTCTCTGACTCCTTTGGAAAGCTTTTCCTGAATTGTTTCCCGACTAGACACCCTTCACAGAGCTGGTCAGGATGGTTGATGTGAGGTAGTCCTTTCACCATCTCCTTCTTAGATAATAGCTCTAGACCTCCAAAATTGAGATGCCCAAATCGAAGATGCCAAAGCCATGATGCATCTTTGTAGCAATCTTTCAGGCACTTTGCAACATCATTTTGTATGTTGATCAGAATTCTATTCTTTGACATCGCACTTTAGCAATGAAGTTATTCTTATCATCTTTTATAGAAAGATTATAATTATTCATATGAATATCATAACCTTTCTCTACCAGTTGCCCTAAACTTAAAATGTTACTTTTTCATATTAGGCACATAGTAGACATTTGAAATAAATTGATGTCTCCCTCTTTCAAATGGATAAGAATGTTACCTCTCCCTTTCACTGCTATTGTGGAATCATCTCCAAACGAAACATTTCCACTTACTGACTCGTCTAGCTCCACAAACATGTCTTTCCTTCCACACATATGATTGCTTGCACCACTGTCAGATACCAGGAATTTGCTTGGCCACCATCAGTTTCCTTTCGTGCTAGAAGAGTTTCTTTGCTATCTGTCTTTTCCTCCACGTATTGGCCTTCTCCTCAATTTTGTTGTTGGAGCTCTACATTCTGAAGCATAATGCCCAAATTTTTGACAATTAAACATCGAATTTGAGATTTGTCATACTTTGAGTTTGGATTAATTCTTCCACGGCCTCGTGTTGAGCTTTCTCTTTCTCATAGTTGTTGTTGGAATTGTTATTGTTGTAATTCCATCCTCGTCCACGACCTCGACTTCCACCTCGTCCATGACCTCTACCTCTGCCTTGGCCACATTGGTTTCTATCATTGCGTTGGCTCTCATGCATATCCTTGAGTTGCAGCTTGAGGAGTTGCTCAGTAAACTCATGCTTCTTTTTATGCTTCTCTTCGTATGCTTGCAATGATCCTTGGAGCTGTTCGATCTTCATTTCTTCCAAGTCTTAGTTTCTTCAATCGTCACGACGATGTGCTCAAATTTGGGATCCACGAACGGAGTATCTTCTCTATTATCCTCACATCGTATAACTTTTCACCATTTCTTTTTAATTGATTAGAAACAGCTACTACTCTTGAAAAATAATCTGAAATAGACTCAGATGCTTTCATGTTTAAGGATTCGAATTCACCTCTTAATGTTTGGAGACGAACCTTCTTCACTTGCTCGGATCCTTTGTAGAGGTTTGCAGCTTCTCTCAGCTTCCTTGCTAGAGCTTTGCACTTGAAATCTTTTCAAACCATCATCATCTAATGCTTGATAGATGAGGTAGAGAGCCTTATTGTCTCTCTTTCTTGAATCCTTCAAAGTTTGTTTTGATCTGGTGTAAGAGTAGCAAAAGCATCATCATCCGCAGGCTCGTTATAGCCTTTCTCTATGATATCCACACATCTTGTGATCCAAGAAGTGCCATTCTTTTGATACTCCAATTGTCTTAGTTGTTGTTGAGTGTCGGAACTTGGAATGGTGCCATACCATTTGCCATATCTCTCAATATAATGAGATTTTGTAAATCCGATTGCACGGATGAATCCGAACGATGAAAAAAAACTTGGAGGGACTTGGACAACTCGGTCAAGGGCTCCAACTCGGCTGACTGCTCAACTCGATTTTCTGGCAGCAGTCTTCCGGCGATGCGTGGCGGTGCATCAGAACTCAGATTGAGAAAATTATGGCGGCGACGTATTCCTCTCGTCGAGACTTCAATCTTCCAACTCTCTCTGATGCCACTTTGTTGGAAATAAAACACTCACACAAACACTTTTATTGAAACTCAAACAAATATTACAAGAGTACTCTCACTCAAAAACAAGAACTACAACTCTTATAAGACTTTGCTTCTTCACTCACTTAGAAGCTCTTATTTTTCTTGATGCTTAAAACTAAATGGGAAGGGTATTTATACTACTCAAGAATAATCCTACACCACACAAATAAACTAATTTAAACCATTACAAATTCACAAATATCTAACTCTCACCTAACTAATTTATGTCAATGACATCATTAATTAAATGATGTAAGCAATGACATCTTTAATTAAATGATGTAAGTAATGACATCAATTTAGTTTGGGTTTGGGTTTAGGCTCCCATAATGGGTCAAGTTTATGATCCAACACTAGAGACACCAAAAATACTAAGGCAGATTAAGTGCAGAAAACCCAGAACCAGAAGCGTTTTGATGAAGAAGATGGTAGGTCAACGTCGTCGAAACCCTAATAGCAGCATTGAAACGAAGCTAAGACGTATCAATGGGGTTCGAAGGTCTTTCCGCGAAGACGACTGAATATATACTGTCTCTGCCAATGAAGATAAAAGCTTTGGCAATCATGGTGAGAGCTTTATTGGTTTGTAATGAGTCGAAGTCTATATGATTTGTTGATTTTGTAAAGACTGGTATTATATTGTTTTTCATTTTTTTTGGCCTTCGGTGACCAAACTCTGGTTTATTGTAAACCCAGATGAATACTTAAGTGGGCATGGGTCAGGTCGAAACATCCGACCCGAAAATATATATCTTTCACCCGAAATCCGATTCGAAAATATATATCTTTTACCCAAAACAAAACCTGAACTTGATTTAATTTTTTGATATAAAATCCAAACCTGACTTGACCCAAAATAAATACATTCATGAAATATTTTTTTATTCGATAAAAATATAGATATGATTAAAAATCTAATATATAGAGTTATTATTATAATTATCGTTAAATACATAAGGTTAATTTATATTATTTTTTAGGTTGAGTCGAGTATTTTTAATCCTAAATTCGATCTCAACTCAATCTAAACATATTTTCTAAAAGTCCAACCTAAATTCATATTTTTTATATAAAAAAATATCTTATTCGAGAGAACCCATCTCTATACTTGACTTTGATTCGTGCTTAGGTTTGAACTGTAGGTTTTGCGTGTTTGGATTTGAGATGGGATATGACAGTTAATATGGAGATGGGTTTTCTATTTTAATCCTTTCTTTTTCTAATCTTCCAAACAAGCTAAAACGAAAACAAAAGTTTAGATGTTTTTTTTTGGCCCTTAGTAAAATATGATTTATTATTTGATTGTAGGATTAAATTAATTGAATTAGTTTAAAATTAAGATTAATTAAGAGAATATTTAAGTTATAAGGACTAAATATATAATTATACCATTTTTTAATCACCATGTTGATGCTCCGTTAAATTTTAACGATAAGTGATTTAACTAAAACTACTTAAATAGTTATATGATCATTTAATCAAAATTAAAAGTATAATGATTATATCGACATCAACCCCATAATTAATTAATCATTTGATTAGTTTACCCTTTTTCTTTTACTATCAAATTAATGTGTCTATTGCCATCAACAAACATGGAAATATGGACTATTTGGGAAAAGAATTATAGAGAAAAAAGTATGCGTGGATGATAAAAATAACATTTATTTAAATTTTTTTAACTTTAAATTATATTAAATTTTATTAAAACAAAAAGAAATACAATCATAATATGCAACCGATCAAAGAGAGAATTTTAAGGAACGTGTTTAAAAAAAATCTCTAACATAAAATAAAATAAAAAGAAAACCCAAAGACGCATAAAGAGTCGAAACATTCTTTTGAATCTGACGTCTGTCATTCACAAATAACCTAGTAATCGTCAACAGTATTCTTTTTTTTCTATCCAGCTAGACGCTTTAGAAATGATAGAGTGACGAGCGAACCAAAGCAAGCTTAAAAACTTACTTCGTAAAATAAATATGAATACAATGACAAACAACCACAAAAGGAAATCTAAACCCTGAAAGATCGTCGATAATTGTAAATTAGATATGAGCAATGTGAGAATCTCTACACGATTGCATATGTACCATATAGATTTTTATTAAAAATAATAATAAAATAAAAAACCAAAGAGGGATATGTAAAAAAAACTCGAATAACTGGACTCGACTTGAAAAAATTTCAAATTAAGTTTGAGTCATAAAATATAATTTGTCAACTTGGATAGCTCGAAACTTTTTGTCTCGACTTAATCAAATACTCACCCTTAATGATGAACTTAGGTTCTAAGCCACAAAGTGGACATGATAGATTATTAGCACGTCCATGAAGGGATCATTCCATGTTGGTTATAATTCTACCACGTAGTTCTAGCCACAAGAAGAGTCGTATGCATTATGGGATGCGTATGGACTATATAGTTTTCCATATGGAGCCCGAGATATCCTAGCTAGCCTCAACGAGTTTCGAATAGATTGATGTAATGCTAAAAGAGTATGTAGGATCGTCAGGTCATGCACATACATTTTCACCAAGCGAGAAGGAAAGAGGTGGAATCCCATAATATGTGGAAGAAACACAGGTTGTAGAACAATGGGCAGTTTCTCCACATCCCACTGCCCTTTATATTGGATAAAAATGGTTCAAAGCGAATTCTGGTGTGGGATGCTTTGAAGATGGCATAAGCCATCTTAGCGGACCAAAGTCGGGATCCAATTCTCATCATAAAATTTGATGCTCTCACCATTTGTAACACTCCAAATTATGGGATAGTAGTTTCGGGTTTATCCGAGAGGCTTGTGGACTCGGTGAATTTCATAATTTAAGTTGTTAGGCTTTAATTAGCTTGGAATTGAGCCCAATTATCTGTAAAAATAAGGTTTTTGAATGGTATAAAGATAAAAAAGGGACCTAAAACATAATTTCCTCATTTTAAAGGATGAGAGCTTTTATATATCTCATTTCATCTTCTTCCCTTCATTTCTTCTTCTTTCTATCTCCACTTTTTCTTCTCCATTCTTCCACCCAAGTACCATAGCTCAAAGGTAAGTTCTTGAACCTCTTTCATACTTCAATTTTATTCATAATCTCTCCAACAACATCATTTTTAATGATTTAAAGCCTTGGGTTCTTCGTTTGCAAGAAAAGTAGGGGTTTTATCATCAAAGTCTTTGTTGAGAGTGATTTCAAGCTAAATGAGCTTCATTTCGGGATTCCTTGAACAAGGTAGTGTATTTTTAATCCTTTGGAGTGTTAAGACTTTTATAAGCATGATGATTTGTTAAGATTTGGATATTTGAGCATTTTAGGGTTTCACACTTTGTTCATACCATAGATGACAAAATTGATGTAAAATATGTGTTTTTATGATACTTTATGACCCTAAGTAACTCCATAAAGCCTAAGCACATGATTAGGAACCAATCCAAGACCTATAGAGTTATTTTATACTACATTCCAATCATATTTATAGTTTTTTGGGTTGTAGTATCGATATTGGATGAATTGGACGGTTTATGTGCATTTTATGTAGGGCGTATCGATACTCTAAGAAAATGTATTGATACTCTTGCCAAACTATTGATACTCTTACCAAAGTATGAAAACTTTTACCAAATTATGAATACTCTTACCAAAGTACAAAAATTTTGACGAAAGTATAGATACTCTTACCAAAGCATGGAAACTTTTACCAAAGTATGTATACTCTTGCACTAGTATCGATACTGTGAGGGTTTTTGGCAAACAGAAGTTGATTTTGGTTCCGATACTCAAGGGAGTATCAATACTTGACTAGGAAGTACCGATACAACATGTAGAGTATTGGTGATACTCAGTTCAGATGCTTAGTTTTGACCTTTTTAAGGCCCGCAAGAGCAAGGATGATCCGCAATAAGGGAATTTAGCCTGTGAGGGACATAAGGGACCAAGAAGGCCTAAAAACACTCATATGAGTGTGTTACAATCGATATAACTGTAGTAAGTGTAATACGATGAAGTATCTTTAGTCGAGCATGTATTCGAATAGTTAAGAACGATGATAATTATAGGGGATGTATCGACAAACGGTACGACGAGTAATCAAATTCAGTAATAGGGGAAAGCATGTGCTTTGAGAACATTAATGAACCGAGAATGTTGTCCCTCAAAGTCAAGCTGTGTTGGGGGTAAGTACGATAAGAGCAATTAGAGTGTTGCTACCTAGTAATGAATTTGATTCAGGTATCAGGCTAGCTAGTGTTACAACCAGTGAATATCAAACACATAAATCAACTTTAAGTCACGAAACACATACAGACTTTTTTAGAAAGGGAGAATAACTAAAATACCCCTATGTAACGAATGACTAGAATAGAGATATAACACCTTTTTCCCCTATAAATACCCGAAAATGAGTCAGAGATGTCACATCAACTACTTGAAACATCCAAATTTTGTTTCTTAAAACTAAAAATAGTTAAAAATTGTCAGTAAGATCAATTAATCATGTAAAACCAAAATAAAATATTTTAACATCCAAATTCAAGTCCGATTTCCAGGTGGCAACTTGGCAGTTCTTTATTGTTTCATCCTATAAATAAAACTGCCTTAAAAATGCCTAATTTAAAAATCATCTTTACTATAATAAAATATAACTTCATTTAAACATACATTAGAATTCATAATTTTAAATATATATTTTACTCACTAAAATCCTTGTATATAAATTTATACAATTCTTTTAAATTCTTTAATTATATTAGATCTTTTCTAATTAAACTTAAAAATATGACCATATTAATAATTTATAAACATATCTTATTCATATACATGCCAGCTAGAAAATTAAAATAAAGAATGATGTCATTACTAATGCATGAAATTAATCTTTAATGACTGATGCCCAACTCAACTCCTTAAAGTTGAAAAGCACATAATATCCTTCGGGTTACATTCTCAATTTTCTACAAAATCATATTGGCAAACGTCATTTCCTTTAAAACTCCACATGCTTTGAAATAAAAAAGAGCTCGTTGGCTTGTTAGTTGTTTCGATTTAAAGTTGGGAGAAAGAATCAGATTGTAGTATATTCGACTTCTTGTGAACACACTTAGCAGTGGTCCGAGAAAGGAAATTGAGATCGAATTCGATTCTCATTGAGGCAACATAGTCCGAGTCGGATTTTTCCAAATCTTTAAACTAAGTTGGTTCTAGCGACGATAGTCGTAGTTAGTCCACAAAAGGATTGAAATTCAAAGATTGATTTTGGATTATCGGTTTATCATAGAGAAAAATAAGTTATAGGGTTGGGCCCTATAGACTGAAACCAACATAAATACAAAGTGGAAAATCTTTTTCAATGATCGATGGAAATTGAGGCGAAGCGAAGCCTGAGGCTTCTTTTATCAACTTAATTTTTCATCTCAACTTTTACCTTTTTACTTAGATTAAAATCTTTATTTGACTTTATTCAATTCCTTTCATCAAACCCGTATTTTACTTTTAATTTTTTGCCTAGATCAAGACCAAAGACTTTTACATCAGCAATTTCATTAGTCTTGTGGATTGACTCTTACTCTCTCTACTATTAGTCCTATTTCTTTTGAGTTTAAAGAAAATTATTTGACGGTAAAACGCTCGTTAAACATCCGTCATTGTGAGAGCAATGAGTAGCATAGAGAGATTCATGGATCTGATTGTCATAGCCCTGTTACTATCATATCTGGTAGAGTTATATAGATATAAATATATTAAGTATTTGTTGATGAATACTTTGAGAGAAATATAATCGATTAACTAATGCTTGACACGTAAGTTTGTTGTCATAACATCATTGCATTACATGTCAATGCTAATAGTTTAATATTTGGTCCATCAATCACTTGCTTGACTAATGTTAGTTACATTCTCTAACACTTTTATCTTGTTTTTTTATATCCTTGTTATAGCCTTATTGTCACATCTCCTCAACCTATTCACAATTTTTACATTTAGGTTCGACAATTCTAATTGTAAGTAATTGTTTCATGTGGGATAAATGACTCGGCATGATGATTCATGTCCACTTTACTACTTGATCAATACTTATGATTGCGTTAAATGTCATAGCAATATTGGCAGCATCAAACCTTGTCAGAAACCTCATGCTCATTTTATTCCTATACTGTCACGTCACTTCTAACATCTTCATCAATGTTGTGGTACTCATCCATGTGTTATTGCATAATGAAATCCATAAAGTCAATAGAATGGCCTTAACATTAACATCATCATATGTAACATGTTTAAAACAGTAAAAGTAATGTGGTCATCATTAAGGAGTATAGTAAGTTTTCTCTTTTCAACATCGATAAATGCTTTGTCTATAGCAAGGAACGGTTGACCAAGTATGACTAGGACATCATTGTTGGCTTCACAATACAATATAATGAAATCAGTGGGGAGTACTATGGAACGATCGATAAGATGAAGCGTCACAGTGGTAGGCCTTGCTTCCCCACTTCCAAATTTTCTAAAAATGGACAGGGTGTATCAAATTAATGTTGGCATTTGAATCACATAATGATATACCTACTAATTAATCATCAATAATGCAATGAAT
Organism: Hibiscus syriacus; assembly: GCF_006381635.1. Classification (NCBI taxonomy): domain Eukaryota; kingdom Viridiplantae; phylum Streptophyta; class Magnoliopsida; order Malvales; family Malvaceae; genus Hibiscus; species Hibiscus syriacus. The sequence goes on along the minus strand of NW_024063289.1, from coordinate 383,044 downwards.
AGCAAAACTCCCTATATCTTTTGATTTAGGTGGAAATCTACTTGTAGCCTTGACACTACATCCTTTAGTATGTGCAATAGTTTTAAATTCTCCAAGTTCTTGCTTCTTTAAAAGTACTTTCTTCATGAACTTGATATAATTTAGATTTTGGAATGCATCAATCAACATACTGTTGATTCTCAATTGCTTCAACACGTCAATGAATTTTCTAAACTTTTGGTCTTCCTTGGTCTTCTTGATTCGTTGTAGAATGGAGGTGAATGTCTTGGTTTTGATTGCACAAGTAATGTTGGCAAGTGACAATGTTTTTAGCGTTGTTGGTGGCAATGGCTCATAACTATTGATTACATGCATCTTTTGTTGTGACATCAACATTGGGTATCTTAATTTCTACCTCCAACTAATTGTATTTTAATTGTTGTTCAAGCTTTTCATCCTCTCTTTCTTTTTGTTTTCACCATTTGGTTTCCAAAGGTGAAGTGCACTACGTGTCATGATGGCTTTGCAATGCTCATTAAAATGAGCTTCCCTATGTGCTTTAGGAACATAATGTCACTTTGCAATGCTCCTCGTAGTCTATTGCTCAACGCATTGGCTAACTATCCAACTTGATTCTCCAATTCTCTCAACAATACTAATTGGCTTTGGATCAAGGCTTCATTCATTTGATTCATTTCTTTATTCCTTGAAATGTACTCCATCAACAAAGATTCAAGATATGCTGGTGTTGAAGCTTGGTTAGAAGTCTTCTCTTGATAATTTCGTTTGTTGTTGTGGTTGCATTACCTAATAATGTGACTATTGATGTGACAACATATATTGTTGCTATGCATATTATTGTTGTGGATGGTAGTGATATTTATATTCCCAAAGTTTGGTTGCAATTCCATATTAGGGTTGGCTAGATTTTGACTTCTCCAAGACAAGTTGGGATGATTTTGGAAGTTTAGATTGTAGGTGTTCCCATAGTTGTTGGCATTGTAATTCCTATTGTAATTTATTGCAAAATACATAGATTATGGGCTTTGTGGAAATTCCTCAAAATTATGATTATCGCCATGATAAACACAAGAAACAATAGATGTAGATTTTACCTCATACATACATCCAAGGTTTTACATCTTTTTCATCATTTCAGTCAATGTTGTCACTTGTGTGGTCAGTGTATACAGAGAATCATTGTCCACTTTCATAGTACTGAGTCTACCGACATAATCCTTACATTGATATAATGATAGTCATTGTTGGAAATCATTTCCAAGATGTCAAATGCTTCATTATCCAACAGTGCTCCATTGGTAGAATCTTCTTCTACTACTATCCTCGTTTGCATATTAATACCATTATAGAACATCTACATTAATGTCCAATGTTGGAAAACATGTATTGGGCATTTACACATCAAATGTTTAAAACACACTCAAGTTTCATAAAGGTTCTCTTCCTCTAAATGCTTGATGGATGTGAGATTATTCCTCAATTTGGAATTCATGTTAGAAGGGTTGAAACATAAAAAAATATTTAATACAAGTTCATTCCATGATGTTATAGTTGCATTGGCTTTCCCATAAAGATAGTAAGGAAACAATTTCAAATTCAAAGCTTCCTCTAGCATTCTTTGATGAACAAAAGAATCACATACTTGCATAAATGCTCTTAGGTGTGCTATTGGATCCTTGATAAACATCCCATTATATTATCCCATCTGTTGTAGCATTTGGAACATCATTGACTTTAACTCAAAGTGCTCATCACGGATGGTCGTATAGTTCAGGATTAGATCATCCAATGTTAACACAACATGCTCTTTGATGGACCTATTACGATCATTGATGTTGTAAAAATTATGTTACATTGGAACATTTCTCAAAGGTGGCGTCACTATTTCATTGTCACCATTGTCGTTTGGTAGATTGTCATCACCCCAATTCGAAACAGTGGTAAACTACTATTACCAACACCGTTCTTAGCCATGTTTTGTTTTTGTTGGTTTGTATAACACCCTTAACTCGATTGAGCCTATAGTGGGCTGCTAAGATAACCCCTGATTTTCAAAACATGTTTCATTTTCTTTTCAAGCATTACTGAATTGTATCATAATTAAAACATAATTAATTGTATTAAAATATTTTACAACATTGGAGCTTCGTGAAACATAATTCTAAACCAAAACAATACACTCTGAGTTTCATAAACTTAATACATGTGTAAGGGTTTATAAATACATATGCCCACTATGTTACATTACAGTACTCTAAAGAAGATGCTGGAAGGCATGTTGCGACAGTGCTCCAAGAACTGGTCAAACTGCTAACCTACCAACGAAAAATATTCGAAGTTTGTTCTTACAAAGCCCAACAGTATAATGGATAATATAGAGCAGTATAAGAATTTCATAAACACAAGCATGCTGAAGACATGGTACTAAATAGTAGGTACATGTATGATCTAGATCAAGTGATACCTACTAGAGTCATAGTTGTCCTATCTCTGAAGCAGGGGTCTCATACTTCCCCAAATCTTCTACTAAGGGTTTATCCACGAGTACACCTCTAAAAGGTCTCTAACACTCTAAGCCGCATTGTCTAAATGTGACACTAACACTCTTGTGCATTATCTAAATTCAATACTAACTATATTGTGCATTATCTAAATTCAATACTAACTCTATTATGTATTATCTAAATTCCATGGTAACTCTGATGTACATTATTTGAATGCAATAATAACTCTATTATGACTCGTAAACTAGCGGAGGTAGGCATCATGGTGCGACTGAAGGTTCTACATCTCATAGCTCACACAACCCTCTAGCCTACTAGATACTAGTATATGATACACAACAACAAACATAAAGATGTGGCGGACATCATAATGTGACCGAGGGTTATGTATCTCGGAGCTCACACACTCCTCTAGCATGTCGGTATACCCTCGTGTACACTAGGGTGTGATCTGGAACTGCATCAAAAAATGTACACTTGACCAACTTACTCGATCGAGTCTTGGGACATCTACGCCCAGCTGGCAAAAAAAGTGCCTTGGAACTGACTGGTATATACCTGGACATATTGAAAAACAAGACAATCATTTTACTGTAGCATTAACTCGGGTGTCCTGACTCTTTCCCGAGTGTCATACAAATGCTAGTGTTATGACAAACTAATTATTATTATTTATAGTTGTTACTATTATTATTTTTTCTAGTTGTTATCTCACTTGTTCTCTCGCTCGTTCTCTCATTTAGAATATTATACGAGGTTTAATTAATTTATTACTACTAATAATTTGTACTGATCATGTTATACGCTATTAAAGGGTATTTTAGTTATTATCTAGAGAAATCTCTACATGTTTCGAGACTTCACAATGATTATTGTGTTTATTTTTTACTGTTTGTGATACTGACTAGCCTGATATCTAACTTGGGTTCATTTATTGATAGCAATACCCTATTCGTTATTATTACTATGTTTTCCTCATTTCACCCTTGAAATAAAAGAATAGATGTACGTCCAACACTCTTGTTCTTTCTTGCAGTATTCGACACTGTTGTCTCATAATCTGATTACTTGGTCATACCTCTCTTTGGTACACTCTATGCACTGATCATGCATCCATAAATATTTGTTACATGCTCACTGAAGATACTTGGATGCATTATGCCTATTATGGTTACGCTGGTTGTAACCCACTCATACGAGTGTTAATGAGCCCCTTTGGGCATGTACGTCCCTCACGGACTAAGTTTTATCCTTATGAACTATCCATAGCTCTTATGAACCTTAAAATGGGTAGTATCGATACTTTTGTTGTAGTATCAATACTTCTATGAATATCGATACCAAAAATTCATTATGTTTTGAAAATGGGGCCTCAATATCGATATTCACCTGGTAGTATCAATACTCCCTGCCTAAAATCCCTAATTTTTACCCCCTTTCATCTAAATATTGATATTGTTCATCCAGTATCGATACTGGAACCCTAGAATGGATATTTTAGGCTTGGGAAACACTTAAAAATCATCATAAATAATTTGGGTTGGTTTCTAATATTGTTATGAAGTTTTAGTGAGTTGGTTAGGTGTCTTAAAAATACATTATTAACACTTAAAACGTGATTTGATTATGAAATCAAAGGTAAACCCTAAACATGCTCAAATATCCAAATCCTAGCAATTTCTTTAGATTTATGAAAACTTAATACTTAAAAGGATTAAAATATACTACCTTGATGATTGAATCCCGAAATAGAGCTCTTTTAGTTAGAAATCATCCTCCGCCAAGACTTGGATGATAAAACCCCTTTTTTTCTTGCAAAATATAAACCCAAGCTTGAATCTTTACAACAATGTTGCTGGGGGTTTAATTAGGATGAATTGGAAATATGAAAAATTCTCAAAAATATTACATTGGCTATGGAGAATGGAGGGGAAGAAGAGGGAAAAGAGAAAGAGAGAAAAATTAAGAGGGTAAGAAGATGAAGATATAATAAAGTCTCTATCTTTTAAAAATGGCTAATTACACTATTGGTCCCTTTTTATCCTTCTACTATGCAAAAATTTCCCTTTTTATGGCTAATTGTGCCCTAGCCCAACCCAGTTAAGCTTAACGACTTGAATTATAAATTCCACAAGGTCTACTTACCTCTCGGGTAAACCTAAAACTACTAGCCTAGAATTCGGGGCATTACAATTTGTTTGTATTTTACGATAGATTGTTCACTCAATTTCAGGATAAAATGGTTCTAAATCATGGTTGTTGTTGTGATTCATGCACCAACAATGTTATGCAAAAGTTACCTACAAAAAGAAAATAAATAAACTTAGTGGAAACAAAAGAAAACTAACTCTAATGTAAAGGCAGTGTTCATGGGTAGCGATGCCAAAAATATGCTACCAACCTTGTTATGACATTAAATGCAAGAATTCATATCATTCAAGTAATAAAGTGGATATAAATCATTATGTCGAGTGTCGAACCATATATAGAACAGTTGATTACAAATTAGAATTGTAAACTCAAGTATAAAAAATTGCGAATAAGTTGAGGTGTTGTGGTAACAAATTGGTGACAAAGATAATAAGAATCAGATAAGAATGGCAGAGAATGTAGGTAACATCAATGAAGAAATAGATCAATGGACCTAATATGATGTTGCTAAATAGTAGCATACAATGTAATGATGATGTAACAATAGAGTCGTGTGTGAAGCATTGTTCAACGAATTATTTCAAAGTATTCACCAACACATACACAACAGATTTATATTTCTATATATCCACCAAGTAAGCTGCAAACAAAGCTATGACAATCATAGGCATAAATTTCTCTATGATACCTATTGTTTTCACAATGACTGATGTTGTTCAAGATGCAATATGAAATCTGAGCAGTTTTATTTCTACAAACAACTTATGATTAAACACGCATAAGAGGCAGCTTTCATTTCAAAAAATATACCATATTAAGCTCTATGACACAAATCAAATCGCAAACCAAATTACAAAACATGCATCTATAAAATATATTAAAATCAAATTTAAGTTTAATAATCATCTCAAAATAACATTCAACTTAACCAAATCATTTTCCATTTCTCAGGCATGAGCACTTTAAGGAAAAGATGAAATCCAATCAATCAGCCACCGTTTCTAACGAATGAGTTGTTCCACGTCTGTTTTCTACACTACCTAGTGGTGGTTTTATGCTGTCATGGCTGCTTGATTAAAAAATAAAAACATAGAAAGTGTGCAGAGAAGAAAAGAGCATAAAAAGTGTGACATCCTGTATTTCTAGGCCAGATTAGTCAAAGTTCCAACCAATCAAGAATTTTCTAATTTTTTCATCAATTTTCAATCATATTACAGTTGATATCGTAATTGTCTATATTCTAGAAATTTCTGTAACCGTTTGATGACTCATTAATTGTTGGTGAATCTGCTCAAGAATCTAGTCCAACACCAGTTCATAGAAATGTCTACAGCATCAAGCAATGTCACAACATCAACGTACCAAATTACAACAAAATATCATAAAATAGTCCAAGAGATATAAACTCACTTTCAATATGCAAATAATGTTGAATATGATAAAATAAACTTAAAATGATCCTAATGGTGCTAAAGTTCAAGCTCAGCATGAGTGAAAACATCCTAAATCATAACTCTTTTGAAGAGTTATCAAGTACCAATACCGGAGGGTTGGTTTCCATACCAGATGAATTGGTATCCATATCGTAGGGTTGCTATCCATAAGGGATGAACTAGTATCCATATCGAAGGATTTGTATCCATACCAGATGATTTGGTATCGATATTAAAAATTGGGCATCCATACCAAAGGTTTGGTGTCAATACCAGAGCTAGTTGAGCGGACTTCAAGGTTATTTTAGGTATCAATACTCTAAGGAGAGAATCAAAATACCCTATGGGCTAGTATAATACTCATATAAAGGTATTAATATTATCAATAATAGTTGTATAATGAACTTTAAGTTGTTAAATATGACTCAAGAGTTAAGAGTTGAATATCTTGAGATCGAGTATAAAGCTTAAGAATGATAGCTTGCTAATGAGATATATTATAATAAGAATAATTCATAATATGATGAATAATGATATCAGTTTATAAGCATGAGCATATTATGATGTGAGATTTCATAAGATTTATACCTTGTTTAACACTCAAGAAATAATTAGGACACATGAGTTATTTATGTACGATCATTGTCTTGTTTGTGTGAGAAATATCTGGATATATCCTAGGTTAGTGTCGTGGTACTTAAATGCTAGCTAGGATACTGCTCTAATGCTAACATGACCTAGACCCATCAATATGCTATATAGGAGTGGGCTAGATAGATGTACATTCTTGATGCATGTTTGACCTAGGTCTCAATCAAGAAGTATTGGCCATGTAAGGCCCTTAAATGTATGCTTGTGATGTAGATGTGACCATATCTCATCCAAAATTAAATATTTCGTAAGCTAGAAGGGTGTGAGTCTCCAATTACTTTGGTGACCCTAGACTACACCATGATGCTTACTTATGATTGTGATTGATGATGCATTCATGATTGCTCACGATTATAAATAGTTGCATGCTCATACGATGAATGCATGTAGTATAGTAGAGTTATTTGTGTAGCATCGAGCTTGTCAACTCAGCATTTGGAATGTGTTTCAGTGCTCAAGTTCATAGGTGGGGATTGAGGAGTTGATCGCCAAGTTTGAGATTTCAGACTTGATCGAGCCACCAAAATACATCTTGAATATTGTTATAGGGCATGTATTATTCATTAACCTTATATATATTTGAGTTTTTGCTCAATTTTCATATACTTTATATTATTTTGAGATATACTATTGGGAGCTCTCAATTTTGTAAACTAGTTATTATTTATGGTTATGTTTTACGTGATGTATATCTTAAATGAATATGAGTAATTGATTTCAAAAAATATGATCAGTTACTTTGGTGATTCCATGTGATACAAAAATATTTCAACTTTAAGATGGGTTTGATTAGGTTGTTACACTCGTATTTCTCGTTCTCGATTGTTTGACCATTATTAGAGACAATCGTAGATGGTATTATTTTTTATTGTTCCATTGAGAAACCTAAGCCTATGACTTTTTACTACCAAATGAATATGTTGCTATCATAAAATAAATTCATCTCATTTATAATAACATTCACTCGTTTATCGGTGAACATTTTACATTGTTTCAACATGAACACTATTGTTGAGATAATTGTGTCAGCATTCTCTTGATTCGAATTGCCTCAAAACATTTCCTGATTATTAAAAACCAATATTTAACAAGAATCATCATCAATTAAAGGCTTTGATACAATCTAGGCTTTATGGCCATAACCAAAAAAGCAAGTAACTAAGTAAAAAGGATGTATCATGAAACTGAAAGCAAGAATGATGACATTGTCTTGATTAAGGGTGCTTAATGAGTTGCACAACTCGTGAGTTATTCGAATTCGACTTGATCAAGGTCAATCAATAATTGACTCAAGTTGACTCGATTTAAATTCAACTCGATACTCAAACGAGCTGAATCGAGTAAGGTCCAACTCAATCGATAAGTTCACGAGTAGTTCATTATTTTTTTTAAATTTTTTTAGCAATTACCTTAAAAATGTCCCAACAAAAAAAGAAAGAAAGTCTAATTAGTAATTACTAGTCTACAAATAGATAATAAAAAGATTCTAAATTACTAATTAATAATTACTACTACAAAAAAATACTAAATTATTATTTTATTAGGTTTTACATATAATTATAAAAATAAAGTAAAAATTGTAGTGAAATTTATGAGCAAAAAGTCGAGTTGAATGATAAATTTTTTTAACAAATACAAGTCGATCGCTACTCAACTCACGATTGACTCATTCGATAAACACTAATATATTTGATAACTAATAAGAAATCGAGGTGCCAAATTTGATTAGAAATTAAACTAATAAACCCAAAAAACATTGCTTTCATTGAAGTTCATTAATTCCTAACAGTTCAACTAAAAAAATAATTTGTTTTTTGGCCCATTAGGGCATTCAAATTTTTTATTTAGCCCATTAGTGCACGCAGATTTTTTATTTAATCCATTAGGACACTAGGGTTTAAATTTTGGAGAATTCAAAAAAATGCTACAGTGGAGCTAGAACTCATCACCTCGAGGGGTCAAGTTTCTTTAAATTAAAAAAAGTAATCCTTGGCAAACGGGAAAACAAAATCAATCAACAACAACAGTCACAACGGAACTCATCACCTCGAGGTGACGTGTTCGACTGGATTAAATTTTAAAAAATAAAATAATTAAAAATTAAATTAATAATTTTATTAGAAAAATAGTGTTTACAAACTAAGTACATAATAAAATTTATTTATATTTTCTAAGTTCTTGACGATGTTGAGGAGTGGTTGAATGACAATGGCGCGGGGCTCTTTGAGTACTTCGGGGTCGTCAACCTTGATTGTCGGTGTCATCTTCTTCTTCATCTTCGTTTGGTTGTTCAAAAGGAAGTGTACTTAACACACTCTGAGATCCACCTTTGAAATACAAGGATGAACCTATGGTATTTGACGACATCATTGCCATTACTGAATCAACTAAGGTACCTTGTTGACCATATATGATATGATCCCATTCACCCTCACTCACATATTTTTTTTTAAGATGCTTGAGTGTGTTGCATTGCATCCTATGAACCTCCAACCCAAGTCAGCTGAGTCTCGGTTGAAGTATAATTTGCAGGATAGAAACCGAAGCTAACCTGATATGCATAATAGTAATCTTCAGATGCAGATGCATAAGAAAAAGAATATGACGGTGACTTCTTTGACTTGGTGAATACGTCCTTGTGTCATTCTCATTCTCCCCTATGTTTCTTTGTCATGAAATATGGTTTCCCATTTACTTCGTAATTTCAGAGATATGGAGAATGGTCAAAATCTAGGTCGATCGGTGTAATCTCGTAACGCGTAGGTGTTGAACTATATTTTGATATAACAATTAAGGCAAAATGTTTTTTGGACCTGAATATAATTTATTCAAAATTATTGAAAGTTTTCAAAAATAATTCAAAGTCCATTTAAAATCTTGGAATTGAGCACAAAACGTTTTTCTGGACTAGTAGTACCGATATTGTTCTTACAATATCAGTACCTAATGAACAAGTACCGATACTATTCATATGGTACCAATACCAAAGGTAAGGGAAGTATCGATACTACCAACATTGCTCAAATTCCAGAATGCAAAAATGGTATCGATACCCAAAGTGGTACCGATACTGCTCTATATACAAGTATCGATACCATAGGCATAGTATCGATAGCATCAGGCCCCAACGGCTAGTTCATTTAAATATAAAAAAGGTAGTACCGATACGCCCTTTAGGAGTATTGATACCCCTTGTCTGGGCAGTTTTATTTTGCACGAAAATTGATCCCCAATGGCTAGAAACGACCACAACAACATTCTAACACATAAATAGAAGTTGAGGACACTTGAAGAAGGGTGAGAACACCTATCCAAGCAATCAAACATAAGAGTAGAGTTTTCCAATCTTATTTTCATTTCTCTTGTAAATATTTGTTCTTGTGAGCTAAATTTTGTAAACACCCTACCTTGTAGAGGTTTATTTGTTTACTTGTTTTTATCCTTTGTAAAGGGTTTTGGCTTCTATCTTTGCCAAGTGAAAAAGATAGAGAGTTGTGAAGGTTATCTCTTTATCCTTGAAACAGAAAGAACAAATTAGTAAATTTGTTAGAAAATCCTTAATGAGGAGTAGTGGATGTAGACTTGGTTGAGAAATCGAAACACTTTAAATCTTGTGCCAAATCGTTTTTATCTTTTTCTCTCCTTACTCCCTTATCAAAATTATTGCCAATTACACTTTTGTACTTTTCGGTTGTTCAATTGAGCCTCTTCAAATCCTAACAATTGGTATTAGAGGTTGACTCATTAGAAGGTTTAACAACCTTGAGACAATCCTAGAAGAAGCTCTACCGATTCTTGAATCAACCAACAAATAAATGGCTTCAACCTCTAGTGCCTACTACATTGAAGATTCACAATCGGTCAACATGCCACCCTACTTCAGTGGAGCTAATTATATATATTAGAATAATAGGATGATGCTCTTTATCCAAGCCAATGATCTAGGAGCTTGGAACTTTATCATGAAAGGTTGCACCATTCCAACCGGCGATTTGGACGATTGAAGTGATGGAGAGAAAAAGAAGTTCCAACTCAATGCTAAGGCTATACACATTCTCTTTTGTTCATTAGGCCCGGATGAATATGAAGAGTCTTCTCTTGTTCCAATGCCAAGGAGATATGAGATAAACTTCAAGTTTCTCATGAAGAATAGATGAAGTGAGGAAAACCAAGATAAGTCTTCTCATCCACAGCTACAAGAATTTCAAGATGAAACCCGATGAAGACATCAAAGCTATGATGGATAGATTTTCTGTGATTGACAATGGTCTCAAGGGATTTGGATAAGTAATCTCCAATGAAAAGCTTGTGAGGAAGATGATATACTCTCTTTCAAAGTCTTGACAATCGAAAAAGATGGTGATTGTCGAAGCTACAGACCTAAAGTCTCTCACTCTCGATGAGCTAATTGGTTCTCTTCTCACTCATAAGTCGATGGAGAAGGCAGAGGAAGAAGATGAAGATAAGCAAAACAAAAAGAAGAAGGAGGTAGGCATTGCCTTCAAGTCCACCAATGAGAGCTATGATGATTCAAGTGAAGAGGTGGATGAAGACGACGATGAAGAAGAAGAAAAGATAGCCAAACTCTTCAAAAAGTTTAAGAGGTTCATGTCTTCAAATGAAGTGAAACATGAATCAACCAAGAAGAAGGGTCCCCTGGTGTGCTTTAATTGTCAAAGAAAGGGGCATGTCAAGTATTAATGTTCTCTCCTAAAGAAAAATGGATCAAATAAGAAAAAGGCATTTATGGTGTCTTGGAGTGATGAAGATGACTCCAATGATGAAGATGAAGTAGCCAACCTATGCCTCATGGCCAGCGAAGGAGAATCAATGGTATCTTCTAACTCAAATGATTTAAATTCACATACTTTTGATGAGTTACAGGATGCTTATAATAAGTTGTATTTGGAATTTTAAACCATGAATTCCAAATATAAGAAATTAATTTCAAAATTTAAAGTTGAAAATGATTTGATTTTGAAAGCCAGAGTTGATTTTGAAAATCAAATGAAATTTTAAAAAATGATTTAGAGTTTTCAAAAGTTAAAATCAATGATTTAGAAAAAGAAAATATTGATTGGAATTTAAGCTTGAGAGCTTAACAAAAGAAAAAGAATTAATTTCTCAAAACAACTCATTATGTTTGAAAATGGCAAAATGCTCACATTTCCATTTTTATGGTCATTTGGAACATACTTGTCCCATAAGAAAAGAAAATCTTTTAAAATTAGACAAGTATGGGTTCTTAAGGGAAGAAGGGGAATTGAAACTAACATCCAAGGATCCAAAGCAATTTGGATACCAAAATCTACTTAAATGTCTCTTGTAGGTGTGTGGGAGCAATGGTGATGAAAATGAAAAAATTGAGATGCTCTAGCCACACTTGAAAAGGAATGGGTAACCTCTAAGCTTAATGCTTTTATTTTAGTTATTTGGTTGCTCATTTTGTTTATGCATGCATGTGTTTTTTATTTTAAATGATTATGCATTTTTTTAATCTAATGTATGTTAAAAAAGCTTTATGATGAACGTTTTTAATTTTTAATGATTTTTCATAATTTTTAGTTCATCATAATGAATTTTTGGTCGAAATTGATTTTAATGCAAGTGATATCTCTCTAACAATTGATATCAAACTTTTCAAATGCTTTGATTTTACAAATTTTAAAATTTTAACCTAAATTTAAATGTTTATGCATGTGTTTTAAATGTTAAAGATATCTATCTAACAACTGATATCAAATTCATCAAACGCATAACATTTTTGAAAACTTTATGCATATGTACTTATTTTCAATTATTGGCATTACATAAAGTATTTTAGACTTGGATATATTGAATTTCATGTATTACTAACATTTTTGTTACTCTTTGTTGAAATTCAATTTTGTTTAAGAGTCAATATTTTAAAGTCAATTTTTGTTTGGAATGCACTTTTTGAGGTGGAGCTTTGATTTTTCAAATGTTTTAAATGTAAAAAATTACCACTTACTGTCCAATGTTATTTTTGAACTTTAAAGTTGAATTCTTTTTTATCTAACAAAAAGGGGGAGAAGTATGGTTTAAAAAAATTCAATTTCTTAATGAAAAATGGTGAGCTGAACATTTTCACATATTTTCCAACGATTGGTATCTTTTTCATTAAACATTTTAGTAAGGGGGTGTTTTGCCAAAACCAATTTTTCAAATGTTTTCTTATATCAAAAAGGGGGAGATTGTTGAACTACATTTTGATATAACAATTATGGTAAAATGTTTTTGGACTTGAATTGAATTTATTCAAAGTTATTCAAAGTTTTCAAAAATAATTCAAAGTCATTATAAAAGCTTGGAATTGAGCACAAAACGTTTTTCTGGACGAGTAGTATCGATACTGTTCTTACAGTATCGATACCTAATGAACAAGTACCGATATCAAAGGTAAGGGAAGTATCGAAACTAACTAGGTAGTACCGATACTACTAGCATTGCTCAAATTCCAGAATGCAAAAATGGTACCGATACCCAAAGGGGTACCGATACTACTCTGTATAGTAGTATCGATACCATAGGCATAGTATCGATACCATCAGGCCCCAACGGCTAGTAATAGCTAGTTGATTTAAATATAAATAAAGGTAATATCGATACTCCCTTTAGGAGTACTGATACCCCTTGGTCTGGGCAATTTTATTTTGCACGAAAATTGATCCTCCAACGGCTCCAAACCACCTCCAACGGCTAGAAACGGCCACAACAATATTCCAATACATATATACAAGTTGAGGACACTTTAAGAAGGGTGAGAACACATATCAAATAAATCAAACACAAGAGAAGAGTTTTCCAATCTTATTTTCATTTCTCTTGTAAATATTTGTTCTTGTGAGCTAAATTTTGTAAATACCCTACCTTGTAGAGGTTTATTTGTTTACTTATTTTTTATCTTTTGTAAAGGGTTTTGGTTCTATTTTAGCCAAGTGAAAAAGATAGGGAGTTGTATGGGTTATCTCTTTATCCTTGAAACAAAAAGAACAAATTAGTGAATTTGTTATAAAATCCTTAGTGAGGAGCTAAGGTAGTGGATGTAGACTTGGTTGAGAAGTCGAACCACTTTAAATCTTGTGTCAAATCTTTTTTATCTTTTTCTCTCCTTACTCCCTTATCAAAATTATTTCCAATTACCCCTTTTTAGTTTTTCGGTTGTTCAATTGAGCCTTTTCAAATCCTAACAGTGGGGACCTATAACTGATACTAATTCCATTGTTTAATGTAGTAAGCATGCTTCCTCGACAAATTTTTGGTATGTTTCCCACGCGTATCAATTTTATGGAGCGCATCCATATCCTATATTTACGTATGATTTGATTGATGAGACGCAAATTGACGCAACACTCTATCAGCCCCGTGCATCTCAACAATTGCAAAATGTAATAAAGGCGTCATGGCACACTATAAATTTGACCCATCAAAATAATCCGGTGGCAATAACTGGTAGAGCTTTTTGTCACAATATGGAAGCCACAAAAACTGTAAATATTAATTATAAAAGTTAGTATATATAGAGTGAAATAATTTAAAAAATAATAAAACAACTAATATTTATCGTATGTCGACCGGCGATGTCAATCCTAAATCATATATCTTTATTAATAGCACCTCACAAGTTCGTTTTGGTTATTTTATGGCATCATCTAAAAAATATAAAATATAAAAATTTATTACAAATTAGTTAAAAAAAAAGTTAAAAATCTACCTTGTAGTTTGAACAGGTTGATGTAATTGGCGTAAAAAATGGGAACCAATACCAGGCCCACGATTGCAGTATTATTAAAGAGCTTGCTGCATCGACTTTTTGATCCCTCTCAACGATTGCAGCCTTGCAAATCTCCCGATACAAAAAAGCCAAAATTGTCAAGCCTCAACTTGTATTACGACACTCAGCGAAATTATTTAATATAGGCAGTTACTGAATGTGCGCCAAATAATCGGATTTATCCAATAATAATACCCCTCTGATCAGTTGGAGAAGATATGCTTGGGATGCAAAAATAAACTCCACCTCGGTAGATTCGTCTGTCACTCGAAATTTGGACTCCAACCATGTCATCTATATCCGATGCCCGTTTAAGACCTCGGTGGGTTCTGCCTCATGATAGCGACACCATTCATATGAACGCCGAGTTAGCAAGCAACATCTTCCAAAGTAATCATCTCTTCACTACTCGAGAAATGGAAATTGTGCGTCTCGAGCGTCCAACGTTCAATCAGAGCCAAAATCAATGTCGGGTTCACCTTAAAGCAATGTAAAAATATGGCTGGATATAGACTAGATTGCTAAAGATATATCATTATCCGCTAATGTGGATCTATCAAAGTAATTCCGCTCTGACGAATGCTCTATTCTTCTTCTAGACGGGGTTCAAACGACGAAATATGAGCATTATCGAGGTGTAACGTTTCTTCTCGGGAAGTCATTTATCAAAATTTCTTCTGAAAGTACGATTTTTTCTCAAATTTGTTCATAAAAAAGGATGTTGAAAAGCCTAAACTCCAAAACTCTATTTATAACCTCTATCCTAACGGCTATAAATGACTACTCTCTTTTGAATTCAAAGGAATTCGTCACTTCGAGGTGACGAGTTCTGTTTTTTTTTTTAATTTTTGCAAAATTTTTGAATAAATTTACAAATTATTTCAAAAAAAAAATGGACTCATCACCTCGAAGAGATGAGTCCCATTAATTACATTAAAATAATGATCTACATGGGACCCACTCATCTCTGTCCAATAAAATAATATATCTCAAGGAACTCTTCATCTCGAGGTGACAAGTTCCAACTCTACTGTAACAATTGTTGTATTCTCGAAATAAAAACTCGGATGCCCTAATGGGCTAAATAAAAAACGGGAATGCCCTAATGGGCAAAATAATAATAATAATAATAATCAAAGTGCTGGATCTAAGCTTTTGGGCTTAATAACCCGAACTTATTACTTCCCACAACGAACTGGTCTTTAACCTTATTTCTCAAAAACAAAAATCAAACTTCAGTATTTATTTTAGAAAGAATTAATGAACTTGTGAATCAGGGCGGATGTACAAAGTTTCTGGAGGAGTAAGTATATCTTTATTATTTAAAAATAATAATAATAATTAATTTAATATGTTAAGGGAAAGAAAAGAAATCTATATATATTTTAAAAAAAGATGTATATTAAAATTTAAAATCTCTATTTTTAAATATATGAAATCATTAAAATTGTGAAGGCAGTTTATATAATGTTAAAAAAATTGATAGTCCGATAAAAGGTACACCCTATTGATTATTGTAGTTTGTATTCGAATTCGTCATTAATATATTATATTTTCTTTTTTAAGAAATATTTTATTAATCCATTGTAATTCTTTTTTGACTATCAAATTAATGTGTCTAATGCCATCAAAAAACCTGTAAATATGAAATTAAAGTATTCGGAAAAAAATTTAAAGAAAAAAATCCGTGAAGATAATAAAAATAATCTTTATTTAGAATTTTTTTATAATTTTAAATTCATCATCAAAAGTACTATATCGTAACCAAACATTGAAAATAAATTATATGTCTATCGTTAATACAACTAATAATTTAAATATAAATTAATTTAATCAAACTAAACTGCGACTATGACTTCCGAATTATCCTCCTCCTCACCGGACTTTTTCTTCTTTTCAGATTTGAACAGATTGTATACGACAACTAGTCCTCCAAGGATCAGCACCGCTGCCCCGCAACAAAACACCGCAAACGTTACATCCGCCATGCTTGCTTATGTGTTCACAAACGTGAAAGCTCTATCTAAAAAGAAGAAAATTTGACAAAGTGTGAATAGTAACGGATTCAGAATTTTTTGAGGATGAACACACGTACATTACTAACATACTATTTTCGTATGAGATTGACAAAATAAAATTTTAATATAAACACAAATAATAAAACAGATAACCGAAATTTATATTTTTCAAAACAAAATAAATCATAATCTAAGAAAAGTAAATACAGAAAATAAGAGATTGTTTGGATTTTAAACTTACCGGTATGAAACTAGGCTTGAAAATTCTCCTAGAAGAACAGTCTTTTCTTGGTGTACACTACCAACCCTCAGATAATAATTTATATAACCTAGTTAGGGTTTATTTTAAGAAAGGTAGAAAACAATTCGATGCTCATTAAATAGGATTTATTGGAAAGTATAGCATATTTATTATATGGATTCATCTATACTTTAAGTATTTCCAAATTAATTGATAAAAAAAGAATTTCCAAATTAATAAATGAACTATAAATTATACAACATTGCCTTTTCTCTTTTGGGCATATTAAGGCCCTCTCTCTCTCTGTGTGTTCAAATACATCTTCTCCTTGGTTATTATTGCCTTTTCTCTTTTGGGCATATTTAGGCCCTCTCTCTCTCTCTGTGTTAAAATACATCTTCTCCTTAGTTATTATTAAATGACATTTATAACATTGACTAAACCAAGATACCTAAACTTCTATGCTAATTAATTAATAATTTTTTTTCTAATATAAAATTTGACATATTCATATCATGTTATATCATACAAAATTTATTATAATAATTTAATTAAAAATATGTATTTATATTGTGTTCATGTTATATAAAAAAATATACAAAAATTGCTATTAATTATTCTAAATTAATGAATAAATTTAAAATTATAATTTATCACCTCTTTTCTTTTATTGTTCAAAAAGTTCAAATTCTCTCTTTTAAGTAAATTTCTCTTTCGTGGTGGTGGGCATAACAGATTTAGTTTATTTACGAACTACATGGCACATAAAAGAGAATATGTATATATATATAACTAAGCTTTGTTAGTCTAATGTTTAAACTGTTTTCGTATGTAAGTTATAGATTTCGTGGATCGTGATTGACTAACAATAATATTAGAGGGTATCAGTGGGATTATCCAAGTAGATGAATGAATACTTAGACAGGCATGTAAGAGTTGTTTTTGTTATTAGGTCTACTTGTATTTACTTTTAATATTATATTATAGGTGGAAAGAGCTCTGAATTTTGTATAAGTGTTTTAGTATGTCACTTTGACTTATATTGGTTTTTTTTTTTTTGAGTTAAAAATATAAGTAAACAATTTTACAGTTTCATAATTCTCATAATCATATTACTAAGGAGTGACTTCAATTTATGTAAACAATTTCATTTTTGCTACGTCATGTAATACAATCTCTAAATCATGGGTTTAGAACAAATAACTAGACACAGTTTTGTTGTTTCTCAACTATTGTGTGAATCCAATGTATTTTGCTCCTATAAACCAAACTTCTTGGGTCTTAGATAAGTAGAACCCTGCCGCAAACCAGGTACTGAAACTTGTTGCTGCTACTTCCATCTCTTCCGACTCTCCTTCTCCTTGCTTTCCTTTTCTGCCTCTGCTTGCATCTTCCTCAAATTTTCCTTTTCTTCCTCCATGGCAGTTTTATCCTCCTCTTGTTTTTTCTTATGTTCCAAAAATGTCGTAGCTGACTCTTTCACAGAAAGAACACGGGACCTAGCTCGGCCAGCCATTACGGCTCCACGGCCGAAACGCACTGCATGTACTCCTTTGTTGTCAAAATCTATTCATGATAAAAAACATACTCAGGAGTATAACCCAAACCATAAAGAGCACTGCTGGGGTGCAGGTGGCATGGCAGTCCATTCCTGCAATTAACATACTCTCCAACACCCTATAATCGTGCAGCATTGTGAAAGTAAGAATAACATGTGGCTTTCCGGACAATGTCCCAATCGTAACCACAGGATGTCAGTGGGATTTTCAATGTCTTGAGAATTTCTAATAGTTGACATCTCACCTCTATGGCTTTCCTCAAACCTTTAACATGCAAGAAGTGGTCGTTACACTAGTCTCCTCGATACTGATTAGTTTTCAATTGCTGGTAAACATTGAGCAACGTTAAGTGATCGGATTCTGGTACGAAAAATTTCTCTCTAGCTGCATCAATCTCCTCTGCTCTATCCTTGGGTCATAAAAACACTGATGGTACTGAAAGCATTGAAACAATGGTCAAAACATCATTTAAGCACTCTAGCTGTTCACCCATGAAAAGCATCTTGGCAAGTGGGGGATCCAATGGGAACTCCACCATTTTCCATCCGATGTCGGTGAAGGCCACTACATTGTTAATTGCACCCAGGACCCATAACTGGTACTAGAATTAAGGATACTTTCCTGTGGAGGTGGGTCCATGAAATCAAAATCTAGCAAGTTTTCTATTTTAAGAGACTTGAGCAGCAACACCACATTGCCAAGGTTGGTCCTTTGTATCTCAAGAACAGGAGCTGGCAACATCTCGTTTAGGCACTCTCTGTGTACAATCTATAACATGTGCCTGGCCCTGTTCTACCAGCACGTCCGGTACGCTGGTCAGCAGCAGCACGACTAACACGGAAAATTTGAAGGGCATCCATACCCATCTTAGGGTTATAGACTTTCATTTAAGTTTAAGTTTTATACAAAAGAATGGGCAAAACTTCAGTATTTAATTTCGATTTTTTATATAAAAGAATGGGCAAACTATAGGATTAATCACTTTCGTTTAAGTTTTGTATATTTTTCCTCATTGAATTAAAAAAAATTGTTCACTTTCATTTTTATTTAATTAAGATGGTTAACAGTAGTTAGACGTTTAATGGATTCTGGACGTAACACAATAAATTTATAAAATCAAAAAGAGTAAACTAGCTAAATGATCATTAATGTTTGAGAAAATTTTCGTTTTTCTCACTAAAGTTTCAAAAGTAACAAATTGGTCACAAATAATTAAAATGGGAAACGAAATTAGAAAGCTTCTGGAATAAATTAGATATAAAATCATTTTTTAAAGACCTATTTGATGTTTTAGTGACCAATTTGTTGTTTTTGAAACATCAATAGGGAAAACAAAAACTTACTCAAACATTAGTGACCATTTGTGCAGTTTACCCCTTTTAATTTTTTTAAACACTATGCGATGGCAATTAATCCTTAGTGATTACATCTTAATTAAATAAAAATGAAAGTGACCAAATATTAATTAAATAAAAAACAAAAGTGGCCAAATATTTTTTTTGAATTTAATGAGAAAAAGTGTGCAAAACTTAAACAAATTTGATAAATCATGTAGTTGACCATAAAAGAATTATGATTGAAAAATGCTTTGTGAATGCAGTTTATATACTGTAGAGAATAGGGTTGTAAACGAGCCAAGTCGAGATCGAGTAGTGCTAATCTCGACTTGACTCAAAAACTTTAAAATGGAGCTCAACTCGGCTCAAAATCTCGTAAGCCTAATAATTTTAAGCTCGACTCAAACTCGAAAACATGAATTGAAGCTTTAAAAACCTTGAAATAAAAAAAATCTTAAACTTAACTCGGTTGAAGGTTAAACTCAAACTTGAACTTGAACCTTAAATACATAACAATATTATATTTTATTTTAAAGAAAATAAACACATAAATGTTAATATTATTAATAATTTAATTTTTTGAAAATAAAACTTTAATATATTAATTTTTTCTAGTTGCTCGCGAATTTTTCGAGTCTAGTATCAAGTAGGTCGTTTAGCCTCATGAATAACTGGAGTCGAGTTCAAGCTCGAGTCGAGTATTTATCGAGCTTTAATCGATTCATACTCGAATGACTCATTATCTATCTTATCTCATTTACAATCCTGGTCAAGAAAATTACTAATATGGTGAAGAAAAAAGTAGCTATTATTAATTATGAATATTCATATTTAAATTTCATAATTTGGTTATTGTATTTTTTTATCCAAATACTCAATTAATGTATTATATTTTATTTTTAAAAAAAGAAATATTTTATTTGTCCATTGTAATTTTTCTTTCACTATCATATTAATAGTTGTCGTGAATTTAAAAAATTCAACAAACATGGAAATATGAAAATGATGTATTCCGGGGATTTTAGAGAAAAAAAAAACTCTGAATATTGTAACAAAAAAGAAAAAACTCTGAATATTGTAACAAAAAAGAAAAACTCTAAATATGACAAAAAAACCTTTATTTACGTTTATAATTTTAAATTTATTACCAAGAATATGATTTCGTAATCAAACATTAAAAATAAACCACACGTGTCCCTCATTAGTCCGATTAATAATTTGAATATAAACGTGTTTTGGTCAAACTAAATTGCGTTTGTGACTTTCGGATTATCCTTCTCATAGGATATTTCTTCCTAATGTTTGCACACTTTGTATAGGACCGCTGATAGGCAATATAACACTACAACCGTTCTTTAAGTACAGAAATATTATCTGTGTTCAACATTTTTTTATGTGTTTAAGATAACTCTAACAAAAAAGAAATCCTACGAACTGAGTGTTTTTTTTTGGATTAAGTAGAGAAATATTATATGTAACATTCAGACCCTATGGATTCGAATGTCACTTGTAAACATCGAAGTGGCTAACCTAAATTTTTTCTTTGAAACCATATTCACTTCAAAATATTTATACAAAGTATGAAATCATAAAAATTTACAAAAGAGGGTACCCAATTTAGAAACTTGATAAATAAAATGAATAATTAAAATCTTACAAGCTGACTCATTTCAAATAATGACCTCTACATGCCCACTAAGTCGTCGTCTTTATACTCTGGTACTCCGCTGAGACTCCTCTGATGATGTTGTTGTCCCATCGCACTCCCTGAAACCTACAACATGCAAACAGAAACACATTTCGAATGCTAAACTCGCAAGCCCTCTGTCACACAATACCTCTACCATACTACATGCATTCATTAAATGATCATGCTAGCAAGCGAAGACATGAGCATACCAGACACTCAAAAACATGTTGAGGTAAGTGGTGTGGTGTGGTCGGAGGAATTTTATTCATCTCAAGACGACCCCCCCTAGCTTACTTAGAATACTCTCAAGTATCAGGGTGAGATCCAGAATTTTCTTCATCAGAAATAGTGTACCCTATCCTACCTTGAATGCTATCGAGTATCATAGTGAGATTCAAAATTTTTTTGTATCAAACACATGATTCAAGGTAAGTGCCTATCGCACTAGTTGAGCTATATCTATATATTCTAATACATGAGACGACATCCCGAAGGTATAAGAGCCGAAATACATGAAATAACTCTGACCAATTAGCTTGTGCAATGTCATCTATAAGGTGGTTTCTAAGGTATTGGCTAATCGACTAAAGCGTTTTATGGCTTCATGTATAAGTGATAGTTAAGCAACCTTTCTTTCGGGATGTCAAATAGTGGATAATATTTTAGTGGCACATGAATTATTGCTCTATTTGAATTCGTCTCGTAATGGTGCAAATAAAGGCACAACACTTAAAATGGATATTGAGAAGGCCTATGACCGGGTTGAATAGAGTTTTCTCCAGGCAATCATGGCCAAACTTGGTTTTAATAGAGATTTGTGCTACTATTATGCAATGTGTCACCTCTGTTACATTCACTGTTTACATTAATGGATCACTCACTAGGGAATTTACCCCATCTAGACTTCGGCAAGGCAATCCGTTATCACCTTTCCTTTTTCTTTTTGTGACTCAAGGTTTATCAACTTTATTTCGAAAGGCATAAAGGGAGGTACGATCAAGGGCATTCGTGCTTGCTGAGTTGGACCGCATGTCTCATATTTATTATTTGTGGATGATAGCTTAGTGTTCTTGCAAAATTTGACATCGGAGGCACGACACATTAAGGAAATTCTTCAAGTCTATGCTGAATCTTCTGGACAAAGGGTGAAATTGGATAAATCATTAATATATTTCATCCCCAAGACTATTGGTGATCATCGTCGACAATTAACAAACATACTTGGTATTCAGTCGGTTGCGTCCCTCAGTCACTATTTGGGATTACCATTATACATTGGAAAACAAAACTGTCGCCTTTGGATATCTGCGAACCAAAGTGGTTGACAGTGTTGAAGGATGGATAAGGTGATTGTTATCTTATGGAGGTAGAGAGATTTTCCTTAAATCAGTGGCATATGCATTACCTTAGTACGCTATTTCTTATTACATGCTTCTAGAGCAATTGCTTAATGACATGACTATTGTAATGTGACATTAGTGGTGGACAGGAGAGACCACATTGATCGTCTCTTATTGCATTGTCAAATATTTTTCAACTAAAACACTTAGAAGGAATTGGTTTACGAGACTCACACTCCTTTAACTTGGCACTGTTAGGTAAATAGGTGTGGAGGCTTATTTCATATCCCAATTATTTGCTTTATAATATGTTTCGAGAGAAAAAATTCGTAGCGGGGATATTTTTAATTCTAAAAATGGAGTTTAAAGTTCTTATGCTTTAAAAGGGTATATAAGGCACTTCGAGCTATATTTGGTGCTCTTTTCTGGCGCATTGGAATTTATAGCAAAGTGAACCTTTTGCGAAATCAATGAGGTGGGTCAGGTAGGGTAATCCTTTCGAGTGATTATACTACTTTTCCTCGAGAACGGTTTAAGGCGACATTCTTTATGCATATAGGTAACAATAGCTGGTCTGAGTCACAAGTTTGAGTTATGTTCATGGCTGAGGCTAATGAGCATATTTTTAGCGACAACCATTGCACCTTGCATATAAGAGGTACTATTTTGGGGATTCCAAAACTCTGGCACATATTCTATCCAATCAAGATACTAGTGGTTACAACGGCCTTTGCATTCGACACAACCAGTTTCAAAAGTTTGGCGGGCTATTGCAAAATTAAAGGTGCTCCTAAAGGTTAGAGTATTTGCATGGGGTGTGGCATATGAGGGCTTCCGGTAGGAAAGTGTCTTTGTGAAGTAGGCATAGGCGATGGGGTTTGTCCCATGTGTCATGTAATAAAGGAGACCACCATTCATGTGCTAAAAAATTATGTGTATACATGAGACTCGTTAGAGCTGGCGGGATTTCTTGGTTCAGTTGGCTCATTTGTTTGCACAACTATTTTACTATGGTTTTAAACCATCATTCCTATTCTGGGTATAGTCGAATCGTTAAATTTATAGTCATTCTATGGAATATATTGAATGGGTGTAATACTCAGGTTCATGATGTTAAGTATCAACCCCTTGGATTATGGCCCTTAAAGCTCAATCGCTTCAACGGGATACCTTTCGGCCAGATATCAAGCTGCTAGTAGAGAAACTACCCTACACCATCGCTGATCAAACGATAACCCAATTACTAAGAACATTGATGGGGAAGGTTGAAGGAAGGAGACAGGACAACCATATTTTTTTACAGGTACCTTCGTAGAAAGATGGAGATCGTCAAACTGGGACTTTATAAAAATCAATGTGAAAGGATCGTTCGACCCTCGTAGATAGATTATTGCAGTTGGGGTCATTGCTCGTGATGATGCTGGGTTACCTCTAGGAGGTATGGCTATGGTTTCTCCATCTTGTGGGGAGACATGTCTCGTCGAAATTCACGAAGTTATTGCTGGTTTGAAGCTTGTGATTGAGTACCAGTGGTCTTAAGGGGATCGAAATCCATTATGGTTGTTAATAATCTTAATAGTGGTATGAATGACTTGTCCACTCTTGATTTCCATTTGTAAGAAGCACATGATATCATAAGTAACACCTTAAAACTGATTGGGCCTAAAATGTTACACTAAGCTACCGAGGCAACCCTTGATTTTCAAAACCTTTTTATTTTCCTTTTAAACACATTGAATTGTATCATAAATAAAACATAAATAACGAATATAAAATATTTTATAAAACCGGAGCTCCATGACACATAATTATTAATAAAGACTATGAGTTTAATATATTGAATACATGAGTAAGATTCTGTGAATACATGAGTTTAACATTTTTAGTCAGAAAACAACGATATCAGAAATTAGAGAAGAGATCAAAGAAAATATCCAGGTGATCAGGGAACACACTAGAGGTTCCAGATATTATACGGAGGTACATGATAATCTTATCGGGCAGTGGAAACATGGATCTTCAGTATACCGACGGAATGACTGAAGTTAGAATCACTATCGAAAGAGTTCATTAATTGACAGGATCATCAGTTACTCAGAACGTGATTTATCAGGATCATATAGCATTCAGACTTTTTTCGAAGGCACTATGAAATCAAAAAGGTATTCAGAATCCTTTACATATGACTTACTTGTGCTTTCAGATATAACATGAGTGATTTCATTATTCAGGAAATCAGGGGCATTTTGGGTATTAGATTTTTAATGATTTGAGCTGTTAAGGTACAAACGAAGATTTCAGGGCATTTACGATTTTTGTCGATCTATCAGAATATCAAGTTAACTCGATTTGTACAAGTCCTATCATTAATACCCGTCAACTGGTTATATCGTTGCATTTCCAGGGTATTCACTTTTCAATACTGACAATTATTGTCAAATTGATCATCTTCAGAATCATTGCTAAATGAGTCTTAGGGAGATGAACAAATATTCCAATGGTATTTATTTAATTTCTATAATACAACGGCTTCAGAAAATGTTGACGCACTTGATTCGTGGTTCATAACCCTTAGGGATGGTACATCATTTAAGTTCATTATCGTTTCCCAAACTTATCTAAATCACTTACTTAATCCTCAGTCATTTAGGTTACTTAGTTCATTTAGTAGTCAAGTCTACCTCGATCACTTCGGAGTTTCCAGAGTAATTCTATTCTTTCTGAAATTCGAATACATACGGTACTTCCATTCCGTTTAACTTGGTCATATAATATAGTCATATTGTTATTCGAGGTTGATTTGTTCATTTCATAGCTGAGGGTATTAACTATTCCAGGGCTGGGAGATACTTTAAGTCATTTTATTTTTAGGGTCATTTTAGCCATTTTACACTTCAGAGGCAATTCTATAATTCCAATATAGATTCGAAATTTAATTCAATGATTCCATGGATCAAGTGGATCAAAACATAAGTTCTTAGGTCGTCTCCCTTATCATAGTCATCCATAATGACTTTTTAATCTTTAAGGGTATTATCATCATTTCATTCAATTCTGTCAGTGACATTACATTGGGTAATGTAGGATTGAAAGTATTCCAGTTCCATTAAAGTTTAGAGTACTTTGCTCATTTGTTCACTGGATGTTAATTTCACCACTAGGGAAATCTTGGTCATTTTTCAGTTTAATGGCATTTTCATAATTTTATCTTATTTTTGGTAATTTCATTCCAAATATTTACAAAATTTAACCTTTAACGAGATTAATCATAATTTACGTCTGAGATTTATTGATTTACTGATTAAATCATTGAAATGAGGTTTATTTCTGATGAGTCTACCTATTTTGTTTTTTAGTCATATGAGGTTTTTTTTACAGTTTTTCGTGTTTATTCCAAATTTATTTTGAGCCCAATAATAATTAACTACATCTCATGGACCAATTATATACATTAATGCATGTACCAATTATCAATGGGTTTCGTAAAGCATGCAAAAGGTAGTAGAGTATTACCTCGATTTCTATTCCATATCGATTAACCCTTTAAACTCCATTCGATCACTCTCGAACTTGAATTCAATGTCCAATAATTTCTCGGATACAAAGTAACCGAATTTACGTCTGAAACTAAACTTAATTTAGAAACCATATTGAATTCGAAGGTAAATATCTGAAAAACAGCTTACCAGATGCAAATTCTGTAAAACGAACTTCGGATTCAGACTCAGGACGTCGAAAAACATAAAATAGTGCTTTTTGAAAATTTTGACTCTTTCGGTTAAGGTCAACGGTCAATGGTTAACATTTAACGGTTAGACAGGTCAACAGTCAACTTTGACCAATGTCAACATGTCGGATCAAGCTAATGGGTTGGGTCAAGTCAACGGGTCGGGTAGGCAGGTCAGTTCTATTCAAATCGGGTTGACCAGTTCAGGCTGGTCCAGACCGACTAGACTGGTTCCAGAATGACCCAAAGCTGGGGACAAGGCCCATGCGCGTACAGCGGTACGGGGGCTCTTGCGGTGGCAATAGGGCTCGGTGAGATTGACCTATTACTCCACTAGCATCTACACACCATTCAGACCAAAATCAAACCAAAACATTAACCAAAACTGAAAGAAAATTAACCAAACTATAAACCTGAAACTTACGCACGGTCGTCAGTGAGAATGGCGATGGTGCAGTGACCCGCGGGTTGAGTTTTACTCAGTGCAGATTGGTGAACCTGTTGGTGACGGCGGTGAGGCAAGGTGATCATCGGATCGGCCAGAATCGAAGTTAAATCATGTGGTGGCGGGAAATGGTTTCGATGATGTTTCACAGAGGTAGAGGGCATTTCACAGAGAGAGACAATGGGGTTTTTATCGCTAGTCAATGATGAGTCGAACGAGGGTAGCAATGGGCCAAATGGTGGCTGGACAACGTGGCTTGAGGAGGCTGATGAGGTTAGATTGGGGGGAAAGTTTTAGGGATTTATTTTTGGGATTTGGGAAAAATTTGGGAATGTCACCGAGGGATGGAGTATATTTTTCATTGCTCCATAAAAATTGTATAATTTGAGTTCATGCCCCTGAATTTTCCATAGATTTCAAAATAGAAATGTAACTTTTAAAAATTTTCAATTTAGTCCTCAATTTTTCCCTTATTAATATTTTAATTTGATATTATAAAATTAATTAATTTTTAGCCCTAAATTAGGGTGTGACAGTACATGCATGACCTATATCAAGTGCTACTTAAGACTTTACTGCTTTATCACTGAAGTACGATATCATACTTCCCTTAATCCTATGCTAAGGGCCTTTCCATGAGTACCTCTAACCCTAATGATTGTACTAATACACATTATATAAATGCAAGATTGATACTCCTGTGCATTGTCTAAATGTAGACCTGAACATACTGTGCATTATTTGAATGCAAACCTGGCTAGTATCTGGTCTCACATAACCATCAGACACTAGTTACTAATGTTGGGATCGTCAACGCACCCCATGGCGCAGTGAAAACAAAATGTGATGGTCTCATTAGAGATCCAAGTACGTTAAATACGAAATCAGAAATAATGGATGCGATTACTTACATTGGGTTCCTTGAAAATCAACAAAGACAACAGCAACTAATGGTGATCACGAACGCTTTGAATCATAGTATCTATGAAAAATTGTCTCGATCTCTACTCAGTTCACCCGGTTGAAAAACAATTGAGAGTAAAACCTTTTTCTAAAACTGTTCTAGGAGTTTTAGAATTTTTCAAAAGGGATTAACGGCCGTTAGATCAACATATCCCTTATATATATGTTACCCTAGCTATTAGGGTTTTCAAATTTGGATTTAATTAAGAGTATAATTACATTATTTTAATTAAATTTGATATTCATGTATAATTAAAATTACACTCACAAAGATACACACACACACACACACACACACACACACATATATATATATATATATATATATATATATATATTAATATTATATACTTTTATTCATGTACAATCAAATTGTACATATGTGACACATTTATAAGTTGCTCTTTTTTTTAATTATTGGGTGTGACCTTGTAGGTTACTGTAACATTAGTAGTAATAATTATAACTATTTTAATATTACAAACAATGAGTGACATCTAATAATATGTCATTGTTACCTAAGTTACAAGAAGTCTTGATTCAACATAACATGTCCTTTACTATCTCTTTTGATGTATTATATCATTTTGTCATTTATATCTAGAATAGACACAAGTCTTGGAATAGTCACACTTGTGTAACCCATCTATTATTTCTTGATATATAGAGTAGACTATAATAAGCGAATTATTTGTGATATTTTATATCAACTTATTCAAGCATGGCCATCCATTCTTAATCTCACTCAATCAAGTGAGGTGTGATATATTTCCTATTATGTAGGAATGACAAATCCTATCTCGATCATTCCACCCCGCTATATATATCATGATATGTTCAATATTAGTCTTTATAGTGCAACCAGTTACAGAGCATGTTTAACTGTATCAAAACATACAACAATATATGTTGAGATTATAATTATCTCAAGTCTAAGGATTATACATATAGTTGTCACTATAAGCAATATCCTGACCATCACATAATAATTCAATACATATGATCATAGTAGGTCAATCGAATATATTGTTCTCTAACAATATATTCATGTATTAATTTTGACATCTCTATTTCAATGACAACTCATTGTCATCAATCAATAACATGTTAGTCTTAAGCATATTATTACTATTCATGCCCATAATAATACTTGACTAAGGATCTTTTAATAATAATCACATTAATATATGGAAATTATTATCTTTTAGTTCATTTAATGCACAAAAATACAACAAAAGAAAACAACGATGATACCTTTATTTGATAAATACTGTAAATAAAATATGTTAATACAATCATCATATAACTAGTCTTTGGGCATAATCTAACAATCTCCCACTAGAACTAAGACTAATCACTCATATATCTAATACCGAGTGACTCACTGTGATGATCACGCTTCTGCTATGCCAGAGGCTTCGTTAAGGGATCAACAATGTTGTCATCAGTGTGTACTCTGTATATCTTTACATATCCTCGATCTATGACCTCTCAAATAAGATGAAAGTGCATAAGAATATGTTTGGACTTTTGCTAAGATTTGATTCCTTTTCTTGTGAATGGCTCCATTGTTATCACAACAAAGTTCTACAGCATATGATATGATAGGAACAACCCCTAGTTCAGATGTGAACTTCTTGATCCAAACAGCCTCTTTTCTGCTTCAATGGTTGTAATATACTCAACCTCTATTGTAGAATTAGCTACTGTGTTTTGTTTTAAAATTTTCCAGCTCACAGCACCTCTGTTAAGACAAAACACAAAACCCGATTGTGATCGTGAGCCATCCTTGTCAGTTTGGAAGTTGTCATCAATATAACCTTTTATAGTAAGCTCTCTCTCGCCTTTATAGACAAGAAAAATATCCTTAGTTCTTCTTAAGTACTTAAGGATATTTTTAACTACAACCTAGTGATTTTCACCAGGATTTGTCTGATACCGGCTCGTCATGCTCAAAGCATACGATACATTTGGTCGAGTACATATCATGGAAATCATGATAGAACCAATAATCGAAGCATATGGAATCTTACTCATTATTCTCTTTCTTGTGGAGTTGAAGGACGTATTTCCTTCAAAATAAAAATACCATGTCTCATAGGCAAGAATCTTTTATTGGATTCTTCCATACTGAATCTTTTCAGTACTATGTCTATATATGTACTTTGACTCAGACCTAAAAGTTGTCTAGACCTATCTCTATAGATCTTAACTCCTAAGATGTACGTTGTGTCATCCAAATCTTTCATAGGAAAACAACTACTTAACTAAGTCTTAACAGTCTAAAAGTAGGTATATCATTTCCTATGATAAGTATGTCGTCTACACACAAGATTATTAAAGAAACAATGCTCCCACTAGCCTACTTATAAACACAAGATTCATCTTTGTTTATGATAAAACCAAACTCTTTGGTTGCATCATTGTAACGAATATTCAGGTTTTGAGAAGCTTGTTTTAGTCCATAAATAGACCTCTGTAACTTGCAAACCTTTCCAGCATTTCATGGAGTGACAAAACCTTCTGGATGTTTCATATACACATCCTCTTCGAGTTTTCCATTAAGGTAAGTGATTTTGATGTCCATTTTCTAGATTTCATAATCATGGAATGTAACTATTGCAAGTAATATCCGAATGGATTTAAACATAACTACGGGAGAGAAGGTCTTCTATAGTCTACACCATGAACTTGTCAAAAACCTTTAGTGACTAATTGCCCCTTGCATGTTTGTACATTACCATACATGTCTGTTTTATTCTTGAAACCCAATTTACACCCTATAGGTTTGACCCCTTCAGGTGGTTCAACCAAAGTTCATTCTTGGTTTCTGACATCAAATCCATCTCAAATCTTATGGCCTCAGGACATTTCTCAGAGTCTGGGCTCGACACTACCTCTTCATAAATTCTAGACTCATCTTGATCCATAAGAAGAGCTTCTCCATGTGTGGTGATGAGAAATCCATATCTCTCAGGTACATTGTGTTCTCTTGTGGATCTTCGTAGTAGTTGTGTTTCTAAATATGTTCATTGTTCATCTACTAGTTGTGGAACTTGTTCAACCTTTGGTTCACTAATATTTTGCTCTTGAACTTCTCTAAGTTCAATAATTCTTCCATTTCCTTTCTTTGAGAGAAATTCTTTCTCGAGAAAGACTCCCATTCGAGTAACAAACACGTTATTCTCGTTAGGGTTGAAGAAATAATATCCCTTGGTTTCTTTAGGATATCTAACAAATATACACTTATTAGATTTAGGTTCAAGCTTTGTAGACATCTGATGTTTGACATAAGCTTGATAACCCCAAATCTTCATATGGTGTCTTCCGAACCGATTTAGATGAATCACATTTTAGTGTGAAAAAGTTGTTTCAATTGCATGTCCCAGAAAGAAGTCAAAAGATGAATATGACTTATCATTGATTGAACCATGTCTAACAGTGTTCAATTCCTCATTTCAAAAACCCTATTCCACTATAGCGTACCAGGTGGAGTAAGCTATGAGATAATCTCACACACTTTTAGAAGTTCATCAAATTCTATGCTCAAGTATTCTCCACCTCAATCCGATTAAAATGCCTTAATATTATTGCCTAGTTGATTATGTACTTTATTTTTGAATTCCTTAAACTTTTCAAGTGCTTCAGATTTATGACGGATAAGGTAAATATACCCATATCGACTGAAGTCATCAATGAATGTAGTCTAGAATCCACCAGTGGCTTGCGTATTCATTGGCCCACACACATTACTATGTATTAATCCCAATAAATCACTTGCTTTTTCACCTTTACTATTAAAGGGAGCCTTAGTCATTTTTTCCAACAAGCATGATTCACAGACATCATATTGTTCGAAAACATATGAATCTAAGAATCCATCTTTATGGACTTTGATATACGTTTCTCACTTATATAGCCCAAACGATAGTGACAAAGATAAGTTTGATTTGAGTCATTTGTCTTTGATCTTTTCTTATTTATGTTATAAATAATGTTATCTTGCTACAAAATATAGATTTTATTAACTAATTGTGTCAAACCATAGAAAACATTATTTAGATAAAACGAACAAAAAATATTCTTTAAAATTATCTCAAAACCAATCTTATCCAAACAAGAAATAAAAAAATGTTTTTAGTCAAACTAGGCACAAAATAACAATCCTCTAAATTAAAATCAAGTCTACTAGGAAAATATAAAAAATATGTCCCTATAGCTAATGCAACAACTCTTGCTCCATTTCCCACTCGTATATCTACGTCTCTTTTATCCAGATTCCTTATCTTTTGGAGTCTCTGTACATAAGTAAAAATATGAGAACCACAATCGATATCTAATACCCAAGAAGTAGATGTTGGCAAATTAATATCAATAACATAAATACCTAAAACAAACGTCTCGTTTGCTTTTGCCTTCTTGACCTCTTCTAGGTAAACAAGGCAGTTTCACTTCTAGTTTCTGGTCTTGTCGCAATAGAAACATTTTCCTTCCTTGGTAACTCCCCCTTTAGATTTCAATGCATCTTTTTCTTTGGGCTTAACCTTACGATTTCCCTTAGACTTTGCCACTATCTTTTCCTTTTCCTTTTCTTTGTCCTTGCGGACCATCAGAATGGGCTTAGGTCCAACATTTTTCATGTTACTTTCAACAGTTCATAACATGCCAAGTAACTGTGGCAAAGTCTTGTTCATTTCATTCATGTTGAAATTAAGGAAAAATTGGTTGAAGCTATCCGGCAAGGATTGCAGGATAAAATTAGTAGTAAATTCATCTTTGAGAGGAAATTCCAATTTTTCCAACATTTGGATGTAGCCCATCATCTTGATGACATGAGCTCTTACAGGAGATCCCTCTACCATTTTTCATTAAACTAGAGCTTTACAGGTCTCATAACTCTCTTGACATGCTTGTCCCTCACATATTTCCTTGATATTTTGAATCATCTTATATAAAACCAAGTCCTCATGTTGCTTTTGAAGCTCAAGATTCATGGTGGCAAGTATTAGTCATCCAACGTCTAACATATCATCCATATGTTTCTTAAACTTGTATTTTCCAGCTCTAGAAGCATTAGTTATCAGTTCATTAGGAACAAGTTCTTCAATGACATATTCCTTCTTTTCCTATTTGAGAACAATTCTCAAATTACGGAACCATTCAAGAAAGTTTATGCCATTATCTTTCTCCTTCTCAAGGAGCGATCGCAATGATAGTGTGTTGTTTACCATTAAATCTACAATAATAGAAATATTTAAAGTAAGTAAATTTATCGAATTTTAAATTTATAAATAGGTATTTATTTACAAATTGCTCTTACTATTTTATTCAAAATTAAAATCCCTCTTATTTTAATTTCAGAAAAAATAGCTCGAAATGTTTTCTAGTGAGTGAGGATCCATATTTCACCTTCTTCCTAAATCAACTTTGGGTTTTCTTTTAGAATAATGATTGTTTAGGTAAGTAACACCTTACTAATTACATCCCATATAACTCCTCCATTTGGTGAACAACTCTTGTTCAAATCATCTCATGATTCATCCAAATAATTAACCTATAGGTTTTAATCCTATTAGAATAACCTAGCTTAGTTATTATCAATATTTCAACTAGTGACTATCACTTGCTTATTCTTTGCATTTAACTAATATAGACTTATATGACATTGCTTTGGCAAAACCCACATAATATCGATTGAAATCTTAACGAGGGTAAATATTAGACGATTAAAAATAACATAGATTATTTAGACATATTTATAATTATCTCATCGATGTTCATTTTAATATTATGCCCTTGTTAATCTCATCATTATTCATTATAATATTAGCATGTTACTATACCATTAATCGCATCACATACATGATAGATATAAGTAGTAAATAAGATGAAATGGTTATAACCCAAAAATATTAAAACTTATGTGGCCCATCCTAAGCTAATGAGAGAACCAAGAATCCTAAAACTAAGACTGCTTCTCAAGCATCTTCTCACCTTTAGGCCAATTCATTATTCTGCTTCATTGAATCTTCATGATTACAATTTTAGAAACTCATTTTACATACGAGGGAGTAAGATGAGAAGAGAAATACAATAGAAGTGTAGAGACGCACGACACGCATACTGTATTTTGAAATTTTTATAACCATTAATAAAGGGGATATAACCATGCATGTCAAACAACATGCAAATCAAACATATCATACATATGCCATTAAAATTTTATTATTAATAACCGATATGGGCCTACAACCTTTGTTGCCTACGAAGGGGTCAAGGGGCGAAGTCCTTTACAGGGTCATGGGGTAGAGCCCCTAGCGGGGTCAGGGGATTCAATCCCCAACGTTTTTTAACACTAGAACAACTATTGTTTATCTGTTGAAACCGATCTTCTATCACAACTGCAATTTCACAATATTAACAATTAATATATGAACACTAAATCGAACAACAATAATTATATGATTAACATTTTAATAAACAATATTTTTTTTACTAGATTAACAGATTAATCGTTATGTTCATTCATTCGAACACAATTGAAACACATACTCGTCGAAAATAGTAAAATGAACATGTGTCTCATACATATCGCATCAACCAAGAATTTTAACCCGAATCTGGATCGTACAAGTGGATTTGATCGTTTTTAAATACATATGCTAAGGCAAGCAAATCTGTGCAAGTATACACAATTGATGCAAGTAATATAGTAGTGAGTGAGTATCGTCTCCACAAGGATTTGAGGGCTTTTAAAATATTGCTACAGCTAGGAATAGGTGTACCTAACTAATCCTAAGTATATAAGTCTAATGATATAAAGAGGTAATAACAAATATAAAGTCAAGTGAGTAGAAAAGTTTTGTGGAGGTAAGAAAAATATGCAAAGGTAAACAAATAAAAGTTGTCAAGGCTAAAGTTATCAAAACTCTATAAATAAAATGGAAACCTCGCACAATTAGACTTCTAATGGGAAACTTAGGTTGGTTTTGCTATTGTGAGACGTTATTTTATGCTAAGAATGATTTGGTATGTTATGCTTAGCTGCCCGATGGGATTACTAAGTATTCTTAGACGGTTGCTATGGCAATACTACTTGGCATGAGCTATAACCTTTGGTTTGTCAGACTGTTATTATAGTAATACCCCTCAGCGTGACATATAGTCATTGTCTATCCTACTCTAGCGTCTATCCCTTTTAGTCGATTGAAACCCTCTCCTTATCTCTAAGGCATACATGTTAGAAAATCACCATCCCGGATCTATTCCATTATTCATGTAGATCTATCTTCATTCTCTTGAATCTAAGAATCTATTTCTAGAAAAATGTCAATCTCTCAAAAGCTCTTACAAGGTCTAGAAATATTTCGCTTAGGCACCAGGAAATCTCTTGAAGCTCTTACAGTGTCAAGGTAAAAGGTTAAAATAGTGAACAAAACATACTTAATCATTCATTAACGGTAAAGAAAAATATCTTCCAAGCATTCCCAACACTAAATAAAACAGTTTATGGTGTGGTTAACATCATCCAAAAAATATTCATTAAGTACAAGCCCTTAGAAAAATAAAACATGAAGAACAAGAGAAAGAAAAGCTCCCAGAACAGAGCTCTGTCGAGACATCAGACCACCACCATGATTGCTTCAGCACACCAGCTTCTCTCGAGGGTCTATCGCCGTCTCGACGAAGCTGGCTATGGAGGGCACCAAGGACGGACCAGTGGGGACAATGGATATAGATTTTGTTATAGATTTTGTTGGTATCTCTTAACAAGATCCTCTGCCCCAACTATCTATACACATCCTCGATTGAAGATAACTCAACATATTACACTTAATACGGTCACACCTGATATAACTGACTCATATAAGTGTTTTTTAGTATAATTGGTAAATTATGTCCCTCACGGACTAAGTCTTGCTATTACGAATCATACTTAGCTATTAGGGGCCCTTAAACAGGTCAAATATAACTATCTAAAGTGAGTAGTATCGATACTCTACTTGTAGTATCGATACCCTAGGGTTAAGTATTGATACCAAAAATACATTCTATGGAGAAAAAGGGGCATCAGTATCGATACTTCTACCCTCAGTATCGATATTGTAGGAGTAGCATCGATTTTTCCCTTGGAAGTATCGATACTCCCTTATGAAATCCTTAATATTTGCCGAAATTTATCCAATATCAATATTGTTCATTCCAATATTGATAATCGAACCGTAAAATGGTTATTTAAGGCTCAAGAAACACTTAAAATATATCCTAACAGTTATAGTTTGATTCTAAATCATGTATTAATATTATGGGTAGTTATTTAGGGTCTTAAGGTGTCATGAAACACATACTAAACAACAAATTTGTGATATATGGCATGAATCAAATATGAAACCATAAATGCTCAACTACACAAATTTTATAAATTTCTTGTGATTTATGAAAACTTAATACTCCAAAGGATTAGAAATACACTACCATGATGTTTGAATCCCGAAATGAGGCTCATTTAGCTATGAAACACTCTTCCTCTATAATTTGGTTGATTTATTACCTTTTTCTCTAGCCAACAAGGATACAATGATTTTTTAGCATACAAAGAGTTGTAGGATGTCTTTGAGGCTGATTTAAAACTTAAAGGAGTATAGAAAGATATCCTTGCCATCACTTGAACTATGAAATCTTTGGGAGTGAAAAAAATAAGAGAAATAAAAAATATGAAGAGGAAAATGGGAGAAACCCACGTCTAAGCTTTATATAAAACCCCAAATTTAACTTTAATTTACATAAATGGTTTAATTTCTCTTTTGGTCATTCCCATTTTATCTCATAATTAAAAATCTCCTTTTTATGACTAATTGGGTATAAAACCCAACCCAATTAAGCCAAACAAATTCATTTATAAATTTCACAAGGTCATTTGACCTCTCGGGTAAACCCAAAACTACTAGCCAAGAATTTGGGGTGTTACATCTTAGCTACTCATGTATCTTCTATTGTTGGTTACGTTGAGCATAATTGTAATAAGGTTGCTCACATGTTAGCCTCTTGGGCTCTTATTTCTGGGCATACCTTATTTTTTAACTCGGTTTACCCCGAGATTATCCTATCTGATGTATCCAATGACATTGATTTTGGGTAATATGTATGTTGGGCACTTTTTCCCCATATACAGCTATAAGGGGTTTTAATGAGTTCCTTTATTATTTCAAAAACAATTATACATAAGACGATCGTCATACTGCTAAAGGAACTCGGGTGTCCTGGCTATTTCTGTAATGCCCCAAATAGTGAATTAAGGACTTTTTATTGAAATGATTTAAAATATGAGGAAATTTTTCGATTAAATGATAAAAAAAGGAAATGAGTTGGATTAGTGAATTAGACTAAATTGTAACAAGGGATGGTTTAGAGGGAATTTTAGTATTTTAAAGAAATAAACGAATTTAAAATTCTTAATTTATAAGATATTAAATGTATAGGAAAAAGGGGAAAGTAGTTATCAACAAAAGCTCTTTCCACTTCTTCTTATTTCAGGTGATAAGCCTCCTCCATAGCTCCCAAAGGTAAGATTCAATTGATTAGTTTTTCTTGTTGATTATGAGTTGCTTTTACAACCTTAAGTGGTATAGAAGCTTAAGGAAGGATTAAATGAGATTAAAACTAAGAAATGGAAGAAATATAGGTGATCGTATAAATGGGTTTTTAAATGATATGTTAATATAGGAGTGTGTATGGATGTTTTATGGTATATTTGACTTGTCAAAGAGGAAAATGAGAGATTAGAAGCATTGGATAAGAGTAAAAACACATTAGAAAAGGTGGTGTGATTCTTTGAACTTAATGTTCTTGGTAGATGTTAGATGTTTTATGAATCAAGATTAAGGAAAATTTGTATGGATAAGTGGAGAAAAGCTAAATAGCATTGTTGAGTGTAAATATAAAGAAATTTGGTCCCATTTAGGTGAAATTTGGGTTGAAAACTAGAAATTCTGGGCAAGGTTAGTATCGATAATATAGGCTAAAATGGGATAAAATTTGCTAAGCAGTATCGATACTAATTCAATCAGTATCAATACCGACGAGATAATATCGATACCAAGAAACATAGAATCTAATTTTGGTATTGATAACGGTATGGGGTATCGGTACGATAGAAGGGTAGTATCGATACCACAATAAGGGTATCGATACCAGGCAACATCAAACCTATTTTTGGTATCAGTACCCGAAGTGGGTATCGGTACCATAATATAGAAGTATCGATACTAGGGTAGTAGTGTCGATACTTTGGAACCATAAATGTTAAAAGTAGGCTGATAATGATATAGAAAGTTAATAATATATTCTTTTGAATATGGTTTAATTACAATGGTTAGGAAATATACTAACATTGAGTATGGCATATGTTTTAATAGATGCTTGAATAAATCAAAACCACACTCCTAAGACAAGCAAAACTAAGGGAAAGGGCAAAGTCTCAGAGTAATCATCTTTACTTTTTGGACACTTAGCGAGGAAAGTCAGGTGAGTACATTTATTGTATGCAATTTAGATGAAAATGATTAGAAATTATTCAATATGAATTATTTAAATTTTACTGTATGGTTTATCGTAATTACTATGTTTTATTGAATACATGGAAATGATATTGTGAATGATTTTAGAGTATGAATTGCTCTAAAACGAATGAAAATAATAATGCATATGGGTGCATTATCGGCATGAAAGGATGCTATAGTTGAAATGTATATGGGTACATTATCAACAGAAAAGTAAACTATAGTTGAAATGTATATGGGTCCATTATCAAAAGAAGAGTATAATATAGTTGAAATGCATATGGGTGCATTATCAACAGAAAAGTATACTATAGTTGAAATGCATATGGATGCATTATCAATAGAAAAGTATGCTATAGTTGAAAGTGCTTAATGGTGTATTATAAACATGAATGGAGGTTACAAATGAAAAGAAAGAATCATGAAAAATGATTATGATAATTTTGAGTAAAATAATTATGTATACATAAGGGTTTATTTAATATATTATGACTCACTAAGATATACTTAACGTGTGTATTTCCACGGGTCGATAACAACAGAGAATAATCAAGTAAGGAGTACAACCGTAGCAGCAAATATCATCCACTAAGGTTGACTCACTAGTAACATTATGATAATAGAAAACATTTTGGAAACTTGTTTGGCATGTAATTAAATATAATAAAATATTTTGTAATATGTCATAGTGAATACTTATTTATTATGTTTATTTATGTGGTATTAAGTTTGCAACAAAATTTTAAAGGCTCTTTTCAAAATAAAGTATATAGTTTTAAAGTAATATGACATTTGTATTCGTATACTGAAACATATACGTATATGTGTGTTACATTTATTGGTATCAGAGCTACAGGTTCAGTCTATTCTCTGTCAACTCTGGTATATTTTGAAATAGAAAAAGGATTATATGCAATAAGGTTGTCAATGTTACTGAGATGGTGTCATTAGGGGGTGATTGATAATTTTCCTTACTAATGTTATTGTTATTATTATGAATGTTTTATTATATGTCAGAATCCTCGAACTCGCAAAGAGCGGGGAAGCAAGAAATGCAAGAGGGAACGGAGAGTGAAAGTTATGAGGATAATAGTGCACAACCTCTTCCTTTTGAAAATACAAGTGCACCTGCACTTCAAGGGATTTCGACGCCTGATTTTGGAACTTTCATGCAAGCCCTTGATGCTATATTGACTCGGTTTTAACCTCCTCCTTCTCCTCCAGTATCTAAAATGTTGATCCCAAATGATTTAAAAAGTTTGGGAGCTCCAAAGTTTCAAGGAGATGAGGGTGGGGGTCCTATGGAGGCAGATATGTGGCTAAATGATGAGATGTTAATGCTTGAAAGGCTGCAATGTTCATATCAGGAAAAGTTGAGTGGAGTTGTATCTTTGCTTAGATGATCAAATAGAGTATGGTGGTCCAACACTACAATGTATACACCACTGGAGCAAGTCACTTGGCAGTTTTTCCAGGAAGAATTCAAAAACAAGTATGTGGGGGGGGGAAATTCAAATGAGTAATGTTGTTGAAGTTCCTTAATTTAAAGCAAGGTGATTGAGTTGTACATGTATTTGAGGCTGAGTACAAAAACTTGAACCATTTTTCCACTTAAGTTGTGCCAAATGACAAGGCAAGATGTGATTGGTTCATAGAGGGTTTGAGGTCGAAGTTGAAAGAGATGATGTTTACCTTGAACTTGCCGAGTCTAAAAGAAGTTATTAAAAACGCCAAAGTTATTGACAGAGCTCAGAAGGAAACATTAGCGGCGAAGCAGAGTGTTCAAGTGGGGAAAAAGTAGGAATATCTTCCACTCCCCATCATTTTAAAAGGGGCAAAGGTTCGAGTTCCAGATTCTCTAAGAGAGATAGTTTTACAGCGACTTCATAAAAAAGTAGACCATCCCAGTCTTTTGCTGTTAGCTCGGGTAGAGCTTCTGGGAAAAGGAATCCATGTCAAATATGTGGCAAATTACACCAAGGAGTACGTAGATTTTTCAGTGGAGCTTGTTTTCTATGTGGCGATATAGGTCACTTTGCCCGAAACTACCTTAAGAAATCAAGTGATAATTTGGAATAGTCTGAAAGATCACTAACACCTCAAATAAAAACAAAGGAAGGGGTAGATCCAGGGGACAGACGGATTCAATGTTGAGACAAGAGACCCAGGTAGTTGCTAGAATTTACAACATTAAGACCACTAAGGATCAAGATGACCCTAAGATCATAACATGTATTTTTTATCTTTACGATGAACCTATATTTATTTTAGTCGACCCTGGTTCTACACATTCTTACATTATTACAAAGTTAGATAGAGCTAGAGGAATTCCTTTAGAACCAATAGTGAGTGAGATGATAGCGGTAAATCCTATGGGTCATAGTGCGAGAGTATCTAGAGTATGTAACAAATGCCCTATAAAGATCTAAGGGATTGTGTTTTTGGCCAACTTAATGAAATTACCCTTTAATGAATTTGAAATTAATCTAGGCATGGATTAGTTGTCTTCATATTATGGATGGGTTGATTTTCGTAAGAAACATTTGTTTTTAAAGAATGTCGAAGGTTCACAAATTGTAGTAATCGAAGAAAGATCAAAATCACCCTCGAATATGATATCGGCCATGACTGCGAAAAAGATGATGTCGAAAAAATGTATAGCTTTACTAGCCAATGTGATAGATACCAGAATTTCAGAAGTTAGATTAAATGATATTCCTATGGTTAGAGGATTTATGGATGTATTTCCTGAGGATTTACCGGGACTGCCTCCAGATCGCGAGGTAGAATTTAGGATTGAGATTTATCTGGGTACTAAACCTGTTTGCATGGCTCTATATAGAATGGCTCTGAGCAAACTTCGAGAATTGAAAGTCCAACTGCAAGAATTACTCGATAAGGGGTTTGTAAGACCTAGTGTTTCTCATTGGTGAGCACCTATTTTGTTTGTGAAAAAGAAAGACGGGACTATGTGACCATGTATTGATTTTCGTCAACTGAATAAAGTCACAATAAAGAAAAAATATCCTCTTCCAATGATTGACGATTTGTTTGACCAATTGAAATGAGCATCGATGTTTTTTAAGATAGACTTAAGGTCGGGGTACCATCAGTTTAAGATCAAAGAAGATGATATTACAAAGATTGCTTTTCGAACTCGGTATGGGCATTATGAATTTGTAGTTATGCCATTCGGTTTGACTAATGCACCAATGACATCTATGGACTTGATGAATCGAGTATTCCAATCTTACTTGGATCAATTTGTGGTGATATTCATTGATGATATCTTGGTATATTCCAAGTCAAGAGAAAAACATGATGTTCATCTTCGAGTAGTTCTTCAAACGCTTCGTGAGAAGAAATTATTTGCCAAATTCTCAAAGTGCAAATTTTGGTTAGCGGAGATTGCTTTTCTTGGTCACATAGTTTCCATAGAAGGCATACGAGTAGATCAAAGAAAGATCCAATCTATAGTGGATTGGCAATCTCCAAGGAATGTTTCTGAGGTTCGGAGTTTCTTGGGACCTAACGATTATTATAAACGGTTTGTGAAGAACTTCTCAATGTTAGCCTTGCCGCTAACTAAGCTGTTGAGGAAGGATATGCCTTTTGTTTGGATGGAAAAGTGCCAAGAAAGTTTTGATGGGCTCAAGAGAATATTGACAGAGGTTCTTGTACTGGTACAACTTAAGTTCAGAAAAGACTATGTGGTGTTTAGTGATGCATCTCAAAATGGACTGGGGCGTGTGTTGATGCAAGATGGTAAAGTGGTGGCTTATGCTTCCAGACAATAGAAGAATAATGAGAAAAATTATCTGACGCGAGATTTGGAATTGACAACACTTGTGTTTGCATTGAAAATCTGGTGTCATTATTTGTATGGGGAAATGTGCCATATTTATACTGATGACAAGAGTTTGAAGTATTTATTGACTCAGAAATAATTGAATTTGAGCCAAAGATGGTGAATTTAGTTTCTAAAAGATTACGATATAATTATTGATTATCATCCTGGAAATGAGAATGTGGTAACATATGCGATAAGCCGAAAGATTTTTGTATATTTACGGGCTCTGGATGCACAAATGTCATTGAAGGAGGATGGTGCCTTAATTACAGAACTTAAGTTAAATTTGATGTTCTTGGATTGGATTAAAGAGCTACAAAGTAAAGATGAGAAATGTTTGTTGAGAATGGCACAAGTCGAAAATAATGAGACTAAAGACTTCGAAGTAAGAGATGATGGATGTCTTTATTATAGGGGAAGACTTTGTATTACGGGTAATGATGATTTGAAGAAAGATATTCTTTATTAAGCACATTATAGTCCTGTGACGATGCATCCAGGAGTTAATAAGTTGTATCTAGATTTAAAAAGCTGTTATTGGTAGCCTGGTATGAAAAGAGCTATATCGGAATTTGTGGCGAGATGTTTGACATGTCAGCAAGTAAAAGCTGAACATCAGGTACCCTCTGGATTACTTCAACTGATAACTATTCCGGAGTGGAAGTGGTAGCGAGTTACCATGGATTTTGTTTCG
This sequence comes from Hibiscus syriacus, assembly GCF_006381635.1. NCBI lineage: Eukaryota > Viridiplantae > Streptophyta > Magnoliopsida > Malvales > Malvaceae > Hibiscus > Hibiscus syriacus. Next base: position 340,087 of record NW_024063289.1, on the reverse strand, counting down.
GTGCTACCTTTATCTTCTGGTAAAAAGGATTCCATATGGGTTATTATAGATCGATTAACCAAGATAGCTCATTTTATTCCAGTTCGGGTTGATTACTCGATGGATAAGTATGTGGAGTTGTATATTAAAGAAATAGTCAGACTGCATGGAGTACCTATTTCAATAGTTTTTGATAGAGACCCACGATATACTTCAAGGTTCTGAAAGTTGTTGTATGAGGCATTGGGTACTCGATTGAATTTCAACACAGCTTTTCATCCGCAAACGGATGGGATGTCATAGCGAGTCATTCAAATATTTGAGGATATGCTAAAGTCATGTGTGATTGAGTTTAAAGGATTATGGGAAAGGTATTTTTCCTTTAGTCGAATTTACATGTAATAATAGTTACCAATCCAGTACTAAAATGGCCACATATTAAGCATTATATGGGAGAAAGTGTTGTACACCATTAAATTGGTTTGAATTGAAAAACCAAGACATAATTGGGCCAGAGTTGATTAAAGAGATGGAAGAGAAAGTAAACAATATTCAAGGAAATCTCAAAATAGCCTCCGATCGTCAGAAATTTTATGTTGATTTGAAAAGAAGAGAAATCGAATTCCAAGATGGAGATAAAGTGTTCTTAAAGGTTTCGCCTTGGAATAAAGTCTTGAGAATTGGGCGAAAAGGAAAGTTGAGTTCGAGATTTATTAGACCTTATGAAATTTTGAAAAGAGTCAGACCAGTTGCATATCAACTAGCCTTGCCTCTGGACATGGACAAAATTCATAATGTTTTCCATGTATCGATGCATGAAAGATATAGATCAGATCCCTTGCATGTTATCACTCCTGAGGAAATAGAGATCCAACCAAATTTGACCTATAAGGAAACCAAGGAATTGCGTAACAAAAGGATTCCGTTGGTTAAAGTGCTTTGGTAGAATCATAAGGTTGAAGAGGCTACCTAGGAAAGAGATGAGGATATGAAATGGCAGTTTCCACGTCTCTTTGGTTCAGGTACTTCATTAAAATTAGAGGATGAATTTTACTAAGGGGGAGAATTTTAATACCCCAAATAGTGAATTAAGGACTTTATTAAAATGATTTAAAATATGAGTAAATTTTTTGATTAAATGATAAAAGGTGGAAATGAGTTGGATTAGTGAATTATACTAAATTGTAACAAGGGATGGTTTAGAGGGCATTTTAGTCTTTTAAAGAAAAAATGAATTTAAAATTCTTATTTTATAAGGTATTAAAGGTAAAGGAAAACGGAAAAGTATATATCAACAAAAGCTCTTTCATATTCTTCTTCTTTCACGTGATAAGCCTTCTCTATAGCTCCCAAAGGTAAACTTCAATTGATTAGTTTTTCTTGTTGATTATGAGTTGCTTTTACAACCTTAAGTGGTATAGAAGATTAAGGAAGGATTAAATGAGATTAAAACTAAGAAATGAAAGAAATATAGATGATTGTATAAAATGGATTTTAAATGATATGTTAATATAGGAGTGTGTATGGATGTTTTATGGTAGATTTGACTTGTCATAGAGGCAAATGAGAGATTATAAGCATTGGATAGGAATAAAAACACATTAGAAAAAGTGGTCTGATTCTTAGAACTTAATGTTCTTGGTAGATGTTAGATGTTTTATGAATCAAGATGAAGGAAAATTTGTATGGATAAGTAGAGAAGAGTTAAATAGAATTGTTGATTGTAAATATAAAGAAATTCGGTCCCATTTAGGTGAAAATCGGGTTGAAAACTGGAAAGTTTGGGCAAGGGTATCGATACTGATAGAATAGTACGGATACTATATGCTAAAATAGGATAAAATTTGATGAGTAGTATTGATTCTGATTCAATCAGTATCAATATTGACTAGGTAGTATCGATACCAATAAACATCGAATCTAAATTTGGTATCGGTACAAGTAGGGGGTATCGGTACCATAGAAGGGTAGTATCGATATCATGGTAAGGGTATCGATATTAGGCAACATTGAACCTATTTTTGGTAATGGTACCCGAAGGGGGTATCGATACCATAGTATAGAAGTATCAGTACTAGGGTAGTAGTATCGATACTTTGGAACCATAATTGTTAAAAGTAGGCTAATAATGATATAGAAAGTTAATATTATATTCTTTTGAATATGGTTTAATTACAATGGTTAGGAAATATACTAACATTTGAGTATGGCACATGTTTTAATGAATGCTTGATTAGATCGGAACCAAACTCCCGAGATAAGCAAAACTAAGGGAAAGGGCAAAGTCCCGAAGTAATCATCTTTACTTTTTGGACACTTAGTGAGGAAAGTCATGTGAGCACATTTATTGTATGTAATTTAGATGAAAATGATTAGAAATTATACAATATTAATTATTTAAAAGTTAATGTATGTTTTACCGTAATTACTATGTTTTATTGAATACATGGAAATGATATTGTGAATGAGTTTAGAGTATGAATTGCTCTAAAACGAATGAAAATAATAATGCATATGGGTGCATTATCGGCATGAAAGGATGTCATAGTTGAAATGTATATAGGTACATTATCAACATAAATGTATACTATAGTTGAAATGTATATGGGTACATAATCAACAGAAGAGTATATTATAGTTGAAATGCATATGGATGGATTATCAACAGAAAAGTATACTATAGTTGAAATGCATATGGGTGCATTATCAACAGAAAAGTATGCTATAGTTGAAAGTGCTTAATGATGTATTATAAACATGAATGGAGGTTACAAATGAAAAGAAAGAATCATGACAAATGATTATGATAATTGTGAATAAAATAATTATGCATACATAAGGGTTTATTAACAACACAGAATAATCAAGTAAGGAGTACAACCATAGTAGCAAATATCATCCACTAAGGTTGACTCACTAGTAACATTAGGACAATAGAAATCATTTTGGAAACTTGTTTGGCATGTAATTAAATATAACAAAATATTTTGTAATATGTCATAATGATTATTTATTTATTATTTTTACTTATATGATATTAAGTTTGCAACAAAATTTTAAAGGCTCTTTCAAAATAAGTAAATAGTTTTAAAGTAATGCGACATTTGTATTCGTATACTCGAAATCTATACGTATATGGGTGTTATAATTTCTCAAGTGTCATGCAATAACTAGTTTTATGAAATCTTGTTTAGGGTCGTTTCGAGTTATATATGCATTTATTAATTGTTCTCATTTGTAGTTTTATTCAAGAAATTTGGATGTTTACAGACCTTTTCTTTTAACACTTTGATCAAATTGGGTTTTCTTTCCAATTGTGCACGTTGATGTCAGTACTGAGGCATTCAGTATCGATACCAACCCCTGAGTATCGGTACTCATCAGTAGTAACAATACGAAAACTAGCTAGTGTGCTATGAGGAGTCCTATTAATATCGATACTCTTACCTAGACTATTAGTACATAGGTGTTAGGGTATCAATACCCCCTTGAGTATAAATTCCAAAATTGGCTTCGATGTTTTAAAATTTAACTCAATATCGATACCCAACACACAATATCGATACTCCTATAAGTACCAATACTAAAATGGGCTACTGGAATCTAAAGACTACCTATAGTATCGATACTCTTCCTTTGATTATCGATACCCAATGGACGATATAATCCCAGCAAAAAAACCCTTATTTCTAGGCTATCGAAGAATAGTGCCGGTATTGTTTCTCCAATACCAATAGTTAAACCCTAAAATAATCTATTTTGGGCACAAAAATCTACCCTTAACCCTCCCTAATTTCCCTACTAAGACCCTTACACATTATTTAAGTCTTATGAGATTTGTTTGGTGTTATAAGGGGTTATATTTCATGTTGAATAATGTCATAACTAAAAACTACCATGAAATACACATACAAGCTTCTTGAACTCAACATAGCCAATCAACACCATCCCCTCACCCGCTACTATATTGCTTGTTCTATTCTTTATAATCCTATGAAAGTGCTTATTAGTCTTTTACATCTATTGGCTTATTAAACCGCTCTATTTTGGTCATTTAACATTGAAGGATATTTTAGTAATTTATAACTTTAAGGTCTCTAATCGTTTTATGATTTTACAACGAATATTGTTACTATTATTCACTTGATGTACTATCTACTAGACTGACGTTCGACTCGGGTTTGCTAATTAGTGGCAACACTCTAGTCACTCTCACCATGCTTTCCCTGGATTCACCCTTGAATTGGAGAGACGGTTGATACACTATCGTCTTGCATAAGTAATTCGTATATGTTATTTCATTTACTGAGCCTATAAGGGTAATTTGGTAATTTTATCCCCCAAAGGCATTTTAGTAACCTCCCAAACTCGAGCTACATGTCTAATCTTAATCAATATTAAACTCCTCACTCTTAAGTCTATTTAACATCTTGAAGTTACTCAACCACTTTGGGAATTGATACGAAGCCTTCGATAGGGATATTCTCTGGTATAGATACCAGTTCATCCGATATAAATGCCACTTCATCCTGTATGGATACCAAGGTATCAATACCATGCATCCAATATAGTTACCAAGCTTTCGGTATCAATACCAAGGGACTGGTATACCAGTTCATCCAGTATCGATATCTTCGCCCAGAAACACCTTGATTTGCTTGGGAAACACCCATAAACTCACCTCAAATACTTTTTTAAGGGCTAAGTTGATTACTAAAGATTATAAAAGTCGTTATGGGTCATTATACATCATTTTTACACTAAAATAACACCCAAAAAATCCATAACCATCCATCATCCAAAAATATTTCTTTAACCTAGCTCATCTCCTAGCTACCCAAAAACATCTATAGCTTATCAAAGGATCAACATTTCTTTGACCTAGCTCAATGGAAGGTCTTTACACCACTTTTTCATCACCCAAAAGCCAACCAATGATTCCAAACATACAAAAGAAGAACAATAATTGTTAAATAACTACTAAACCACATACAAAACGAATAGAAATCAAGGGAGGAAGTCTTTGGGGCTCAAACCATCCTAAAACTCCATGAGAGCTAAAGAAAACCATTTATGGAGATGATAAGCTTTTCATGAAGCTCAAGAACTTAGATCATGAATCTTATCTCTAGTTTTTGAATGGGTGTTGTTGAAGAAGAATGATGAAGCCTTTTATCCAAGTTCTCTAACATGGGAGAAGAAATAAGAATGGAATAAGAAGAGAAGAAAAGAAAGTTTTAGGAAGATGAGAGAAGAAAGGTGGTCTATCACCTTGCCTAAATAGGCCACACCAAGAAGTATAAAATCCTTCACAAATCAGCCACATTTTTCTTCATTGGTAAAAGACACTCTAGGTCCTCTTATATTATTTCTAAGTTTAAAAGTCTCATTTTTATCTTCTACAAGGCTAATTTCTTACCTGATTAAACTCAAATCTGAACCAATGGACGTTCATGCTACAATAAATCTATGAAATAAATTCTTGGGTAGATACGAAACTACTAGATTGGTATTTGGGGCGTTACATTACATTTTTAAGGTAAATATCGAGATTTGAACTCACATAAGATGGGACAACATGAGCATCTTTGAACACTAAACTAATAAGTAGATCTCATGATTATTTTTTTAAAATAAAAATAAACCATAATCTAAGAAAAGAAAAATACATAAAATAAGAGGTTTGAATTATAAACATACCGGTATGAACAAATTTAAAAGGCAACTATTACAAAGTTCGAAAATTCTCCGAGTGGAACAATTGGTCTTTACTTGGTGTACACTATCAACTAACACTCTATTTATATAAAAAATTTAGATAGCTAAACCTAGTTAGGGTTTATTTTAAGAAAGTAAAGAATTTAATAGTCATTAAGTAGGTTGTATTGAAAAGTAGAACTTATTTATTTGAATTGCCTCGAGACATTTTTGGATCATAACAAAATCGATCTTTGACAAGAACCACCATCAATTAAAGTTTTGATAACATCTGGCTTAACGTGAATTTAAAAATTAGACCTTTAATTATGAATATTGTAATAAAGAGTATATAAAAATAAATTCTTTTATTTATAAATTATATTTTTTACACTCAACAAACTATTTAATAAATATATCAAATTTCAAATGGAAAACATAAAAAATTTGATTAAACACTCATCTAGCAAATAAATTTCTACAAGCATTTCTAGATGCAAAATCACTAATAATAGTGTCTATATCAATATGATATAACATATTTTTTCTCAATACATAAAATGGCTAGATCGTTCAATCTTTCTTGTGACATTGACGATCTCAAATAAGTTTTCAACAATTTTAAATTTGAAAAACTTCTTTCAATAAATGCAACTGTCATTGATATAGTTAAGAGAATTCGGTAAGCAACGGAAACGTTTGGTTAACAATCATCAATTGCGACAAAATTAAAAATTTCAAGTGCTGAGATTAACTCATTTGGCAAAGTCATTTGCAAAACTTTCAATTCTAAAAAAAGATCTTCTACATCAATATCATATTCATCGTTATGAGAAAAAATAATCTTAAAGTTTATATAAGATTTTTGTAACACCTAAATCCAATTCGACCTAAAGTCTGATGATTTAGATATTTCATGGGACCACCAGAGTCGCTAACCCAAATATTTTGCTGAAAAATGTTTCAATTTCATAAATTAAAGCATCCATTAGAGTAATGAAATGAAACAAAATAATTAAGTTTACAGAACGGAGAGTTCTCAAAATAAATCTCAATTACAGTCAAGTTATCAAAAGAGTTGTGCCTCAATTTATACAAAAACTTCTATGAAATACATGCCCACTAAAATAACCAAGACATACTCTAGTAGATTGTTCATATCTAGAATCCCACAAATGGCGATAAGATCCTGAACCAGCACCTACTGACCTACGAATGGAAACAATTATGAAGACTGAGCTACGAGTTCAGTGCCACATAAATAACTCTACTATACTACATGCATCCATTAGTTATAAATGCTAACAAGTTAGGTCATGCTGCAACGAAAAGCATCAAGCATGCATTATAGCAAAGTATCATCCACAAACACAATATATGAGTACATGCGCGTATTATGGCCTTACCATCACATAACAGAAATGCCTTAGCACTAATACTAAAGTGCCTTAGCATTAGTACGGAAGTTCAACTATACTGATACTAAAGTGTCTTAGCATTAATAGGAGAAATCTGGATATCTTTATTCTAAATCACAAATTGAACATACACACACTCAAGTGACTCCGATGTCTTCATCGTTTCCTGAGTATTAAACAAAGGCTAGTCTTATGCCACATTAATTGTTGTTATTGTTATTATGATTATTATTGATGTTCTCACTTGTTGTCTTATTAGAGGAATCTCAGTGCCTCTTTAACCCCTTTTTAAAGGTTCCTGGATATTGGGCATGGTAGTATCGTTACTGGCTTTGAGGTATGCCTCGAGTACCGATACCAAATTCAACTTTGATGTTTTAGGAAAATGCTCAGTATCGATACTCTTACAGAGAGTATCAATACTCTCGCTTGGGGGTATCGATACTACCTTGAGTATCAATACCAAAAATGGCTTCGACATTTCAAAATTATTCCTAGTATCGATACTCCTATTGAGAGTATCGATACTCTACCCCTAGTATCGATACTCCCTTAAGTATCAATACCAAAATCAGCTATTAGAATTCGAAAAGTATGCACAGTATCAATACTCTCATGCCAGTATTGATGCCTACCCTAAAGTACTGAAACCCAATAAAAGAGTATCGATACTACTAGCCCTAAACTTCTTCCTTTAAGGCTATACAAATAACAATATCGGTATTGTCCATCCAGTACAAATACCATGCATAGAAATACCATGTTTAGCACGAGAAAGGTTCCTAAACACCCTCATAAGCCCCTCTAACGCTCTTAAATATTTATTAAGTTTTATAAGAGTTCTAGCATCATTTTGGGCCGTTCTAACACAACATATTCATCAAATAACACATTTATCCCAAAAACCACAAAGACCTATATTTGTACCCATGAACAAAACAAGCAAGTGTAATATAATCTAATGGTCTACATGTGGTAGATATGAGTTAGTTATGTGTTACCTCAACACCAACCAATGGAAAGGGCTCCCAAGATCACCCAAGTACCAATTTTTCATTGTTTTTGGCCGTTGAGCTTTCACCCAACTCTCTCACTAACCAAAAGCCAATAAGATGATTACTAACATATTTAAAGACTCTAAGTGAGTAGAAACGTGATTTTAAACACTTACGAAAATATTAGGATTATTCCTAAGTCCTAAAACAAAAACTCTCTACAACCCCCATTTTAAGCACCATGGCCAAAGCTTGAGATGGTGATATAAAAATAAAGCTATAGAGAAGGATATTATATTTATTACTTTCACAAATTCGGGTTTAAGATGCTAGAAAATAAAGCTTTCACCTTTGGGAGATTTGGAGAAAAAGAAGGAGGAAGAAAAAAATGAATAAGAAGACAAATGGGAGACCTCTCATCCCCACGTGTGACATATACACACACTACAAGAAATTTCTATTATTGTGACAAATTTAATTTTGTCAAAATTAGTTTTGTCACTACTAATAATTTTTTGTGATAAATTAAATAAGAGTCACATTAAATTGAAAAATATATACAATTATGAGAAAAACTAAAATCGTTATAATATTTTGTAATAATTAGTAAACTTATATAGCATATGGTGACAAAATATATTTTGTTCCCATTTTTTGTCACAAATGTATCCCTCCATTTTTTGGCGTAAAAAATATGACATATAGTAACAAGTTTTTTGACTATACAACAACAACAACAACAACAACAACAAAAAAACCCTATTCCCATATGCAATGGGGTAAGGGGGAGGCAGGTTAGTAGGTTGCCCCCAATACCAGGTTGAGAGCAGCTTCTGTGGAAGACCTCCAGCATTTAGAAAATTAAAAATAAAGATAAAATACAATGCATGTATAAATAAATAAATACATAGTTGAACAGTCTTTATATGCAGTCATTCATATGCATGTCTGTAATGGGAAGTAATCCCTGCAAATAAATCCCTGCCTAAAAATCTCTGCATATAGATAGAAAAGTAAGTCCCCAGCTAAATTTAAAAAGAGGAAACATGAAGAGAATGATACACAAAAGTTAGCGATAGCAAGCTACGAGAAGGAATAAAGTCAAAATGGATTAAAACCTAAACTAAGGCAACACTACTCTGCTACCCTAGTTCTAAGCCTTCATAAATTCCAATGACAGAAAAGTAATAAAAAGTAGAGGTCATAGAAATTACTACAAAGGTAATTAAAAAGAAGACAGAGATGCTACCCCCTATGGATGTTGACGCACACTACTCGGCTACCTTGGTCTTAAGTCTCCATACTTTCCTATCAAAGGTCATGTCCTCGGTAAGGGATAAATCCTTCAAATCAGATCTCAAGCAGTCTACCCACTTCCTCCTTGGTCGTCCTCTCCTTCTGGCACCGTCGACTGTAATTGACTCTACCCTCCTGACCGCATCCGATAAGGACATGCCCAAACCACTGTAGTCTTCCCTCCCTCAATTTTTTGGATACATGCACCACCCCCAAGGACATCCTAATAGCAGAGTTTGGTGTCATGTCCCACAGAGTCCTACCACATGCCCATTGAAGCATTCTCATTTTTGCGGCCTCCATCCTCCTTACGTGATCCTTCTTGATTGCCCAACATTCTGATCCATACAGCAGCGTTGATCTTATTGACATTCTATAAAATTTTCCATTGAGTTTTAAAGGCACCTTATTATCACACAAAACTCCAGTAGCAGCCCTCCATTTTAGCCATCCCGCCTTTATATGGTGTGTTACGTCATCATCTACACCTCTATCTTTATGTATCCTAGACCCTATATGCTTAAAATAATCATTTGAGGGGAGAACGTGTCCTTCGATGCATACTTCTACATCTTCATCGTTTCGGTTCCCACTGTAGTTTGAACATAAATACTCTGTCTTTTCAATATTAATCCTTAGACCTTTTTCTTCCAAAGCAGTCTTCCAGGTAGCAAGTCTACTATTCAACTCATTTTTTGTTTCAGCAACTAGGACAATGTCGTCATGGAACACCGTCTGGTGTCGCACAGTAGATGTCGTCCATAATCAAGGCGAAGATGTAAGGGCTAAGAGCCGACCCATGGTGGAGTCCGATTTCCATCGGGAATACCTCGGTGTCTCCAACTGTAGTCCCGGATATAAGCAGTTAGGACCCATCTCGTTTCCAAGGTCTTTCAGATAGTATCACGAGGTACGCTATCATACGCCTTCTCAAGGTCAATGAACGCCATGTGAAGATCTCTATTTTTCCCTATATTTCTCCATAAGCTGTCGAAGTAGATGAATCACCTCCGTAGTAGACCTGCCTGGCATAAAACCAAATTGGTTTTCTGAAACCCTAGCAACCTGTCTCAACCTAACCTCTATCACTCTTTCCCATAGCTTCATGGTATGACTGAGTAATTTAATACCTCTGTAGTAACCACAACGTTGGGGATCTCCTTTATTCTTATAGATTGGTATCACCGTAGACTCTCTCCACTCCTCTGGCATCTTGGCAGTCTCTAAAATAATATTAAAGATGTTGGTCAACCACTTAACTCCCTCTTCTCATAGGGTCAACCACACAGTGATAGGAATTTGATTTGGACCGACAGCTTTGTCTCTCTCCATCTTTCTAAGGGTCATTTTGACTTCCTCAATCACAATCCTACTTGTAGGGCAGTCATTGGCTGTAGTATGATGGTCGGCTGACCCATCAACGTTATTATCTCTGCAGGGAGAGGCACCATTATTAAATAAGCCAAAGAACTAACTACCCCAAACCCTCTTAATATCATGATCTTTCACTAAAAGAACATCATTGTTGTCCTTAATAAACCTAATGCTACCTAGATTCTTTTTCCTAAATCTTTTCTTCCAGTTTTTGGTGCAAAAGCAAAAGCAAAAGTTATAGAGTGACAGATTTTATAACTATAACTTATAATTATTATTATTGAAAAACTATCACAACAAATATTGAGATTCAAATTTTTGGTGACAAATTATGTTTGTAGTTATATATTTTAATTATAGTGACAAAATGTATAGTCCTAAATGTTTTCCTCCAATTTTTGGCGCAAAAACAAAAGTTATAAAATGACATGTTTTGTAACTATAACTTATAATTATTGTTATAGAAAAAAAAAATTATCACAACAAATATTGAGATTTAAATTTTAGGTGAAAAAATATGTTTGTAGTTATCTATTTTAATTATAGTGAGAAATATATTGTCATAAATATTTCCCTTAATTTAGTTATAAATTAAAATTTTAACTAGTTTTTAATGTTTAATTATCTATATAATATTTTTCATTGAATAAGAAAAAATAATAAATTAATGATTATGTTTAATTATAAATACAATATTCAATTTGGATCAAGTTTATCAGATCTAATTTCGTATAATGTTTTTGGATTATGCTTTAAATATAGTTTTTATGTGGATTATTGATTATGTATTTTATTTAATATAGAATAATATATTTTATTTTAGTATGAATGATAAAAAAAATCATGTACTGATATAGATTATAAAAAATTGTAATATTTTTTTTGAATCACAAGGGTTTATAAAATTTAGTTGTTTTTTTTTTTATTTTTAAAATAAGTAATTTTGATTTATAAATTTTGTTATTACTATTTGTTTCTTTGGTTTAGAATATATACATAATAAAATTTATTTTAAAGAATTTCAAATATGATTTCTAGGAATTTTGAAGTTTCTCTTAATAATATTATTAAATAATATATTTTAAAAAAATAAGTAATTTAGGAGGGAAATTTCCCTAATCTTTCTCTTAGTGGAAACTAATTTTTAGAGAAATTTTTATTTTTATTTATTTTATAAATAATATATTTTCAAACCTTAATTGTATTTTTGTTTAACCGTTCTAGGCCTTAACTCCATCTTTTTCTTTCTTCTTCAACGTGAAGGGAAAATAGTAAGTTCTTCTTTAATTTCTTTTTTTCCTTCTTTTTTCCTTTTGATATTTGATCTATAATCTAATATGATCTATAATTTATAGTTTATATTTGTGTTCTTTCTAGAAAATCATATATAAAAGTAAGAGAGTGAAAGTTACCTCGTTAATTATGATTGATTGTAATTGACAAAAACAATCAAAACCCAATACAAATGATGATTCAATGATCAATTAAGGTAGGAGAGTGATAATTTCATTTTGTTTTTTGTTGTTAATTTTAATTTTTTTGGCCATCTTATAAAAAGTAGAATGAGAACAAAATTTTCTTCTTGTTTTATGAATGTATAGTGTGAACTGCATAAACATAAAAGAACAATTATATTTATAAAGGGAAAAATTATATACCTTCAATATAATTTGAATTAATTTATTTGGTTTGAGATTGTGTTTTGATTTGCATGTTCTTAGGGTTATCTTTGTGAATGCTTTGTTTTTTGGACCTAGGACTGTATTTTGGTTTTAATGTTCTTAGGGAGTCGTTGTTGTGGTGTTTTGAGAATAGATAATTAATATAGTGTGAACCATATATATATATATATATATATAGATTTAAGCTCATCAAGATCAATGGTAGTTAGTAGATCAAATTGCTACAAATATTTTCATAATCTAGAAGCAATTGTATGATTTTACTTTGTTTTAGTTTCAGAGTAAGAAGTTAAAACTTTCTTTCATCTATTGGAGTTTTTTTTTCCTTTTGTGTTCTGTTTTTCTAACAATTTTTTTCATCATTTTTTTGAGTACATGGTTGCCTTTTTTTAGGACTTAGTTATATCTTTATTTCCTATATTAATAAAACGTGATCCATTTCATAATATAAAAAAGTTCTAGACTAATCTAATATTATTTATTTATTAATTTAGTAGTATTATTAATATTATTATTGTTTTATTATTTAATTTGTTTGCTTTTCTCACACTTATTTATTATAATATGGGCATGTTCGAAGAATGTTATTTTCAGCAATCAAAATATTGATATTTGCCCAATCAAAGTTCAAGGTAAAAATTATAATTTATTATTTAATAATAAAAATATTCTATATGATATTTTTAAAATAATTTTCAAAAATATAATCTAATTTATTTTTGTATTTAAATGTAGGTACGGAAGAATTTATGATCGTCTTTATGGATTTTAATTTATTTGTGTTTCTAGAAAATGACTTTACACTTTTAGTAAATTTTATTCTAAACATTTTATGTTTATTCAAATAATATTCAGTATTAATTTTCTTATTATAAGATTTTAAATATATTGTTAGTTATCATAATAAATTTTAACTAATGCTATTTGTAACATAAATAAATCATGACATAAATTATTTTTGCAATATTGACAAATTACAATAAATTTATTTAGTCAGAATAACATATTAAATTAAGTCCAAACAAAAAAATATCAAATTTATTTAGTTATAATATTCTCTCATAATAATAAATTATGAAAAATTTATTTTTTCATAATAACAATTTAAACACATATTAATTTATCAATATAAAATTATGATAAATAAATTATTTACAATATAAGATGTAAAAAGTTATTTAGGAAAAGTAGCATATTAAATTTAGTCAAAATAAGAAATTAAGTACAATTTATTTAGTCTCGAAATAAAAGTAACGAGAAATTAAATTTTACTATAATATGTCTTTTTGTCACGAAAACCTTTCTTATTCTATGTTATAATTTAAGTTAATTGTGAAAAATTTTATTTTTGTGGTAAAATGAATATTTTAATTTAAAAAATATGTTATTTCCATAAATTATATTTACTGACGAAATATAAATAATGAGAAATTGGTTTTAATTGCAATATGTATTTTTGTCACAAAAACCCTCCACGTTTGATGTTAAAATACATGTATGACAAAACATACTTCTCATGACGAAATAGTTAATTGATTGTGACAAATATTTGTCATGATAAGTTATTTATATTAACAAAATTTCATTGTTACAACAAATAATATAAAATGGTAACAAACACAATTTCGTCACGATATACTTTACATGATGAGGTTATTCTAACAAACATGGTAACAAATAAAATTCATCAAAATAAATATATCGTGACAAATTTATTACTTTTAATGATAAATAATTTTATTATAACAATAGAAATTTCTTGTAGTGACAGTTGAGGGGATCAACTTTTGTTTCAAACTATAGGCAAATTACTCCCTTGTTAGTCCTTATTTTGACCCCAGTTTAAAAATACCCTTTTTAACACATCGTGGGATTCACCATAAGCCCAATTCTCTTCATTATTGACCCAATTATTTAATTTAAGATTACCTAAGCACTCTAAGCACAACCATATACCCAAAACAACTAACCTAGGTTCTGGGGTGTTACATTTTCAAAATTCATTATTTTCTAAATATTTTAATTTTTTGGAATCAAATAAAAATAAAAAATTAATATCAAATTACTTTAGCTTTTCAAATTTATTTTTAAAGAAATTATAGCTAAATTTACAACCACAAGAAAATAATTAACTATAAAAGATTTTTGGAATGATTTTACTTCTTCTTCATCATCATTCTCATCAAATTATCTTATTCTAAACACATGTCACTTTGTTGGAAGTGATGGTTCTATATTCATATAAAAAAGCTAAGCTTTTATAATATCCATGTAAGATGCAAATCCTTTATATCCTTCATTTTTATATTTTCTAAAAAATACCATTACACTTTCCACTTCATTAATTGTAGTTTTAATATGTAGATTTAGATTGTAGTTCTTACTCACCTTATATATAGTAAATAAAATTGCATTCCAAATAACCAAAATAAGAACTCAAACTTTTAAGAGAGTTAGCTAATTTTTTTGTTTCACTTTTTGTTTTAACATCTTCACTACTATAATTATACAATACGAACAAAACTAATTTTATTTGAGGTGCTTGAAATCTAATAGCTTTAACACTTTTTATTCAACTATTTAATTGAGTATTAAATAAAGATTTCACTCTAAAATCTTTATCAATTAAAGTTTTTCATTTTTTTAGTAGAAGTTGCAAATAATGTGTATATAAGTTGCAAATAATGTGTATAGAAGCTTTCAAACAAGAATGAGTCATATCTGATAGACTGAGATTACTATTGCAATCACATGACATATAAAACCTTTGGACTTATTTTAAATGCCCTCTTTTGAATCTTTTGATGTTTCCCTTTTATTAAAACCATTATCGTAACCTTGACCCTTAATATTATTAACATCTAATCCAAGTGACTTTCATACACTTAATAATTTATTAAAAAAACCCAATCAAAATATATCATTTACATTTAAGAACTAAAAAACTCATATATTGTATTTCATTACTTGACATATTTACACACATACAATCAAATTCATTTATTCTTGATGGCTCGTACAATCAAGGATGATAAAAAATATTTTACCTCTTTAATAATTGTTATTATAGAAGTTCTTACACTATGGACCAAAAGAGAAATCAACTCATTTTTAATTTTAGGACCAAGATAGTGATAATGAGTTTCTTGACTTTGGATACATCTATCATGATCTTGTATTATTAAATCAAATAAAGCTATCATTTCAACAAAAATTACCATTACTATCCTCAAAGTTTTCCACTAGACCCACAAAAAGCTAAATTAATTTTGGTAAGACATTTTATTATGATGTTATTCCTATCGACGTTCTTTCTCCTTTGAAATTTCTTCATGCAATTTTTTTTCTTGAAATAAAAATCAGGCCTTCTTAAAAACCTCCCTCATAATCGGTGTAGATTCGAAGTCCGACATCGAATGAGGAAATATCACCCTACTACTTTCATAAATAAACAAAGCTTACAAGGGAAAAGCAAAATATACAGCACCCAACAGTGCTAAATACATCACATAACTATCATCAGCTATGACCATCTAACAACCAACTAGGAAGGTAATCACCAATGAACAAACGAAACCTAAATAGGAACCAGCAAAGAGTTGCACAGAAACAACGTTGGAAATTCAAGACTCACAACTTAACATGATATACATCAGTATAAACGCAGCAGACCCAAGCAAAAAGAGAAACAAACGCAGGTAAAACTGAAGGGAGAAAAGAATAGGATAAAGCTAGCCCACTAAAGCCTTCTTGGCTAATACATCGGCTTCAACGTTGCAGCACCCCAGGAGAATTAGCAGGGCCCGAACCCAATCTACCTTATTGGAACAATCGCTCTCCACTATCAGTTTATGCCTCTGACACCAGCTTGATTCGGCAAAGAGGTCAATAGCATGGTCGTTACCCAATAACTCGGCCACTACTGTTGGCTCAACACCTTCTTTCAAATTTTTTATCATTACTTTTATTTTTATATATATTTTTTAATCTTATTCTTGTTTCATTCCAATTACTCATATTAGTTATATGCTCAATACAATTCACATATTGTTTGAGCCTCTCACTCAAATGCTTCCAATCATTCATTTCATTGTTTGTTAAAAGACTTTTGCTATTTTGAGAAGTAAACAACTTATAACAAAAATACTATGCTTTATTCACATGTCTAGAATAAACCAATCATTTTCTATCAAGAGTTTCTCCATTTCTTAACTTTCTAAAATAATAGGAATATAAAAAATGTCTATAAAAACTATTCTTAGAAAATATAAGACTCATTTCTCTAGTGGGCCCTTTTTAGTTAAAATATCTTTGGTTTTAGTATCAAGAACAACCCAATTCCTAGTATCTTATGTATCAAAACAAGGGATTGTGTGCTCATCAATGCCAACATCAATATTTGGCCCATCATGTATATTATTTGAATTAGTAGTATTGTCATAGATGGAACTATTACCATTCAAATTTTCATAAGAACATTCAATATTATCTCTACATCCAACATGTCATCATCCAAAGACTCTTCTACTCGTTTTTTAAAAAATATTATCTAAAATACCCTTTTATGATTCTACTAATTCTTCTGTTCATTTTCTTTCTGTAATAACGGTCCTTAAGCTTTTTTTAATTATGGCGGGGATCGGTCCAACTTATCTCGGAAAAAGGTTGGGTTTTAAAATAAAGAAGAAATAAATAGATTTGGAGTCGCCATCAACCTTTGGGTTAGGTAGGTTGAATACCTAAAAATACTTTTTAAAATAATTTTAAGAAAAATAATTTTAAAAGATAAAAAATGATCTGCGTTTAACCAGAAACTCGTTTTGAAAAGGAATCGGGAATCGATTACGTGTCGGGAAGGATTAGCGCCTTAAATAGGTACCTAAGCAATTATACGTCTTTTGAATGTTGAAATTGGCAAACTTGAATATACATTTAAATTATGATCATTTTTTTATAAAAAAATAAAAGGGATATTATTTTGTATGAACAATCCTCGAAAATACCTTTCTAGTTAGTTAAGGGAGTATTTTTATCGATTCCTCGTACAAAATAATATTACCCTAAATTTTTAGATACAAAAAATATATAAAATAGATAAAAATAAAAAAGGATAAAAAATCATTTAAACAATAAAAGGTATTATTTTATTCGAGCAATTCTTAGAAACACACTCCTTGTCAGTTAACGGATGTTTCCATAAATTCCTCGTATAAAATAATAATTGAAAATAATTCAATTAGCAAGAAATGTACAAACATGTAAGTGAAGGATTAAAATAATAAATATGACAACTTTAGGGATTAAAATATAAAACTAACAAGAGATCAAGGCAACCAGTGCAAATATTTCATATGTTAGACACTTTAATCGTAAATAAACTAATAATATTATTCAGAATAAAAAAACATTACCTTTAAGGATTCAACTGTAAAACAAACAAAAGTCATGGCCATAAACGAGAATAACACGCAAAATAGGTACTGGCAAAGTAATTTAATCACTACCAAATTTTATGATTAAAATGCAAAATGTTAAAATAGGGTACTTAAACTAAAATAAACATAAAGATAACAAAACTAGTATAGAGGGACTAAATATAAACGGGGATAAACTTGGAGTTCATATCATAACAATTAAAACTTATATATAGTGACTAAAATGAACAAATCACAAAGTATAAGGCCTGCCGACATGGTATTTCGGGCCTGGTAATGTAATTTGGGCCTAAGTCAGTTGGGCTGATTTTTGTAGCCTATAAATAATAATAATAATAATAATAATGATGATGATGATGATGTCGGGACGAAAATGAGTGTCTACATCTGCCCCTCTTTGTTCATTTTTGTGTTAACAAGAATAGGGAAAAGATAAAGAGACAACGCGTTTTGTCCATTTTCATCTCCATTCTTTGAAATTTAATAAGGGATCTACTCCACTGTTTCTACAGGGTAGATCAGATCAATAAACGTTGATTCATTTCACTGTTCTTCAGGGAAGATTGAATAATAATCGATTTGCTTTACTACTCTTCAGGGAGATAAAATCTTAAAGAAAAAGAAAATCTACTCCGCTACTCTTTAAGGGAGATCAGGCTTGATAAAATTTTGATCCACTTCGCTACTCTTCTGGGAAGATTGAATCGAACTTGATTTGCTCCGCTGCTCTTTAGGAAGACCAAATCTGAAAGAAGAAGAATCTGGTCCGCTACTCTTTAGGCAAGATCAGACTTGAGAAAAATTTTGATCCACTTCGTTGCTCTTCAGGGAAGATTAAATCGAACTTGATTTGCTTCACTTCTCTTCAGGAGGACCAAATCTAAAAGAACAAGAATATGTTTTGCTACTCTTTAGGCGAGATCAGACTCGAGAAAAATTTTGATCCACTTTGCTGCTCATCAGGAAAGATTGAATCGAACTTGATTTTCTTTTGCTGCTCTTCAGGAAGACCAAATCTGAAAGAAGAAGAATATGCTCTGCTACTCTTTAGGGGAGATCAGACTCGAGAAAAATTTTGATCCACTTCGCTGCACATCAGGAAAGATTGAATCTAACTTGATTTGCTTCGTTGCTCTTCAGGAAGACCAAATCTAAAAGATTGACTCCTCTTTGCGAGAAAGTCAAGAAAGACAACACTGAAAGATTGACTTCCCTTCATGAGAAAGTCAAGAAGGACGACACTGGAAGATTGATTCCTCTTCGTAAGAAAGTTAAGAAGGCCAACACTAAAAGATTGACTTCTCTTTACGAGAAAGTCAAGAATGACATTGAAAGATTGACTTTTCTTCACGAGGAAGTTAAGAATAACAAAGATTGACTTCTCTTCACGAGAAAGTCAAAATAAAAAAGATTGACTTCTCTTCATGAGGAATTCAAGAATAACAAGGATTGACTTCTCTTCACGAAGAAATCAAAAATAACAAAGATTGACTTCTCTTTATGAGGAAGTCAAGAGTAACAAAGATTTACTTCTATTCACTTGGAAGTCAAGAGTAACAAAGATTGACTTCTCTTCAAGAGGAAGTCAATAATAACAAAGAAAAATCAACTCCTCATCACGAAGGAGTCAAGTTGAAGCTTCCAAGGAAAATGCTTTTTAGTAAGACAAGATTGAGTTTCCTAGGAGACATGTTCTAAGAAGGCCACAATTGAAGTTTCTAGGGAAACCATCTTAAGAAAGACAAAAAATTCTCAAAACAAATTTTAAAGACATCATCATAAAGGAGATCAAAATTATCATGTATGTATGAAATGATGTATGATGCAATGACACCATTTCATGTATCATGTGTAAATGCATGTTTTCTTGATATGTGGTGGGAATGGGTGTAAGAGAAATCTTCATTCTCTTCCCGATTAAGTCATATTCACTTTTTGTTTGCACGAGCGTGTCCTCTTGCGATTCTTGAGTTGTGTCAACTTCTTCTTACCCCAATATTTTTCCCTTGATAAGATTGGTTTTCTTTTCCTGAACTTGTGTAGAAATCCAATAGAGCTTTCATCTCTGAAAGGAGGATCTACTATCTTTGAAGATTGTGTATATGACTATGCCAAACTCGGTAAAGATCAATGAGAGAGCAGCATATATTCTAATTTGACTCTTGAAACACATCAAAGGGAGGGTTTATCCTAATTCCTTTCATGTGTCCATATCTAATCGATCTCGAACAAGGCTATTTGTACCATGTCAAGCCAAGAGGTTCAATAACAATCCATCATTCAATCCTAGTTGGCTCTACTAGTTTCTTGTTGTTAAAATTGCATCAACCATTCTATAGAAAGAAATCTTCACCATTCCTCACTTTTAACCTCGGGGGTTATAGAAGACAACCTTTATCTTGGGTAAAAAAATGGAAACACAACGTGACTGCAACATTGGTTCAGCATTATAGTTCTGGTTCGTAAAACATTTGATAACTTATTAATCCTTTCTTGTGGTCTCTGATTAGATTTTTTAACCAGAGAATCTCTTTGCATGGTGTTCAAAGCTTTTGTATGGCGTTACACAGACACCGAAGAACAAAGCTCAGTAGGAATACGAGAGAGACACTTTCGCTTGCCAACATTAATACATAGGAAATCACCAAAATAATACAATTGTACATTAGGATGATGGATAACACAATCATATATGGTAAGCTCCATTGTCCCTATTTTACAATTTTTATTATTTACACCCTTATGTCTCAATAAGTGTCTTCTTAAATCAATGATCTTGTATTCCCTGATGATTTGGGCCTTCAAAAAAATGTCCCAACATTTATTATTTCTTGCTGATATGGGCCTTCAAAATGCCCCAATATTTATTACTTCTGGATGATACAGATATTCAAAAGTGCCCCAACATTCATTACTTCTGGATGATATGGTCCTTCAAAAGTGCCCCAACATTCATCATTTCTTGCTCCATCACTAAATCTAAGCATGAGCTTTGTGTCTGAGAGATGTATGTCAACTACCAAGATCTACCTAGAGAGATTGTCTTGTTCAAAAATATTTTTCTTCTGCATTTTATTTTCTAAATTTGAAAAAAAATTCAAAAATTTAAAATATTGCCCTATTTCAGGTTTCAAAAGTAAAGCAAATTATTTACAGTTCATAGAATATCAAAAGAATCAACATGTGTTTTAATATTTTCAAAGTTATAGCTCTTTAACAAATGTCAAAATTGATAGGTTGGCTTCAGATTGGCTTTCCTATTTTATAAGGTTTTAGTCATCAAAGATGTATTTTATTCCTAGGTCCTTGTGAACATTACAACATGACTCTCTTTCTTGGCTTGGTATTTTAACTGGATGTGGACAAAATGATGCAACTAGTGTATTCAATTACTAAACTTTCTAGAACTTCTATTTCAGTTCTCTAAAATCTTCCATTCGTTCAAGCTTCGCAGACTTCCTTAGCAATGGTAGTGCAGAGACATCATATAAATTCTTGAGTCTTATGTGAGGATGATTATAAAAGGTGTTCCTCAACTCCCTTAGTCTATTTTATTGAAACTTGTTATTAGATAAATTTGATTTAATTTATTGTAATTGCCTTTATTGTAATTCACTTTATTGTAGTTGCCTTTATTGGCTAGTGAAGGGTTCATCTCATCACAAAGTCTTTGACTTGACAATTGCAGTGGAGCAAACACCGAACTGCCGAGTACCCGAGCAATGTCATGGTTTGAATGCAATATATTCATAAAGTCGGGGCTTTTGATTTTCCTCTATAACCAATTGCTTTAGTGGAATAGCTTAGCTTTATTCTATAATCTATAATAATAATTTATTACCCTTTTAAGTATTCATATTAGAATTTCTTAAGCTTATCGAGAAGAACTTGTTATATTCTATATGTTTTTAATGGTCAAACAATCTCATTTTTAGAGTTCAGTTCCCAAACAACTGACTATACTAAATTCATCCACTCCACCATTCCATTTTTGAAGATTAGGATCATCACTGAACTTCCTCAACAAAAGTGTAGTCTAGTATGTTTTGCAATGTCATACACAAGAGATGCCCCATGTTGTCCACTCCTATGCATACTTGAATACCAAGCCTATTGTTCATTTCCTTATGAGATGAGGAGGATATATTGGTCCCTGCAAGAGAATGGTATGGTGTTCGAGTATATCTTCTCGGGTAAGGTTCAGGGTCCTTGTTTTATCAGTTTTCAATCTTGTCACTTTGTTAAAGGTTTATAACTATAATTATTTAAAAAGTTTTAAAATTCAATTGATACTCAAACAATTTCAAGATTGCAAATTTGATTCAATGCTCTTGACCTTTAAAAAGTTGATTAAGTTCATTTAAATATCCTTACAAGAAAGTTGAGAAATGAAAAAAACATATTCAAACAAGATGCTTTCAATGTAAGGTATAACTGTGGTGGATAACGACCTCCACTTGTTTATCTAGAATTCCCCATTACTCCTAGAATGTTGGTTGTGTAATTGGACTAGCGTCTTTGTCCTCATTTTCTCCCCATCTCTTGATATTTCTCGTGTCAGACTCCCTTGTCGACGAGGTTTTCTATCTCTTCCATCAATGGTATGCACTTGGCATTGGGGTGGCCTAATCCCCAAGATGAAAATTACAAGCACTATTCGGGTCATAACCATAAGCAGATAGGCCAATCTTCATTTTTAAAGGCCTTGGAGTGAGATATTAACTCTTGAGTAAAGGGATAGCAAGTCAAAAATGGGCACTTTAAAAACCTTGAGGGTCGTATTTTTCCAAGACATCTTTTGCGGCCAGTCTCGGATTACTTCTCATTTAACTTTTTCTCGTCATTTACCATCTCTTTCTCATTTTTAGCATCAAAGAGGTGTCAAGATTTGAATCTTTTATCTCTATCTCACATACCACGTTTTCCTTGATTTTGCTCTTTTCCCTTTTAACGCCCTCTTCCGTACGCACTTGACTCTTTTTGACCCCATCAACTCCATTATGGGGTTGACTCCTCATTTTTTGACCAAAACAGACTAATTGTTATCATCCACCTCTATAAATCCATGAGCCAAACGATCTTGGACTTGTCGCTTGAATTTGTTGCAATTCTCAATAGAGTAGAATCTCTTTTGACCTCACTTTTTACTTGCCATTATTTTGACCATCTTGAAGACCTTGTGACTGATAATCAAGATGTTTGCTTCGAAGATTTAACTTTTTACCAACATATTGGGAGAGACATTGGTTTGCATATCTTCCTTCATCGACAAGTTTTGAGTTTCTGGGATCTTAGGTTTTCCATCTTCAAAGTATAGCAACCCTTTCGTGAAGAGGTTTTGAACTTTTAATCTTACAATTGCACAACGTTTCGTAGAGTGGCTAAATTCTCCAGAATGATAGCCGCATGAATTTTTGACATCTTTCTAATCTGGACGCAAATAAGTATTAGACCTTGGAGGAATGAGTGTTAGGAGGCCACTTTCGAAGAGAAAGGGTAATAAGTCTGAAAATGAGATTAGAATCAAAATTAAAGGTATCCTCTTCTTTTTCTTTTTGTTCTTTTAGCCTTCTTCAATGGCACTTGAACCTCTTCCATGCCTCTCTTCTTTGAGTCAGGCTCAAATTTCGTGTTAGAAGTTTCACCCTCAATTTTTACTGTTCCCAGGATGATATCTGTTGCATTTTCTGGGATCATACCAAATATTTTAGTTGAATTGAATTACCACATTCCCCAATAGTTTCTTGATCATTTGTTTTCATTGCATTGGCTGCACCACTAACATTGAGATTCTCACTCGAAGTTTTCATCTTTTCTTGCATAACAGGGTCCTCTAACGATTTCTACCCATATATTACTGTAACCATCATACTCATCAACCTGGACATATATTCCTTGGACTCAATTTGGAACTTTCTTGCTTCATCAAACATTTCTTGTTGGGTCTTTATGAGTTTCTCTTGGATTCTCTCGATCCAACTAACACGTGCTAATATTTTATTCATTGCTTTCGATCTTTTTAGAGACACTCCTTAGGTGACTTCAATTTGCTTTCAGAACTTCTTTCATAATATCATTCACAAGTTACTCTCACGTTTTCATGATTGACACATGTTAATATGCAATACCTATTATGCAATGTGAATATAAAGATGCAAAAATATAAATGAAAAAAATACAGAAATGGGAATGTAAACTGTGCAATGGAAAGGCATGTAGAAAGGCATTGATTCAAAAATAATGATCACTAAAAACATCATCATTATAAGATGAATCCATTACAGAAAAGGCCTAGCCCTAGTATTCAGCTTCGCTATCACATTGACAAGCACAAGTGATCTTTTGTTCCCAAATCTGATGTTGGATTTGTATAGCTTTGGATAACTCTTGCTTGGATATCCATCTCTCCTAACTACCTTGTAACACCACTTAATTAATTCATGGTTTTAATAATTACACGATTCACATTTATTTTCCAGTCCTCAAAGTGATCACTTGTGTTCTACCACTATCGCCTAGTGCTTCGGATAGTGTGCTCTAGACCAATCATATGTACTTGACAACTTTGCAATGTATCTCTAAATCATGAACTTTCTTCGCATAGTGGTATTCTCTTCGAGGCTAACCCTTAGATCTGTCGGCCCACGCTGCCCATTCTCTACAAATAAGGAATTTTGAGCTGAAGAATGTAAGAACTATACTCTTCCTCATGCCTTGATTCCATCTCTTGCATCTCTTGATTGAGGACCTCTATTCGCTTATTCTTTGTCCCACATCGTTGTAACCAAAGGAAAACTTTATCCTGGTTGCCTTGGAGCACATGATATCGATGTTACCTTTCTAATTTCAAATCTTCACTGCTTCACCTCTTCTCAGCTTGAAGCGCATATATTCTTCTTCCTCTAATCTAAAGTTCACTTAACATGCTATTTTCACCTCATTTGAACCCTTTAAACATATTACGTTTCTCAACTTCTAATTGTTCTACTCTTCATTTCCCATCCTCTATCTCGCTTAATATACTCTGATTTTAAACTTTGAGCTCCTCAATATTCGTTTTCAACCCTTTCACTTCAATAGTGAGCTCCTCTTCTCGCTTCTTGCTCAGGTTGTGCCATTGTCCAAGTTCTTTTGCTTTTTTTTTTCACCACTCTGGCACGAGTCCAGGATTTATTCTCTATCTCGAGCTCCTGATCTCTTTTTTCTTATTTGCCTCTAGTCTCTAACCCAACATTTTCTTTCAGCTCTGATGTCTTTAACTCTTTGATCCTTTTCATCCTTGAGTTCCAACTTTCACTGCTCTGAAGTTTTTCCTAGTCCATCAATTTCCTAGGCCCGATTCATTTTTTGGTAATCTTTCTGTAAGTACGCGAAATCGGCCTTAACCTCATTTATCTTTCGCATGAGCTCAAATTGTTTACTATGGAATCCACTATTGAGTTCTAACATGAAATTCTCTTTCCTAAGACCATCACACTCTTTTTCCTTTTTGGCAATTTTGGCTTCTTATTCATTCCTTAGTATTTCCAACTCAGACGACACATATATGAACTGCTCTTCTAAAGGAATAACTCGATCATGGTCAGCTAAGGGAATGATGTCATTCTTCCTTACAGCTCTCCAAGCCATAATATGATGTTAACATGACCTCAGTTGCTACCACATTGGTTAAAAAGGTTAACTTCCATGCATATGACATTAAATGAGTGATTTTATTGTAATGATCTCTATGGTACACAAATTCGAACTTACTTAGCCTGAGTTGGCTGGGACTAATTGACATGCCCTATATTTCCTTAACATCATTAGTGAGCATAACCTACTTTACCCTATAACCCTAATAGAGTTACCAATTAAAATCCCCACATTTGTACAATATATCAACAAAAGCTAACCAGAGGTCGCACCACACTATATCATGATCTTGTAAATTCTTAAAAAGTGAAACCCAATATTTTCTTGTGATATGCTCAGGCCATTCTTTGGTAAGGAAAAATTTCAAGGGTGAATAGGCACTAGAGAATCGATGATTGTATTCTCGATCAATCTTCCAGAAGTGCTACGTATCCATACGTAAGTAACTGAATGCACCTAGTAAGCGACTGCTCTCTGCTCTTTTACAACTGTTAAGCACATGAATGTCTCAGCTAAGACTGTAGGAACATGATTCACTTTTCTTTCCAAACGCTCAATTAAATCAACCATGGCGAATTCTATATGGCAAATCACTTTTAGAAAAATCAATAAGCCGTAAATTCCCAAAGCAAACATTTCTACTCTCTTCTCAATATCATTGTGTTTGATAATCAATTCTTTAAGGTAAGGCCAAGGAAAACAGTCATACTCTCCTTTCTTTTGGATTCAGTCAGCTACCCATTTCTCCCCCATTCTGTTAATCTTTGTAACTTTCTTTTGAAGGGTTGCACTCTTGTTGCCTTGGAGTAGATTATATCCAAGTGTATCGTTTTGAAATGAAATAGGGAGGTGTACTCTTCCAGCGTGGGAGTCATGTCCTCCTTGTTGAAAGTAAAACAACTATATGTTGGATTCCAAAACTGGATCAAAGCTTTTATCAAGGGTTCATTTACTTTCACATACAACAAAAGAGCTATGTCAACATGCTTTTTCCAGAATGCATGCCTCGTATCAGATTTCCAACTCTCTCAGATTTCACGTAGCCCTTGCAAATCATTTTGCTTCAAACTGAATGAGCACCTCTAGTACACTGATACGTAGTCTTTAGTCAAACTATCCCCTTCCCTATGAGTTTCTTTAGACCATGACCTCACTTCTGCATTATTTATTTCCTTGTTGTGAAAACTCTTGTCCATTTTATGATCGCCTTCTACTTCGATGATCACTTCGTGAACCAACACATTTCTTAATGAATGATCATGAGATGCAACAATAAAAAAATAGAAAAAAAATAAAATTGTGTTAGTATATACAACAAATAATCGAAATATAAAAAAAACATATCATAAATCTTACCCACATTTATCTACCCAACATTTTACCCTCATGCTTTTATTTGGAAACTAATCCTAACCACATTTTTTAGTTCACATGCTTCATACGAAAATATAAAACCTAATTGAATACTTTTCTAGTTCTCATACTTCTTGCGAAAATAAATAAATAGATTCGAGGAAAATGTTAGAATGAGTTTACCCTTTGTGACTTTTGAAGAACCGCGGGCAGAGATTCAGTATAAAATGGGCAGAAATTTGGTACTACTAACAGAGTTCTCGAATTGTCCTTTGTTGGTGCCCTCTTGAGCTTGCCAGACCCTTGATCCTCACCCATTATAGGCTTAAACAGATTGAGTTCAATTCGAGAGGATGTACTTCCCCATGTCCATGCAAGGAAACTCAATGTTTCACTCATAAACATGAGGCATATGTACCCGAGAGGTTACTAGCTAAAGCCCATTCGGAGAAAAATAATTTTTCGCACGTATGCGTACGTTCACCCCTACTTAATGGGACAGTGCACAATTAGAAGGCTCTAAATATCAAACATTTATGGCGTGTATGAGGGAAAACTCATAATCATTTGCCTCGATCCAAGAACAAACAAACCAAAAAGGTCAGAATCTAAAACACGTAAACCAATCACATTAGTACGACTAATAAAAAATGCGATGTGA
This sequence comes from Hibiscus syriacus, assembly GCF_006381635.1. NCBI lineage: Eukaryota > Viridiplantae > Streptophyta > Magnoliopsida > Malvales > Malvaceae > Hibiscus > Hibiscus syriacus. Next base: position 312,562 of record NW_024063289.1, on the reverse strand, counting down.
TGTAAACAAAACTTAAGGATAAAAATTTAAATATCATTCATATTTACCATTTTCAACCAAAAAGATAACGTATAATCAATTACGACCTGACTCTCTAATACGTCCCCAGCGGAGTCGCCAAGCTATCGGAACGATCCTTAAGCTTTTTAGGGCTATGCGGGGATTGATCCAACCTAATATCAAAAAAGGTTGGGTTTTAAAATAAAAAACAAATAAATAGATTTAGAGCTCGTCGACCTTTGGGTTAGGTAGGCGAATACCTAAAAATACATTTTAAACAATTTTAAGAAAAACAATTTTAAAAGATAAAAAATGATATGTGTTTAACCAGAAACTCATTTTGAAAAGGGTTCGGGAGTCGATTACGCGTGGGGAAAGATTAGCACCCCCACAGCGCCCAAAATCTGTAGTTAAGCGATTATATGTCATTTGAATGTTGAAATTGGAAAACTTGAATATGCATTTAAATTATGATCCTTTTTTTTAAAAAAAGTGATATTATTGTGTACGAACAATCCTCGAAAATACCTTCCTAGTAAGTTAAGGGGGTATTTTTATGGATTCCTTCGTACAAAATAATATACCCTAATTTTTTAGATACAATAAATATATAAAATAGATAAAATTCATGTAAACCATAAAAGGTATTATTTTATTCGAGCAATTCTTAGAAACACTCTCCTTGTCAGTTAAGGGGCGCTTCCATAAATTCCTCATATAAAATAATATTTGAAAATATTTCAATTAGCAATAAATTTACAAATATGTAAGTGAATTATTAAAATAATAAATATGATAACTTTAGGGATTAAACTATAAAACTAACAAGAGATTGAAGCAACCAATGCAAATATTTCATATGTTAGACACTTCAATCGTAAATAAACCAATAAAATTATTCATAATAAAAAAATAAATTTAAGGATTAAAGAGTAAAAAAAACAAAAGTCATGGCCATAAATGAGAATAACACACAAAATAGGTACTGGAAAAGTAATTTAACCACTACCAAATTTTATGATTAAAATGAAAAATGTTAAAATAGGGTACTCAAACTAAAATAAACATAAAGATAACATAACTAGTAAGAGGGACTAAAATATAAATGGGGATAAACTTGGAGTTCATATCATAACAATTAAAACTTACATATAGTGACTAAAATGAACAAATCACAAAGTATAAGGCATGCGGAGATGGTATTCCCACCACCCAAAACACGGAACCCCTTCTCTAAAATGACATTACACCAAAAGGGGTATATAACCTTGAATGCCAGCCAAATATGGCCCACATGTCTCACTCTTTCGTTTTTAATCTCTCTCTAAAAAAAGAGAAAGAATTATCTTCGACTTCGCTCTTCCCTCCCTCACTGGGGGAGGCTGGCAATCGCTAACCACCGCCCATCGGAGCCCTCCGTATTGCACACAGGAATGGTAACCTAAAAAGCTCCCCTAAATCATGCTCAACCTTTCCTTAACCCGAATCCGAACACCCCTAGGCCTAAAAATCATCCAATCGTCGTAGATCTAAGGTTTTACATTCAGAAAATATGAAACTCCAACGACGCTTGAAGACTCTGGTGACGGCGAGGTAAGATTCTTCTTATTGTTCCCTTTTTCCTTTCGAAAAGTTTTCTCTTTTTTTTTGCGCTGATTTTCTTTTTGGTTTTTTTGCTCGAAAAGCCTTCTCGAATATCTCTCTGGTTCCCTTGTTATTTCCCTCATCCCCTCTGTTTTTGTTGGTTGACTGATTTCCTGTGCTGCCACTGAGAAAATAGGATATGATTATCCTATTTTCAGTGATTGACTTCTTTTGTTGTCTTGTGCTGCCACGGAAAAAATAGGATTTGCTCTAGATTTCTTATTATATATTTTTTATTGGGGTCTTTAATTGATTTGGCTTTTTTTTACTATGGATGTTGATTTCCGGTCACTGCTGACGATAGGAGCATTCAGCAATGGCAACAGTAGGAGGCGACGATGGTAGTACTAACTCTTTAACGGGTTTAAAAAACCCTAGGATGCTATTGGGTCGGGTCAAATCCTCTCGGTCCTATAACCGGGTTTTAGTCGGGTCTGCTATTGGGCTTCGAGTTGATGTGCTTGATTCCGGGCCTGGTGATGTAATTTGGGCCCATGTCTGTTTGGTCGATTTTTGTAGCCTGTAAATAATAATAATAATAATAATAATAATAATAATATATTATTATTATTATTATTATTATTATTATTATTATTATTATTATTATTATTATTATTATTATTATTATTGATGTTGGGACGAAAACTAGTGTCTACACTTTCTTTTTCTTTTTTCACTACCAGAATCAAATTTTTATAGTAACATTATACTATGAAAATATGAAAAAAAATATATAGAATGATAGCACTTGAGTCCTCGCCGTTGAAATTTTGTAGCTTTGTCTCACTTTTAAATAAATTAATCGATGATGAAATGCACTCTCACCTATATTATTATAATTAACAAAAAAATAAAAAAATATATTATTAACATTGAAGAAGTATAAACATAATAAAAATCAGAATATACAAAAATAAAATCAAAGCAAAATCATAAATTAATAAATTATATTTACCTTAGTTTGAGTGACCTTTAACCTTTGTATCTTGATGGATGAATAGCACAAAGTAGTGACGAATTTGATCACTTTCTTTTAGAAATTCATTAACTTAATTCATTTTAAACTCAAATCTATAATCTCACACTCAATAAAAAAAATTATTTTGAAATTCTACATTCAAATTATAATATAAAAATATCAAAAGAGAAATACCAACTTTAAAAATATAATTCAAATAAAATAACAATTTTTTGAACCTACTACTTATTACATAAACAACATGGGCACAATACAAAAGTCAAAAGGAAACAAAAACAAACGTTGGACATAAATACGATCTATTAGTTACACTAAAAAGAGCATAGAAAAACTAAGACAATAATTACTGATAATAGCTCTCTTAAATAAAACAAAAATTAAATTAATATTCACTTTTAGAAATTTTACTGTTAGGTCTCTTTTGTCTTTTGATTCTTGTAACAGTTGGCTCCACTTCATTATGCTGGGTCAATCTTTATTTTATTAATAATATCATCTTTCAATACACTTTATCAAGGAAAAACTTTGTACCGTTTAATGAATGACCAGCATTAATGTTTAAAAAGAATTTAAGTCTAGTATTAATTAGGGGCGGATGTACATGGCTCCATAGGGGAGCCATTGCAGACCCATTATTTTGAAAAAATTGTTAAATTTAATTTAGTTTACTAATGAGAATAGGAAAAAATAAGAAAATTTGCACACCCAATTTTTTTTAGAATGTAGTATTAAACTTTGTACCGTTTAATGAATGACCAGTATTAATTTGTTATAACTTAAACAAAAATAATAATTCTAACTTTTTGTTTGGGTCTTCGACAAGTGTCTCTCTTGTCCATGTTCAAATACGGGCATGATGCCATTCATGAATTATGGTCATGATCGGAAAGCAATAAACTAAGCAAAAAGAACGTATCATGCAACCGAAAGACGAAGAATGATGGCTTAGACTTGATAATGAACAAGAAATCAGGGTTTCCATTTAGGGGTGAGCATTCAATTGAGTCGAATCGAGTTGATTCAAAAAAAATTTGAGTTATTCGAGTTGACGAGTCATATTATAACTCAAACTTAACTTGAAATTTTCTCGAGTCGAGGCGATTATAAGAAATTTGAGTCAAGTTATTCAAGTTTCTATAGTAATTTTATTATAATTATTTATAGTACTATGTCAAGATTTGTTTCAATTTTTTGACTTTTTCTAACCATATAAGATATATATATATATATATATTCTTTTCACATTGTAATGTTATTTAATATATAAATACAATCTAAAATTATAAAATATATTCATAATATTATTTTTCAAAGAAAGTATTTTGAGGGTAAAATATTGATGAGAGTATAAAGAAGTCAAGGAATTGATGGGAAGAGAGAATTTTCAAACAATTGTAGTCAAAAGACCAAATCAGTGAGCGATGAAGGAAGGCGAAACAGCAAGCGAAACAACAACATTGTTTGTTCAGAATATTCCACAGAGATATCACTGGAGAGGTTTGAGGCAACTCTTTGGCAGGCATGGAGATGTGGTGAGTTCGTTCATAGCAAGGAAGAATGATAGAGCAGGAAAGCGTTTTGGCTTTTTCTGTTTCTCCAACAGGAAGGATGCAGATAGAGCATCTCTTAGGTTGAATGGTTTTTGGATATTCGAATATCGGCTTACAGTCAAAGAAGCTAGATACTGAGATAAGAGCCCAGGTAGGAAATTTTATACGGTATCAGACTCCAAAGTTGTATCATCGTTGGAACAAGAAAAGAATAGTATAGATGGAGATAGCAAGGAGGAGCAAGCCTTAAGGAGAAGCAAATGTGTTCAGGGGGAAGTAGATGAGAATGTTGTATGTAAGCTTCAAAAATGCTTAGTAGGGACAATGGCGACAGTATGTTCCGCTAGTCAAGTGGAAGATAGATTACAGGCTGGAGGTTTAGGTGAAATAATAACTAAATTCTTGGGAGGGAGAGACTTCTTGGTATAAATTGATGACGATGAGTTACACAGGATACTGAAGGAGAGTAATTGGTAGTATCTGAAGGAAGTTTTCATCGATGTACAATACTAGACAGAATCATATAGATCGCCTCAAAGAATAACGTGGGTCAAATTATATGGAGTTCCGCTGCATTGTTGGAATCATGTTACGTTTAAGAGGATAGCAGAACAGTGGGGTGAATTATTAGCGATGGGAGAAAACGCTTTGCAAGAGATGGGATGCGAAGAGGTAACAATCCTCATTGCCACAGATAAGAAAGAATCAATCAATGATGTAATCAAGTTGGAAGCGGGTCGAGAGGTGTTTAAAGTTAGAATTGTAGAGCAGATAATCAGCAGCAGTGAAATGAGGAGTCGCAAGAGAGATAAAAAAAGTTTCAGATGGCCAGTGATTCTTTGTCGTCGGTTGGAAAAAGTAAGACTTTATCGGAGGAAGATACTACAAAAAGGTGTTTTGGGGAAGATGAAGTCAAATTATGTTGCATGGGAAACTTATCAGGAGGCGGCTGCTTGTCGGGTGAGGATTTGGGAAAAAGGAATATTGGAGAAGAAATAATTATGGGGCTGAGAACGCATGATGTTGTCATTGCAAAGGTACAGAGGGAAATAAATGGGCAGGCTAAAAACGTGGAGAAAGCTGATGTTAATACTAGAAGGTTTTTAAATGATCATGCGTGTGTTAACGTGGAGGAGGGAGGAAATTATGGAGACTTATCTATTTGGGAAGGTAAATGTAATGATAGGATAATGGAGGATATTATGGGTATGGGCCTGAAAACTAATTGTGCTAGAGATTCAAATAAGGTGGAAGGAGATATTGTGGGTGGGATGCTAATAGACTAAACTACAGTGAAGCCCAATTCGGAGGATGTAGGGGAGGATCTGGTCTAGAGGATAAATGTCCCTATGCAGTTGGGTGAGGATTTTAAGATGAATAAAAACAAACAAAATACAAGAGCGAGGGTCAGGAGAAATAAAAGGTATGTTTCTTTACAATGTATTGAAGATAGTTTAACAAATAATCCAAAGAAGAGAAGAAGCAATCGTGGAAAGAAGAACAAGAAGAAGATTACATGCGAGGAAGAATGGATTGAAATAGAACGAAAATCTTTATCAGATTCCGATCTTCAAGCTAGATGGCAGAGAAAAACGAGGGAAGCAAAGAAAATACTGCAGATTGGAAGAGCTTTGGGAATAGAGTTTGATGGTTCAGAAGAAATTTTAGTGCGGGAGATTGTAGCAGCGGAGGAATCGGAAGGCGTCTCTCAATCACTTTCCATTGCCTTTTAAATTGATATTGGAGGGAGAGGTTCCAGGATGAAGATTCTATCCTGGAAAATAAGAGGTATGGGCTCTGCCGTTAAAATTTATGAACTTAGGAGGATTATTAGGTTTCATAAGATTGAATTTACGTTGATTCAGGAGACGAAGAAAGAGGTTTTTAATGAAGTTGAAATAGGGTGTATGTGGAGTGACGATGATTTTGGATTTAGATTCTCAAAAGCTATTGGGAAGTCTGGGGGACTACTTTTGATTTGGGATAAAAACATATTCAAAGTGGAAAGCAGTATCATTAACGACAGATTCATACTGATAAGTGGGAAGTATACACTGGACAACTCGGCAGTTTTAATAGTAAACGTGTATGCTCCATGGGAAGGTAGAGATCAATACACGTTGTGGAATGCGATTGAGTTGGAAAAAAGAAGAAATATGAATAGATGGTTTATGGCTGGAGATTTTAACACAGTTAGAAATCGGAGCGAGATAAGTGGATGTCATTTCAATAAGACCGAGAGCGAAGCTTTTAATAAATTTATACATAATTGCAATCTATTGGATATGCCACTAGCGGGGAGGAAATTTACTTGGTTTGGTCCGAGAAACTGGAGAAGATGATTAGATAGAATTTTTGTGGAGGATGACTGGTTACAGGAAAATTGTGAATTGTCGTTGTGGGGTTTACGAGAACTGTTTCGGACCATATTCTCATTGTATTGGGCAATGAGTTGATTGATTGGGGGCCAAGACCGTTCAAGATGATTAATAGTTGGCTTGACCAGAAGAATTATGTTGAGGTCATCAAGGATACTCTACAGCTCGAGTTTACACAAAACGAAGATTTGAGTAAAAAACTAAGAAGGGTGAAGGGTGCTTTGTAAAAATAGAACAAAGAAAGCTATTGGAATGCAGATAATGAAGTTAAAAAAGTGGAGAAGAGGATTAATGAGTTAGATAGAAAATGAGAAATTACAGGTTTAGATGATCATGAGAGAGAGGAGGTGGTTGAGTGCACAAGAAGGCTTTGGGGTTTATTAAAAGAGAAAGATGAGATATGGAGACAGAAATCTAGATTGAAGTGGTTGAAACTTGGGGATGAAAATTCTGCTTTTTTTCACAGAGCTGTAAAATTAAGAAGTAAAAAGAGGTTGATTTTACGTGTAAATATGGGGGAGGCAAAAGAAGCAGATCCATTGAAATTGTGGGTGAAAGTTTTTTATTTCTTTAGTAATCATTTTCAAAGAAGAAGGAAACAGTGGAACACGATTCTTAATCTTATTTCAAGCTAGTATCAGCAACAGACGTTGAAGATATGGAAGTGCCGATCACAATTGAAGAAATTAAAGAAGCAGTATGGAGCTGTGATGAGTCCAAAGCACCGGGTCCAGACAGTTTTAATATACTGTTTTCTTAAGAAATCGTGGGAATGGTTAAAATGCGATCTTTTAAAGGTAGTGTAGTGTTTTCACAAATTTGGGAAATTGGGAAAGAATGTTAATAGTTCTTTCTTGGCGCTAATTCCAAAAGTAAATAGTCCATCCGAAATTGTAGAATATAGGCCGATCTCTTTAGTAAGTTGTTTATATAAAATAATAGCGAAGGTACTGGTTGGAAGACTGAGGGTGATTGGAAAAGTCATTAGCGAGACAAAATGTGCATTTTTAGCGGGAAGGCAAATATTTGACGGTATCTTGGTGGCAAACGAGGTAATTCACTCATTGTATAAGGAGTCAGATGCGAGAGGTAGATTGATTTTAAAGCTTGACTTTGCAAAGGCCTACGACTGTGTTTGTTGGGAGTTTCTTGATTCGATTCAGTAGTAAATGGGGTTTAGAAGTAGGTGAAAAAGGTGGGTATGGGAATGTATTTCGACAGTAAGAATTTTCGTTTTGTTAAATAGTTCTCCTACCAAAGAGTTTAAAATGCTCAGGGGACTAAGGCAGGGAGATCCATTATCTCCCTTCTTGTTCATGATGGTCACAGAGGCACTTCATCTTATGCTGGAAGGAGCAGTGAGCAAAGGTTACATAGAAGGCATTTATAATGTGGCTCCGAATATAATTATTTCGCTCTTGTAGTTCGCGGATGACACGATTTTTTTTCTTCGACCAGATTAAGCTGGCCTTAGAAATGTAAAGAGAATTTTGAGATGTTTTGAGTTGGGTTCGGGGTTAATAATAAATTTTACAAAGTAATATCTAGCAGGGGTAGAGATTGAGGAGGATTCAATGCGTCAGTTAGCAGTTGTGTGTGGGTGTACGCCAATTAAGTTACCTTTTAAATATTTAGGCATTCCTTTGGGTGTTGATCCGAGAAGAGCTTCAGTGTGGGATCTAGTTATTGATAAAATCAAAACAAAGCTGTCGAGATAGAAAAGCATATTTTTATCCTTTGCAGGGAGAATAGTGCTTATTAACTCTGTTTTATCTTCGTTGCCATTGTATTACATGTCGTTATATTATGTACCAAAAGCAGTTTTATTGAAGGTATATAAATTAAGAAGAGATTTCATGTGGGGTTCATATGGTTCGGGCAGAAAGATGTCAAGAATTAATTGGGGAAAGATGTGTAAACCGAAAAAGAAAGGCGAGGCTAGTATTGTTGATTTAGGAGCTAAAAATAAGGCCTTATTAGTAAAATGGGGGTGGAGGTTTGCAATTGAAAAATATTCCTTGTGGAGGTCGGTGATAAGTTTTAAATATGGTTCGGACAATCTCCCTTGGATGGTGAGTACAGATAAAATCAAGGAAGCTTCCATTATATGGAGGGGGATCATTAACAACCTAAAGAGTGAAGAATTATCTAAATGGATGAGTGTTGATTCATTTAGATGGCAAGTGGGTGACGGGAAGACAGTGTGGTTTTGGGAGGATGTGTGGCTGGGTGAGAAATCTTTTATGAATAGGTTTCCTCGACTCTATAGGTTAGTCTCAAGAAAATTTTGGATAATTTTCGAGGTGTTAAGGGAAAGTGAGTGGCGTGATTCTTCAGTGCTATTTGTTAGACAACTCTTGGATAGAGAAAGAAGCATTTTCAACGTAATTAAGGGAGAAATTGGTGAAGCTCAAATCAAACCGGACGTAGCTGATCGTATTATATGGATTCACGAGAATGATGGGAAGTTCTCGGTTAAAAAATTGACTGAATTATTGCTGGGGAATGATTACATCATTGAAGCTGACCAACCTAAATATGATAAAATATGGAGTCTCAAGGTTCCGCCGAAGGTGAAATGTTTCTTATGGATGCTAAAGCAAAATAGAGTACCAACAAAAACATTTCTTAACAGTAGAGGGATTAAGTTAAACGAGCATCAATGCTTATGTCCATGGTGTGGTGATGCTGAAGAAGATTCGGATCACTTGTTTGTTTCTTGCATATATATGGTGTTTTTCTGGATGTCTTTTTGCAGGTGGTGGAAAATTGGAGGGTGTAGTGTGTCTACTGTAGACGAGATGTTTGAATTCGGGTTCCAGGTTTGTTGGCTTGTTTCAAGATTTTTAGCATGGCATGTTAGCTTTGCGGCAGCTTTATGGAGTATTTGGTTTGTCAGAAACGAATTCGTTTTCAGGGAGAAAAGAGCAAAAATTAAAGATGTTGTTTGTATAGTCAAAATGCGAGCTTTGGTTTGGTGTAAGGCACTCAAGGAGTTTATTGATCTGAATGAGAAACGTTGGTGGGTGTGTTCGGGGTCTTGCGTTGATTCTTGTGAAGAGCAGAGAAGACATATTTTAATTTGGCAGCCTCCAGGATTGGGGAAAATGAAGTTTAACGTGGATGGATCGGCCAATAAAGAGGCAGCAGGGTGTGGTGGTGTGCTACAAAATTCTGAGGGACATGTGGTGGCAATGTTTTTCGGGCCTGTTTCTCTGGTTAATGTTGATTTTGCAGAGCTGGTTGCAATTAAATCTGTATTAGAATTGTTTTGGGGATCTAAGTGGCTGAGGAAGGTAATTTTGATCATTGAATCCAATTTTGCAGTAGTATTAAATTGGACATAATCTTGTTTCGGTCGTCCTTGGAGGTGGGGAGCAACCTTTGAAGAAATTGATAGGATGGTATTAAAGATTAAGGATGTTAGTTTTGAGTTCACGCCAAGGTTAAGAAACAGCATGGCCGATCATCTCGCCAAAATTGGATCGAGAAGAAATGTTATGTTTAAAGCTACTTGGTAAGATAGCAGGTTGAACTTTAATGTAGTGGGGTGGACTGGTTTGGTTTTTGCTTGAATGTTTAGTAGGCGATGTTATTTAGATTCTTGTTTGTTCTTGATTGCTGCAGTTCGGTTGTAATATCCCTTAACTATGGAGCACTCTTTCCCCCCATATAGGTTTAGGGGGTCTTTAATGAGGCTCTTAGTTAGGGATGAGAATGCTTTTGCTAAGAGTAATAAAGTTTCTGGATTTTGCTGAGCAAAAAAAAAAGTCAAAAGACCAAATTCAGTAAAATGAAAAATTAAGGGATTAAATAAAAAAAGAGAGTTCATTTTAAGTAAAAAATGTAGAAATTGAAGTTACATAGGTATTCTATTGTAATATTCGAGCATGTGGTTCAAATTTGGTAAAAACGAACTTAAAATAAAGGATGAATTGTAGAAATAAGGAAATTATGAAATATTTAGGGACTAAATTGAAAAATAAAAATTTATTATCAAAAAGGAGGAATTTAAGTTACATAGGTATTCTATTGTGGTATATGAGTTTGTGGTTCAAATTTGGTAAAAAAATGACTTAAAATAAAGGAAGACTTGAAAAAATAAGGAAATTATGAAAAATTGAGGGACTAAATTGTAAAAGAAAAAATTATTATCAAAAAGAGGAATTAAAAGTACATATGTAGTCTACTGTGTTTTAGGAGCATGTGGTTAAAATTTGGTAAAAAAATAGATTTAAAATGATGGAGGAATTGAAAGAATAATGAAATTAGAGAATAAATTGTAAAACTGTCAAAATATTTAATTTGATTTTCGGTTTTTCGATTAACTTGAAATTTCAAAATTTCAGCTCAACTTGAACTCGAAAACCAAATTTGTAATCCGAATCGAATAATTCAAAATTGAAATAAAATCTATTTTTTGAATCGAGTCGAGTTTTACTCACCCCTATTTACATTTATTTAGACATTAAATTGATAAGCCCAAACTTCATTCCTTTCATTGAAGTTCATTTACAAACCTTTTACATTCAATTTCACTAGTCCAAGTAATTCTTAATTTCTTAATTAATTTAATCTAATTAACAGGCTCACCAAACCTATTACATTTAAGCTTTTGGACTTAGCGTTCGATCGAATCGAGTCAAAAAAGTTTGAGTTATTCAATTTGATGAATCTTATTTTATAACTCAAATTTGATTTAAAAAAATTCAATTCGAATTGAATCAAGTTGTTCGAGTTTATGTTTAAATTTAATTATAAATATTTATAATATTATGATACTATTTGATTATAATTTAAATTATTTTCTACAACCATATACAATACTTATATATTTCTTCATATATAATACATATATATTTCTTTATATTTGATATAGAGAAATTATAGAGGGTCGAGAGAATCGACTCAAACTTGAAAATTAATACATTAATAACTAAAAAATTTGAATTATTAGAGTTAATATTCGAGTTATTCAAGTTCTATTTTATAACTCAACTTGAATTTAAAATTTTTGAGTTGGGTCAAGATTATAAAATTACAAGTCGAAATTAAATTGAATCTAATTTTTTCAAATCGAAAATCGATTTTTCGAGTAAATTCGAGTTTTGATCCCCTAAACTTAGCAACCTGAACTTATTACTTCGAACATGAACTGGCCTTTAACCTTATTTCTCATCAGAAAAAACCGAAATTCGATATTTCCATTCCATTTTTGTTATATAAAAGAATTATATGATTGAAGATGCTTTGTAAATGCAGTTTATACAGTAAAAGATTTTTTTTTATTAATCTAAGGTAAGTACAAAGTGATATTTGTTCATAGAAAACTCTTCACCATTTAATATTGAATGCTCACACCCTTACATTCCCGATGTTCGAATCAATGACCTCACGGAATAACAACAATTCTTTTACTACCGAGATATCTTGGTTCGTGCGTGTAAAGAAAATTGATAATCCGATAAAAGGTAACCATTATTAATTATGAATATTCATATTTAAATTTCGTAATTGATTATTGCAATTTTATTCAATAACTCCATCAATGTATTAAGATTTTTATGAGTTCATCGTAATTTTTTCTTTCACTATCAAATAAAGTTGTCGTGAATTTCAATAATTCAACAAAAATGGAAATATGAAAACGAAAAAAAATTCTAGAAAGAAAAAAAAGTTTGAAGATGATAAAAAAAACCTTTTAATTTAGAGTATTTATAATTTGAAGTTTACTACAAAAATATAATGTCATAATCAAACATTGAAAATAAACCCCATGCATCTACTGCTAATCCGATTGATAATTTAAATACAAATTAATTTAATCAAACTAAGCTGCGTACGTGACTTTGGGATTACCCTCCTCATCGGATATTTCTTTCTTTTTATGTTTGCAAAATTTGTATACTTTCATCCATACGACCCCAATGATCATGATCGCTGCAATGCAACATAACACCACAACCGCTCCTACATCCATGCTTGCTTATGTGCTCAAGATAACCCTAACAAAAAAAAAAAGGAAAAGCTACGAAAAATAAATCATAATATAAGAACAAGAAAATACAGAAAAAAAGAGGTTTGAATTTAGAACTTGCCAGATTGAATCGATTTAAAATGCAGCTATTACAGAGCTCGAAAATTCTCCCGGGGGAATAAACGATCTTTACTTGGTGTACGCTACCAGCTAACATTCTATTTATATAATTAAACCTAGTTAGGGTTTATTTTAATAAAGATAGAAAAGAACTTAAAAGTCATTAAATAAGATGTATTGGAAAGTAGAGCTTATTTACTACATATGAATTCATTTAGTTTTTTTAGTTAAGAATAAGTATTTATATACCGCAACAAAACTTGCTTTTAATTATTTCCAAATTAATGAATGAATTAAAAATTATACAATACTATCTTTTCTGTTTCGATCAATATAATATTTTGATATTCTCTCTTTTTTAAAATAGATATTCTTAATTATTACTATTAAATCACGTTTATAACATTAACTAAATCAAGATACCTAGACTTCTATTCCGATTATGGCGTGCGACTTGTAATTGTTATAATCAAACCATAAATATAAAAAATTAGCCAGTATCTAATCATGCCAAATCATCAAGAATAAAAATAAGTACTAGATGCGAAAGTGTACATGAATTAATTGATAGTTTGAAATCCTTGAATATTTCTTTAGTTGTGATCTTCCAATAAGATAAAGTTTCATTAATTATAAACTCTCTGACGGTGATAAGAGTAAATATGAGAATGTTTATTTTTGGGGACCAAAACCCCTTTATATACCTCATTTAAGAATCAGTTATTGTATGTACTTATAACTCTGTCCCCCATTGAATTATAAATAAAACTTTAATAATATCTACACTTTTATTTCCATGACACTTTTAATACCTTATGATTTTATAACATAATAGGTCACTTAAATTATGTCATATTTTATTATAACAACATGCATTATAAATATGTGCCCATTATTATGGATTTTAATCCAACAATCTCCTACTTGGGCAAAATATGTTTCCTGATAAATGTATAACCTTGTGAGCTCAAAACTTGTTATCATGCAATAGGTATTCCATAACAATCTCGTCCATCAACTATATCCATATATGATCAAAGCGGCCTTTGTCATATCAATCATGACTAGACGCATCAATGGTCACGTATACAAACAGAGTCAAATGATATAGATCAATCATGGAGTGTACATGGAAATTACATGCAATGTGAATCGCACATGTCTATTTCGAAATGGTCCTCCTTAGTTAGATCAAATTTTACCAAAACCAGAGTGTGGATAAACCAAAAACAAACTTTATTTCTATAGAAAATAACTTTAAAATTAATGTCCTTAAACTGAAGTAATTGAAATTATGTTTATAATAAACGAGCATTAAATACAAACTCCCACTATAATCCAGTATCCTTTAAATGATATTACACTCACATGAGTAGTTTCTCATGAAAGACCTTGGGTGATAGTTCCTTAGTAAGCGTGCAATTATGAGTTTGTACCAATATGCTCTATAAACACACAATCACTCTAAATTTTCTTTAATAACCAAAAACATAATGTCTGTGTGCTTAAACTTAAGATGTTTCTATTATATATGGAATAAAGGGCTACAACTTAGTTGTCACAGAATAACTCAAGTGGTCTTTCTTATCAATCCATAATTAGCAGTTCATGTGACAAAATTTTGCATCCATATTCCAATAAGTCGGAGTCCATAAACCTAATAATCTCTTACTTACTTCACCCTCGGTATGTGAGCATGTAAATCTCTTACTTACTTTACCCCCGATATGTGAGCATGTAAGATTTTGTTCTTAAATGTATTGTATGAATCAATTTGGCTGCTATCTAACAATCCATACCCAAATTGCTTAAATATCTACTTAATATCCTAAAATCATACGCTATGCCTGAATACGAATAAACTTGAGTATACAGTAAATTCTTTATTTATTTTGAAGCATAATGAAACTTTTCACATTTCATTAGTTTCAAAATCATCCTTAGGGAACTGATCAGGACTAAATTGTTTCCTTTAGCTATAAGGGGTATCATTTGGTTTACTCCCATTGAACTTATAGTATATACAATTGCCAACCAAATTCATCTCAAAACCAAACGAGATAATCACTTGGTGAAATTTGTTATACAATTAATGGGAGTTAAAATTAAACTCATAAAATAATTTCCCTAATTTTCATATCATTAATTTTGTATCATTAAATATAATTCTCTAATTGCACCGTATAAACCATTTCACCATTGTTACCTTTGAGAAACACAATTTTGAAATCCATTGTATGTAACTCAAAATAAAATATTAGTAACAAGTATCATAATTATCCTGAAAGAGTCTTTCAATAAAACCAAAAAGAAAGTATTTACAGATTTAATGCCTTCTTTATGAGTATATCCTTTAGACACAAGACATGCCTTATACATATCAACATCACCATTTACAACCAATCAACTTTACACCTTCATATGATAAGACTAGTTCTCAAACTTTATTATCTTGTATAGAACTTATAATTTTCTTATATGATATTAATCCAATTTTGAGAGTCATAACTTTTATAATATGATGAAAGTTGATTAGATCAGCATCCATCATTTCACCATCATCCTTATTTTTTGTAGAAACATAATAATCTAAGATTTTTTTTATATCGTGGATCTACTTAATGACACTTGTTTTCCAAGGTTTTTGAGTTTGTTCTTTTGAAATAATTTCTCAACTTAAGTGAAGAGTTTTTCAAAATAACCTCATTGATATCCTAGTTCACTTTTTGATCAGCGATATTTATAAAGACATGGATATCATCAAAAGTGACAACAACAATTGAGTTATAATTCAATTCCTCCTTAAAATCAATTCCTCAAACCTTATTTCTCCTTCAAAACTCAACATCCTCAAAATTAATTGTTATACCCCAATATTTCAGTTAGTGATCAAAATGTAAATTTTAAAAGTTTGATGCCTAAAGTAGAAAATTAGGGAAAGTTTAGTGACCTGAGTGGTAATTTTCCCAAAAAAGAATTTTTATTCCATAAATGAATAGTTTACTTTTGACGTGGGGCTTTATTGAAATTATATTCTTAATCTAGAAATTATGTTAAAAACTATAAAGTGTAAAGTCTGGTAAAAATTTGATAAATCGGATCGAATAAAATTTTGAGAAAATTTGAAGGATGATAAATTAAGCTTATGAATATTATTTCCACATGTTAAAATGTTGGAACATGATATGAATCATTGGATTTGAATACTTATTTCCATGTTTAATTTGGAATACTGGATCAAAGTGGCAATATTGCAATTTTTAGAAAGTTGTTTGGTAAAATTTGAAAAGGGAAAAATATTTTTTTTCATTTTTGACTTTGGAAAGACGATAAGGTTATGTTGCTTGGTATTATGGTAAATATCAAGTTTCATTAATGGTAAAATGGACATTTCACATTAAATGAATTTTTAATTCATTTAAACTTAAATAAAGTCTAAATTAAAATGAAATTAACCAAAATTTCATGAAACCAAGACATTTTTCAGCCAACATTTTGTGATCCTTCATACAAAGGTAAGAGAAATTTTTTTTTTTTAGTAATTTCCTTAGGTTTTTTATCATACTGTGAAATAGAAAATCGTTATATTCGAAAAACAATATTATTTGGTACCATTATTGCTTGCTAATTTGATTTGTGCTCAAAGTCCAAATTATAGGGTTTATGTTCACATTAGGGTTTATGGAATTGATGAAGGATTTTGATGTTTTTGAGGACATAGAATCATTTCCAAGCATGATTGATGATTAAAATCACTTGTACATGATTATATGAACATATGAAGTTTCGGCCTAACCCTAATCTTTGGATAAAGATATATTTTGGTGAAATAAATGTAGGGGTTTGATTGTAGAGTTTTTATAAGGTTGAATCGAAGTTGATTTCATGCTTGACTCGAATCAAAATTGAGTAAAATCATGAAAACCCTAATCTTGAACATACAAAGCATTCAGCCTTGATTATAGAGGATAAGAAAAATTGTGGAAAATTATGTAGGGGCTGCAAATGATGTAGTAAGTATTCTATAAGTCTTCGAAAAATTTGGGGATCATTCTATAATTTTTGAAAAGTTGGGGGACCAAATCATTAATTTTGGAAAAGTTGTAGATTGTTGTGTAATTGTTCAATAGTTGATTTATATGCTGCAAGTGAATGTTTGAGTGTTTAAATTGAAGTTAGGATATGAATTTGGAATATTTTGGAAAGTTTGTAAACGGTGAGGTTTAAATAAAAAATTTGGAAAGGTTGGGAGCTTAAGTAAAAATATTATGTGAGGTTGGGATAAAAGGAACTTGACTGGTCAATTAGAAGTATTAAGGTCAACATATATGTTGTGACATGGAAATTGTATCGAATAAGCATAAAAAAATTTGTTAGGAATTTATTTTCCAAAGTAAGCTTATGTTAGTAAGATTCTAACATTTGGTTTGAATTTGTATATGTTTGGTAATGATGTTCATTTAGATATTGAGTGCTTGAAATCAAGATCAAATATTATTAAAGCTAAGGAGAATATTAAGGATGAAATGGGAAATTCTAAGGAAGGTTGCAAGCTAAGGAGACCAGATGTGTGCAAATTTAATTTGTACTTATGTCATCGAACAAACATTGGCTTGCGATGAGCTAGTGAAGGAGTTACTATGGTAAGGAGAGACTCCCAAAATGTTATGTGATTTGTGATGCATGCATAAATGTGCATTTGGTGAGCTAATAGAATTAGTGAACAAGTTGAAAATGTAATTAGGTGAAATCTGCTTAGAATTTATGTTTTGGACAGTATCTTTAGAACAAACGAAAACTAATTCTGAGGTGTGTACAAAAAGATATGAATTTTTAATCGAGAAAATGTCAGAAAATGGGGCAGCAGATTTTACTCAAAATAGATTTTGTCAGTCAACGTTGAAAATTCGCCATAAATTTTACAAATTGAACTAGAATGAGTGCCTTATATGGATAGATTTGTATTTGAGTCTAGTTTTCATTGGTATAAACGGGATAAATTTTAAAGGTGTATATTAATACAAAATAATATTTCTTTAAAGGTAGTACAAACCGTCAGAATATGAACTTATGATAAATTTTGGGATTTAACCAAGTTAGAAACAAAAGATCAAGTTAAATCTTAGAGAGGCTTATATCTTGACTTGTGTATAATGTCAAAGTGAGTGCAATGCATGCATAACATTATACATGGATGTTTTATACATTATCGGGTAGGACTTGCGATGAGTCTAACTTATTTATGCTGGCATGATAATTATGTCGGTTATCATATATTTGACGTATTCTAAATATGTCAAAGGTTGAATATAAAATGCATTGATCATTGGTTATCATATATGATGTTTATTATGAATATATATGATGTTTATTGCGAATGTTATTTCGGGTATGAACTGCCCAATGTTAAATTATGATAATATACTTTTACATGGATGAATCAAATAAAATAGACTATATGCCCAAGTAAGTCATTGAAGGACAGGGTATAATTGGCATTCCATAGAGTATAACAATTGCAAGTTTATATTAGCACTAGTGTGTAAGGACAATAGGTGCAGGTGGTGGGCACAACCTTATGTGTCATATCCGGATCAACACTAGAGTGTAAACCTAGTGTAGGTGGTGGGCGCAACCTTACGTTTCATATCTGGATTAACACTAGAGCGTGAGCTTAGTGAGTTTTAGCACTGTAGTGCATGTCTTTGACTCGAATAGCTAGGGTCTTCAAGGTTAGATTGGGTTATGGTTTATTATTTAATAAATGGTAAATAGACAAATAAGCTTACGAGCTTGTGGAATGAATGGAAAGTATATTGGTAAGAAACTTGATATATGTTTATATCATTTTAATATATGGTAACATGGTTGAAATACATGTAAAGTGATCATATTGCATTGAATATGGTTATTCATTTAAATTTATATGTTGCATTGCTTTAAATATTCATATGATTGTCTCATTAAGTGTATACTTAGCGTGTGATGATTTTCACGCGTAGAAAAAATGAGTAAAGAGCTGAGCTTAGCATCAATCACCAAGCAAATATTTATAGGTAACAATGATGACATCCTATTGTGTTCCAAAAGTTCTAGCTGGCATGTATACGAGAATGAAATGTCTGCAATTTCTTAATATAGTTAGTATTAATTATAATTATATTATGATATTAAACTATGCTTAAAAATTAGTTTGGTTTTTAAATTAAACATGTTAGACGGTCTTATTTATTTCATGAAACATAACGGACTTGTCTATAATTGCTTGAAACTGGTTTTGAATTAGTAACCAAAAATATTATATTACTATTTTTTTCTGAATAATTATTTTATAATAATTGTTCAAGTTATGAAACTGGTGATGTTTGAATGAAACCAAAATTTTACTTGGTTAAATTCCAAAGAAATGTTTTGAATTCTAATGTGATATCTATAACTCGTATTGATTCGTTTATACGGGTTATGGGTGTTATATTTATTCATATCAGAGCTATAGATTTAACCAATTCTAGGACTAAACTGAGCTTATTATGTGTCAAAAAGTGTATACATGCCGCTAGTATGTCATTGTTACTAATTTGATGATTGTTGTAACCCCCAGACCGATGCAGGTGCCCGATCCGATCCGGGAAGTCACATTAGGGCCACCGGAGTGACCCACTGTAAAAATAGCGGAAAATTTAAAACTTTTATTGAAACGTTTAACTTATAAAATCAGTTGTCACTATTTAAAAATAAAACAAATTTCCAGACTCATATATAAATCAAAATACAATTACATGCCCCCTAATCACATGTATCATTCTCTGCAACAACGCCGGAAGAACTCCCTTACTGAAGTCGATAGATGCACTGGTACAATTCTTTTAACCTGAAAAGGTGAGTAATAGAGTGAGCTTCGAAAAGCTTAGTAATACAGAACTACCAGATGATGCTGAAGAACGTGCAGATACAGATAAACATACATATCCTTATTATTTCCGAACATTTATAGATTTTTATACTGAGCAGAGATCCTACTGATATTTCATATGGTAACGGACAATGAGCTTTTAGTTCAGAGAAATATTTCGGATGACTGAGTTCAGGAGATCAGAACAGGTTATCTAGTGTGTTCCCAAAAACCATGTAACTTTTCAGATTTTTTTTTAAAACACAGATATATATATACCCCCATCCCAACACATCATAATGTGTAGGTTCCCCAGAACCATACACCCAACCCAACACATCATATAAGGCCCTGAGCACAAAGCTGAGGAACCTGCGAAACTTCTTCCTTCAATAATACCCTCCAATTAAAACATTTTCCGTCCGTAAACGGATATATCAAAAATTAAAACATAAATCAGGTCAAGAAACAGATCGGAATCAGGTCAAGTAATAGATCAGAATCCAAGTCAAGTATCAGATCAGAATCTATGTTAGATATCAGATCAGAATCCATGTCAAGTATCAGATCAGAATTCAAATCGAAAATCAGATAAAATATTCATATGAGTAGGGAACACACCAGAGTTTATGGACATTATTTAGAGGGACTAGATAATCTTATAAGGCAGAGAAACACGGATCTTCAGTTTACCGATAGAATGTCGGTATTTAGGATCACTATAGGAATATTTCAATAACTATCGGAATCATCAGTTATTCAGAATGTGAATTATCAGGATCATATCTAATTTGGACAGTTTTCAGAAGTTGTACGTAATCAGAAGGGTATTCAAGATCTTTTACATCCATATCAATTGAGTGGAAAATCGAGCAACTTAACAACGAAGATTCAGAACCTTAACAATCTATGTCGATTGATCGCATTATCGAACAACTCTTAGATGAATAGTTCCCATAACTAATACTTATCGACTGGTCATTTCGTGTCCTTCTAGGGTATTTACACTTTAATACAAAAATATTCTTATCCATAGATCATCTTCGGAATCATCACTGAATAAATCTTCCAATGTCTTTATTTCATTTCCACACTTCCACAATATCATGAAATGCTGACGTACTTGATTAATTTGTTCATAACCCATTGTAATTTTACACTACGTAAACTCATCAGAGTTTCCAGACTTATCCAAATCACTTACTAAATCCTCAGTCATTGAGGTTACCTATTTTATTTAGCAGTCATCTCCATTCCAGTTACTTCAGGATTTTCCAGAGTAATTCAAACGTTCCTGAATTTCAGATACATGTTGTACTTCCATTCCATTCAATTTGGTCTTCGTGGTTGATTTGTCAAACAAACGTCCAATTCTTAGTACTGAATACGATCTAGAGTTGAACTAAGTTGAATACTTCCAAATGTTATCATCGAGTCAAACTTAAGAAGACGAACACGTATTCCAGTAATATCTATGCTATTCAGGTATTGGCATAGCTTTAGGGTTGATCTACTCACTTAAATTGTGTTCCATTACTTTTAAAGGTAGGCCAATACCCATGCTTATTTGGATTCCTTAATTAATCCAAGGCAATTACTTAGTATAAGTCATGAGGGTATTTTTGGTAATTTTGGTGTTCAGTTTTATTCCATTCATTAAGCGATTTCGAGGATATCCAATCATTCCTGAGCTTGGTGATATTCTTGGGTCATTTCTACTATAAGGGTATTATGGTCATTTTATAGATTCGGTGTATTTCAATCATTTCTTTCTATTCTGTCTTATTATTTAAATCCAACTTATCATTTATTCCAGACCTTTCAAACAATTCTGACACAAGAACACCCTCGATAATTTATTCTTAACTTTGAATTATCAGGTCACTGTCTTCTCAGAAGTTACAAACAGGTTATCATGAATTTTCTGTACAAAGACATGATTTTAACAATTGAATACGTACTTAATCGAGTTAAGTACGAATCCTCAAAGTACTTTCTCATTCAGGGTCAACTCGGACTATTTTACCTCTCAAGGTATTTTCGTAATTTCTTAACCAGGTAATTTCGGTATTAACTCTTAACAAAAATAATATGATTTTGAGATCCTATAATTAATTGCTTTCTTGAATACTCTCTGATCTTGAAACGGTTCTGTTAACAAACTTCTAGTATCCTTCACAAACCCTCATAGGATTAAAACCGATTATCCATAATTTCTAAATAAAACTAACATTTCTTATACACATCAATATTTTTATCAGATCAATATGTCTGTAAAATCCTCTTATCTAACTTCCATATTCAAATCTTGTCTTTTTATAACATAAGGGTATTTTCATAATTTTACCCTACCGGAGTATTCTCATAATTTCCCATCCAAATATCTTTAACATTTAACCTTTGATGAAATAAATTATAAGTTGCAGTTACAGGGCTGATTTCTTTATCACTAATCACAAACTTGTAATTAAATCTCACAATTCCTTAATCTCTTATATTAGTCATTCGATCCGTAATTAGATACAGAATTTCTACCACATCATATCGAGTGTATAAATTATTCAACTCCACCAAAGTGACCAACATTATCTTGTTCATGCATTTATCAATATAAACATGTTCCATAAAGTATAAAGAGGTAGTAAAGTATTACCTCGATTTCTGTGCAATATTGATCGACCATAAAAAATTCCATTCGAATGCCTTTGATCTTCAATTCAACTTCCAATAATTCCTCATATACATATCAACATAAATTATATCAGAAACGGAGCTAAATTGCGATAAATGGATCGAATCGGGAGATAAATCAGTGAAAGACGGCTTGCCGAGTTTGAATTTGGCGAAACGGACTTCGGATTCGGATTCAGGACGTCGAAAGCGTAAAATATGACTTTTCAGAAATTTGGAATTTTCGGTCAAAATCAAAGTCAACGGGTTTGACCGGCAATTTCGAGGCCTTTGGGTTCGAATTTCGAAAAACGAACAGCGGAATCGGATTTGGAACGTCGAAAAATGTCAGGATAGGTATACTCGGTCGAAGTCAAAGGTCGTTTAATGCCCGTTCAAAGCCGGTCAAAGTATTGGTCAATAGTGGTCAATGCCGGTCAACGGTCAACGGGTCAACGGTCAACGGGTCGGTCAACGGGTCGGGTAAACGAGTCGGGTCCGGTCGGGTTATGACCGGTCAAACCGGTCAACTATTCACCAAAACCGGTCAAACCGGTCATTTGGACCATCCCCACGTGCAGTGGTGGCCCGTGGGGGCGCGTGAACAGTGCCCTGATATCGGAAAATTCCCGAAAAAATTCTTAAAAAAATTATTTTAAGAGATTTCGAGATACTTACAAAGCTCGGTTCAATTTTTTGAACGGCGGAGAGCTCGATTTCAACGAATCGAAAACTTTGATCGCTTCACCTCCACACGCGCCGCCATCGCCGGAGAAAAGGAAGGACATCGGTGGACTCGGAACGGCACAAGGAACACGATGGTGCGGGAGGTGTCGTAAACGGATGACCCGATCGTCGTGAATTGATGAAAAACCAACTAAAACCGAGTTATTACCGACGATACTTCCGCCTGAAATTAACGACGAACGGCGATAATTCACGACGAAAGGTTTGAGGGGTTTTATTCCTCGGTTAACAACGAACACGATGGTGGTTTCGGCTCATCGATCGGAGGTCGGACGGCGAGTAGATCGGAGTTGAAAGTTGGTTGATCGGAGAGGGAAAACTGAAAAAATTTCCAGAAACATACGGGAGATTGGGGTTTATAACATCTCATAATTAAAAATGGCTAAACCAAGAGTTTAGCCACTGAACTTCCTGCACTTCATAAAATGATCTGCCAACTTTAAAATTTTGTAATTTAACCCACTGTTTCTTTCAAAATACCAATTAAATCCAATACTTTATAATTTCTTAAAATTTAGCCCCTAAATTAGGGTGTTACAATTGTAAGGTTTGATTGATGACACTCCTTACTAATGAAAGTGGATAAGTGTAGTGTATATATAAGATGTGTATAATCGATGGTTTGAAGTAAGAAATCAAACAGTATGTTTAAAAAATAATAATAATAATAATAAGCTAATAGTGATAGTAATGTTGTTAGCCATAATTCTATTGTTTAGTCTAATAAGATGATGTATTGGCACAATAGGAAGTGCCAATGTCAGATTAAGGAAAACCCTCGTTTATGCATAAGTATAGTAGTGATGAAAGAATGAAACATTCTACTACAATTGATCCTAAGTGATATGTGTACGATTAACCTATTTTGCTAGAGTGCGAGGGTGAATAGTAATTGTAGACAGTAATTGCCTGGTAAGTATTCAACGTGTTGATATATAATAGACTTAATAGAATTACCTTTCGAATGTAATTTTTGGAATGGATTGACTACCCCCTACAATGTTGCAATGAATTACCTCTTAGAGCGATTGAATTTTATATAACTCGAAAAGTTTCGAGACATTTGTGGTAGGGAAAGAGAGTAAATTTGTTTTATAATGTGATTTTAAAACTTCTATAAAGTTATTGCTACTAGGTTGCCAAACCTTCTTAGTAAGGGAGGTGGATATTCTAACTTTCTTAATTAAGTTGGAAGATATTCCAACTATTCGAGGGTATGCAAATGTGTATTTGCAGAAGTTACCTTGATTACCTCTAGATTGAGATGTAGAAAGTAAACTAGATTGAGATGTAGAAAGTAAAATAGAGATGCTTCTCAGTATTACCATTTTTTCTATAGCCCATATCGAATGGCTTCGATTGAGCTTAGAAAATTAAAGGCATAGTTAGTAGAATTGTTAAGACAGGGGATTTACAAGACTAAGTGTGTCATCTGGGATGCACAAATGTTATTATGAAAAAGAAAGACAAGTCTACGCAATTATGCATGGTATATGTGTATTTGCAGATTATTAGTACTCATTCTATTATAATAAAATTAAATTTGAATCGTAATTCTAAAAATTCAACTAAAGAACATTCGATACTAATTTCTACATCGAAATTGAAATCAACCTTAAGTTAACCAAATCCACTCTTGAACTCTGTTCCTTTTTCATTTTGCTCACTTCGTTCTCGATTCCAATCACAATCTACCTAAAAATTAATTATTCGGCATAAACAATTTCGAACATATGTTAGTATGTAACCAACTTGTTAAACACGTATACGTATACAATCTGATAAAATACAGTAAATAAATATTCAATGCTAAATTCTATAACTAAATCAATTCTACTCAGCTTTTGCAAAAATAACCTTAGTCCTTGAAAATAATAATTCTCAACCTTAAATCACTTAACTTTTCACAATTTAACATTTAACCCACAATTACGCATTTCATCAAATTAAACCCCCATATTTCAAAACTTGTCAAATTGGTCCTTACTATTCAGTTTAATCCCTAACAACTATCATACTCAACAAATTTCATTATATTTCCAAATTAGTACATTAATCTTGTATTTTTGTAATTTTACCACTAAATTTCCAAAAACTTGCAATATAATCCTAGGAATTGCTCAACTTCCAAATCAACCAAATTCAACTTTTCATTATTCCAAGTATAATTTCCAGCATAGTACCTTAATTTTTCAAGATTTACTTTACAATCATCTAATTTCTCAAAACTTGCAAAAAGATCCTCTAAGCTTAACATTAATCTAGAATGATCTAACACTTAATTCACACCTTATGAAATCATCCTTCTATCTAATTTAAATCCAAAAGAAATTTTTAGACAAATTTTCCAAATTTTTTTCTCCATGGTCAAAAGTTTTGGATACTATCTTTAATGGTCTCCAACTTTTATTTAAGCTTGGTTTCATCACCTACAGCTCATTTCCATTCATTTTAATCATTCTCATAACAAAAACAAATCAAAATTAACATTTCTTCATTCAAACCCACGATGACTGAATGCTTTCAACATAGTCCCTTAATGATTTTTAATCAACTTCTATGCTTGTTTATGCTTCCATAACACTCCCTACATCAAAAATCCAATCGTATTTCATTTATTTCTCACTTCCCCTTCATCCACCATAAAATCTCATTTTCACATTTCAACATGAAACAAGGCAATAATTATACCAATTTGTAGAGAATTTAGTTAGGAACAATTTCTTATTTCACACTTAAGTCCCAATTCTAATTAAAATGGCTCAAAAATTGAAAACAAAGCTGTTCTTACCTTATCTATGGAGGACGACCAACAGCTGGAGAAGAATAGAGAGTTTTCGTGAGTTATCCTTGAAAAACAATTCCCAATTTCACCTTTAAAATACAATTAAAATGAATTTTTTTTGTTCATTTTGGGATAAACTGTCATTAATGAATTCAAGTATTTACTTCCATGCCACTTCTTCATCTCCATTTTAATATTAATAAATAAATCCCATCTCTCAATTTTTCTCTTTTCTCTTTCAATTTTCCAAAATCCAATTTAATCACTAAATTCTATTGTTTCGCTAAAACATGATAAATTCTTTTAACTTCATTGTTCCACTTCTAATTCTTCACTAAAAATACTAAAACAACATTTTTAACCTCATACTACCATCTTAAAATTTTTGATTTGATCTAGATATTCGATTATTTTACTGAACTTTATCGATTAATAATGTTTCTACAAATTTCAGATCAAAAATATGACATACATAAAAAACCTTCTTTTAAGGTAAAATATCCATTTGTTGGAACAAAATATATATATATTTTTCATATTTATACTTTAGGTCCCTTAACTTTTCTAATTTTATACTTTAGCCACTAATTTTTAAAATTTACATTTTAGTCACTTGTTAAAATTTTTGGGGTATTAAAATTCTCTTCCCCTTGAGAAAATTTGTCCTCGAGTTTTCCACACGCACTTGGTTCAACGGATCATTGTATCACCTTCCAAATATCCTTCATACTCTTATGTAATTAACTAACCCTGTACTTATTTATTTAAATGAACCTTTTTCAGTTGACAATACTTGAATTCTCGTACTTCGCTTCTTACTTTAGCATCCTTATAACTTCTTTTTTGTAACTAAACTCCTTCAAACCTTAATCTCCTTTTGTATTGTAACACATAGAAGATCTAAATCAAACCTTACGACTCTTAACTTTTCTTGTTATCGAAATCGAAGTACTTTTCCTCTTCAAAAACACTTTATCCTTAAACTGATATCTATTTTCCCTCTTTTTCTTCCAATCCGATTGAACTCTTTGTTGAATAATTACTACTTTGAAGCAAATCAAAGAAATCCTTATCTTGCTCTCAACTTCTTCCGCATCTAGGCTTTACAAGAAGTTCTATTAATCTTTGTCCAATAACTCTTACCTTATATAAACTTTTCTGGAGCGATGACTTTTCATCCAGTACTTCAAATTCTAATATAATGTCCTTTGAACTTTTTCATGAAAAAATTCGTTCAAAATAAAATAAAGTGTATAGACTTACTTATCTTTATCACTGTCACTTAAATCGAGCCTTTCCCTTTTAAATATTTAAAGAATTCTCGAGACAATGCCTATTCAAATCCTTTTCTATTTTCGCTAAGAATTAAAAATTGTTTACTCTCATTTCAAAGACATTTATTACCTTATTTCCAATTTATTGTCATGCCAAGCTTATAAGCTACTCTTATTTATAACCCTTGTTATGCTTGATCCTCTAAATTGATATCTTGTTTTCCAATTTAGTGAACTGTGATGTCGCCTCAATTTACTCTTCACCTTTTGGCAAAACATTCTTTTCTCAGTATGAAAAAAATTGTGTATGACACTAACCTTTCTAGAACGGTAAACTAGAGTTTCCTCTAGCTTATTCAAATTAAAAACGATCTCGATATTCCTTTATGAATTATCAAATTGTATCACTAACATTGACATTTCTCACTATATCATTACACTATCAAATTTACTTGTATATTATGCCACATTAACAAAAAACATCATTATTAATCTAATCACTTAATCACACCAGATTAATAATTCAGACATCTTAATGGCATGTATATATTTTTGACACTTTTTCTCTTCGAAACATCATTATTAATCTAATCACTGAATCACACCGGTAGCTCTGATACCAAAAATTGTAAGACCCTTAACTCATATATATACTCGTATACGAGTCAAAGATGTCACATCAGTCATACGAAACATTTACTATTTGAAAACTTGTAAAAATTTATTTCTTTAAAATATGAAAATATATTTCTTTATTTAAAACTAATAATCGCACAAAATCATAATTTAATATTTAAATATCAAAATTTGAATTCATTTCAGATAACATTTTTAGCAGTTCTATACTGTAACATATCTTAAATTAAAACTGTCAGAAAACTACCTAATTTCAAAATCATTTCTATCATAAATAATTATGAATTAATAAACCAATATTCATAATAAATAATGTCCTTTGTAAAACCAAACCTTCATAACTTCAACAAAAATATCTTAAAGTGACTCAAATAATAACAGCTAGAAACTTCTTTGATATACATACCACTACTAAATAAATTAATAGACAGAATGTCCTTACTTACTGATTCTGGTGCAAAATTGATTCATCAAAATGATATTGATTTTCTTCCTATTTTCTCCTTCTTGCTTGCTCCTACGTGTGAAATACTCACACGCTAAGTTTTCACTTAGTGAGGCAACCAAGTTAAACAAAATAAAATATTTAACGTATAAAACTGAACGTATATGTACCTTATAAAAACATGTATAAAATAAGACATGTATAAAATCAGATGTTAACTCGTAATAAGAATTTATTATAAAGATCTGTAATTCATATTGTATTATGCCATTTTGGATTTGTACTTTTCTATTTCAATTC
This sequence comes from Hibiscus syriacus, assembly GCF_006381635.1. Classification (NCBI taxonomy): domain Eukaryota; kingdom Viridiplantae; phylum Streptophyta; class Magnoliopsida; order Malvales; family Malvaceae; genus Hibiscus; species Hibiscus syriacus. The sequence goes on along the minus strand of NW_024063289.1, from coordinate 284,165 downwards.
ATATCATTGCAAAACTGTAGTTTTCTTTTCGAAATCATATCATTTCAAATTCATACTTTTCTTATTCATATCAGATATTTGCCCACTGTATTATCATGAGAATATGTGGTACGCGGGTCAGATAACGAGTGAGAATGCTATATACAAATTTATTGTTAGAATAGATTGCACCGAGTCACTCCACCTCGTATACCACTAATACACCCGAGTCAGACCACGAGTGACCCATCTTAGTGCCATATAATGCACAATTTCTAATTCGAAATCAACCATAATTTAACCAATTCACTCTTGAAATCCGTTCCTTTTTCTTTTTGCTCGTTTTGTTCTCGATTCCAGACACGGTCTACTTAAAAATTAATTATCCGACATAAACAATTTTTAACAAATGTTATTATCTAACCAACTTGTTAAACATGTATCCATCTACAATATGATAAAATACGGTAAATAAATATTCGATGCTAATTTCTATAACTAAATCAATTCTTCTCAACTTTTGCAAAAATAACCTTCCCAGTCCTTGAAAATAATAATTCTCAACTCTTTCAAAAATAACTCACAATTACACATCTATTCAAATTAAACCCCCATAATTTTAAACTTGTCAAATTGGTCCTTACTGTTCACTTTAATCCCTAACAACAATCATACTCAACTAATTTCATTATATTTCGAAATTAGTACATTAATCTTGCACTTTGCAATTTCACCACTAACTTTCCAGAAGCTTGCAATTTAATCCCTAGCAATTATTCAATTTCTAAATCAACCAAATTCAACATTTCATCATCCCAACTATAATTTCTAGCATAGTACCTTAATTTTTCAACATTTATTTTACAATCCTCCAATTTCTCAAAACTTGCAAAAAGATCCTCTAAGCTTAACATTGATCCAAATTGATACAAAACTTAATTCAAACCTTATGAAATCATCATTCTATCTAATTTAAACCCAACAGAAATCTTTATATAAATTTTCCTAATTTTTCTCCATGGTCGAAAGTTTTGGATACTTTCTTTAATGGCCTCCAACTTTGATTTAAGCTTGGTTTCATCACCTACAACTCATTTTCATTAATTATAATCATTACCAAAACAAAACAAATCAAAATCAACATTTCTTCATTCAAACCCACCATGATCGAATGCTTTCAACTTAGTCCCTTAATGATTTTAATCAACTTTTATGCTTGTTTATGCTTCCACAACACTCCCTACATCAAAATCCAATCTTATTTCATTGATTTCTCACTTCCCCTTCATCCACCATAAAATCCCATTTTCACATTTCAACATGAAACAAGGTAATACTCATACCAATTTGTAGAGAATTTAGTGAGAAACAATTTCTTATTTCACACTTAAGTCCTAATTCTAATTAAAATGGCTCAAAAACTGAAAACAAATATTTGCTTACCTTAGTTGTGGAGGACGTCCAGTAGCTGGAGAAGAAGAGAGTTTTCCTTGAAAAAAAAAGTCTCCCAATTTCAGCTTTAAAATACAATTAAAAATGATTTTTTATTCATGTGGGCTAAATTGCCATTAATGAATTCAAGTATTTACTTCCATGACACTCCATCTCCATTTTAATATTAATAAATAACTATAAAAATCTCATCTCTCGATTTTTTTCTTTGCCTTTTAATTTTCCAAATATCCAATTTAGTCACTTAGTTCCATTGTTTCACTAAAACAAGGTAAATTCTTTTAATTTGACTGATCCACTATGAATTCTTCACATTAAAAATACTAAAACAACATTCTTAATCTCATACGACCATCCTTCAAAATTTTGTAAATTATTTATTCCATCTGGATATTCCATTATTTTACCGAACTTTACCTATTAATAGCGTTTTCTACAAATTTCGGATAAAAAATATGAAAGACATAAAATCATTCTTTTAAGGTAAACTATCCATTTTTGGAACCAATATATATATATATAACTTTTTTTAAAATACACTTTTAGTCTCTAAACTTTTATAATTTTATACTTTAGCCACCAACTTTCAAAATTTACATTTTAATCACGTATTGAAATTTTTGGGGTATTGCAATAATTCTTTAGAAAAGCTTGATTTTAAGTGCCTTAAGTCTTGAAGCATGAAACATATCCATAATATACTCTCTCACATTTCCTTGACCCTTATACTTTATAGATATCAAATAAGTTAAAAATTATATCATTTATACCTTATTAATTTTAGGAAAATATTTCTCAACTTCGCCAAGGAAACCATTGGCCAAATTAAACTTTTCAGATTATGTATCCCTAAAGGCTTCTAAAATATTATGGTTCATGACCACAAGACTTATGTAATTTGAACAAATTTCACCTCTCGAAAGACCTTATTCCAATTAAGGATGTTATCCACCATGAGAGCTGAAAAATGTTCTTTCCTTAGTGCAAAATCTATGTTCATACAACCAAACCTTAGGTAAGTGCATTTTTTCATTCCTTGAGATTAGTTTTCTTAAGCATTAGTATAAAATGTATAATAGTATATATTCTGATAGCAATAAATAAATAATTAGTTGAATACAAAACAAAATGTAAATAAAAAGTTAACATCTTAAATAAACAAATAAATTCAAAAATATGGCTAATTCTCATCACAATATACCAAACACTACATCAATATCAAGTCTTTGAACAGTAATATTAACAGTAAACTATAATCTTGTTGTAGTGATCAAATACTAACAATATGTTATGTCGAACAAAAGATTAATGTTTGAACTAATGTAATACTCACATGAAAAATACGTTATAACTATCACATGTTATTACCACAAGTGTCGCTTGAAATCCATCCAAAATATTAACTTTCTGTTGGGCTAATTAATAAAGCAAGAATTACAAGAAACACATAATCATCTTGATGTTTCAAATAAATTAGTCTACACAAAAGAGATCAATTTGGCGACATTATGTTTCAACTAATCTATCAAAATATCGACATAGACATAATATGAATTAATTTGTTTCAAAATATATTGTAATAACCAACAATTAAAATTGAAAAACTGAATTTACTATATACATATATTGCATTAACAATATAAATAAAATTATATAAGTATTGTCAACCAATCATTTTCTCTTAATTTTATCTTTCAAGTAAACTGAAAGATAACCAAAATAATAATAAATTTGAATGCACTTAAACCTTATCTCAAGATATCAGATACTCTATTAATATTTTATCTTTAGACAAAATATTTACCTTAATTGATATTTGAGGTGGTAACCAAACATTGATAATAAGAACATGTCAAGAAAAAATCTTCCTTTGGGTCGATTTATTACTCACACATCAAACCGGATAATTATCACATGCTTATTACCAAAGTTGTGCATGTGATTATGTCAATTATTAATCTTCCTTTGGGTCAATCAATACTAACATATACTAATTTACATGAGCATAACCCTTATATTTAAAAAATATATTTTCCATAATGAAGGTCACTTTACAATTTATTGCATTAACTAAGTCGTATCAAAATAAATCTTAGTATTCAAATTTAATATTTCTATGACAATTAAAGGTCAAAAACTGGAATTTTTTTAATGTATTACAGTATAAAAAATAATCAAAATAAAGTTGCATAAATGGTGCTATCAAAAAATCGAAAACTCGTGTATTTTGTTGTTTCCGAAGAATTCCTTAAGCATGCATTTAGTTCATAACATCATAAATCACTAAAAAAATAAACCGAAATCAAATCAATATTTAACCAAAAGTCAAGGTCTAATACATACTAGTGAATTAAATCTTTAATCAAATTGAATTGAATATACTAAATATATATTCCATAAACCATAATTGTCAAAAATAAAAACTGAATTTCTAAATACATCATGTTTCCGAAGTAACCCATAATAAAGTCGTCTAAGTGATGTTATTAAAAATTGAAAACCTAAATATTTGACAATTTCTCAAGAATTTCTCAATCATGAATTCACTAAATTAAACTGAAACATAATTTACCTTAACAGTGAGTATCTGCTTTTCCTCTTTCGACATCCAATTGTCGATTTGTCCGATGTGAACAATTAACGATTTTAAATCCCTAAACATATAATGATGATAACAAAGAGATGCAATAGATTACATATCATCGTAATATTATTCAAGGCAATTACATATAAATATGAGAACCAAAAACCATAAATTGAATCCATAGTATTTTAAAAAGAAACCAAAAAAATGTTCAACGACATTGAATTAGGACAATACAAGCCGATTATAGAAGATCAGAAGGTTTAAAAACTAAAAATGATTATAAAATCATTTAAAGGAGTCGACTAATCAACCAATTGATTAATTGTGGGTTAAAACCACGCATTATTCATGTAGAGCAGAAGAAATATATACATGCGTTACAATATAATATTATTAAAGAAGCGGCAAAATATCATGGAGAAATCAATAATTTCACACTTTAAAATTTATGTTATTGACGAGCTGTCAAAAATATGAAATTTAATAACACTGAAAAGTATCATATGTACTGTCTTTAACATTAAATCTCAACGACATTATGATGCGGCAGAGAGAGAGTAATTCATCGATAACAAAGGGGGAAATCCAAAAATTAGGAACCCAATTTTATATAGTATTAACCCTTCCATTAACATAGCATAAATAATAACAATAATTAACGCATATGAAAACTACAAACCGAAAGCATGATGCCGCACAATTACCAAAGGAAAATTAAATACTTAATGGTAAGTTATGCAGGCACTATAAAATCCAAATAATAGAACTAGGATTATGCCGATAAAACCCTAAATAAGAATCCAGAAAATAAAAGAAAATAAATTCATTCTCAATTATTCAACATGATATGACGATGATACCACTTGTTAGATCCAACCCATAAATATAAAAATTTAATTAGGATCTAATCATATCAAATCATCAAGAACAAAAATAAATACTAGATGTGGAAGCGTACTTGAATTAATTTATAATTTGAAATCCTTGAATCTTTCTTTGGTTGTAATCTTCCAAGAAGATAAAGTTCAAGTTCCCTTAGGTTGTAATCTTCCAAGAAGATAAAGTTCAAGTTCCCTTAGGTATAAACTCTCTGATGGAAATAAGAGTAAATATGAGAGGGACAATAACCCCTTTATATAGCTGATTTAAAAAATAGTTATTGTATGTACTTATAACTCTGCCCCTCATTGAATTATAAATACAACTTTAATAGTATTTACATTTTTATTTCTATGACATTTTTAATCCCTTATGACTTTACAACATAATTGGTCACTTAATTTATGTCATATTTTATGTTAACAATATACATTATAAATATGTTCCAATTATTATGAATTTTAATCCAACAGTACTACGATGCTTTTATGTGTGTGTGTATATAACGTTGTTGTTCGAATGTATTGAATTTTTGAAGAATTCATCACATGATTAGAATCGTTATTGATTTTTTTGACTAGGTATGCAAAAAACTCATAGTTTAATCTACATCTACATTAAGATTATGATCGGATTTGAACGTCGGGTACACGTGAGAAATGTTGAAGTATTCCCACGACACCAGAAGTTGGTATCTTAGAAAAATTATGTTGTCTCAAAATCAAAAAGATTGTGAGTACGAAATTAGTAAAAATAAATAAATAAATAAAGATAAAAGTGCTAGAAATTGGACTTGGAATCTCATGCTTTTTTTTTTAAAAAAAAAAACATCTTACATTAGGATCAGATTGAAGTCAATTATATAACCAATTCCAAATTAAGGACAGTCAAAGTTTATTAAGAATTAAATTTAGAAATTTTAGCCAAAGGGTTAAATTGAACTAATAAGAAATTAAGGCTAAATTTATCAATCAAATAATTTAGGACCAAATTGAGCTGATTAGAAACCACAACAATTAAAGACCAAAATGAATTATTTAAAAACTCAGGCGAAATTCAATTAATTAGTCAAGTTATGAATTAGGGACCTAATTGAAAGAGATTCTAAAATTGAGGGCTGAAAATAGTTAATTTACTTTAGATTAGGACCTAACTAAAAAGAAACAATATTATACGGCCCAATTAGTAATCAAAACCATGAGTTGATTAGGGTCTTATTGGAAAAATAAAAAAATTAATAGAGCAAATAAAAAAAATAAAAATTAAACATGTGAAAAAAGGAGTTAATTACACGAAATAGAAAAGTAGAAGGACACGTAAGTAATATACCCATAATTCAACTATATTCCTCTTTGGTTTCGGGTTGACCTAACGTGCTAGAGTGCAAAATGTTGTCGTTTGGCACATATACCCCTCCTAAACTATGTCTTTCTTTGGCTATAAACACCATAATTTAAATGGAGGATAAATTATACGTTTGGTAACTGAATTTATCTTCCATTACTCTCATTGTATTTTCATTTTTTTTCTAATTTATTCAATTAAACTTTATAGATTGAATTCTTATGGCCATTTTCCTTTGGTTGTTCCTCTTTCTGTACATTTTCTGTTTGGTCTCTCTCTCTCTCTCTTTCTCTCTCTCTCTCTATAGACTGGCTTCAGAGTTTCGCATTTCGTTGAGCTAACTGTTTTACCTGCAAAACCAAACAATGAAGAGTAATTCAAATAGAAAAATAAAAGGAAGAAAAGATTAAAAAATTGATGAAATAAAGGGTTTATGTTTTCCGGCGATGAAGGCTTCATTTTACAAATCTGAACGACGGGCATACCCTTTGCAATAGCAGAAGCAATATATATTGAAGACAAGGCAACCTAAAGGTGGCGATTGGAGGAGTTTTGGTTCGAAGAAAATCGAATGGTTTAGCGTTGATCTGCGACAATCGACCTTTAAATCCATCATTAATAGGTCGAGAAAGTTTCACCTTTATCATTAGTTTGAGGCAGCCGCCGGCAATGGTGGTCAATGCAATGGTCAACGAAGTTCGGTGGCTGATCGATGCAACGGGTGATGATTGATTTTTACGAAAAGTAGAGAAAAAATAACAAGGGGAAAATTCAAATAATTAGGTTTAAATATAAAATAAGTGTTTAAATTATATTATTTTTTACAAATTAATGATTAAACTATTTTTTGAATTATTTATGTGTTTAACATTACAAACGTTATAACTTAACTTTGTGTCTCTTGATCATAATCTTAAAATTTTGAATAACATATGTCATAATCTTAAAATTTTTATTTTTCTTAAAAAATAATAATTTTATTAAAAAAAATTAAAAAAAAAAACCCCTTTCACCAATATGTGTCCCACCCCCTCTCCCTTCCATGCTTTTCCAAGGCTTCCCTCCGTTCTTTTCCATGGCCAAACGGTTGACTAAATGGCCAAATGACCGACTATGATAGTTGGTTAAATGACTAATTATCACAATCGATTAAAAGAATTTAAAAAATTGAGTATTTAGGATTTTAAAGATTAGGGATTTAAATGTAAAGATTTGATAATTTTAGGCTTTGTGATCGTTTAGTGGGTGTTCGGCAACGTATGTGTAGTCGGTCGCCAGCGAATGAGTAGTCGGAGGTAACCGACGATTGGAGTAAATGAGAGTAGAATAAAATATTTTAAGAGTTTAGATTTTTTATTTTATTTTAGAAAATAGTGTAGCTTTTTCAAAAAAAATATTTTTTCATTCAAATTTTTTTCTCTAAAATAACTTGATTATGACATTGTCACTTAATGAATTTTTTTAAAGGCTATTAGAATCGAGATACGTAAAGTGATAACGATTGTAATGTTAAGTGTCTTGATGATTAAAAAATAATTTAAACACTAATTTGTAAAATAACGATAGTTTTAACATTTATTTTATATTTAAGCCCTAAAATTACGTGGTTTTGGGTAGCATACAAACTCTAAAATAGTGTCATTTTGACACCAAAACCCATTACTTAACCCGTAAACCGATTTTTTCCAACCAAGGATCGACACATTTTTGACAAAAAGAGCACTTTCTGTCATCGTTAGTTTGATTACTATTTATTTTAGATTATAATTTCATAAATTATATGCTATTTTAGTTCTCTTAGCTTTTAATTTTATCAGTTGGATCCCTTAAATAGTTTATTTTAAGTGTTGAGGATAATTAGTTCAAGGACCGTGTTCATGAACGAGAATTTATATTGATAAGGATACGGCTAGCCTCTCGAATCGAAGGTTCATAATGTCAAAATCAAGAGCTTAAGGTTAGTACACTTTTAACTTTGAAGTATTTCATATTTTTCGTAAATATGGTTCTTTGCGTGTCATATATGCATGTATGATATAGTGCTTGAATACTAAATGGATAAATTACAAAATTTTCCCTAATCTTAATTAATGGTGATTAAGGCCTAAAAACTTGATGAAAAGATTATAAGACCCTTATGTGTGAAAATGATTGAAATGTTCTTTTGTGTTAAAATGATTGAAATTCCGTTGTATGTTAAAATGTTGGAAATATTCTTATATGTTGAAATATATGAACTATTATTCAGTGTAAAATGACTAAAATGTGCTTATAAGTGAAAATAACTAAAAGCTTTTATGTATGAAAATCACCAAAATACCTTGTAAATGGAAATGACCAAAATACCCTTATCGTTAGAGCCTAAATTAGTTAGTTTGGATGTAGGGGCCTAAATTGGCTATAAACACATTTGATTACTTTGCCTTAGTTTTTATATTTATATATTTTGTGTGATCCTTATCGCTAGAGCATTAAAGGATGATTTTGACTCTAACACGAGAAGTTATTTGATGGGTCAATTCACCACTTCATTTATGGTCTCAACTAATAAGATTAATCAATTTTAAAGTAATTTCAAATAATTATCCTTTTCTTATTTGCATGTAGGAAAGAGGTGATGATTCATCTTGGGAAAAAATGAGATGAATGAATTTATTTGGTTGGGATGACGTGATAAACCAAGTCCGTCTAATAATTTTCCTATAACATTATTGAGAAGCCTTAAGATCCAAAATGACTAAAATAATTTTGTGCATAATAAATAATATGCTAAAAACCTTAAATTGAGAATAAGTTATTGACTTGTGATAATTGATGATGCATATATTTATTAATTGTAATTTTAATTTTAATGATTAATTACCCTTGAGCATAATATACCCTAAGTCAAGTAAGCTTTTTGTAACACCCAAATTTCGGGCTAGTAGTTTCGAGTTTACCTAAGAGGGTAAATAGACCCTGGAAAAATTCTAATTTAAGTTGTTGGGCTTGATTGGGTTTGGAAGTGAGGCCAAATAGCCATAAAAAGAGATTTTTTATTGTAGAAAAATAAGAAGGGACCAGTTGTGCAATTTTCTCAATTTTCAAAAGATGACCCTTTTCATATTCTTCATCTTCTCCTCCTCATTTATCCATTCTTGCTTATTCATCTTCTTCTTCTAAGGCAAGAGAAAAGGTAAGTTTTTGAGACTGTTTCATACTTTATTTTCATACTAAATTCTTCTAGTAACCTTAGTTCAACGAATCAAAGTCTTGGTTTAATCCTAGCTAAAGAGAAGTGGGGGTTTCATCCACATCATTAAGGATATGATTTTAGCTAAGCAATGAGCTTCATTTCAGGATCCCAACATCAAGTAGTGTATTTCTAATCCGTTGGAGTATTAAGATTTCATAAATTTCAAGTATTTGCTACAATTTGAGAATTTAAGCATTTTCTGGTTTATAGTTGATGTTATGATCAAAGGACGTTTTAGGTGGTATTAATGTGTTTTTATGACACATTAGGATCCTAAACAATTTACTAAAGCTTCAGAACAAGATTACAAATCAAACCATGGATTTTAGATTGATTTTTGGGTGTTTCCCGAACCCAAAATACCCATTCTAGAGTTTGAGTATCGATACTGGGATGAACATTATCAATACTGGGATGAGCAGTATCGATACTAGTTGAATCGTGGTAAAAATTAGGGTTTTTGACAGGAAGTATTGATATTAAGGGAAGTAGTATCGATATTGACCCCTTGGTATCGATACTAAGGGTTATAGTATCGAGACCAGAAGCTCATCTCAAGACCGCTCGGTCTCCATACCGAAGGACTAGTCTCCATACTGAAAAATTAATATCTGTACCGAATAAATGAGTATCCATACTGAAGGCTTCGTATCAATACCTAAAGTGGTTAAGTGACTTCAATATGTCAAATATACTCAAGAGTGAGGAGTTTAATATCATTTGAGTTCGGTCATCTATCTCAGGTACGAGAGAATGACTAAAATACCTTTAGGGGCTAAAATTACCAAATTACCCTTATGGGATTTAGAGCAAGTAATTAAGAACAAATGATCATTATAGAGGACATATCGATAAGAGGTATGATAAATTAATTAGATTACGAAATATAGGAATCATGTACAATGAGAATGTTAGCAAATGATGGATGTATAGCCATCCCTCTAACTCGAGGGTGAATTGAAAGAAAACGTAGGACAACAAGAGCATCGCTACTCAGAGTTGAACCCGAGTCAGTTATCAGGCAAGTGAACAGTACATCCAGTGAAAAATAACAGAAAACAGTGTAAAACCCTAATATACGTAGAAACTTCACTAGAGGCGAAGAATGACTAAAACACCCTTGAGTAATGAACAACCAACATAAAGGAGCTTAATAAATAACAACAGTAACATACTATTAAACCTTCACCTAATGTTCTAGATGAGATAACGAGTAAGATAGCAGCAAGTAAGAGGATGACCTCACTTTAGTGAGCCCAATTATGATAAGGTATACCCAGGTTACCTTAGTTGCCCTAGTAGGGCATTGTCAGTGCGCGAGGAACATCAAAAGCTAGCTAGGGTGCAAGGGTTGAACACTCATGATGAGTGGGTTAGCATTGTCACTTTTGTGTGGCCTTTGAGCCTTAGATATGCATATCTAGTTGCAACAGTCCAATACCTCAGTTATCAGAAAAGCTTGGCTTGATGTTATGTGATGCCAATCAAAAACTTCAGTTGAGTGGGAATATCTTATGTTGTATGATATCGAGATTCATTCTCTATTGTCTACGTGATGCTATGTGATACCAAGTGATCATCCAGTAGATTAGAAGAGATTATACCAATGTTTTGTGATATCGGTACTCCATTCTAGTAGGTTAGTATCTGATGCTAAGTGATACCAGATACTACTATATCAGAGTCAATGTTGCATTTAGATAATTCACAGTACAGTCATGTTGTATTTAGATAATGTACATGAGTCTCAGTGTTGCATTTAGATAGTGTGTAACATTTATAATTATTAGGGTTAGAGACTGTTAGAGGTGTACTATTGGTGAGAACCTTAGTAAAGGATTAAGGGAAGCGTGAGGCTCCTACTTTAGCGATAGAACAATAAAGCCTTAAGTAGGTAGCATTTGATCTAGATCATACATGTACCTACTGTTTAGTATTCAATCTTCAGGATTCCTATGATTATGAATTCTTATGTTGGTCTAGATTAGTGATTATACTGTTAGGCTTTGTAAGCATAACCTGTTGATGTTTTCTAATAACCCAATAAAAAGACTATATTTTGTGCCTTTTTACTTAGGTTATTGTTTGTTTTAAAGCACATGTCATAGAATTTAGAGTGCATTTAGCTTATATAGTTGCATTTGGTGGTAAAGTCTTGCTGCAACACAAATTTATTGAAAACTGGTACTGCCAAAGGAAAGGTCTTGCTATTGTGGTGTTGTGCAGGCGATGAAAGCTTAAGAAAAATATATGGCCGCAATAGCATGCTGGAGAAATTGATGTTGTAGCAATATGGAAATGAAGATAAGAAATATATGCTATAACAAAATATGGATAGAACATATGGAGCAGAAAAGACAAAATAACAAAAATATATTTGTCTAACTGTCCAGCTACATGTGACTCATACCTCTACTGCAAAAATATGGGAACATCTGCCCCAATGAACGTCCATTCATGTAAGAAGGGTTTCACCTAGGGTACAAATGGAATTTTGGTCCCAAGTCCCTAGAAATATTCTCTCTATAAATACCAAAATACCCTACATTTTTAGGAGAACCTTTTTGGGAGGTGAGCCAAGAAAGTGGCAGCTACACATTTCCATTTCCTTCTTTATTTTTCATCTCCTTTTCGTGGTGTCCTCCATAGCCGAGCTTGAACGAGGTAGCAACTAGACCTCGAGATAGGCTAGCTTGCTAAGGCGATGCATGGCAGTGGAGCTAGGTCACAGTAGTAGCTTATTTGGGTGTTTTTCTTCTCTTTGTGCTTTATTTTCTATCTATTTGGGCTTATACTAAAATTGAATATTTTTTGATGAACTTATCCTCAATATGTATTATCTTATTGGTGTTGGATTTATGATGGATGATTTTATTTCATGTTAATGGATGGTTTTGATGTTTTTATGTTTAAATGTTGTTTTGCTCCCTGCTTTTACCTTTATACATTGTAGCATTGTAAGAGCTTTTGAGAGATTGCCATTTAGTGTAGCATAATATGCTTAGTCTTGTAAGAGCTTTAGAGATATTGTGATTTTCTAAGTATAGGCAACTAGTATCGAGAGAGCTAGCTTAGTTCTATGTGAGAAAGGGATCCAAACTGAGATGGGGAGGTTTTAACTCGCCATAGAGGTAAGGAGAGGGTTTCATTAAACTAAAATGGATAGGACTTAGTTGATAGGTTAGTGTTGCAGTTTGTGCTGAGAGGTATTGTTGTACCATTAATTTTATCAGATTCCTTATTTGAGAGAGTTGAGGAACATTTTTAGCAAATCCTGTCGGACATCATACTCATAAAAGCAGAGATCACCCTTAGCATAGATTATTATTTCCATAGAAAATACATACCATTTACCTCTATAAGGGATCGATTGTGTGAGGCTATTAGTCTTATCTCATTTCCCAGAGTTCAATTTATTTTCCTATTTTAGCATACTTCTGCAATTCACTTAAATTCTTATCTCAGCACACTTTTACAATTTCATCAATTTTCTCCACAACAATTTCACAACACTTCACTCTATTCTTATCACAAGATTCTATCACCATTTATACATACCATCTACCACAGCTACACTTTCATCTATTTATACCATCGTAAATATATACTAAGATTTAGTTAGTTTTAAATTTAGTTAGTTTTAAATTTAGTTAGCTTTTAGAATACCTCGGATCTAGGTGGAGATGATACTCACTCACTACTGTATTACTTGCATTGATTGTGTATACTTGCATAGAATTACGTGCCACAACACAATATATTTACATGCGATCAAGTTTTTGGCACCGTTGTTGGGGTTTGAAAGCTAGTTAATCTTTAAATTGTTTTTAGTTTTACTTGTTATTCTTGTCTATTTCTTCTTCAGGTTTTGTTGTTGCATAACCCAATGAACTATTGAGGAACCACTTTATCCTCTAATTTCAGAGATCGATCATTTATTCCTTCGAAGAATATGAGCTCAGTGTTTTAATCGAGTCATGAACAATCAATCAAACCAAGGTGTTCAACTAGCTCAAGATCCTGCAGATCCAAATGCTGTAATATTTAGGAATGAAGGACTTGTGCCGAGACCAAGAGCTCTTTGAGATCACTTATCTCTTATTATGGAAGATCTCAACATAAGGATCGTAGCACCCGAGATCCAAGAACCCCACTTTGAGCTCAAACCAATCATGTTCAACACGTTGAATTCAATCGGACAATTTAGTGGCATGCCTAACGAAGATGCAAGGCAACACATTTGTGCTTTCTTAGAAGTTTGTGATTCATTCAAGCACAAAGGAGTACTAAAGTTGAAGTTGTTTCCCTACTCATTGTGTAACTGAGCAAGAGCTTGGCTTAGTGGAGTTACATCTGGCTCGATGGAGACTTCAACTGATATTTGCAAAAGCTTTTTGCTACGGTATAATCCGGCCAACATGAACACTTAACTTCGAAATGAAATAGTAAGTTTTCTTCATGCTAATGACGTATCAATGTATGAGTGTTGGGATCGATATAAAAGTTTACTTTGCAAGTTCACTAATCAAGGATTCCATGACTAGACTCAAGTTATGATGTTCTACAATTGAGTGAATGCACCCAAGCGTATGATGTTAGATGCTTAAGAATATGGTACTTTTCTTGACAAATCACCCGAAGAGGCCTTTGACATCCTAGATAGGATAACCAATAACAACTATTTATTTCCTTCTTTAAGGATTAGAACTAGAAGGAAGGCATATCTTTGAGCTTTAGAGAACTAACTAGGCTAAATTTCTACAACATTACATGTTTACCCACAAGGTAGTTTCCCTAGTGATACTGAGGTCAATAAGCAAGTGTCGTAGATTAATTTCCATGCAAGTGTGATGAATAAAATCATATAGAATTGCAGATACCCAATTCGATCAACCTAAGGTTTATGAGAATTGATTGAATTTGAATTTAATTTGATGTTAGGATGATTGGAATTGCATGAATTTGATTATTGGAGGTTGAAATCATGCTTGAAACTGAATGAAAATTTTTCCCTAGTGTACTTGATAGGTTCGACCATGGGAGAAGAAAAGGGGAAAATATTCAAAAATTTCCTATGGTTTAGAATTATTATTAGAATGATTCTGCAGGTTGTGGAAATTAATTTGGATCAATATAGAGCCCTGTGATAGTAAAATGATTATTTTGCAAGTTTTGGAAATTATGGAACATTGATGTATAATTGTTCAGTTAAGAGTGTTCAATGCTGGAAATTAGTATTTAAATGTTGAATTTGAAGTTAAAATATTAGTTTGGATCAAATTTACAAACTTGGTAAAGTTTAGTGACTAGTTCAAAATTATTGGAAAGTTAGGGGTTGAAATGTAAGTTTACAAATGTGAATGTATTCGATTGAATATATTATTTGCACGCTGGAAATTTCGGTATTGAGTTTGAATTTCATAAAATGTTGAAGGACCATTTTGAATTAATTTTAAAAGTTGATATGAATTCTAAAAGAATTCATAAATGGTGATTAATTTGTAAAGTTTATGAAAGTTGAGTAGTTTGGTGATGAATATGAAAATATGAGTAGTCTATAAAAGAATTAATATAAGGGATTGAAGGGTTATGTTAGTATAATACTAACATACATTTTGAATATTGTGTTTTGTATATGATTTTATCTAGACTACGATAAATTTTGTGATCAAATCGAGTCGAAAATGAAAAACCAAGTACGACAATAAATAGTTATCGTCTTTAAAGGTTCAATAGTGAGACAAAGGTGAGTGCATTTTATTTATTTAAATATAATGATTGATGAAGACTTGTGAAAAGTCAACCTCGGATGGTTTTTAAAGAAAGTTTGAAGCAAATTATGGAATATTTTCATAATGTTTATCGAAATGATTTATTATTTAATTTTGGGTATGAATTACCTAATATATTTTTAAAAGATATTTTATGAAAGGGTATTTGAATAGATTACTTAAAATGATTTTAGGGCATAAGTTGCCCAAAGTATTTTGTATTATATTTGTATTCTAATTATGGATGATTTTGGATATGAACTGCCCAATGCACTGGTTTTGATACATGATGTTTAAAAATGCTACTGATTGGAAATGTTGGATTTATAAATGACATGAATTTATCGTAAAGCTCATTGTATATTGCATTGAGAATCGTAGGTACAATTGGCATACCACGAGGTGGAGTGATCAATGTTTACTTATACTGATATAGTAAATTTGTGTAAATTATATGTGGCACCGTTGGTGCAAGTTATCAAAAGCAGTAGGAGTGCGTATTATTGTTTATTGATGATGGCACCTGGAGTGCTTACAACACACACTCATCTGAGTCACATATCTTGCATTCTTTTTAGATACACATAGGGTTATAAGATTGAAAGTGAAAGTATTGAATATAAAATGTGAAAGTATTGATTTTGAGAACTGAATATGTGATTGAATAAAGATAAATATTTATTGATTAATGTGATTTGATATTGACTGTCATGATTTATTTAAAATCATGAAGCATTTGATTTTTCAGGTTTACTGATGTCGAAAGTGGTTTGTTTAAGTCAGTTTGAAAATTCAAGTGATTTATTTGAATAAATCGTACTGGTTTGAAATATTATGTTGTTTTTATATTTTATTTTACCTTGTTTTATTTATAATGTCTCACTAAGTTATACTTGGCGTGTATTGATTTTCACATATAGGTAAAGAAAAGGATAAGGACGTGAAGTGAGGAGCACCGCGAGCATCTCTTCTTGGAAAATTATATTGTACCACAGTATCAATAGGATATCCTTGATATTAATTTGGATTATTAGTTGCATGTATGTTATGATTGTTTGGTTGCTCTGATAAATTAGTTTTAAAATGGTTTTTAATAGTAAATTAGGACTGTTTTATTATGGCTGGAAGTAGACATAAGTAGTAGTAGTAATATAAATGAATAGTAAATTATAATACTATGTTTTAAAAGTTAACTAATTGATTTTTAAATTAGGAAGTGTTTACGTGGTGTTATATGTTATGGTTGATATTCAAAAAATATTATGATTATATTTAGTATTGCATATCACATATTAGTATATTATGATACATTTCCATTCATTGTATTTACTAGTTACGTATCATATGATTCATTTTCATATCATTTCACATCTTCATTTACTGCATATATTTATATTGTATGATTAGGTTGCATAACCATTCTTATATTATACATTCCATATATGTTGTTACATATTGCGTATGTTATGCATGGTACTTATATACATACTACATATCTTGACCTTACATTATATGTTACTTATATAGTTGTTTATG
The DNA here is from genome assembly GCF_006381635.1 of Hibiscus syriacus. Taxonomy (NCBI): domain Eukaryota; kingdom Viridiplantae; phylum Streptophyta; class Magnoliopsida; order Malvales; family Malvaceae; genus Hibiscus; species Hibiscus syriacus. The sequence continues at coordinate 267,382 of NW_024063289.1, read as the reverse complement.
TTGATTATAAGGTACCTTATCATTCCAATGGCTATAAGGATGAATGGATGCAACTCTTCACTCCAACTGCTACATGATCCAAGGAATGATTGTGCACTTACATTAGGATTCATGATGCTTCATCAATGAATGCCTCCAAGGGACATGATGTTTCACTAAGAGATGCTTCTAAAAGTTGTGTCTTTTCACTCCAACAGGTGCTTCCAAAAGTCGTGTCTTTTTAGTCCAAGAGGTCCTTCCAAAATTCATGTCTTTTCACTCCAAGAGGTGCCTCTAAATGTCAGGTTTTTTCACTACAATAGGTGATTCCAAAAGTCGTGTATTATCACTCCAAGAGGTGCCTCTGGAGGTCACAATGTCATAACTTTTTACTCTGAAAGTTTCTTCCAAAACACATATATTTCTATCTCAAGAGGTGCCTCCGGAGGTCACAATGTTTCAACATACCTTTTCATGAAAGGACACCAATTCAAGGGACATGATTATCCATTTATGTCTTTTCATAAAGATAGGATTTCAAGAAAGTGGACAGGCAAAACGAAGCACCTTCTATCAAGAGACATGGGCGACAAAGTATGAAGAAAGATGATGCATCATTCAATGTATCGTGTTGGTTCAAAAATAATCATTTCTCTTCACTATGTTCGGCCATCTATTCACCCCTTAAGGTGCCTTTTCAACATCCTTTTATAAGCCCATAAATAGGTCATTCATTCGTCATTTTGAATAATCAATCAACTTATCAATTTGAGTGTTATTAATTGAACTCCTTGACTTATCATGCATTGCTTGTGGCTTCAGTCCCTATCCTTGATACTTTTGTTTCCTAATTTTCATAACTAGGGGTTCAAAGTCCTATGGACTGAAGATCACATAAGGTTTGGGTTGATACTCTTTTATAATATTGGCTTTTGTTTGATCCTAAGTCTTTCTTGAAATCATCATTACCCATATTCATCCTTAACCACCCTTATATCACCATTCCTACACTATTTTCCCTAAACATATCCTTCATTCCTAAGGCATTATCTTAAACCTTCATATCTTTCATCCTTTCAAAACTATCATCCTCAACTTTTTCTATAAACCTCACGCCTACCTTCAATCATCACTATATTCATTTATTTCTTTTTCTTCCAAAACAACGGTAACAAAGTTCAAGTTACTAGCATTCAAGGTCAGGACAATTCAAGAAGCATACTTGACAACATCATCTTTTAAGCGTTCACACAGCACCAGTGGTCCCAATTCGAGGTGGTCATAGTGTAGACACCCGTTTTTGTCCGGGTTTTTTTTATCGTTATTTTATTATTATTATTATTATTATCGTTATCTTATTATTTTATTATTATTTATTATTACATATTTTTTGCAGGCCAAAGCCCAATACAACAAGGCCCAACCAAGGCCCAATCCCGGAGCCCAACAACCCATCAGATTAGGGTTTTAAACCCTAAATCAGATTAGGGTTTCAAACCCTAAATCAGTTTAGGGTTTTAAACCCTAAATCAGTTTAGGGTTTCAAACCCTAAAACCAATTAGGGTTTCAAACCCTAAAACCAATTAGGGTTTCAAACCCTAATCCCCTTCCAGCCGCCGACTTCAACTCCTCAGCTTCCCAGCCGTAAGTCAATCCCGGAGCCACCAAGCCGAGATGTCCCGTCGCCGCCGACTGTTCTCCTACATGAACAGTAACCGGTTCTTGTAAAAACAGTAGCCTAAATCCTAGAATCCATTTAAAAAAACAGATTAAATCCCGAAAAATCGGGAGGTAATCATGCAAAGTCAGTAAGACCCATATCCTATTTTTCTAGATATCATCATCTCACCAGATACTGAATATAAAGAAAGCAAAAAGGAAACGAAAAAAAAACCAGAGGGGACGAAGAGAAAAATCGAAACAGAAAAAAAAAAAGAGAGAAAAAAGAAAAGTTTTACCTTCTCTAGCCACCACCGTGAATCTCGCTGTGACCTTCCTTGATCCCAGCTAGCCCCATATCTGAAGGTAAAGCCTTTGTTTTTATTGGTTTTGGGGGGGTTGGTTTCGGTTGATATAAGTTGTGGGTTTGGGTCCTAGAGGTCGGGTTTCAAAGGAGAGGTCGTTCGTGGGGGGATGGTTAATCGGTTTAGTGGCCACTGATTAGCGGTGGCAGGAGGCTTGGTCGCCTCCCATGGCGGTGAGCCGAGGGAGAGTTCTCTCCCACGGGTTGGGTCTGCGGCTGAGGGAATGAGAGGGGAGAGGAAATGATTTTAGGGTTTCATAATAACCCTTAAAAGGGTATATCTCAGACGTCAAACGACGTCGTTCTGAGACAGGGGAGGGTCGGATGCTGGGTTAAAAGGGATAATGACGGTATGGGTCCTCATAATTTCTTCCGTGTTTTGTTATTTTCTTAGGATAACTACATTTTAAATCCCTTTAGCTTTGTAATGGTTGTAATATGATCCTAAATGAAATTTCATCTTTCTATTTTGAGCTCTTTATTTATATCTTGTTCCGTTTTAATCCTATATGATTAGTATTATATTTTCTAAGTGTTTAGATTTTTGGTTGCTTGTTTCGTATAATGATCGTTTTAGTCCTTATTTGCATGTGTTGTGTAATTTTAGCTGATGTTCGAATTTGGCCCTCAGATTTATGCATCTTCTGTTTTAGTCACTGTTTTGGCATTTGGTTTAAATATTGGTTTTATCCTTCATGTTTTTGTGTAATTTCAGTTTAGTTATTTAACTCATGTTTCTTCGATTGTAGCCCTTTTAAATTTCTGTATTTGTATTTTGGTCCCTGAAATTATCATATGTGCTTATTTGGTTTGTATTTTGGTTTGTAATGTTAACTTAGTTTTATTTTAGTTATTTATGTATGAATGTATTTTACATATTCTATGGTTATTTGTATTATGTAAGTAATGTATTTAATATAATTTAACGTAAATGTTTATATTTCCAATTGCATTTATTTTCATTATATTTGATTTTACTTTCAAGAACACATATTTATAGAACGGGCGTGGAAAGTATCACTTGATCGAAGTGGTACAATCCGATACGACGTTCAAACAGAATAAAAAAATGCAAATCCCCTCCTTTTACAAGCTTATAGAAATTATTTTTATTGTTTTTATTTTTTGATTAATTTATTTGATGGTCATATTGTTTAATATTTAAATTTTAATCTTTATTATTATTTCTTCATTGAATCTTAATATGAGTGATGTATGTTTTGGAAAAGTATAATATGATGTATTTTATGTCAATTTTCGTCGTTATCTTTTAATTTAAAGAGAAAATATTCTTTACAAGTAAGAAATAGACGAGGTAGCTTTCCCGGCGGAGGATTGCAAATCTCGAGATTTCTTATCGAGAAAAGGATTTTTTATTTTAACTAATATTCAATAAATAAATCACAATTTATTTATTATTCTATTTTCATAATTTTCATTGTATCAATGGTTGTTATGTTAATATTAACGATACATAAAATTAAGCATATCGTATTTTCTACTCATGGCGATATTATTTAGTGGTAATTCAAAGATAGGATATACTTTATAGATAAGAAATAGATGAGATAGCTTTCCCGTTGGAGGATTGCAAATCTTGAGATTTCTTACCAAGTGAAGTATTTCTATTATTTTAATTTTAACAAATATTCAATAAATAGATCATATTTTTTACTTCATATTCAAATTGTAATTTCCACCATTTATGACGATGTGTAAGCTACACAGTACCAATTTTGGGCGTTGTGGGGGTGTTTACCCTTCCCCACACGTAACCGACTCCCGAACCTATTTTAAATGAATCTTTGGTAACGTAGATCAAATTTTTGTCTTATAAAATTATTTTTCTTAAAAATTGTTTTTAAAAGACGTTTTAGGTATTTGACCTACCTAACCCAAAGGTCGATGGCGACTCTATTCAATTTAATCCAAATTAATCCAAAATCACTCATTTTTTTCAATTTAAAGTCATAATTGTTTTTAAAAATAATATTTAATTGTTTTACAAAAAAAAAATGGTTATGACAGCTTGGCGACTCCGCTGGGGACGTCTAGAGAGTCAGGCTGTCGGTCGCTTATATATGGTCGTTATGGTGGAAATTATAAGTTCGAATCTTTAGTAAAGCTATGATCTATTTATTGAATTTTTATGTATTATTTTTATCTCTTTATTTTTATATACTAACATTTTAATTGTTTTCATTTTTTTTTCCAGATATTTCTTAGTTCTCGTTGGGTGTTTTTTGTTATTTTTTTTTATTTTCCCTGTTTTTGAGTCAAAGGTTTGTTTGTTTCTCCTCACACACATCACTTTCATTAGCATAACATGAGCTCTAGACATGAGTTTCGATCCAAATTAATTAGGGTGATTGCTTTACTCTCGTAAGAATTTATTCTTCGTATGAGTTTTAGCAAATAACCCATGGGATACATACCTTATACCTTCGTAGGAATTTATTCCTCGTATGGGTATAAGGCAGTGAATCCCCTCGAATTGAACTCGGTCCGTTTGAAACCTGTAATGGGTGAGGATTGAGGGTTTGGTAGCCCAAGGGGGCACCGACATCAAGGACAATTCGAGTTCCTTTTTTCCTGTTAGAGCTGAAACCATGCATATAGTGAACCATAGCACGGTCACACTAGGTAGAGTCATACTGAACCTCTGTCCGTCAATAGGTACCCAAAATAGGCGTACACAATGGAGAAACTCTCTAACCTTTTTATTTTATTTTATTTATTTATTTTTGAGTGTGTAGAATAGATTTATTCTGTTAAAGCATATGAAATAGAATTTAGGTGCAGTTAGAATTTAATTAATTTAGAAGGGTAGAGAGCATGTTTGGGTAGGACCCTTTTTGAGGAATATTATTCAGGTAGATAATGCATAAATAGAATAGATTTATTTCCTGTTTTACTTATATTTTTATGTTAAATTTATGCAATTGTTTTGACTAACTGTTTTGTTTGTTTTGTTTATTTTTTTTTTTCATACTGCATAGACATATCATTAGAAAAGGCGATTGATCTGTGAGTAGCGATAAAGTGGAAAGACTTTCACGATGGAAAGGAGTTTCCTAAACAGAGAAGTGAATCCAGCAGATGTAAGGAACTGGTCCGAGGCCAAGCAGAAAGAGCAGGGAGATAGTCTATCAGGGAATTACGTGTCGGATCTGTCTGATTATACACCAGCTTCTTTAAAACAGAATGAGCTTCAGGGATTGAAAACCATTTGGGAAAGTTGGAATCTTATTGAGAGGCAAGCTTTTCAGCAGACTTATGGGGATATATTTCATCTGATATACGTGAAGGTAGACCCGGTTCTCATACGAAACATAATACAGTTTTGGAATCCGGCCTATAGTTGTTTCACATTCAACCGAGAGGACATGACTCCAACCCTCGAGGAATACCAATTTCTGTTGAATTTGACAACCGTTAAAGTGGACAAAGTTTACTCCCGGTCGATAAAAGGGCCTTCCTTTAAGTCAAAGCTTGCAAAGATCTCGGGCACAAGCGATAAATGGGTGAATGATCGTTTGCAACGCAAGGGAGAAAGTGAGGGAGTGCCATGGTCTCACTTACAAAAGATAGCTGAAGCACATGTAGATGAAAACGTGCGTAGAGATGTATTTGCTTTGGGTATATATGGTTTGGTAATCTTTCCAAAATGTTTGGGATTGATCGAGCTAGCAGTAGTCGATTTGGTTGAGAAGTTAGGAAGAGAGGTGAATCCAGTCCATGCAATTCTTGCTGAAACTTTTCGATCTCTGAATATATGTAGAAGGTTGGGGGGAGGTCGTTTTATGGGCTGTGCTCAATTGCTTACTGTGTGGATCAGAAGCCATTTCTGGAAGGAAGAAAAAGTCAACTATAACCGTTTTTTGAAAGATTATTCTCCTATTGCTGAGTACCTTACGAAGGAGTGGCCTGAAGTATCTCAGAAAGATCAATGGATTGATTTCTTCCGGAATCTACAAAGTCAAAACATAGCATAGCGAACACCGTGGCTGATGCATACACAAATCTTGTTCAAGTGCAGAGATTTGGACTGGATCATATTACTGGGATTGTGGGGAGGAGTGGGATACGCTCCTTTGTTGATATTGAGACAGTACGGTGCCCGACAGTTTGTTCCCGTGACTCATGGGTTGACTGGTGCTGAATTTGATTTTAAAGAAGGCAATTATAGAAAGAAAATCAAAGATGTGGCTGATTCTTGGAGGATGACTTTTAGGACTAAGGTGGTTGGAGCGGATGTTATCTTGACGCCTGATTATGAAGCCTGGAGAATCAGGAGGGTAAATGATAAGATACCTTTAACATCTGGAGAGGGATCAAGGTCGATAGAAGAACAAATCAGAAATATCCCTTCGAATTTGGAAATCCAAAGAATTGAGTTTGAAATGGAAAGGGCTAAAGATTCCAAGAAAATAGAAGAGATGGAGAGAGAAAACTTCATGTTGACTATCGAGGCTGAATTTCATGCCAGACAGTTTATAATGATGAGAGAACGGAAAGAGGAGGTGGAAGCCGATTTAGAAGACTTAAAAAAAGATTATCAAAGGGTGCAGCAAGTGAGAAAGAAACTTGGATCCAGAGAATTAGCGGCTGCAAGACGGCGAATCAAAAGTCTGGAAATTGAGAACAAGTGTCAGATCAAGAAGATAGAAGCTGGAAAAGCAAAAGTATGCGAGCTAGAGGCCGATAAAAAGGAATTGATCAAGCAGTATAAAGCTGAGGCTCGTAGAGCTCAAAAACTCCATGAAGAAAAAGAAGTCAGCCTGAAAGAATTAGAAGAAGAAAAGAATCAAGTCCAAGGGTTAAAAACTGAGATGAACAGTATAATTGAGGACTTTGAGGACAAAGATCGAAGAATTTTAGAGCTCGAAGAAGAAAGAAAGCAAAAGAAAGAAGAGATGTGGTCTGAGAGACAGGGATGGAATCGATTCCTCGATAGAAAGCAGGCAGAGATTGGATCGTGGATGCAGAGATTCTCGACAAAAAGTCAGCAATAGATGAGCTCACAGGAGAAATGGGAGAATTACAGATGAGATTCGAACATGAGATGAACCAATCTCGAGCTATGAATGATGAGCTCAAAAGTCATGTATCGAGCCTTGAGCAATCCCTTCTGCAAGTGCAAGTTCCTCCCGCTTCAGTGGACCTAAGAGTTGCTCTCGAAGAAAACAAATCCTTCCAGAAGGAAATCAGAGAATTGAAAGGTGAACTCCAGAAATGCCGAATTCATATTACCAGTCTAGAAAAAGAAATCAAACGCATCAATAAGGGATGGGAAAATACATATGAGCACTATCGATCCTTGGTAGAAGAACGCGAGCGCATGATGGGGGAAGCTATTGCTCAAATGGGTGAAGTGGCTCGGTATATGAACGAATTAGCCAATAGAGCGGAGATCATCCAACTGCGCACAAATCCGGTTTCTGAATATACAAGGGAGATCATCGCCATTATGAATGAAATTGTAGAGCTGAGTCTGAGGGCTAGGCCTTATATGTAATAGAACTCCTTTGTAATGAGTGAAACTTTTTATCCAATGAAAGTATTTCCGAATGGTTACTGCTTGGGTCAACGCCTTTTATTTGCATTTCATACTTGCATCATTCATTATGCATAAGAATATTCATCATGCATCACCAATAAAATGTATCATTTATAGCACATTACCAATAATATGCATTCGAATTTAAAAGAACAATAAAATTAATTTCCGAAGGGTTATGTGACAGACGATTCTGGCAAGTAAGAACTCCAATCCTTATCACACGCGAAGTAGAGCCATGGAGGCCAAGCTGGATCAATTAAAGAGAGAAATGCAAGAAGATTTACTAAGAATACAACAAGAATGGCAGGCAAAGATGGATCAGTCACAAAAGTCAATTATAGATCAAATCCTACAAAGCCAGGCTAATATGATGAATGAGATGATGACCAAGATGTCTGGGTTACGTACTGAAACAGTTAAAGAACCAAGCGCTGCCCCTGTTGAAGTTTCTAGGCAGGAGTCTACCCCGAGACTAGTTATCTCACCTGAAAAGTTAGGGGAACATCCTGCAGGGTCTTCAGCTGTAAAGGTTCAAATGGCCACGACTAACCCTCAAAACAGTCCTTATGAGTATATTGATGTAGATCCTGAGGAAATGGAGAAACCTAAAACGGAAGTACCGGAGCATTTAAAGGACTGGTGCAAAGGGTTTTTTAAAGAAATGGGAAAGCAGGGTTCTCAAGACGGAATGAATGCAGAGGAATTGAGTCTTGTGCCAGACCTAGTATTACCACCAAAGTTCAAAATGCCGGAATTTGAAAAGTATGATGGAAAAACTTGTCCTGTTGCTCACTTGACCATGTTTTGTCGAAGAATGACAGGATTCGTGAAGGATGATGAGCTATTAATTCACTGTTTCCAGGCCAGCTTGACGGGGTCAGCTGTCAGATGGTATAACAAATTAACCCGAGCTAAAATAGGGTCTTGGAAGGATTTGGCCAATGCGTTTAAAGAACAATATCAACACGTTACCGATATGATGCCTGATCGTGTTACTCTCCAAAATATGGAGATGAAGCATAATGAGACCTTCCGACAGTACGCTCAGCGCTGGAGGGATATTGCTGCTCAAGTACACCCACCACTTATTGAGAGGGAGTTTATAACCATGTTTATAGATACGTTAAAATCTCCTTATATTGATCATATGTTAGGAGTGGCAACTAAGAGCTTCTCTGATATCGTGATGTGTGGAGAGATGATTGAGAGAGCATTAAAGAAGGGGCAGATTGTCGGTAGCCAAACTCCTGCAAAGAAACCCTATGTGAAAAGAAAAGAAGGAGAGGTGAATAATGTAAATTTCTCTGTGAGTAAGCCGAAGATGGGAAACTCTTCTTCATCCCAAGGAGAGACTAAGCGCGAGCATAACAATGAAAGGATGACGTTCACTCCCATACCAATGACTTACAGTGAGCTCTTCCATGGATTAGTCCAAGCTCACGTAGTATCACCAAAATTCATTGATCCAATTAAACCACCTTATCCAAAATGGTTCAACGAAAATGAGACATGCGAGTATCATGCAAATCTCAGAGGACATAACATTGAAAAGTGTCTCGCTTTTAAAAGAGTGGTTGAAGATCTGATCAAGAGAAAGGTGGTGTCCTTTAATGATTCTGAAGCACCCTGTGTTGCTGCAAACCCGCTCCCAAATCATCAGAATCAGGGAGTGAACGCTATTGAGGAAAATCAGAGAATTAAGAGGAGAATTGAAGAAATAAGAACACCACTGAAATGGGTATATGCTCAAATAAAGGAGAGAGGGTTGTTAAGCCCTAGAAATGAATGCTCAACGGGAAAGACAGAGAACTTTTGTGAATACCATGGTGAAAATGGTCATCAGATTCAGGATTGTCAAGAATTCAGGCAGATAGTCCAAGAATTAATGAACAAGCAGGAGTTGCAGTTCTATGAAGAAAGAATGAGTGAGAATGAAAGATATATCTGCGCTTCTGAAGAAAATTCAAGGGAAGCTGAAAAGAATTTAAAAAAGCCTGTCCTGGTCATATCGAAGCCAAATTACGAGGCCAGCAGTGGAAGTATAACATCTAGGGTGGTGATCAAAACCCCTGCGCCTTTTGCCTACAAGAGTAACAAGAGTGTTCCTTGGGACTATACATGCCAAATTAATACTCCTGAGAGTAAGGAGGAAGAGGTTGCTGAAGTTGGATTTTCACCAGGAGTGGAAGATGCTATGCTCCTGGAAAGGCTGATAAAGCAAGGGATGTGGTTATTAAAGATCCTGATGATAAATTGAATGAGCCTGTTAAGATTGAGGAGGCTCAGGACTTTTTAAAGTTTCTGAAACACAGCGAGTATAATATTGTGGAACAGCTTCATAAGACCCCAGCGCGGATTTCAATGTTATCTCTACTGTTGCATTCGGAAGTACATCGAAATACTCTGATCAAAGTGCTGAATGAAACTTTTGTAGGGAAGGATATACCAGTGGAACGTGTGGACAGGATGGTAAATCATATTAATGCAGACAATTTTATTTATTTTTATGATGACGAAATACCTGAAGAAGGAAAAGGCAGGGGCAAGGCTTTACACATTACGGCTCATTGCAAAGGAGTCATCGTCTCAGGGGTGTTAATTGACAACGGATCGGCCTTGAATGTTATGCCATTCGCCACTCTAAATAGACTTCCTGTGGATGTATCACAAATGAGGGTTTGTGGCAATGCTGTAAGGGCATTTGATGGGACAGAACGCAAGATAATGGGGAAGATGATTATCCCTCTCAGAATTGGCCCTACAACATTTGAAGTAGATTTTGTTGTCATGGATATTCATCCGAGTTATAGTTGCTTGCTAGGGAGACCCTGGATTCACATGGCTGGGGCAGTTCCTTCCTCCCTTCACCAAAAGCTCCGATTCATTGTTGATGGGACTCTAGTGACCATCAAAGCGGAAGAAGACATCATTGCCTCTATCACTACAGATGCACCATATGTAGGGGTAGATGAAAATGCACTAGAGTCCTCCTTCCAGTCCTTGGAATTGTTAATGCTACTTTTATTTCTGAAGGCAAAAGAATTCCCATTCCTCATCTTTCAAAAAATACAAAGATGCAATTAAAGGAGACCTTAGCTAGAGGAGCAAGGGTAGGGAAAGGCTTGGGAAAGAAACTGCAAGGAATCACTGAAGGGTCGGCTCCAGTTCCTAAAAGAAATTATTTTGGTCTCGGATACAAACCAACGTACCATGATAAAATCAAGGATGCACAAAAGCTTAAGGAAAGGAGGAAGGCAAGAGTAAAGGGAGAAGATCTTGTTTGGGGACCCATGGTCATTCCACCACTCTCCAAATCTTTTGTGTCTGGAGGATTTGTGATCGAAACGCTGAAACAGTTAGGGGATATTGAAGATACAGAGTTTGTTGAAGATTTATTGGGAAGCCTGAGCATCAACGTTATCACAGAAGAGTCTACTGGAGAGTGTTCATTGGCATCAATCCGTCCGTGTCCTCCTGGCTATGTTTTGAACAATTACACTGTTGAAGAACTCCCTGTGTTCTATAAGCACTTTTCAAAGTAATGCATAATAACAAATCTGTCTCCTTTTGACCCAAATATAATAGGGCTTTTGTAAAAGGACAAATTGTTATTTGTCATTGCTTTAATGAAACAGTGTTCTTCTTTCATTCTAATCTTAGCAAGTATTTTATTCATCTCTTGAGTATTCTTTATTCTTTATTGATAATTATTCTCTTAATAAATATTAGATAAAATTTTTGTCCACAGCCAAATATACTCCTTTTGATTCGCAGGTCTTCAGATATCAACTGTTCGAGTAATGATACTTTTGAACCACAAATTGATTTTGAAAACGACATGTGTCTCGAAGAATCTGAGGGTTATAAAGATGAAGAGGAATGTGAGCTAAACTCTGAGCTTGTTAGAATGATGGAGCAAGAAGATAGACAAATATTGCCCCACAAAGAGACAACTGAAACAATAAATTTGGGAACAGAAGAGGATATAAAGGAGGTTAAAATTGGCACTTCACTCTCACCAAAAATAAGAGATGGTCTTATAAGCCTTCTTCGGGAATATAGGGATGTGTTTGCTTGGTCTTATCAAGATATGCCGGGGTTGGAAACTGACATTGTGATGCACAAGCTACCAATAAAACCGGAATGCAAGCCTGTTCAGCAAAAACTTCGAAGAATGAGACCAGATATGCTATTAAAAATCAAGGAAGAAGTGAAGAAACAATTCGATGCTGGATTTTTACAAGTGGCCAAGTACCCTGAATGGGTAGCAAACATAGTGCCAGTTCCAAAGAAAGATGGCAAAGTTCGGATGTGTGTTGACTACCGAGATCTCAATCGAGCGAGCCCCAAAGATAATTTTCCACTCCCACATATCGATACTTTGGTTGACAATACGGCTGGTCATGCTCTTTTCTCTTTCATGGATGGTTTCTGAGGTTACAATCAAATTAAGATGGACCCAGAAGACATGGAAAAGACAACTTTTGTGACAATGTGGGGTACGTTTTGCTACAAGGTGATGCCCTTTGGACTTAAGAACGCCGGGGCAACATATCAAAGAGCCATGGTTACGTTGTTCCACGATATGATGCACAGAGATATAGAAGTGTACGTGGATGATATGATTGCCAAATCACAAACTGGAGAAGAACATGTAAAAGTCTTAAGGAAACTATTTTTAAGATTAAGAAAATACCAGCTCAAGCTTAACCCAACCAAGTGCACATTTGGAGCTACTTCAGGGAAGTTATTGGGATATGTAGTCAGTGAGAATGGGATAGAAATAGATCCTGATAAAGTCAAAGCAATTTTGGAATTACCTCCCCCTAGAACGCAAAAGGAAGTACGAGGTTTTCTGGGAAGGTTAAATTATATTGCCAGATTCATCTCTCAGTTGACCGAGAAATGTGATCCAATATTCCGATTACTGAGAAAGCAAAATCCAGGAGAATGGGATGATAGTTGCCAAGAATGCTTCGATAGAATTAAGAGATACTTAATTACTGCTCCTGTCTTGATGCCACCAATCCCAAACAAACCATTGATTTTATATTTGACTGTCTTTGAGAAGTCAATGGGATGTGTGTTGGCCCAACATGACGAAACTGGAAGAAGAGAGCGAGCTATTTACTATCTCAGTAAGAAATTTACTGACTGTGAGACTCGATATTCCTCTATCGAAAAGCTGTGTTGTGCTTTAGTATGGACTACTAAGAGGCTGAGACAATATTTGTTGTATCATACTACCTGGTTGATATCAAGACTGGATCCGTTAAAGTACCTGATGGAATCAACGGCTCTAACTGGAAGGATGGCGAGATGGCAAATGTTGTTGTCCGAATTTGATATAGTCTACATGAACCAGAAATCAGTTAAAGGAAGTGCTATTGCAGATTTCCTGGCAAGCAGAGCATTAGAAGACTATGAGCCAGTAAAATTTGATTTTCCGAATGAAGACTTGATGAGTATATTTGTTACTGAAGAAGATACTCCGAAAAATGAAGCATGGAAAATGAACTTCGATGGCGCTTCTAATGCTGTGGGACATGGAATTGGGGTAATACTAGTTTCACCTGAGGGAGATCATTATCCTTGTACTAGTAGGCTCGCTTTTGAATGCACTAACAATATGGCAGAGTATGAAGCATGCATCTTGGGTATTCAAGCTGCAATTGAGCGCAAAGTTAAAAGCCTAGAAGTATTCGGCGATTCTGCTCTGGTTATTTATCAGCTTCGCGGGGAATGGATGACTCGAGATTCCAAGTTGATAGAATACAAGAACTTAGTGATGGAGTTGATCAAAGAGTTTGAAGAAATTTCTTTTGCTTATCTTCCTCGTGAAGAAAATCAAATGGCAGATGCCTTGGCTACGTTGGCAGCTATGTTTAAAGCCGATGATCAATCTCGAATGATGCCTATTCGGATGAGTATAAGAGAAATGCCAGCTCATTGTTGCAACATAGAGGAAGAAGAGGATGATAATCTCCCATGGTATTACGATATTCTCCAATATGTGAAGTATCGGGCTTACCCAGCGGAGGCAACTGAGAATGATAAACGGACCTTAAGAAGATTAGCAATGGGGTATGTCCTTGATGGAGATATATTATAAAAAAAGCAAGGATCAGGTGCTTTTGAGATGTGTGGATAGAATCGAGGCCAAGAAAATACTTGAGGAAGTCCATGAAGGAGTTTGTGGAACACATGCTAATGGATTCACAATGGTTAGAAAAATCATGAGGTTTGGGTACTATTGGTCCACTATGGAAGGAGATTGTATCAGATTTGCTCGAAGATGTCATAAATGCCAGATTCATGATAACCAAATACATGTTCCTCCTTCACCACTCCATGTAATGAACGCACCTTGGCCATTTTCAATGTGGGGCATCGATGTCATTGGGGCAATTTCACCGAAGGCCTCAAATGGACATCGTTTTATCTTAGTGGCTATAGATTACTTCACCAAATGGGTTGAAGCTGCCTCTTATGCTAATGTCACAAAAGGAGCAGTGTGCAGATTTCTAAAAAGAGAAATCATTTGTAGATATGGAACACCTGAAAGGATCATCACAGATAATGCATTGAATTTGAACAACGATTTAATGAAGGAAGTTTGCACAAAGTTAAAGATCAAACATCACAATTCGGCTCCTTATCGCCCAAAAATGAATGGGGCAGTAGAGGCAGCGAATAAAAACATCAAGAAGATCATCACAAAAGCAACTGAAACATATAGGGACTGGCATGAAAAATTACCTTTTGCGTTGCTTGCTTATCGCACGTCCGTTCGTACGTCTACTGGGACAACACCATTCTCTTTGGTATATGGGATGGAAGCAGTTTTACCTATTAAGGTGGAAATACCTTCTTTGAGAGTATTGATGGAGTTGAAACTAGACGAGGCTGATTGGGTACAAAGTAGGTTTGATCGATTAAATTTGATTGAGGAGAAAAGGCTGAGAGCTATCTGCCATGGCCAAATGTACCAGAGAAGGATGATACGAGCATATGACAAGAAAGTCAGACCTCGAGAATTTCGTGAAGGCGATTTGGTACTAAAAAAGATCTTACCTATGCAAAAAGACTTTCGAGGGAAGTGGATGCCGAACTGGGAAGGTCCCTATGTTGTAAAAAAGGCATTCTCAGGAGGAGCTTTGGTGTTAACAGAAATGGATGGGGGAGATTTGCCTAATCCCGTGAATTCAGATTCGGTCAAACGATATTACACCTAAAAAAAAAAAAAAAAAAAAAAAAAAGGGGAATGAAAAAATGAAAAAGAAGAAAAAATAAATAAAGGAGGGTTCAAGATGAAAACCCAAAATGGGCATCTTGAAACCAAAGGAGGATTTGAGTTGAAAATCCGTAATGGACGGCTCGAATAATCAGAAATTGAAATGGTGGATTCCCTCGGAAGCCTAACAGTTTAGGGAAAGACTCTCATGTTCACACATCTTTTGTACGATCTGAATCTTCGAAACACATGTCAACTTTCGAGAAAGATTTGGGGTGAAGAAATAGAAGGACTCAGCATTTGATATTCACTATGTTTGTCTATTGTTTTTCCTTTGTATATACTTGTTTTCTTGTCCCAAAAGATTGTACTTTCTCGTTACTTATCTTCAGTGAAATTTTTGAATTTGATTCAATGTCCTCGCATATATTCACCAAATTACTAATCAATAACATCGGTTATTATGCCTTACTCTGAAAAATGTAAGAGTATGGGGATTTTGAAACAGGTGTTCGCCAGAGAACACATACAAAGACACGCTCCCATAAATCATTGAGCAAACCATTGGAAAAAGGGTTCAGATTAAAGAAATCAGTTTCAACACAATCATACTTTTCCCAAGCAAAGAAGTCCCAATTTAAAGGCATGCAACAAGGAAAGGCCATTCTGAATGAATTTTCTCTGAAAAATCAATCAATGACCAAAGAGTCAAAGAGGCAAGATAAACTCTCTCGGGGAGGATCGGAAGGACCAAGTCAAAGAATATTTAATGAGAGGTCAAGAAAGTAACCAGGCATGGATAAATGCATAAATATCGCATGTTTCGATCAAAGAGTATGAGAGAGTCTCAATGCCAGGAACGAACTGAGCATAACCCTTTAAACATACATTTAGATCATTCTTAGAGCATATTGATAACATGAAATCATGGCATATGACCATTTTTACAGGATCTTCAAGACTTATTGAAGCAATGAATCAGTCAACATCAACTGACCAGACTTCCTCATCACGTAGGAGCCGTGTCAACATTAGGATAACCAGCCGTCCTTATCACGTAGGAACCGAGTTATCACCCTTCCTAAAGGTGGCCAGAGTTCTTCATCATGTATGAGCCGTGTCAACCATAGATAACCAGCCGTCCTCATCACGTAGGAACCGTGTTATCACCTTTAGATGGCCAGATCTCTTCATCACGTAAGAGCCGTGTCAACCTGATAACCAGCCGTCCTCATCACGTAGGAACCGTGTTATCACCTTTAGATGGCCAGATCTCTTCATCACGTAAGAGCCGTGTCAACCTGATAACCAGTCGTCCTCATTACGTAGGAACCGAGTTATCATCCCTTTAGATGACCAGATCTCCTCATCACGTAGGAGCCATGTCACCCTTAGATGACCAGACCTCTTCATTGCGTATGAGCAGTGTCGTCCCCACCAACGGAACTATCCATTTTTTTCAAACCAAAAAGAGGAGAACCAGACAAAAACGTGTTTTCTTGTCGTCTTTGCCCTATTCTTGTTAACACAAGAATGTGCAAAGAGGGGCAGCTGTAGACACCCGTTTTTGTCCGGGTTTTTTTTATCGTTATTTTATTATTATTATTATTATTATCGTTATCTTATTATTTTATTATTATTTATTATTACATATTTTTTGCAGGCCAAAGCCCAATACAACAAGGCCCAACCAAGGCCCAATCCCGGAGCCCAATAACCCATCAGATTAGGGTTTTAAACCCTAAATCAGATTAGGGTTTCAAACCCTAAATCAGTTTAGGGTTTCAAACCCTAAATCAGTTTAGGGTTTCAAACCCTAAATCAGATTAGGGTTTCAAACCCTAAAACCAATTAGGGTTTCAAACCCTAATCCCCTTCCAGCCGCCGACTTCAACTCCTCAGCTTCCCAGCCGTAAGTCAATCCCGGAGCCACCAAGCCGAGATGTCCCGTCGCCGCCGACTGTTCTCCTACATGAACAGTAACCGGTTCTTGTAAAAACAGTAGCCTAAATCCTAGAATCCATTTAAAAAAACAGATTAAATCCCGAAAAATCGGGAGGTAATCATGCAAAGTCAGTAAGACCCATATCCTATTTTTCTAGATATCATCATCTCACCAGATACTGAATATAAAGAAAGCAAAAAGGAAACGAAAAAAAAACCAGAGGGGACGAAGAGAAAAATCGAAACAGAAAAAAAAAAAGAGAGAAAAAAGAAAAGTTTTACCTTCTCTAGCCACCACCGTGAATCTCGCTGTGACCTTCCTTGATCCCAGCTAGCCCCATATCTGAAGGTAAAGCCTTTGTTTTTATTGGTTTTGGGGGGGGTTGGTTTCGGTTGATATAAGTTGTGGGTTTGGGTCCTAGAGGTCGGGTTTCAAAGGAGAGGTCGTTCGTGGGGGGATGGTTAATCGGTTTAGTGGCCACTGATTAGCGGTGGCAGGAGGCTTGGTCGCCTCCCATGGCGGTGAGCCGAGGGAGAGTTCTCTCCCACGGGTTGGGTCTGCGGCTGAGGGAATGAGAGGGGAGAGGAAATGATTTTAGGGTTTCATAATAACCCTTAAAAGGGTATATCTCAGACGTCAAACGACGTCGTTCTGAGACAGGGGAGGGTCGGATGCTGGGTTAAAAGGGATAATGACGGTATGGGTCCTCATAATTTCTTCCGTGTTTTGTTATTTTCTTAGGATAACTACATTTTAAATCCCTTTAGCTTTGTAATGGTTGTAATATGATCCTAAATGAAATTTCATCTTTCTATTTTGAGCTCTTTATTTATATCTTGTTCTGTTTTAATCCTATATGATTAGTATTATATTTTCTAAGTGTTTAGATTTTTGGTTGCTTGTTTCGTATAATGATCGTTTTAGTCCTTATTTGCATGTGTTGTGTAATTTTAGCTGATGTTCGAATTTGGCCCTCAGATTTATGCATCTTCTGTTTTAGTCACTGTTTTGGCATTTGGTTTAAATATTGGTTTTATCCTTCATGTTTTTGTGTAATTTCAGTTTAGTTATTTAACTCATGTTTCTTCGATTGTAGCCCTTTTAAATTTCTGTATTTGTATTTTGGTCCCTGAAATTATCATATGTGCTTATTTGGTTTGTATTTTGGTTTGTAATGTTAACTTAGTTTTATTTTAGTTATTTATGTATGAATGTATTTTACATATTCTATGGTTATTTGTATTATGTAAGTAATGTATTTAATATAATTTAACGTAAATGTTTATATTTCCAATTGCATTATTTTCATTATATTTGATTTTACTTTCAAGAACACATATTTATAGAACGGGCGTGGAAAGTATCACTTGATCGAAGTGGTACAATCCGATACGACGTTCAAACAGAATAAAAAAATGCAAATCCCTCCTTTTACAAGCTTATAGAAATTATTTTTATTGTTTTTATTTTTTGATTAATTTATTTGATGGTCATATTGTTTAATATTTAAATTTTAATCTTTATTATTATTTCTTCATTGAATCTTAATATGAGTGATGTATGTTTTGGAAAAGTATAATATGATGTATTTTATGTCAATTTTCGTCGTTATCTTTTAATTTAAAGAGAAAATATTCTTTACAAGTAAGAAATAGACGAGGTAGCTTTCCCGGCGGAGGATTGCAAATCTCGAGATTTCTTATCGAGAAAAGGATTTTTTATTTTAACTAATATTCAATAAATAAATCACAATTTATTTATTATTCTATTTTCATAATTTTCATTGTATCAATGGTTGTTATGTTAATATTAACGATACATAAATTAAGCATATCGTATTTTCTACTCATGGCGATATTATTTAGTGGTAATTCAAGATAGGATATACTTTATAGATAAGAATAGATGAGATAGCTTTCCCGTTGGAGGATTGCAAATCTGAGATTTCTTACCAAGTGAAGTATTTCTATTATTTTAATTTTAACAAATTCAATAAATAGATCATATTTTTTACTTCATATTCAAATTGTAATTTCCACCATTTATGACGATGTGTAAGCTACACAGTACCATTTTGGGCGTTGTGGGGGTGTTTACCCTTCCCCACACGTAACCGACTCCCGAACCTATTTTAAATGAATCTTTGGTAACGTAGATCAAATTTTTGTCTTATAAAATTATTTTTCTTAAAAATTGTTTTTAAAAGACGTTTTAGGTATTTGACCTACCTAACCCAAAGGTCGATGGCGACTCTATTCAATTTAATCCAAATTAATCCAAAATCACTCATTTTTTTCAATTTAAAGTCATAATTGTTTTTAAAAATAATATTTAATTGTTTTACAAAAAAAAAATGGTTATGACACATAGGATAGTCTCACTGTCGTGGAGGAGGGATTGTCACATGAAGGTGAATGAGTGGAGAGTTCAGAATGGGGACCTACTGAGGTGGTCGGTGATGTGGTTGCCTAGTCATAAGATGAAACTATGGCGGTGAGAACTCCCTTGACATCCTTGGCGACTGGAACTTAGGATATTAGGGTTGGGATTTCTTTGGGTTAGCCAAAAGTTGTGGGTCAATTAATAGATGAATTAGCTTGTTGGGATGCAATCATAAGTTGGTTGATGTAATATGTCTAAAATAAAAAAATATTAAAAAATATTTAATTTATATGTATATAAGTGAATATATATATATATATATATATATATATATATATATATATATCTTAATAAATCATCTTTATCTAATATATTATAATTAATAGTTAATCTGATATAAATAATAAATCTAAGTTTTCTACTTAAATCGTTAAATTAAAAATACTTTGATTCAGTAAATAAAATAATTGAAAGGATGAAAATAGATTGTTCAAAATTTATATGAATTTTGAATTTAAATTTAGACGAAAATGAGTGTCTATATAAATAAAGATAGTGAGGATATAAAAGTACTAGTCTCAACGGATCATGGTGATCTATCCTCACATTGGCTAGTCTCCCACAGAAAATTTGCATAGTTAGATGTATAAATAAATCAAACTTGAACAAATAATTATAGTTGTTCGCTTGTTATTTCGAAGGTGTTCATGTTTGTTTATTTATTTTTAAAATTATTTGTTTTTTCATTAACTTTCTAGAACATGTTCATTTAATGTTAGACCCACACTTTCTTTTAATCTTTCATTTTCAAACCAAAACAAATGGCGAAACTATGCCACTAATCTTTATGTTCCTTAAGCTTCATAGTTTGAACCCTAAGTTCATATTATGATTATTAGTCCATATATTCAACTATATTTAAAATGTAAAAAGGAAAAGGAAAAATGGTAACCAAGTAAACGAGCTATAAATGAGTCGAAAAGGAGCTTGTTATGAAATAACGAACGGAACACACCTTTGTTCAGGAGTTTATTAAACGAATATAAAATTTCATATACTTGTTTATTTAGATTAATAAACGAATAAAACGAACGTTATACGAATAGTTCACGAAGAGTTCGCCAAATATCCGATCCAAATTCATCATTACACCCTACTAATTATGCTGAAAATTAGAGAGTTCCAGGTTCTAAATAATACGCCAAACCAGCTAAAATGAACTCATGCGAGTTCTTAGATATTTGTCATTAACCATGACAGTAAGAACAAGATTCATAGTCTGATAAGGCATCGTGAACATAAAACACCTCTTCATTCTTACAAATGGAAATTAAAGAAAAGAGAGAAAATTCTACATAGATATATTCCAACATGTGTTTAAGTGAAAGCGCTGTAAGAGTGTGGAAGTTATCCTCGTCAGACTGCGCCACATGATCTTGTGGCGTAGGTCATCCTTTGGGAACTAACCGAAGAGCTCGCCGCCATCGCTCGCCATTACCAGGAGCGACGGACGTCGACCGTCGGCTTCAAAGGCAATGTGACTCAGCTGAAAGAAGAAGCCTGGTCGCATCACCATATGAATGTAAACCCCACGAACAATCCTCAAACTGAAGGACAGTTTGATCATAAAAGGGAAAATCAAGCTTCCAAGTAAAGGGGTTAACCTATGCGCGGGATAAGAAGTGGAGCTTGGCTAAAGCTACCAAGAACAACCCCATGGAAGCTAATGAACTGAGAAAGGAAGTAAGGAAGGAAATATCTGGAGAATGAAGAATGAACAAAATAAACGGAGCGAGTGGAAGTTGGCAGAAGTTATGCGGTTTTGTCTGTGACTGTTTGATTCATTCAGAGCAAAGGAAGTTGGCAGAAGTTTTCATACATAATTTTGTTTGTTTCGTATCTCATAAAATTCATAACCAACAACCATTGAAAAACTAATGTACTTTACAGCTTACGGAATTGTGTGTGATTTGGTAAAATTAATATTTAAAAAATATTAATCGAATCAACATGACAATTCAGACTCATATATTTAATTTTATTGGTTAATATGGAATTTTTTTGATTACTCGTGATTTAAGAATTTATAAGTTATTATTTTCTTGATTTTGTGATAAATTTAGAGAAATGAATGATAGAAATTTTACGTATAAGTTGAAAATTTTAATTTTAATATATTAAGAAATGGAGTCAAAGATTTAAAATTATCAATAAAACTTAAAATTCAAATTAAAGAACAAAAATGATAATTTTCTAAATAAGAGGGTATAAGCTACCTTATCAATACATAGATTAAAAAAAATCAAATTAAATAACAGTTATCAATACTAAACACAAAATTATAATCTTTCAAAGTTTTGCATTATATTCGTAGTTCAAACATATATATATATTATATATATATATCTTAAAAGTATCATTTCATTTTAAAAAAATCAAACCTTTAAAAGACATTTTTAAAAACATGATTTTCACTTAAATAAAAAAATCTAATATTTGTACAGTTAAATATCGCGCATGACAAAGATGTGATGCACTTGACAAAATGTCTTTTCTCTCTAAGAAAAATTTATATTTTTGAATAAATAATCTTGAAAATATTTTTATAAATAATCTTTAAAACTATTATATAAGTAAACTATTCCTATATTAGCTTAAATATGTAAACTATGGTGATGAATTCCTTTAACCTAATATTAAGTTTAATATGAAATAGGTGACTAATTATATTTAAAATTGATTCTTAGTGTACAAAATTTTGGTAAAAATAGGCATCTAATATTTATGCGTTACACTTTTAGGAGCCTACCGTTAGAAAATCGTTAGTGAAATGTGTCACGTTCATATTAAAAATATAATTTTGTATATATATTTTTTAAAAAAATAAAAAAATATATATAAACATGACATGTCACTTAATATTTTTTTAACAATAACTTTTAAAAGTGTAACGGAAAAATATTATGTACCTATTTTTAACAAAGTTCTTTAAACACTAAAACCAATTTTAGATATAATTTAGGTTTTTTTTGTCTTAATTCAATCTTTTAAACATTTATCATTCTCTGTGTTTTCATTTCCATCAATACATTTAATGCATAAGTGCAGATGGGAATGGCCTTCCAATTTACTTCACACATATCTTCTTTTTGTAGATTCTAATGAAAAGTGGGCCTGCTACGAAACTTCCACGACGCTTCCCCTTGTATGCAGACAGAACGATGTCCTCGACTCTTTTCTGTATAATGTAGGAACAATAATGATATATTTATACTATCTGTTGACCAACCTAACCTCTGTACAGTATACGGATTATAACATTACTTGTACGGATTTGATCTGATTTTATAGTAGTCATTTTCGCCCCTAAAATTTAGATTTAAGGTGAGATAAGTTTGAAACTAAAACTTTTTATCTATTATAGTTTTTTTCGTCTATTGGAGTCTCTGGAATTTTGTATATACTGACCATTTGTTATCTCTCGATAAAATTATCGATATACAGAGATTGTGGATACAAAATCTACTGACAGACGGTCGCATTTATTTACTTTGGCAGTCTACAAGTATGGTTATGATTCTAGGTATGACACCTACATACATAAGGGATCCGCACAAAAAAAAAAAACTCTCGGTGTAACCATAAAGGTGATCGAAGGACTTCAGAACCTCTCATCCACTTAAAAACTAGCGTGCTTAGTATAACCCAAAAACCTAATGTGCTTGTGAGGAATACACGAGGAGATTTTCTAGGGCCACTCACTACTTCTGACCTAACAAATTAAAGAGTAATATCTAATACATCACTAGGGCTTAGACATGAACCTCTCAAGTACGCCCTAATTGATAACCGACATAAGAGATCAACCAATTGTATGAATTAGCTACTGGTACGCTGAAATGGGAGATGAGGTTTGTAGCTACTACTGGCCAGAGCTCAACTCCTCGCATTCACCCCACAAAGCCAGCATACCAGTAGAGATCCAAGACCTTCATCGAGGTTTCATGAGTTCTTAAGAGTGAACCCGAGGAGGGATATGTAACACTCTCAATTCGATCTAAACAAAAACCAATTGTGGATGTCATCGGAACTTAAATCAAACTCAAGCTTCATAAAGCAGACATAATTTGATTTCTCAAACATAATATAAAACCGAATCCTATTACAATCAAAACTAAAATTCAAATCATCATGTTTATCATTCAAACAACAAATCACAACTTGAATTCATACTTAGGGCCATACTAATTTTTTTTTAAAGTTCGACGATCTATTCTATATGTAAATTAAAAATTATAAGAATCACTCATTGAACATAATTAACATACAATTAAGAGTTAATAAGATGATTACTACAACCATTAAGCATTTAGAAAAAGTATTGTACTATTTAAAGACCAATTGAAACTTTTCAAAAGTTTAAGGACTAAGTATAAATATTCATGTATAAATGAATTTACTAATGTGAAATCAACAAGGTCATATTAGTAAAATAACTATAAGGTGGACTAACATACAAGCAATTATTGAATACTTATTAACATTTAGGTAAATTATGTGTTCAGTATCTAACTATCAGTTTTGGTATGTTTTAGTACCTCAACTTTCAATTTTTTTCAACCAACCAAATGTTTATCTTTTGTTTCATTGAGTACCCAGTCATTAAAATCTTAACGGACGAGCTCATCGGTCGCCACGTCTATAGCCGCCAGCCGTCTCATCCGTTAACCAATCAAGCCCAACATTCTATCCCACACTTGTTTTACCCTTTTAATGTGATTTCGACCTCCGTTTCACTAGAAAATGCTTGAATATCCCAATTGACGATGTACTCTTTGACTTCTTCATCCTCTAATCTCCATCGTCAACCGTTCGATGGACTTGAAATTCGACCATATTGGTCGAATCGTTCTCATGTGATCCACTGTTCGGATTGGTCGTCCGTTCACCGGAGTTATGCCCCGTCAGCTCGTCCATAAAGTTTTTTTACATCGAGATACTAAATGAAACAAAACTAAATGTTAGGCTTGGTTTTGAAGAAATTAAAAGTTCATGTAATAAAACAACTAAACTGATAGTTTAGGTACTAAATGCGTAGTTTACCCTAATATTTAATGATTCATGTTGGACTTAATAGAAATTAACATAAATTGGAACTTATAAGTTCAAATCAAACATTAAATATATCAACAATATATTCTTAAATATAACATGTCTCTCAAACACATCATTAAACCTAAATAATAATTAGGGATCATTAATATTCTTTCAAAAGTTTGGTGTCCAAAATGTAATTATTCAGAAGTGAGAACCATCTTGCGTAATTATTCTAAGTTTACTTTCCACTAAATAATTTCTCAATTGTGTTCTTAATCGAGGTTTTACACTTCTATAGCTTAACTTTATATTTATTATAATCTAAACCTTATTAGGGACCAAATAAGCGGTTAACATTTATACATGATTTGGAACTATAGAAGAGTTTGAAACTCTACCCTAAAGTTAGAAATTTGGACTAAGTATCAAACCACATAACTTTCTAGAATGGAAGTTTTAAAACTATCCAGAGAGTTTTTCGAATTCATCTGATAAAGTTTCGAAAGTGGACAAGAAGTTTCAAAACATATTTAATTACTTGACCAATAAAAGCGTTCATGTCAATTCAAACATCTAAAAACATATTCAACTGCACTTAAATCATTATACATACAAGAGGTATGGTTTGCTTCAAACCACCAATTTGCAAGGTACATATGATCTATACTTGATATTCATTATACACAACATTGCACATCATGAAAACACTTATGCCTAGCTATGATTTGTAACGCAAGTGATGTGTGCACGGCCACAAGTTCGATAAGGTTCTTGATATTTTATGAGGTCATCGATCGAGGTAACTTACTCATTTCCCTATGACAAACAATGTATATGCATAATGATCATTTTCTCTTAATGAATTTATAGCAATGTTTTGAGTGGTCTTAATGAGAAAGGTTGTAACACCTCGAATACCAAGTAGTAGTTTCGGGTTTTATCGTTGGACTTAGAATGTTAAAATAAGTTCAACTTAAATATTGGGACAAGAATATGATGATTGGGCTTGTAGGAAAGCCCCAAGTTGGTAAAAATGGCATTTTTTGTTTGGGTATGAAAGAGGAAGGACCAACGAAGTATTAACCTCTTGTTTGAAATAAGGTTGAATAGTATTTAAAGAGGTGATGTAACAGGGTGAAAATATCACATATCTTCTATTTTTTCTCCACCTTTGTCATCTTCTTCATCTCTTGTCTCCTCTCTTCTTCATCAGATATTTAAAAGTAAGAAAGGTAATCTACACACCCTTAGAGCTTCATTTCAAACCCAAAATCATATGGTTTGGTTATGGTGGAAACTTGGGTTTTTGAGGGGTTTTAGTTCTAGGGATTAGAAATGATTCTGACTTGTTCCTAAGTTTTGATTAGAAACATGTTTTTAAACATTTAGAGACTTAAAATGAGATTTTATCCTTTGTTTGCTATGGTTAGTGAAGAACATGGTGAGTGCTCACAAGCTAAAAGCAAGGACAAGTTGGTGCTTGGGTGACCTTGGAGCCCCTTTTAATCAACCTTTAGTGAGGTAACACATAGGTAACTCCCCTATACCACATGCAAGTCATAAATGTATATTGTTTACTTGTTGTGTTCATTGAGTACAAAGTGGGTGTTAATGGTAGCATGCTTGATTGATGTTTTTGTTATGTGAATGACTTATTGTGGTTCTAAATAACCCCTTGAAACTTAATAATTCTTTGGTATCCTTAAGGGGGCTTATGAGAGGCTTTGAAAATCCATTTTCGTGCTTAAACAGAGCACCCATGATTGTCGATATCGATACCATTCTTAAGTACTGATAATGTTCTTCGTTTAGGATGAAAACAAGGCAATTTTAGGGGGAATATCGA
The DNA here is from genome assembly GCF_006381635.1 of Hibiscus syriacus. Lineage (NCBI taxonomy): Eukaryota > Viridiplantae > Streptophyta > Magnoliopsida > Malvales > Malvaceae > Hibiscus > Hibiscus syriacus. The sequence continues at coordinate 241,312 of NW_024063289.1, read as the reverse complement.
TACCCCTTATCAATACCGAAAAGGTAGTATCTAGACTAGGGATACTTTGAGTATTCCATAATACAATTTTAGTAACGACACTCATGGGAGTATCGATACCAAGGGGTGAGTATCGATACTCTACATCAGGGAATAGATACTAGAATTAAAAGAACATTGAAGCTAAAATTGGTATCAATACTAAGGCCACTATCGATACTTACAGGCTTAGTATTGATACTGATATACTGTTTGGGTAAAAACCTTGGCTAAGTTTGGAGGCTTAAAAGGGATTTATAGGGGCATCGAGGGTTCCTAAATAAGACTACAAGTGAGAATATCATTTGAAAACCCTTCTGAACAATGACATAAAGTATGTGGCATAAAACTAGCATTTGTATGACATTCGAAAATGACAACGACACCCGGGTTACTTGAGCGGTCGCATGTACTATTTGAATATGTATATAGAGATATTTGGATTCTCTTCCCCAGTATTATGACACTTTTATATCAGTACGGATGCACTTTTATACGAGTGATGAGGCACTTTAGTATTAGTTCTAAGGCACTTCTGTGATTTATTGGAAAGCCCTTACTATGATTCATATGATGTATTGTTTCATATCCTTGTGCTATGATCCATGCTTAATGTATTTCGTTGCAACACGACTTAACTGGCTAAGAATTCATAGTGGTTGGATGCATGTAGTATAGTGAGTTATTTATGTGGCACTGATCTCATAGCTCATCATTTAAAATTGTTTCTGTTTGTAGGTTAGTAGGTGCCAAATCTCGGGAGCTTATCGCCAGTCAGTCGGATTTCATATATCAGCATCGGCAAGTATGTCTTGATTATTTTAGTTAGCTTGTATTTCATAGACCATTTTTATATTCAAGTCATTACTCTTGGATTATTGTATATTGATGTTTATTTTGGGAGCTACCCTATTTTGTAAACTTAACTACTTTCATTTATTTTCTTTAATGAAATGAATTATGATTTGTGAAATGAAGTTTTAAAAAGAAAATTTTAGGTTAGCCACTTTTGAGATCCCGTGTAATGCCCAAACCTATCGAGTTTCATTTTAATCAGATTTAGGTGTTACATTTAGTGGTATCAGAGTGTCAGAATCAAATGTTCCTAGGACATATAGGTTAGAGTCAATAAGAATCAATGATGTACATACCCCTAGAGTGTCAGTATACTTGGTTATCTAGAAAATGAGATAATAACTCCCTTCTTTGAACTCTGTAGGTTATGGCTGATGACTCAACTATCAGCCATGAGGATTATAAAGAGAGTCCTGTTTCACTTGTCGGAGATGTTGGTGATGAGTACGCCCTAGAAACCTACGATAGGGATATTCTGGAGAGCACAGGATCGATGAGGCCACCTTCTTTAAGGACCACAGATTCCCTTAGGAATAACATTTGAGCTATCTCGCAAGCACCTGCAACACCTTTCCATCCCACTCCTCCACTTGCATTACCCTAGGAGTCACCCATAGAGCGACTACGACACTATAGACCATAAACTTCTATTGAATTGGTGATGATAACCCGATAGATGCGATCAATGACTTTTTGAGACCTTTCATACCTTGATAAATCTGTATCTTACCCCTGTATGTAAGCTCGAGTGCATCACTGCTCTATTAAAGGGTGATGTCATCGATTGGTGGGAGACAATCGAGCTAGCTTTGGAGTCGAAAAGGCTGATTTAGAGTACATCCTAAAGGAGTTCTAACATAAATACATTGTTCAGTCTCATACAGATGATTTGAGAGACCAGTTCACCCATATCATCCAGGAAGACTTATCGGTAATGGCATGAGTGTGACTTCCTTCATCTGAGTTGCTATACGCCTGAGTTGATGGCAGATGAATACACCAGACTTCAGAGAATGATTCCACATTGTAATTCTTACCCAGTTAGTCATTGATCCCCCATGAATTTTCACATAGTTGACCTGCTAGACCAAGATGGTTAAGAGGATTCTGCTGAAGAGTGTTAGTTTAATGGGTTATTTAGGAGGTCAGAGTCTGAGAGAACTAGATTTTTTAGGGTTATCGGAGTCTTTGGACAAGAGGGTCACGGACTCCCGTGGCTGAGAGAAAACCCCACCATTGTAGTCCAGGTAAACTAATTAGAGTTTTGGGTCCCACTAGGGTTTTGGGAAACTACGAGACCTTTAATATCGACCTCGGTGGCAAGCAACAAAGGTTATAGTAGAGGATCAAGGCCACTATAGTTCAATTATTGTGTAAAATAAAACTCAGAGGAGCATTATCAGGTTATGAAGGCTTACTTCAATGTAAGTCTAGAGCATTTTGTTTGATACTGCCCTAATGGAGGTAGCGTAGCCCACCGCCTCCCCAGAGATCACCTAGTCAATTCAAAACGACTAGGATCTATCCACATGAATGAAGCTCTATGGCAGGATAACATGGTAGAGTGCTACCAGATCTATTGCTAGACCTTAGGATAGGTTCGCTTCAAAGCAGTATATAGTGAGGGCCTAGGAGGATTGCAAGCCAGCATATGTCCTTTTAGGTACTTTACTATTTATGGCACTCTAGTTACAATATTGATAGATCCTGGTTATGCTCATTTGTATCTATGTCATGATCTTATCCAAGAGTGGGGTATTCTGTTAGACAATATCGAGGTAAAATGAGAGTTTTGATCCCCTATGATTAGATGTGATTATGGACAAGGTTCACATAGGTGTCCAATAGAAATTTAAGGTTAAATCATTTTAGCAGACCTTATGGTGCTACCTTTTCGAGGGATTGATGCAATCTTTGGAATTGATTGGTTGACTGAGAATGTTACAGGTCAAAATAAAAAGTTATTAACTCAACCTTAAACACGAGTATGGTATGAAAGTGATGGCTATGGTGGACTTCGATGTACCTCTAAGATTATTTCGGCCTTAGTTTCTCAGAGATTAGTCAGTCGGGGTTATAAGGCATTTTTAACCCATGTGATAGATACTCGAGTTTAGAGCCCGATTCTTGATGACATACGTACAATAAGAGACTTTCATGAGGTATTTTTGGAGGAGTTACCCTGATTACTGATAGTTCGCGAGTTGGAATTCAGCATCAAGGTGCTACCCTGATCAGCCCTGATGTCCATCGCTTCATACCGCATGGCACTAATCGAATTGAAAGATCTTAAGGCGTAGATCAAGAACTTCTAACCAAGGTTTAATTCTCCCATGTATATCACTGTGAGGAGCATTGGTGTGTAAAGAATAAGGATGACTCAACGAGGTGCATCGACTATCATCAACTAAACAATTTAACGATCAAGAATCGATATATGCTTTCGAGGACAAATAATTTGTTCGACCAGCTTAGAGGAGCCAAAGTGTTTTCCAAGATAGATTTGAGGTCGGATTACTACCAGCTATAATTCAAAGATGAGGATGTGGTTAAGACAGTGATTTGAATGTGATATGGCCAATATGAATTTTTAGTGATGCCATTTGGACTAACGAATACGCCCAAAACTTTTATGGACGTGATGAATTGGGTATTTAACCCCTATTTGGACCAGTTCATCATGGTGTTCATTGAAGACATCTTGGTGTACTCTCAGTCATAGGAGGATCATGATCGCCATCTTCGGATCGTTGTCCAAATGCTCAATGACTGTCTGTTGTATTTAAAATTCAAAAAATGTGAGTTATGGTTGTCCAAAGTGTCATTTTTTGGCCATTGGAAACCGTTGAGGGTATTCAAGTAGATCCCTAAAATATTCAGGTCGTAATAGAGTAGGAGCTACCGAAGAATACATCCGAGGTACGTAAGTTACTCGGACTTACCGGGTATTATTATCGCTTTGTGAAAGTATTCTCTACGATTTCCGTTCCCATGTCCAAGCTCTTTCAAAAAGTTAGCCTTTTGTTAGAAATGAAAAGCGCCAGCAGATTTGATAAGTTGAAGGAAATCCTCACTCGGGCACCGGTCTTAATGCAACCCAAGCTTAGAAAGGATTAAATTGTATTTAGTGATGCTTCGTTAAACGATTTTGGGTGTGTCCTTATACAACAAGAGAGGAAGTGGCGTACGCTTCATAACAACTTAAATTGTAAGAAACAACTATCTTACCCATGATTTGAAGTTAGCCACAGTAGTCTTTGCCTTGAATATTTGGAGGCATAACCTCTTCGTGAGAAGTGCTTTATTTTCACCAATCACGAGAGCCTTAAGTATCTGCTTACTCAAAAGAAGTTGAATTGAGACAAGAATGTTAAATAAGTTCAACTTAAATATTTGGGATAAGAATGTGATGATTGGGCTTGTAGAAAAGCCCACAAGTTGGTAAAATTGCATTTTGGTTTGGTTATGAAAGAGGAATGACCAAAGAAGTAATTAACCCATTGTTTGAAAATAAGGTTGAATAGTATTAAAGAGGGTGATGTAAACGGGGGTGAAAATTAGCAACATATATTCTCCATTTTTCTCCACTTTTGCCATCTTATTCCTCTGTTCTTCCTCTCTTCTTCATCCTCAAATTTGTTAAAGGTGAGAGATTTATTTTGTAGCAAGGGTTATTAGATTTTCTAAAGGTAAGAAAAATAACCTACATGCTTAGAGCTTCAATTCAAACCCAAATCATAAGGTTTGGCTATGGTGGTAAACTAGGGTTTTTGAGGGATTTTAGTTCTAGGACTTAGAAATGATTCTGAATTGTTCCTAAATGTTTTGATTAGAAATGTGTTGCTAAACATTTAGAGACATAATGAGATTTTTGATCCTTTGTTTGCTTTGGTTAAGAAAGAACGTGGTGAGTGCTCACAAGCTAAGAGCAAGGAGAAGTTGGTGCTTGGGTAACCTCTTGGAGCCTCTTTTCATCATCCTTTAGTGAGGTAACATATAAGTAACTCCGCTCTACCACGTGTAAGCCATGAATCTATGTTTGTTTGCTTATTATGTTCATTGAGTGCAAAGTGGGTGTTAATGGTATGATGCTTGATTGATACTTGTATTATATTAAAAATCACTCATTGTGGTGCTAAATAACCCCATAAAACTTAATAATCCATTGGTATCCTTAAGGGGGCTTATTAGAGGCTTTGGGAAGCCATTTTTGCTTAAACAGAGAACAAGATCGTTGCTTTTGGTATTGTCAGAACATATCGATGTTTTTTTTCGTATAGGATGAAAAATAAGGCAAATATTTAGGGTGAGTCAGAGTATCGATACTCGGGGTTTAGTATCGATACCAAAAGGGTAGTATCAAGATCAAAGATACTTTAAGGATTCTAGAATATAATTTTAGTACTGATACTTATGGGAGTATCTATACCAAGGGGTGAGTATCGATACTGGAATTAAAATGAAACATCAAAGATAAAATTGGTATCAATACTAAGGCCAGTATTGATACCTTAAAACCATTATCGATACTGATAGGCTTAATATCGATACTGATATACTGTTTGGGCAAAAAACCTTGGCTAACTTTGAAATCTTAAAAAGAGGTTTATGGGGACATAGAGGGTTCTTAAATAAGACTACAAGTGAGAATTACGTTTGAAAACCCTTATTAACAACAACACTAAATTATATGGCATAAAACTAGTCATTGTATGGCACTAGGGAATTGGTAAGGACACTCGAGTTACTTGAGCGGTCATATATACTATTCGAATATGTATGTAGAGATATCTAAATTTTCTTCCCCAGTGTTACGACACTTTTGTATCAGTGCGAATTCACTTTTTTACTAGTGTTGAGGCACTGTAGTATTAGTGCTAAGGCATGTCCGTGATTTATTGGAAAGCCCTTACTTTAATTCATATGATGTATTGTTGAATATCATTATGCTATGATCCATTCTTAATGCATTTCGTTGCAACATAACTTAACTAGCTAAGCATTCGTAGTGGTTGGATGCATGTAGTATAGTGAAGTTGTTTATGTGGCACTAAGCTCATAGCTCAACATTCAGAATTATTTTCGTTCATAGTTAGCAGGTGTCGGATCTCGAGAGCTTATTGCTAGTCAATCGTTTTTTCGATATCAGTGGCGGCAGAGTATGTCTTGAATATTTTAGTGGGCATGTATTTCATATACCCTTTTTGTATTCGAGTCATAACTCTTGGATTACTATATATTGATATTTTTTGGGAGCTCCCTTTTTGTAAACTAAACTAGTTTCATTTATTTGCTTTATTTAATTCATATGATGTATTGTTGAATATCATTATGCTATGATCCATCTTAATGCATTTCGTTGCAACATAACTTAACTAGCTAGCATTCGTAGTGGTTGGATGCATGTAGTATAGTGAAGGTTTTATGTGGCACTATGCTCATAGCTCACATTCAGAATTATTTTCGTTCAGTAGCAGGTGTCGGATCTCGAGAGCTTATTGCTAGTCAATCGTTTTTCGATATCAGTGGCGGCAGAGTATGTCTTGAATTTTAGTGGGCATGTATTCATATACCCTTTTTGTATTCGAGTCATAACTCTTGGATTACTATATATTGATTTTTGGGAGCTCCCTTTTTTTGTAAACTAAACTAGTTTCATTTATTTGCTTTAATGAAATGAATTGATTTCCGAAATGAAATGTTTTTAAAATAAAATTTGGATTAGCCACTCTGGTGGTCCCGTGTAGTACCCAAACCATTGGGCTTGGTTTTAATCGGATTAAGTGTTACAAAGGCTCGATGGTTCCATCAATGTTAAAGGATGATTTTACACTCTTAACAAATTAATAGCCTTGATTTGGGTGATCCTAGGAGATGATTAGATAGATTCACTAATTTGAAAGGTTGAGTTTTACACTCTTAATGAGTTCATAATCTAGGATTTAGGTTGTCCTTGTGAGACAACATGCATTTACTGAATTGATATGATGAATTTGTATGAAGTTTGGAATGTTGTGCTAACCCTGGGACAATGTCCATTTTGAGATTACACCAATCTGAACAAAATTACTTCTAAGACAATAATTTTTACCACAGTAAAATAAATCATTATATTTTCCTTTATTTATTTTATTCTAATTGTTAGTCGATACTAATGATATTGTTTTACAACAACATTATTCACTATCAAAGTTCACACCATCTTCTATTTAGTAGAGATAAGGAAGCCCAACGATGATAAGTTGAAGTTCCAAAAGAAGCTCCAAAAGGTTGTTAAACCAGCTCTCAAGGATATTGTCTGGGCTTCGCAAGGTACACTGTAACATCCCAAAATACGGGTCGATAATCGGGTCAGTTTTCATATTTTTGATAAATGAAATAATAACTATTTTTAAATTTTATTGGAAAATATTGTTGGAAGGTTTTAGTGATCTTTGGTTATTAAATTTTATTTGGAATTTAATTAGAGTTTGATTCATTGATTAGATTGAGTTAATTGGAAATTATGATTTAATGACTAATTTGCAAATTATCACAAATCCAAAGTCTATGAAGCTATTTTATCAAGGTTTGTTCTTAAAGTTTTTCCCTCCTAAATTAAGTATTTTAACCTACCATTTTCACTAAAATTCCATCTAGATTCATCATTTAATTAAAATCCATTTTCATTTCTCAATTTTCATTTCACGTGTCTTTCATTTTTCCTCTTTAACAGTTTTATAACTTCTTCCAATTCTCTCAATTCTTTCTTTTAGGTGAGCACTTTTTCTTCCTCTTTTATTCTATTTGACAATTATTTCTTGAAAACAAGCTTGATTTCAACATTTTCAGGAATCCAAGAATTAAGAGTTGTAGAGGTTCAATAGTGAGGTTTTAGTTGGATTAGATGTTAATATTAGTTGTTCATTAGCTTTATTGAGGAAAAGTGATGTAAATCAGATTGAAGCTTTTGGAGAGTCGTTTCAGTAAGGATTTCGATAATTTCAACGTTCTCGCTATGTTTTAGCATTAGTTTTGAGTGTTATTTTGCTTTTAAAGGTGTTTGATGAGTTAGATATTGAGGAGAGGTTGTGCTTTGTGTTTTTTTCAGCATTTGGTTAGCGTTTAGGTTTCCGAAAAACAAGGTGTGACTTTCATTCCTTGAGAATAAATGTATTCAAGGTTAAGGAAAGTGTAGGCTGATTTAATATTTGATCTTGACTATGATTGTGTGATTCAATTAATGGTGTTAATAGTAACGTAGATTAAGTTACATTGTGTAATGCAACTTGTATCGAAAATGTGAATGTAAAATATGAATGTGATGTGTTGCAAATGATACTAGGATTTTCAAATTGTTTTCGAAAATCTATATATGTGATTGTGTGTTTGGACAAGTAAAACATTCTTGCTATTTAAAATGTGGGTTGATCATGACAACCAATTGTGATTATGTTTCAAAATGAGTTTGAATCGATATATGTGGAAAATTATGCATCATTGATAACCATTCTTGATGAACTTGGATTAATTGGCTATTTTTTCTTAATGGGAACTTTGGATATGAAAGTCATGCCTAGGAAAGAGTACTATATATGTTTTATATGTCTGTGTGATCGGGTTATACAGGGTTTGGTTGGTGCATTAAGCTATGTTTTGGGAAGATACGAGGTAAACTCGGGCGTTGAGCTTTGCACTGTAATTTCGTGGTTTTGGATCTATGTGAGTTCTTAAATAAAATAGGAGTCGTATGAAGTTTGTTTATCCAATGAGTGAGTTATGTTTCGAGCAAAGGTCATTGATCTTATAATGGAAAAATATGTGTGCATTATGTGACATGTCGAAGAAAGTAATTTTTAATGAGTGTTTATCTTTTCTATCGAACAATGAGATTTAATGGAACTCAAATATTCTAGGAGTTGTGTGTGTTTAGTGTACAATAAATAATCATCTGGGCATGATACGATTCTACATATGATGAGGTAAAAACAAGTTAGGTGTGTCCATGTAGGACATTGTTTCATCTTGGCTATGTGCATTGTCGTAGAACGATTGTTATTCAATAGGCTTTTTAGCTCACACTCGTTGTTTAACATTTTTAGAGGATTACAATCGAGTCGGAGGTGAGGGGCTAGCACTTGGAATGATCAAGCAAGGTAAAATTTGAAGTGAAGTGTATGTGGTTTTAAAAAATAAATGATGGCAATGTGGGAGACGTTTCATGACTTAGACATTTGATGTTATATTGATTGCAATAATGCATTGGTGTTGTGGATGATTGATTTTGTACTTGGAGAGTTGTCGATGTTTTGATTCATTGTTTTAGAGTTTGATATGCTTGATCTTGGTAAATGATGCATGTTAATGTTCAAAAGTTGACTTGAGCCTTAAATAAGTGTTTAAAATGTCTAGAAAAGTGTAACTAAGTAAGCCAAACTTGTTAGACTCTTAGGTTGCATGAAATGATCTAAAATGCAAAATTTGAGTAGGTGGGTTTGTGCCAAAGATGAACATTTATGCAATTTGACTTTTGATGCCAAATTCTTGTATGATGTGTTGACTCATGTTATGAAGCATGCTACTAATGTATTTTTTGCATATATGAAGTGGTTTGATAGTATCCAAGCATGATCTTATCTTCTTGTACCTTTTTTGTGGATATTTGGCAACTTAAAAATGCATGTTGTTTAGAATTCTATACTTTACCAGCAAAAGGATCAATCCCTTAGTGGAAATGATTGATCCCTTTTAAAAAAATTATCAATCCATTGGCCTGAAAGACCGATCCCAAACTTTCTGTCCAATATAGGATCGATCCCTTGTGAAAAAGGATCGATCTCTTTAAAAAAAATCGATACCTTTTTATTAAGCCTGATGGAAAATGGTGGAATTTCATTCATTAAAGGCCTGAGTTATTCTTTAGACTTTGAATGTCCCCTGAATGTTTGTATGAGTTCAAAATGGTACAGAAACTGAACTGTTACTTAATTATAAATGGGACCCCAAAATTATAGGGGACTTATTTCATCACTTTTAAAATATATTTAATTTTATAAAGGAAACATTAATTGCATGTTTACTTTTCATACTAAGTTTTTTATTATTTATAATTTAGTCCCTAAACTTGCATATTTAATTAAGTACTTACTTGACATCCGAGCGACCTAGAAATTTACATGTTATCAATTGTGGATTAAATAAGGAATGGTAAACTTAATTTGACTAATTGAACTTGAATTCCTCGTGTGTTATAATGATCGTTTTAACCCCTGACTGTCTGTTGTGATATTTATGTTCTGTTACTTTTGATTCATGATTCCATCTTATCGAGTATGTTCTTTTTCCATGTGCACCATGCTGATTTGATTTAAATTTTTATGCTTCCTCATAGTTCGCATAATTTAGGATATATTTTGTCTAACATGATTGGAACCGAATGAACGCTCAGGTATCTGGGTTAGTCTTCTAGAAAGGGTATGGGGTGTTACATTTGTTGGTATCATAAAGAGATTTGCAACGATTGATGATGTTATATGATTTTGTGTCGTGGTAGGAAACGGGAACCACATTGTCACACTATTTTGAAATGTTTTTGTTGGTCTTGCCTGATCACTGGTGCGCTTCTCACCCTATTTTGTTGATTTGTGTAGTCATTAATCTAGTTGCAGTGTCTCCCATCATACTATTTTGGATGCTCCTGGGTTTGGATGTCCTGTCATTATGCATAATACGACCGGGATTGGAAGTGATGCTAATGGACCCCCGCCAATGGCTCCCAACTGAATAGACCTATGGATGTCTTGCCTGAGGTGTGGTAATCGTCGTTTTGTTATCAAAATAATTTCGGCTTCTTAATATAAAGGAAAATATAGTATAGAGCAGGGTCGATCCACAGGGAATATGGTTTTGTGATTTAGTAAAATTGTTTCTTAATTTTAGGAAGAGATAGAGTTCCAAGTAAAGTTGAAAAGATTTAATAAAATAAAATAGATAATAATAAATAAAAAGAGAAATAATAAAATAATAAATATTAATAGTAATAAAGATAAAATCGGGTTTTAAATTATTTAAAGAAGAATAAAAATTAAATAAACAATAAATAAAATAACTAAATTGGGATAAAGAAAACTTATTGTGAAAACAACCTCAGACTTTAGCTTCGCCTCAAATTCCTCGGATCATCGAAACATATTTTTTACTTCATGATTCATGTCAGCTTACAAGGAAAATTCTTCGCTACCAACTCGGATTGTGTCGTTTCAACAACAACTGATTCCTATCTCAGTTTCCTCTTAGCAAACAATTTTGCCAAGTGTGTTCTCGGGAAGTTGAATATAATTCAATAAGCAAATCCTTCTTTAAATGTTAACCATAACAATATCCGGACCAACGTCGAAATCGTTTTGATTTGAAAGTAAGCTCAGAAAACAAAGAGAAAAATCCAAAGTGATTTAAGTACCTTACAATTCTCACGTTTGGAATTGAGCCTTCGCTTCAGTCTTTGGCTTGAGAGAAAATTAGCTAAGCATGACCAAAGTACTTAGCATAATTGAAAAGTATGCATAATTGAAAACGAACAATTAAGCCACAAAAACCAATTATTAAGGAGTAATTTAAAAGCAAAATGTAACTAAATTAAGCATTTATCAAATTCCCCCTCACTTATTCAATGCTCATCCTCAAGAATCCATCAATTAACATATCAAATCATAAGTTGTCATCTTCAATTTCATGTTATCCCTCAAACTTCCAATCAACCAAGTCTATGATATTTTCCGAATTCAAGTAACAATCAAGCAAAGATACAACCAATAAAATTTAAAGTAAGCAAGATATCCCAATTAATTGTCGACTTCAATGAAACATGACTCAATACCTCACAAAGATTTAGACATATCGCTCAAGTTTTTGGGATAAATGAAATCGCTCAAACCGAAACTAACCAAAATATTACCATAGGCTTGGAATTCAATCAAGTCTCCACTACAAAAAATGAACATAATGCAATAATCAAGGGGTCTTTAAACAAGGTGTAACGGGGCTTAGGTTATGGTAGGGAAAAGGCCAAAATAAAGGTTTAAAATACCGAAACAATAGATCAAATTAATTAAGAACAATCCATGAATTAACTTGAAGTGCAATGAAAAACAAAACAAGGAAAAGAATAGATGAAAGAAAATTGAAACGATCGATTTTTCATTTCCTTCTTTTTTTCGAACAAGGGTATGTTTTATCTACTATCCGAAACAGTGAACAACTTGCTTTTTTTTGAAACATTGATTGTTTTCATCATTTTTTTCGTGGAACAAGTGATACAAGATCTCAAGTCTCGATAAGGGTGTGAAAAGAGAGGAAAATAAAAAGAAATGTTTCGGGTTTAATTATGAGGTGTAAAACAATAAAAAGGAAATAGGCTCAAATATGGTTCACTAGTGGATATATAACGGGTAGCTTTTTGGGAAAAGTGGGTTTATCCTAGGTGCCTCTATCACATTAAAAATTACGTTCAACTTGTAGTCTCGATATGCATTGTGATTACAAGTTCTAGAATATCATAATTAGTTCGACACAAATAAGTCAAACAATGAGCAAGAAAAATAATGTGTGCGTTAGGCCCAAATCTCACAAGAAAAGTTTATGTGCATTGAGTCAAGTTTATCTGTATCAACAAAAGCATGAAATATCAATACTCTCAACAAAAATTCACTAGTTATATAAATCAATCATGCAAATTAAATCCGATCAAAACATGATCACAATCCAAAAGGAAGCAAGAGTATAAAGTGAAATTCAAGACTAGCAACCAACGATCCCAACACATCAATATCAGAATATCTCAATTTCAATCAATTAAACAAATCAAGGAAAATTACGGCAACACGCTTATCTTTCCCCCACTCACTTAATCCGTTTTGTCCAAAACGTATATAAAATTTAAAAACAAAGAGAGGGAAAAAGAATCCTCATCTAGTGGCTACCGTGGCCACGTCGAGACGAGCTGTTGTAGAGTAGAATGTCCGATAATGCACTGTTCTGTTCGAACTTTTCTGCACAGTTCGAACCAAATCTATTTTTTCTGCACCGTTATTTTTCTGCAATGCATTATTCGAATCTACTGTGTATTTTTCTACAATGTTCGAACCAAATCAGTTTTTTTACACTGTTATGTTCGAATTTTTCTGCACAGTTCGAACCAATTCAGTTTTTTTGCACTGTTTTTCGTTAAATATTCAATCGGAATTTGGATCTGTTCAGAGAAAAAATAAAATTAATTAAAATAAAATAAATATAATGAAAATAAAGTTTGCTAAAAATAAAATAAAAATAAAACAAAAATAAAATGAAAGAAAAAAAAAATAGAATGAAATGGTTTGTCTCCTATCAAGCACTTTTGTTTAACGTCATTAGCTCGACGACCTGATTTTCAAAGTGTGGGTTCCTCTAAATTTTTCTTCGATTAGACCAATTGGAGCATTTTCATAATACGGCTTCAATCTTTGACCGTTAACTTTAAATCGAACTCCTTAGTTATCTTCAACTTCAACAACACTGTGAGGAAATACTTGAGTTACTGTAAACTGTCCGAGCCATTTTGATTTGAGCTTTCCTGCAAAATGTTTAAATTGGAGTTAAAATAAAATCTTTTGACCGACAAAAAAAGTTTTAAAAGAAATTCTACTATCGTGAAATTATTTTGTTTTTTTAAATATTCGAGCATTATCATAGGCATTTCTTCAGATTTCCTCAAGTTCTTGAATGTATAATTTCTGAGCTTTACCAATTGCATCCATGTCCATGTTACCTTTTTTAATGGCCCAAGAAGCATGATGTTCTAACTGAACTGGTAAATGACATGGTTTACCAAAAACAAGCCGGTATGGTGACATCCCAATGGGACCTTTATAAGTAGTTCGATATGCCCAAAGTGCATCGGTTAATTTTAAACTCCAATCCTTTATGTTCGGTTTAATAATTTTCTCAAGAATGATTTTAATTTCTCATTTTGATACTTCTATATGTCCATTTGTTTGTGGATGGTAAGCGGTAGCAATTCTTTGAGTTACTCCAAATTTCTTCATTAGCGACTCAATCACTCGGTTTATGAAATGTATTCCTTTGTCTCTTATTATAGCCTATGACGTGCAAAACCTGGTAAAAATATTTTTCAAAAAATTAATTGTAGTTTTAGCATCATTATTCTGAGTGGTCTTAGCTTCCACCCATTTAGAAACATAATCTATAGCTAAAATAATATAAGTATTTCTAAATAACAAGGCAAAAAGACCCATATAGTCGATTCCCCAAACATAAAAATTTTTACAAACTTGTATAGAATTAAGCGTTATTTCATTCTTACGGCTTAAATTACCTGTACGCTGATATCTTTCACAAGTTTTGCAAAATAGATAAGAATCCCAAAAGATGTTAGGCCAATACAAACCACATTCAAGAATTTTATGGGTTGGACTTTTTGGCTCAAAATGACTACCGCAAGAGTAAGAATGACAAAATTTCAAAATTGAATTTACCTCACTTTCGGCAATATATCGCCAAATTACCTGATCCGAGCAGTGCTTCCATAAATAAGGATCGTCCCAAATATAGTATCTGGATTCTCGCTTAATTCAATTGATTTCAACTCTCGGTAAATCTAATGGTAACTTACCTGTGGCCAAATAATTAACCATGTCCGCAAACCATAGAGTTATGCTTTTCACCACAATCAATTTTTCTTCAGGAAATTCTTCTCTAAGTGTTGAGTCGGATGTGGAAAGGAGAATTCGACTCAAGTGGTCCGCTACCAGATTTTCGCATCCTTTTTGTCTTTGATTTCCAAGTTAAATTCTTGTAAAAGCAAGATCCATTAGATAAGCCTTGGTTTCGCTTCCTTTTTGCTCATCAAATACCTTATAAATGTATGGTCAGAAAAAACAGTAATTTTAGTGCCAAGGAAATGAGATATAAATTTTTCTAAAGCAAAAATTATAGCACAATGTTCTTTTTCCGTAGTCGAATAATTTTTCTAAGCCGAGTCCAAAGTTTGGGATACATAGGCTATGACATGTGGTTCTTTCCCTATTTTCTAACTGAGAATGGCTCCAACGTTAGTATCCAATGCGTCACACATAAGTTCAATGGGATAATTCCAATCTGGGGGTTGA
Source organism: Hibiscus syriacus (assembly GCF_006381635.1). Lineage (NCBI taxonomy): Eukaryota > Viridiplantae > Streptophyta > Magnoliopsida > Malvales > Malvaceae > Hibiscus > Hibiscus syriacus. Next base: position 226,298 of record NW_024063289.1, on the reverse strand, counting down.
ACAATTGGAGCTGAAATAAGCTTTTCCTTTAATGAATTGAATGTCTCCTTGTATTTTGAATTAAAGTCAAAGTCTTGATATTTTTGAAGTAGATTGCATAAAGGTTGTGCTATCTTCGAAAACTCCTTAATAAACCTGCAATAAAATCTGCATGGCCAAGAAAAGAATGAATTTCCCTCACAATTTTGGGGTAAGAAAGTGAGCGTATACATATGTTTTAGCTTTATCAACCGCAATCCCTTTTGAGGAAACAATATGACCTAAAATTAAACCTTTATCAACCATAAAATGAAATTTTTCATAGTTCAAAACAAGGTTACATTCTAAGCATCTTTTAAGCAAATTAGTTAAATTATCAAGATATCTATTAAAAGAGTTACCATAAACCGTGAAGTCATCCATGAAGACTTCAATTCCTTTCTCCACATAGTCAAAAAATATACTTAATATGCATCTTTAGAAGGTGACCGACACGTTACAAAGATCAAAGGGCATTCGTCTATATGCAAATGTATCGAAGGGACAAGTAAAAGTCATTTTTTCTTGATCCTCTGGCGCTACTGGGATTTGGAAAAAACCTAAAAACTATCAAAACATCAATAATGAGTTTTTCTCAGCTAATATTTCAATCATTTTGTCTATAAAAGGAAGAAGAAAATGATCTTTTCGAGTAAGAGAGTTCAACTTCCTATAATCAATGCAAACTCACCATCCATTTTGAACTCTTGTTGGCACTAACTCCCCTTCTTGATTTTCGACCACTGTGACTCCTGTTTTCTTGGGAACCACATGAATCGGACTTACTCAATTACTATATGATATCAGATAGATTACATCAGCATCAAGGAGTTTTTGAATTTCCTTCTTCACTACTTCCATCATCGGTGGATTTAATAAACGTTGTCCTTCTCGTGATGACTTTGCTCCTTCTTCGACTTTTGATCTTGTGCATGCAAGTCGAGGGACTTAATCCTTTAATGTAAGCAATGGTCCATCCTATGGCTTCTTTGTGAGATTGCAACACTGCTACCAAAGCTTCTTATTCTCCTTCGGACAATTGACTTGAGACGATCACTGGTAAGGTTCCATTTTCACCCAAAAAGTCATATTTCAAATGATCCGATAATTACTTCAATTCTACCTCAGGTACCTATAAAGCAGAAGGTAAAATTTTAGTTTTAGAGGAAGATAAAGATAAATCAGAATTGATAGAATTAATATTTTCAAACTCTCTTTCTTCCTCTTCGTGACAAGGTTCAGGATCCTTAAAAAGATTATAAGAAAAATTAGATTCAATATATTCACCAATTAAATGATCTTTAATATCAACAGAATTAATTCTTTCAACATGATCATGGCATTTCATTGCTTTATAAACATCAAATTCAACGATCTCACCATCAAATTTCATTTTCAGTATACCACTTCTTACACCGATCTTTATATGTGTTATGCTTAGGAAGGGTCGGCCTAAGAGTACCTCGGAACAAGAATCCGACCTATCATGTTCCATGTCAATGACATAGAAATTTGTAGGAAAAAAAATAATACATCGACCTTTACCAAGACATTTTCCATTACTCCTACTGTATATATCACAGATCTATCAGCCAACTGTATGGTTATTCCTGTTTCCTTCAAAAGCCTCGTTAGTAATCATTTTATAAATAGAAAATTACATAACGTTGATTGAATCTCCTAAGTCACACATTGCACGTGTAATTTTAAAATCACCTATTTTACATGGTATAGCGAACATACCTTGATCCTTCATCTTTGGTGGGAGCTTTCGTTGAAAAATTGCATAGACATGTTCTCCCAAATTTACCTTTTCGTTCCCCATTAATTTTTTCTTAGTAGTGCAAAGTTCTTTTAAAAATCGAGAATACCTTGGTACTTATCGAATTACTTCAAGAAGAGGTATGTTGACTTGACTTTTTGGAACACCTCTAAGATCTCCTTTTCTTCAGCTTTTTTATCACGCTTCATCAACCTTGATGGGAAGGGTGGTGGCGTGATTTCATGAGAAGAAAGAGAAAGATACGAGTCAGACCTACCTTGTATTTCTGAAGGTGGTGTGTCCTCTTGTTCTTCCTGATGTGCGGTTTTTTTTTGTTAGAACTTCGGGTGAGATAACTTTTCCACTTCAGAGTGTGATAGCACTAACATTCTTTCTCGGATTTAACTCCGTTTGAGAATGTAGTCTTCCTTGTGATTCCAATTTTCCCATAGTTTGAGCTAGTCGGCATAATTGGTTATCTAACTCTTGAAGATGTGTTTCGATTCGGCTTTGGAATTTTTCCTGGGATGCAATGAACCTTTCTTATGAAATTGCTAACTTCCCTATGAGTTCCTTCAATGATGGTTTTTGTGTTTGTTGTTGAGGATGATAAGTTGGTCTTTGATTTGCCGCATAGATGAATTTTGGGTGGTCTCGTCATCCTGGATTATAAGTATTGTTGTATGGGTTGTATTGTCTTTGTGGAGGACCTGGAAAGTTCCCTATGGCATTGATTTATGTATTGCCTCCTTCTTGTATCAGCGGGCAGCAACCTTCGGATGGTCTAGCTTTGTGCATATCCCACATGCTCTTGTTGCTCCAGATTTTTCTGCAACAAATGAATTAACTACTTCAGTTAATTTGTCTGACTTATTCTCAAGGGAAAAAGTACTTATCTTGTGAACCCGTCGGCTGGTTTCACTTGAAAACTGTTGAGAGTTGGTTGCCATGGTTGAAATCAATTCTCATGTTGTTGTTGGGGTCATGTTAAATAATGCTCCTCTACTGGTGGCATCTACCATTTTCATCTCCATTGGTAAAAGGCCTTCATAAAAGTACTGAAGTAACGTTTGCTCACTTAATTCATGTTGCAAACAACATCCACAAAGCTTTTTAAATCTCTCCCAATAGTCATAAAGACTTTATTTGATCTTTTGTTGAATGGAAAGAATGCTCCTTCATAACTCGCTTGTTTTAGCCGTTGGAAAGAACATGTCAAGAAAAATTCGATTCATGTCAGCCCATGAATTAACTGAATTATGAAGTAAATAAAATAACTCCTTGTTGTTTCATGCTAGTGCAAACCATGTGGAATTTCAATAAGTGTTTGTACGGAACTTCAGTGGAAAGCCGTGGAAGGTGGGAAGAAGATGAATGAGTTTCGTCTTTAATTGAAACAGAGTCCCGCCACTAGGAAAATTGATACATACTGGCGTCTGAATGACAGGAGTTGTGGCTAGTTCTCGTATTGTTTGTTCTTCTACTGCTATCGGGATGTATGTTTCTACTTTTGTCTCCAGATTTGATTCTACTTTTGAACTCTGCTCTTGTTCTTCTTGTATTTTTCTATTTTCTCGAAGCATTTGTGTGTGGATTCTTCTTGCTTGTGCTTTGATATCCAGATCTAGATCTACTAATTCACTTGGGTTTCGTCTGGTCATAAATCAAAAACTAGAAAAATAAATAAGTACTTGTCGTTAGTCCACAGAAACGGTGCCAATTTGATAACTATCGTTTTGTTATCAAAATAATTTCGGCTTCTTAAATACAAAAGGAAAATGTAGTTAGAGAAGCAAGGTCGATCCATAGGGACTATGGTTTTTGCGATTTAGTAAATCTTTTTCTTGATTTTAGGAAGAGATAGAGTTCCAGGTAAAGTTGAAAAGATTTAATAAAATAAAATAGATAATAATAAATAACAAGTAAAATAATAAAATAATAAATATTAAAAGTAATAAAGATAAAAGGGGGTTTTAAATTATTTAAATAAGAATAAAAATTAAATAAACAAATAAATAAAATAAGTGAATTGGGATAAGAAAAACTTATTGTGAAAGCAGCCACAGACTTCAGCTTCGCCTCAAATTTCTCGGATCATCAAAACAGATTTTTACTTCTTGATTCATATCAGCTTACGAGTACAATTCTTAGATGCCAACTTGGATTGTGTCGTTTCAACAACAACAGATTTCGATCTAAGTTTCCTCTTAGCAAATAATTTTGCTAAGTGTGTTCTCGGGAAGTTGAATATACTTCAAAAAGCAAATCCTTCTTCAAACGTTAACCATAACAATATCCGTACCAATGTCAAAATCGTTTTGATTTGAAAAGTAAGCTCAGAAAACAAAGAGAAAAATCTGAAACGATTTAAGTACCTTACAATTCTCACGTTTGGAATTGAGCCTTCGCTTCAGTCTTCGGCTTGAGAGAAAATTGGCTATGCATGACCAAAGTCATACTTAGCATAATTGAAAAGTACGCGAAAAATTGAGAGAAAGCTAGAGAGAAAAAGAAGATTTTATTCTTAGATGAGAGAGATATGTTTTTAGGCTTACCCTTAGAGGGTATTTATAGCCTTCAAATTCCTAAAATCAAGCTAAAACATCTTAAATCCTAATTAAAACACTTAAAACTATTTAAAATAAAATACCTAAAAAAAGATAAAATATAAAAATAATATCCTAAAACTTAATTAAAATACTAAAACCTATTTAAAATAAAATACCTAAAACAAACATAAAATATAAAAATAATATCCTAAAACTTAATTAAAATACTAAAACCTATTTAAAATAAAATACCTAAAACAAATATAAAATATAATATTTAAAATATTATTCTAAAACTTGAGTTTAATTCAAATTCGAATTCCAGAAACGTGTGGTCAATTCATTCATTCTTCTAGAAACACTCACTGGATCTTCTAGAAGGTGCTGATGTCATCGCCTTGTCGGATGTTTCATGTCTGAATTCATGCCCACTAGTTCAGCTTCGATTTCGAAAATAAAAAAATACAGAATTCCATTCTTTTAGTGCAATTTCCAAAATCTAACGTCTTGTACAGAAAATAAATTAAAACGAACAATTAAGCCTCAAAAACCAATGATTAAGGAGTAATTTAAAAGAAAAATGTTAACTAAATTAAACACTTATCAAGGTGATTCTTGGTGCCTTGCGTCGAGTTATTCCTGAGGTTGCACCCACTCTGTGCCAGTTCTGGTGGGTAGAGGTTTATCGCTAGAGTGTCTGAGGGCTTTAGGGGCCAGAGAGTTCAGTGGAGTTCGTCAAACTGAGCAGACCATTACGGCGGATTGGCTTGACAGCATTGTATAAATTTTGGACCAGATGGGTTGTACTGATACTAAGTGGTTGGGTTGCATCACGTCTTTGCTTCAGGTTGATGCACATTGTTGGAGGACTAGTATTATGAGGGGTGTTACAGAGGATTGGTTGACCTGACAGTATTTTTTAGAGGTATTCAGGTGTAAGTGTTTGGGTGCACAGTACACTTACACAAGAGGGAGTTTATAGACTTGGTTCAAGGATGCATATCTGTGTCTGAGTATGAGGATGAGTTTGTTCAATTGAGCGAGTATGCACGAAATATTGTATCGATGGATCTTGAGAGTTATAAGAGGTTTAAAGATGGTCTAAGGAGAGACATTTGTACATATTTGGTTAGTGGATCTTCAGAGGTGTTCGATATTCTGGTGTAATTAGGAAAGGGGTTATGAGAGTACTGTGGGTTGTCTGATCAGGGAGTTCTCCTGGAAGAGACCCACGAATGCTAGTTCTTAGAGCCGTTCAACGAAGAGGTAAAAGACATGATCAGTGTGACTCTCATCAGGGTCAGTCTGGTAGGGTGACTGTTTCATCTGGTGGTTGGCAGCAATCTCCGTTTTGTTCATCTTTTGGTAAGAGACATACAAATGAGTGTTGGCGCATGTCTGGGGGTTGTTTCTAATGTGGTAACAAAGGCCATTAGTTACGAGATTGTCCGAAGAGGGTTGAGTTGAGAGATGGTACACTTATTCTTGTCAGAGGAGGTGAGAGAGCTGGAAATAGAGTTATGATGGGTAGGCTCGTGGTCGTGGCGGTGAAACTCAGACTAGTAGAGCTGGTAGAGTGTATGCGATTCGTTAGCCTCAGGATCGTGTCCCGACGGATGTGATCACAGGTACCTTTCTATTAGAGTATTTTCTTTTCCTTGCCTTGATAGATTCTGGTTCTATGCATTCTTATATCCTTAGTCGTTTGGTGAATGGGTTGTTTATTCCTGTTAGTGTTAAGATGTGGGTTTGATAGTAACCAGGGTTTTGGGAGAGAGTGTACTTGAAGATCGACTGTATCATAGATTCCCTTAGGTTGTTCAAGGTAAGGTATTTCCAGTGGATCTGATGGAGTTACGGTTCCATGGTTTCGATGTCATTATGGGTATGGATTAGCTTCACAAGCACCGTGTGTATTTGGATTTCGAATTGTCTCAAGTGATTCTGAAGACGGTAGATGGTGTTGAGTTGGTAGTTGTGGGTGAGTGGTCGGAGTTCCTTTCCAATGTTGTTTCATTGTTGGATGTGAGTAAGATGATCGATCGTGGATGTGAGGCATACTTGGCTTATGTTCTTAATTTGGGTGGTCGAGAGTTGTATGTGCAGGATATCAGGACGGTTTAGGACTTTCATGATGTGTTTCTAGAAGATCTTTCTGGTTTACTACCATATCGTGAGGTTGAGTTTTGTATAAAGACTTATACCGATTCAGCTCCCATTTCTATTGCGCCTTATCGCATGAACCTAAAAAGTTAAAAGATTTGAAGGTACAGTTGTAAAAATTGTTGGATCGAGGTTTTATCCTTCCTTGTATTTCTCTATAGGTTTCTCTAGTTTTGTTCGTGAAAAAGAATGAAAATATGAGGCGTATATGCATCGATTTTTATCATTTAAACAAGTTGACAATTAACAATCAATATCCTTTATCGAGGATCGATGACTTGTTTGACTAATTCAAGGGTGCCAAGGTGTTTTCAAAGATTGATTTGCGTTCGAGGTATTAGCAGTTACAGGTTAATGAGTCGGATGTAATGGAGATAGTTTTTCAGACGCGTTATGCTCACAACGAGTTTCTTGTGATGTCATTTGTTTTGACGAATGTGTCTGCTGGTTTTATGGACCTAATGAATCGTGTGTTTCACCCGTATCTCAATCTCTTTGTAGTGGTTTTCATCGATGATATTTTAATGTATTCTTTTTCGGATGAGAACCATGACTCGCATCTCATGATTTTTTGCAAGTGTCGAGGGAGAATAAGTTGTATGCAATGTTTTCTAAGTGAGAATTTTTGTTGAGCAAGGGGCATTCCTTGGTCACGTTGTTTCTTCTGAGCATATTTGGGTTTATGTGAATAAGATTAAGACGATAGTTGAATGAAAGCTTCCTATAAGCATTACTAAGGTTCACAATTTCCTTGGTTTACTATTAATTATCGCGGTTTGTAGAGGATTTTTCACGTATAACTACTCTTTTGACCAAGTTGTTGCATAAGGATATTAAGTTTGAGTGGATGAATTAGAGGTAGACTAGCTTTGAGAAGTTGAAGTCAACTTTGACGGAGGCTCCGGTATATGTTCAACCGGTGTCCGGGAAGGATTTTGTGTTGTATAGTGATGTGTCTATTACCGATCTTGGGTGTGTGTTGATGCAAGACGATAGGTTGGTAGCTTATACGTCAAGGCACCTGAAGTCGCATGAGCGTAACTATCCCACGCATGATTTAGAGTTGGTCGCGATAGTGTTTGCACTTAAGATTTGGCGTTATTACTTGTTTGGTGAGAGTAGTATCATTTACACCGATCACAAGAGTCTCAAGTATCTCTTTATCCAGAAGGAGTTGAATTTGAGGCAGATGCTTTGGGTTGAATTGTTAAAGGATTATGATTGTGTGATTGAGTATCATCCGGGTAAGACGAGCATATTTGCTAATGCTTTAAGTCATAAGTCGATGGGGGAGATACGAAACTTTTTTTGCACGTTTGAGTTTGGCTGGAGATGGAGCTTTAGTGGCTGAGTTACAAATCAAGTCTATATGATCCCAACGTATTTGTGATTTGCAAATTAGTGACAAGATGTTGGAAACGAAATTCTAGCTGGTGTGTGGTGGTGATTTTTCATTGAATTCTAAGGGTGTTTTATACTTCCATGGTAGATTGTATGTGCCTATGGATGAGAGTCTGAGGCACGATATTCTCTCGGAGGCGCATAGTGGGCTATTTGCGATGTATTCGGGTAGTACGAAAATGTATCAGGATTTACGAGAGATATATTGGTGGTCGGGTCTGAAGCATGTTATCATTGAGTTTGTCAGGCAATGTTTAGTTTGTCAGCATGTTAAAGTCAAACATTAGTGTCCTTCAGGTTTGCTTCAACAGATTAGTATTCCAGAGTTGGAGTGGGATCATATTACGATTTATTTTGTGATGAGTTTGTCATTTACGTAATCGAAGAAGGATTCGATTTGATTGGGAATTCTCTAAGAGTGAGTATTTTCTGTCGGTGCATATGATGTTTTATTTGCATAGCTTGATAGAATTGTATACAGCTAAGATAATACGGTTGCATGGTGTTCATTTGTCGATCATTTTAGACCGTGACCCACGGTTTACGTCGAGGTTTTGGCAGAGTTTACATAAGGCTTTGGGTTCGAAGTTTAATTTGAGTACAACTTATCATATGCAGTCTGATGGTCAGTAAGAGCGTGTGATTCAAATTTTGGAAGACATGCTTCGGGCATGTGTGATCAACTTTATTGGTTCTTGGGAGCATTATTTGTCATTGGTGGAGTTTGCCTATAATAATAGTTACCATTCTAGTATTCAGATGGCTCTGTTTGAGGCGATGTATGGGCATAAGTGTTGTACACCTTTGTGTTGGACCAGTTAAGTGAGAGGCGAGTAGTTGGTTCGAAATTAATTCAAATGACTGAGGATATGGTTAAATTGGCGAATGATAGGTTGAAGTTAGCTTTAGACCGTCAAAAGTATTATGCTAATTTAAAGCGGCGAGAGATTGAGTACGCTGTGGGGGATTTTGTGTTTCTTAAGGTTATACCTTAGAAAAAAGGTGTTGCATTTTGGACGTAAGGGTAAGCTTAGTCTGATGTTTATAGGACCGTTTAAGGTGCTAGTGTGTGTTGGTCCGGTTGAGTATAATACTTAGGTTACCACCTAAGATAGAACATATTCACGTTGTGTTTCATGTGTCGATGTTGTATAGTTATCGGTCAACCCTTCTCATGTTGTTTTGGTGGACAAGGTTGAGGTTTGAGAGGACTTTTCTTATGAGGAAGAGCTGGTTAAGATTTTTTCTAGTGTTTTGAAGGTTCTTCAGAATAATTTTGCTACATTGGTGAAGGTTTTGTGTCGTAACCACAATACCAAAGAATCGACATGGGAGACGAAAGAGTCGATGAGAACTCTTCCGCAGTTATTTAGTTGAGGTAATTTTGAGAATGAAATTCTTTATAGGGGAGAGAGTTGTAACGTCCCAAAGTTAGGGTCGCTAGTTTGGGCTGATAATCGGGTCAGTTTTTGGATTTTTGATAAATGAAAATATTTTTAAATTTGATTTTGGAAATATTTTTATAAGGTTCTGAGTGATCTTTGGTTATCAAATTTTTATTTCCGAAATTAATTAGAGTTTTTATTTATTGAATAAATTGAGTTAATTGGGAATTATGATTTTAGTAACTAATTTGCAAATTATCACAAATCCAAAGTCTATGAAGCTTATTTTACCAAGGCTTGTGCTAAGAGTTTTTCCCTCCTAAATTAACATTATTTTAATATTCTCTTTTAACTAAAATTCCATCTAGATTCATCCGTTAATTAAAACCCATTTTCATTTCTTGATTTTCATTTCACATGGCTTTCTTTTTATCATCTTCAACCATTTTGTAACTTCTTCCAAATTATCTCTAATTATTTCTTTTTGCTAGCACTTTTCTTTCTCTTTTATTCTCTTTGATTTCTAATTCTCTTTTCTTTAAGCTTGATTTCAATTCTCAATAGTTTCTCTTTTTTCCCCTTTGTTGATTTTTACTCTTGATCATGATGGAGTACCATTGTTGATCTCTTTATTCTCTTTTCAATCTCTAACGGCAAGCTAATGTTCCTTTCCTTGGTTTTCTTTCATGCCTCAAGGGAAAGGGATTTGTTGTTAATGATTCTTTTGATTAATCAATTTATTGAAAAGGATTTTATAAGTTGAAATTGATTTTTGGAGTTAATTATTAACCTAATTTTCTTGAGGTGTTTATGTGGTTTTCTTGGTGAGATTTAGATGTTTTTGAGATGAATATTATCACATTAAAATAGTTTTCCAATTATTTTTTATTTGGATATCGATTTGTAAACAAGCTTGATTTCATATTTTTTATGAATCCAGGAATTAAGAGTTGTAGAAGTTCAATAGTGCAGTTTTAGATGGATTAGATGTTAATTTTAGTTGTTCATTGCTTTTGTTGAGGAGAAGTGATGCAAATCATATCGAGGGTTCAGAGAATTGTTTCGGTAAGGATTTCGTTAATTTCGACTTTCTCGCTCTATTTTAGAAACAAAAAAATTTTGCCCTATTTTAACATTATTTTTTATGATTTATTTTTCTTTTTAAGGTTTTTAATGAGTTAGATATTGACGAGATGATGTGCTTTGTGTTTTTGTGAGCGTTTGGTTAGCGTTTTCGGTTGCCGGATAACAAGGTGAGTGACTTTCATTCTTTGGAATATATGTTTTCAAGGTTAAGGAAAGTGTAGGTTGATTTAATATTTGATCTTAATTCTGATTGTGTGATTCAATTAATTGTGCTAATGGTAATGTGGATTAAGTTACATTGTGTGTGATGCAACGTGTATCAGAAATATGAATGTGAAATGTGAATGTGATGTGTTACGAATGATTCTAGGATTTTGAAAATGTTTCCGAAAAACTATATATAATGTGAATGTGTGTTTGGATGAGTCAAACATTCTCATTGTCCATAATGTGGGTTGATCATGACATCCAATTGTGATTGTGTTTCAAAACAAGTTTGAATTGATATATGTGGAAAACTACGCATCATTGACATCCACTCTTGATGAACTTGGATTAATTGACTATTTGTTCTTAATGAGACCTTTGGATATGAAAGGCATGCCTAGGAAAGAGTACCGTGAGTGATCAAGCAAGGCAAAAGTTCAAGTGAAGTGTATGTGTTTTTGAAAAATAAATGGTGGCAATGTGGGAGATGTTTCATGACTTAGACATTTGTTGTTATGTTGATTGTAATAATTGCACTTGTGTTGTAGATGATTGATTTTGTTCTTGGTGACTTATCGATGATTTGATTCGTTGTTTTAGAGTTTGGTATGTTTGATCTTGGTTAAATGATGCATGTGAATGCTCAAAAGTTTACTTGAACCTTAAATAAGTGTTTGAAGTGTCTAGACAAGTGTAACTAGTAAGCCAAACTTGTTAGACTCTTAGGTTGCATGAAATGAACTGAAATGCAAAAGTTGAGTAGGTGACTTGTGCCAAAGATGAACATTTATGAAATATTTGACTTTTGATGCCAATTTCTTGTATGATGTGTTGACTCATGTTATGAAGCATGCTACACATTAATTTTGGCATATATAAAGTGGTTTGATAGTATCCAAGCATGATCCTAGCTTCTAGTAACTTTTATGTGGACATTTAGCAACTTAAAAATGCATGTTCTTGAGAATTATGTATTTTACCAGCAAAAGGATCGACCCCTTGGTCTGAAGGATCGATCCCAAACTTTTTTACATTGGCATCGACTTGGAACGTCTTCGTTAACAGGTCAATCAGAATAGAAGAGGTGAAGAGGTTTAGCGGAACAACCACAACACCGGGCAAGTGGCTGTTGAAAGTCGTGAATGCTAACACCTTTCCTTTTCTAATGTTTAGCGGAACAACTGCAATGTCGGGTAAGTAATTGTTGAAAGTCGTGAATGCTAACGTCTTTCCTTCTCCGACGTTGAGTTACAAGTGCACCAGTCAATGAGGGGTCATAAACATATGTCTCGCATTGAAGACTTTCGAGTGAAACGCATTGTTAGTAGTCACAAACACTACGAGGAGCTTCCCTTCGATAACCACACCAACCTCGCTTGTACGAGGGTACGAGTGATGAGGGTTGATTCCACCAGGGGCATTGTCCACTCGGTTCAGCCTAATTCCGGTGTTCAACCCTGAGACCATGAGCGCATTTGCAGACGTGAGGGACGAAGCGAAGTAATTCATTATGAGCGCATTTGATGGGCCGAGGTGAATTTAAAAATGTGGCCTCTAATAACAAATAGTTAAAAATAAATTTTAAGAATATACAAAAATTTATCTAAAATCCTCTTTCGTGATTATACTAATTTTGTGTTCGTTTTTTACTGCCAGAAGCATGTTTTCACAGTAACATTATGTCATAAAAATATGAAGCAAAAATTATAGAATTATAGCATTTGAGTCATGTCGTTGAAATTTTACCTCACGTTTAGATAAATTAATCGACGATATAATACACTCTCACCTATATTTCATAAATAACAAAAGAAATCAATGAAAGAAAATATAATTGACAACTACAAAGTATAAACATAATAAAAAATCAGAATATACACAAATAAAATCAAAACAAGATTATAAATTAATAATATTAAACTTAGTTTGAGTGGATTTTAACCTTTGTATCTTAATTGATAACCACATTCAAATTTAATATAAAAAAATATCAAAAGAGAATTATCAACTTAAAAAATTTATAATTCAAACAAAATAATATTTTTTTTTGAACTACTCACCATATAAACAAAAGAGAAAACAACTGTTGGACACAAATATGATTTATTGGTTACATCAAAAGGAACATAGGATAGTCTTATGTCACATTATTTTTTCGTTCTCATTATAACAATTATTATTAATGTTATCATTTGTAGTCTTATTAGAGAAGTCTCGATGCCGCTTTAACCACTTTTCCAATTACTTGAGACAAGTTGAGTTTTCTACCCAAACCATGATGAGGGTACCGATATTGGGCCTGGCGGTACCGATATTGGGCATGGCAGTACCGATATTTGCCTTGAGATATCAATACTGCCTCGAGTATTGATACCAAAATCATCTTTGATGTTTTGGAAAAAGTACTCGGTGTCGATACTCTTAGTATCGATACTCCTTGGGAGTATCGATACTGCCCCAAGTATCGATACCAAAAATAGCTTCGTTGTTTTAAAATTATTCATAGTATAGATACTCTTATTGATAATATTGAAACTCTACCTCTGGTATCGATACTCCATTGAGTATCGATACTAAAATTGGCTATTGGAATTTGCAAAGTGTGAGCAGTATTGATACTCCGTATTGATACTCCCCTGCCAGTATCAATACTCACCTAGAAGTACCAATACCTAATGAATGAGTATCGATACTACTAGCCCAAAACTTCTTCCTTTAAGGTTATACAAATAATAGTATCGATATTGTTCATCTAGTATCGATACCTCTTCCTAGAAATGCCTTTGAAGAGTAGTTTTATTAGTTATTGTTTTATCTTTAATTACTCCTTATTGATTGGTTTATGTTGTTGATTTAGACATTTTTATTCATTTTCTATGCATGTATCGTGGTTAGTAAGGACAGAGTTCCAAAGATTGATTTTGGATTTTCGGTTTACTTAAGAGAATAACAAGTTACAATGGTTGGGCCTTGTAGACTGTAACCGGTATTAATCCAAAGCAAAAACCTTACTAGAAGATTGATTATAATTAAGGCGAAGAAAAACCTGAGGTTGTTTTACTTAAACTAAATTTCTCCTACCTTTTACTTTCGTCAAAGTTTATTTTTCTCAAGTTATTTTATTTTTACTTTTATTTCATACTTTCAATTAAATTCCCCCTTATTTTTCTTTTTTTTTTCGCTTGAACTAGAATCAAAACCATTCAACATTAGAATCTCTAAAGTTTTCCTATGCTATTCAATTATTTCTTTTTTGAGATTAAGGATAATTATTTGACAGTAAAACAATATTTTTCAAATTGGCATCATTGTCAAGGACTTCGGCCAATTACTGATTTAGTTTTATTTTTAATTTATGACTAGGCAAAACCCAGGTGAATTAGTAGACTTTGACTAGGAGATCAAACACAAGCTAGAATAATTCACAAACAAACATATTGAGAGATCTTTGGTTATTAAATTTTTATTTTGGAATTTAACTAGAGTTTTTGTTTATTGATTAAATTGATTTAATTGGAAATTATGATTTTAGTGACTAATTTCAAAATTATCACAAATCCAAAGTCTATGAAGCTTATTTTACCAAGGCTTGTGCTAGGAGTTTTTCCCTCCTAAATTAACCGTATTTTAATCTTCTCTTTTCATAAAATTCCATCTAGACTCATCCTTTAATTAAAATCCATTTTCATTTCCTGATTTTTCATTTCACGTGGCTTTCATTTTCACCTCTTTAATCGTTTTGTAACTTTTTCCAAATTCTCTCAAATTCTTTATTTTTGTTTAACACTTTTTTTCCTCGTTTCTTCTATTTGATTTCTAATTCTCTTTTCTTTAAGCTTCATTTCAATTCTCAATAGTTTCTCTTTTCTCCTTTTTGTTGATTTTACTCTTGATCATGATGGAGTACCTTTGTTCCTCTCTTTCTTCTCTTTTCAATCTTTAACAGTAAGGTAATGTTCCTTTCATTGGTTTTCTTTCATGCTTCAAGGGAAAGTGATTTGTTGTTAATGATTCTTTTGATTAATCAATCTATTAAAAAGGATTTTATAAGTTGAAATAGATTTTCGGAGTTAATTATTGAGCTAATTTTCTTGAGGTGTTTATGAGGTTTTCTTGGTGGAATCTAGATGTTTTTTAGATGATTATTATCACATTAAAACAGTTTTTCAATAGTTTTTTATTTGGATTTCGATTTCTTGAAAACAAGCTTGATTTTGTATTTTTCGGGAATCCAGAAATTAAGAGTTGTAGAGGTTCAATAGTGTGGTTTTAACTAGATTAGATGTTAATTTTAGTTGTTGTTCATTAGCGTTTGTTGAGCAGAAGTGATGCAAATCAGATCAGAGGTTTTAGAGAGTCGTTTCGGTAAGGATTTAGTTAATTTTAATGTTCTCTCTCTGTTTTAGCATTAGTTTTAATGTTTTTTTCTTTTGCTTTCCAAGGTGTTTGAAGAGTTAGATATTGCGGAGATGTTGTGCTTTGTGTTTGAGTGAGCATTTGGTTAGAGTTTGGAACCGTTTTCGGTTACCAAACAACAAGGTGAGTGACTTTCATTCTTTGAGAATCAATGTGTTCAAGGTTAAGGAAAGTGTAGGTTGATTTAATATTTGATCTTAATTATGATTGTGTGATTCAATTAATGGTGCTAATGGTAATGTGGATTAAGTTACATTGTGTGTGATGCAGCTTGTACCAGAAATGTGAAAGTGAAATGTAAACGTGATGTGTTACAAATGATGCATAGGATTTTGAAAATGTTTTCGAAATTTTTTTTATATAATGTGA
Source organism: Hibiscus syriacus (assembly GCF_006381635.1). Classification (NCBI taxonomy): domain Eukaryota; kingdom Viridiplantae; phylum Streptophyta; class Magnoliopsida; order Malvales; family Malvaceae; genus Hibiscus; species Hibiscus syriacus. The sequence goes on along the minus strand of NW_024063289.1, from coordinate 210,942 downwards.
ATGTGTGCTTGGACAAGTCGAACATTCACTCTGTCCATAATGCGGGTTGATCATGACATCCAATTGTGATTGTGTTTCAAAACGAGTTTGAATTGATATATGTGGAAAACTATGCATCATTTGCATCCACTCTTGATGAACTTGGATTAATTGGCTATTTGTTCTTAATGGGACCTTTGGGTATGAAAGGCGTGCCTAGGAAAGAGTACTCTATGTGTTTTGTATGTGTGTGTGATTGGGTTATACGGGGTTTGGTTGGTGAGATGAACTATACTTTGAGAAGACACGGGGTAAGATTGGGCGTTGATCTTTGCTCTGTAATTTCGTGGTTTTGGACCTATGTGAGTCCGTAAATAAAATGGAAGTCGTATGGAGTCCGTTTATCCAATGAGTGAGTTGTGTTTCAAGCAAAGACTGTCGATCTTATAATGGAAAAATATGTGTGTATTGTGTGTGACTTGCCGAAAAAGGTAATTGTGCATGAGTGTATGTGTTTGTTGTCGAACTATGTGATTTAATGGCACTCGGATATTCTAAAAGTATTTTGCATTTAGTGTACGATAAATAATCATATGAGTATTATACGATTCTACATATGATGAGGTAAAAACAAGTGAGGTGATTGCATGTAGGACTTTTCTTCATCTTGGTTATATGCCTTGTCGTAGAATGATTTTTACTGACTAAACTTTTCAGCTCACACTCTTTGTTTAACATTTTCCAGAGGATTAGAATCGATTCAGAGGCGAGGGACTAGTACCAGGAGTGATCAAGCAAGGCAAAAGTTCAAGTGAAGTGTATGTGGTTTTGAAAAATAAATGTGGCAATGTGGGAGACGTTTCGTGACTTAGACATTTTCTGTTATGTTGATTTTAATAATTGCACTTGTGTTGTGGATTATTGATTTTGTGCTTGGAGACTTGCCAATGATTTGATTTGTTGTTTTAGAGTTTGGTATGCTTGATCTTGGTTAAATGATGCATGTGAATGCTCAAAAACTGACTTAACCTTAAATAAGTGTTTGAAGTGTCTAGACAAGTGTAACTAAGTAATCCAAACTTGTTAGACTCTTAGGTTGCATGAAATGACCTGAAATGCAAAAGTTGAGTAGGTGACTTGTGTCAAATATGAACAATTATGCAATATTTGACTTTTGATGCCAAATTCTTGTATGATGTGTTGACTCATGTTATAAAGCATGCTACACATGTATTTAAACATATATGAAATGGTTTGATAGTATCCAAGCATGATCCTAACTTCTAGTAACTTTTATGTGGATGTTTGACAATTTAAAAATACATGTTTTGATAATTCTGTACTTTACCAGTAAAAGGATCGATCACTTGGCCTGAAGGATCAATCCCAAACTTTTGTCCAGCATAGGATCGATCCCTCGTGAAAAATGATCGATCCCTTCGTTGTTGAGCCCGATGAAAAAGGGTGGAATTGCATTCATTAAAGGCATGAGTTATTCTTTAGACTTAGAATGTCCCCTGAATGTTTCATGACTCTTAAAATATATTTAATTTCATAACAGAAACATTAATTGCATGTTTACTGTTCATACATAAGTTTTTTATTATTTATGATTTAGCCCCTAAACTTGCATATTTAATTATGTACGTGATCGTTCAAGCGACCAGAAAAGTTGCATGTTGTCAATTGAGGATTAATAATAAGGAATGATAAACTCAATTTGACTAATTGAACTTGAATTTCTCGCGTGTTAAAATGATCGGCTTACCTCTGACTGTCTATTGCGATATTTTTGTTATGTTACTTTTGATGCATGATATCATGTTATTGAGTATGTTCTGTTGTCACGTGCCACGTGCTGATTTGATTTAAATTTGTATGCTTCCACATAGTTCGCATTATTTAGGGTTTTATTTTGTTTAATATGATTGGAATTGAATGTATTCTCAGGTATATGGTTAATCTTACAGACTGGGTATGGGATATTACATATACAAAACTGCAGTCGTCCTAAATGTCTTCATCCCCACAAAGAATCTCGAGGCAATCGTGTTACACTGCAATCAACATTGATGACCAAGAAATCCAAACTCGAAAAATAGTGATGTAATAGCTAGCGTCTGTCTTGAGTTCTGTAGTTAATGTCAGAAAAGTATTGTCATTCCGAAATATTTGTTGATCATTCAAGTTTAAGAAACTTCAGTTTTATTTATATATATATTCAAGCAGCTACATTCCATAGTAGAAGAATTCATTGTGAATGCCTAATAAAGATTCTAAACACTTCTAGGTTAAGTATTACCTGCTATGCGCTCACAAGTGACTCGAGTTCGGCTCAATACTCACCCAATCAATGGAGCTACTCGAGGGTTTGAGCTTAACTAGACAAGAATAGGGGTGTTGTTTTAATCGAATTAACAGATCGAACCAAAGTTCTTTTGGTTAATCAATCGGTTAATTTTTGGTTCGGATGGTTAACGGTAAAGAATTTTTTTAAACTTTGATTCTCGGGTAATACGATTCAAAATCAGTTAATTAACCAAATTAACTAAATTAATCGAGATTTTAAATATTTAATATTATTTATATTATTTATATATTAGGAGTGTTTAAACATCGATTTAATTAAATTAATCGAAAATATTAAATATTGAATATTAAATATATAATATATATTATTTATAAATTTCGGTTAATTCGGTTAACCGATCGATTAACCGAACTTTATTCGGTTCAGTTAAAAATTTTCAAAAAAAATCAGTTTCAATTAACGGATAAGAGGAAAACAATTTCGATTAATTAGTTTCTGGTAGTTCGATTCGGTTGGTTAACTGAACCGACCAATTGAACATCCCTAGACAAAAATCACTTGGAATAGAAAGGTGTTTAGTTGAAATAGAATATAGTTTACCAGTTACCAGCAGAAGAATAGAGTCTACAATGTGAAGTATTTGAAGCTTACTTCTTAAGATGTTATTGCAAGATTTTTATTTTTTTTTTTGTTAGAACTTGGACGGTTGACAATAAGTTAGGCTTGCTTTTGATTGTTAAATGTTAGGGTTAACTACACGGATGATCACTTATGTTTGTGTTTTGTCTACTTTTGATTACTGATTTCAAAATACATAAGATATGGTCACATTCGTTCTTATTTAATTAAATATGATCACTTTTGTTTTTATTTATTTAAGATGTGATCACCACAGGTTAACTACCGTTAACAGTTAATAGATTAAGCGATATGATAATTTGGTATAATCACACATTTGGTCCATATTATTTACATATTCACTCAATGTAGTCTTATTTTTAATAAATTAAAATAAATTTAATCCTCCAACCAAATGATATCATGTGTCATGTGTCATGTGTCTTGCCACGTGTCACCACTCGGTTAGACGGGTAACTTTATTTTCATTTGTTTTAATTTAATATATTTATTTTCCACCAATTTTCTTTGATTTATTAAATTAAAATAAAATAAATTAAAATATAGTTAGTCTTCCAATCAAATGGTGACACATGATACGACATGTGGTACCAATGACAGTGACACTATTCGATTAGAAGATTAAAATTTTTATTTTAATTTATTAAAATATGATTACATAAGAGAATATATAAACAAAAAGGATCAACTGAGTGATTATACCAAAATATTTAACGGCAGTTAACTCATGATAACCAAACTTAATTAGAAATGAACGAAGGTCACTATATCTTATGTATTTTGAAATCATTATCAAAATGGACAAAGGACTAACATAAGTGAACATATGTATAGTTAACCTAAATGTTAATACCAATACCTTATTGTTCTGACAATAAATCGTGAATTAAAACATATCTGGACACATGTATAAAAATATAATCTTTTAAAAACTTTGAAAAAACTAAATATCTCAGGTAGGACATATATTCATATCTAAGTTGTAGTAACATCTTGAGCTCATTTAAAAAATAAATAGAAAGAAAAAAAAAGTTTGTTTCTTTTTGAAAAAAAAGAAAGAGAGAACCTAACATTTTTTTCGTTTGAAAAAAAGAAAGAGAGAACGCCATAGCTGAGGCGTTTATCACCGCGATTTGAAGCTTAAAAACTAATACCCGAAAAATAAAAGCAGAATAAAAGAGGAAAAATAATACCCGAAATCGATAACGGAGTTCAGCCAATTATGTCTACGTCTCTGGACTGCTGTAGATCTTTTACTAAAGAGAGAAAATTTACAAGTGTTTACAAAACACACTACTCACAAGAAATCTCTCTAGTGTTGGGAGAAAAAAATGATTTGGGATGATTTTGAAGCTAAATGGGTTAGGGTATTTATAGTTGAAGCTTAAGGACTAATCTTGTAAATACCCTAAAGTGTGCAGGGACTAAAATGCATTTTCCCCATTTTTATTTCAAACAAAGTGGTTGCCTAACTTTGAATTCTAAGCAGCCCCATTAATACTTCCAAACCGTCGGCTGCTGTGTAGTCATTATTGATTTGTTTTCCAACAATCTCCCACTTGAAGACTGATTTTAATCTGTCTTCACACCTCAATCAATGCAGCAACATTTCTGGTCTTGTTACTCTAGCATGCCAACTGAAGCTGAACACAACTTTAGTTTTTCCTTAGTCACCGTCTTTGTCAACATGTCTGTCGGATTTTGAGCTTTATTGATCTTTTCAGATTTCAAAATCCTATCTTCCAGAAGAGACCGGATAAAATGATATCGCAATTGTATGTGCTTCGTCCTAGAATGAAAAAAGGATTCTTTGCTAGATGGATAGCACTTTGACTATCGCAATACAAAACATTGTTTTATTGTTTCTTGCCTAACTCTTCCAAGAAACTTTGGAGCCAAACCATCTACTTGCTGGCTTCTATAACAGCGACATATTCTGCTTCAATTGTGGAGCGAGCAACTATCTTCTGTAGTTGAGAAATCCAACTTCCTGCAGTTCCTCATAGAGTATAGACATACCCTGTAGTGTTTCTTCTAATGTCGACATTTCTGGCTAAGTCAACATCTACATAGCATGTCAGTATCGTATCTCCACCTTTGAAACAAAGTGCTTTGTTTGTGGTACCCCGCAGATATCTGAGGATCCATTTGACTGCTTCCCAGTGTACTTTGCCTGAATTATTCATGTACCTGCTAACAACTCCCACTGCATGAGCAATATCTGGTCTAGTACAAACCATGGCATACATCAGACTTCTAATTGCTGAGGCATACGACACCTTCACCATGTGTACACGTTCTTCCTCCGTCTTTGTTGACTGTTCTTTTGAGAGTCTAAAATGAACACCTAAAGGTGTACTTACTAGTTTAGCATCTTGCATGTTGAACCTGGAGAGTACTTTGTTGATGTACTCAGCCTGTGATAACATCAAAGTTCTCAATTTGTGTCTCTCTTAATCCTCATCCCAAGAATCTGCTTTGCAGTGCCCAGATCTTTCATTGCAAACTGCTTCGACAATTTTTGCTTCAAGTTTATAATCTCTTGCACGTCTGAACCTGCAAAGAGCATGTCATCAACGTACAACAATAAAATAATGAAGTTGTTGTCGAACTTCTTAATGTAGCAACAATGATCTGCTTGGCATTTGGTAAAACCACTTCTACTCATGAAACTATCAAACTTCTTGTACCACTGTCTAGGAGCTTGTTTTAAACCATACAAGCTCTTCTTCAACCTGCATACCAGGTTTTTCTTGCCTATCTCTATGAAGCCTTCTGGCTGTCTCATATAGATTTCTTCCTCCAAATCACCATGAAGTAAAGTTATCTTTACATCTAACTGCTCAAGATGTAGATTCTTTACAGCTACAATTTTCAACACCAGTCTGATTGTAGACAGTTTCACGACTGGAGAGAAAATTTCATTGTAGTTAATACCATCTTTTTGCTGAAAGCCTTTGACAACCAATCTTGCTTTATAGTGTTTGCTCCCATCGTGATCTTCTTTGATCCTGTAAATCCACTTGTTATGGAGCGCTTTCTTGCCTGGTGGTAATTCAGTTCATTTCCACGTCTGATTTGACATAAGCGAGTCCATCTCATCTTTCATGGAAGACTCTCACTTGACTGAATCCTCCACTTTCATTGCTTCGTCATAGCACTCTGGTTCACCATTGTCAGTCAGCAACAAGTAATGCAAAGAAGGTTAATAACGTTGGGTTGGTTTAGGAATTCTAGAGGAGCGTCTTAGTTCCGGTGTGCCTGGTTCTTCTTGAATTGCTTCAGGACTGATTTGAACATCATTTCCATAAATCTCCTTGAACTCAGCAAATTCCTTTGTTTCAGCTTCGGTATTGAAGCTACTTGATTCTACGATTGATTTGTCTTTGTACATCACATTCTCATTGAAAATGTCATCTCTTCTTCTGATGATCTTTCAAGTTTTGTAGTCCCAAAACCGGTAACCGAACTCATCACCACCATAACCAACAAAGACACATTTGTTGGACTTGGCATCAAGTTTGCTTCTTTCAGCAGAGTTTATGTTTACATAAGAAATACAACCAAACACTCGTAAGTGTGAAAGGTTTATTTCTTTCTTGCTCCAAACTTCTTCTGGTATTCCACCATCCAAGGGAACTGAGGGCCCACGGTTGATCAGTTAAGCTGCAGTGTTGATAGCTTCAACCCATAGAAATTTAGGCAAGCCAGCATGTATCCTCATACTTATGGAACGTTCATTCAGAGTTTTGTTCATGCACTCTGCTACGCCATTCTGTTGCGGTGTCATAGGAACAGTTGTCTCTATCTTGATCCCATTGTTTGCGTAGAAATCTCTGAATCTCCTATTTCTGTACTCTCCTCCATTATCAAACCTCAACCGCTTGACTTTCAAACCAGTCTCATTTTCCATCATGGTCTTCCATATTCTAAAGGTATCAAAGACTTTTGATTTCTTCTTCAGAAAATAAACTCTTTCTTATAGAATCATCGATGAAGGTAAAATAATATAGTGAGCCTGTAAGAGATGGAACTGGGGATGGTCCACATATATCAGTATGAACCAACTCTAACTTTTCATCCTCGGGTGTCTTGTCAATCTTTGCAAAACTGATTTTCTTTTGTTAGCCAAAGATGCAATTCTCGCATAGCCCGACATCTACACTCTTTAGATCTGGCAGCTTCCCTTTTGACAAAAGTGTCTTCATCCCTTTCTCGCTCATATGGCCAAGCCTTTGGTGCCATAGGTTTGATTTTCCATCAGCATCTGCTACTGTAATGATATTCTCTAAATTTGAGATTACATAGAGTGTACTAGTCTTCTTACCACGAGCAATGACGAGTGCTCCTTTGGTAATCTTCCATTCACAGCCTGAAAAGGTTGTACTATATCCTTCTCCAACAAGCTGTCCTACATAAATCAAATTTCTTTTGAGGCCAGGAATATGTCTCACTCCTTTCAGCTTCCATGTGGTCTGGTTTGGAAACTTTAATCGGATGTCTCCTTTTCCGACGATCTTCAAGGTTTCATCATCAGCTAGATGAACCTTCCCAAAATCACCACTGACATAGTTCTCCATGATTTCTTGACATGGGGTGGAGTGGAAAGATGCCCCTGAATCCAAGATCCATGATTCAATCGGACTGTTGACGCTTAGAATCATTGCATCACCTGTCTCCTCTGTCATGTTGGCAGATTCCTGTGCACTGGTATCTTTCTTCGGTGCTCAACAATCTCTTTTAAAGTGACCCTTCTTGCAGCAATTATAACAGGTAAAATCTTTCTTTTATGTTCTTGATTTTCCCCTTCTGGATTTCGATCTGCCACGATTTGAATTTCTTTCTGAAGTTCTCCCTCTAGACTCTGTGTGCAAGGCTAAGGAGGTTGATGCTTCACCCGATTCTCTCCGTCGAATTTCTTACTCAATACCAGATCCCGAACATCGTCAAATTTCAATTTGTTGTTTTCTAATGAGCTGCTGACTGCTGTAACAGTAGTATTCCAACTGTCTGGTAGAGATGATAAGAGTATTAAAGCTTGAACTTCATCATCAAATTCAATTTCCATGGAACTCAACTGGGTTGTGATTGTGTTGAGTTCATTTAGGTGTTGAACCACTGATGCCCCTTCCGACATCCGCAAATTGAATAATCGTCTCATCAAATGAACTTTGTTTGAGGCTGATGGCTTCTCATACATACTAGAGAGAGCCGCCATAAGACTCGTCGTGGTCTTTTCCTTTGCTATGTTGAAAGCAACATTGCGGGATAACGTCAGCAGGATAACTCCGAGGGCTTGTCTGTCGAGAAGAGCCCATTCTTCATGCCCTCTGGTTGCTTTCCTGAGAAAGGTTGATATAGATTTTTCTGGTACAGAAAATCTTCAATCTGCATCTTCCAAAAGCCAAAGTCCTCACCATCAAACTTTTCAATTTTCACCTTCCCTTCGTCTGCAGCCATCGCTCCCACTCGAATCTGGCTTTGTTTGGATCGTTTCTGACAATTCTTGCAAACCATCGTGTATTAGAACAACTCCATCGACAAATTCTTATCATCGACAAAATTTTTACTATTCACAAAATTTTTACTATTCACAAATTTATTATTCACTTGAATAGTAATGAATAGTAACTTCACAAAAAAATTGACAAAATTCACAACCAAAAGCTCTGATTACCAATTGTTGGGAAATAAAATGAGAAATGAGTAAATTTCCTATAACCATATTAGTGAGAATGCGAAATAAAAACGAAAAAATAATACCCGAAATTGATAACGGAGTTCAGCCAATTATGCCTACGTCTCCGGACTGCTGCAGATCTTTTACTAAAGAGAGAAAATTTACAGGTGTTTACAAAACACTCACTACTCACAATAAATCTCTCTAGTATTGGGAGAAAGAAATGATTTGGGATGATTTTAAAGCTAAATGGGTTAGAGTATTTATAGTTGAAGCTTAAGAACTAATCTTGTAAATACCCTAAAGTGTGTAGGACTAAAATTCATTTTCCCTATTTTTATTTCAAACAAAGTGGCTACCTAACTTTGAATTCTAAGTAGCCCCATTAATACTTCCAAACCGTCGGCTGTTGTGTAGTCATTATTGATTTTTTTCCAACAAAGAGGTTTAGCGGAACAACCGCAGTGCCAGGCAAGTGGTTGTTGAAAGCCGTGAATGCTAATGCCTTTCCTTCTCCGACTTTGAGTTGGAAGTGCACTAGTCCATTAGGGACCACAAACATACGTCACGCAGTCAAGACTTTCAAGTAAAACACATTGTTAATAGTCACCAAGCCTACGAGGAGCTTCCCTTCGATGACCATACCGACCTCACTCGCATGAGGGTTCAGTGAGGTGGGTTGATTCCACCCGGGGCAATGTCCACTTGGTTCATCGCAATTCTAAGTGTATTCAGCCCCGGACTGTTAGCGCATTTGCAGGCGTGAGGGACGAAGTGAAGCGATTCGTCGTGTTACCTTCTTCGGTGGAATCATCGAAGAAGAAGCCATCCGAAGTCACCTCGGATGCCGATTTGCAAGGAAAACCATTAACAGAAACCGAGCCACTCAGGTTTGCTACACAAAAGTCTTGTAACGGATCAGGATCAGCGGAAAGGGAATGAAGAAGAAGCCAGAAAACTGTGAGGCAACAAAGTAGGTGTAAACTAGTAAGCAGCCATGGCAGCCATGGATGAAGAAAAAAATGGTGCCAAAATATAAAAGCTTGATGAAATGTTAGTTGGCTTTTGACATGTCAAAGGGTGCATGTTTACATCAAGCTCTAAAGATGACGCGAAAAGGAGACTAAAACCTTGTACTAAAAAGAAATATTCAAGATGATGACTGAATGAAGCAGAAAATCAACACCAATTTCCAATAAAAATTACCGCAAATGGGGTAGGGAAGACAAAAGTCTGCAACTTCTTCTATGTATCCATTCTCATAAGGATTTTACTGCTCACGTGCCCATTTATGAGATTTTGATAGGCCGAGGTGAATTTAAAAATGTAGCCTCTAATAACAAGTAGTTAAGAATAAATTTTAAAAATATACAAAAATTTATCTAAAATTCTCTTTCGTGATTGTATTAATTTTTGTGTTCGTTTTTTATTACCGGAAGCATGTTTTCACAGTAACATTATATCATAAAATTATGAAGTAAAATTTATAGAATTATAGCATCTGAATCATGTCGTTGAAGTTTTATCTCACTTTTAGATAAATTAATCGACAATATAATACACTCTCACCTATATTTCATAAATAACAAAAGAAATCAACGAAAGAAAATATAATTGACAACTAAACATAATAAAAATTTAGAATATCCATAAACAAAATCAAAACACGATTATAAATTAATAATATTTAACTTAGTTTGAGTGGCTTTTAACTTTTGTATCTTAATTGACAACCACATTCAAATTCTAAAATAAAAAAAAAATCAAAAGAGAACTATCAACTTTAAAAAATATATAATTCGAACAAAATAATACTTTTTGAACTACTCACCATATAAACAAAAGAGAAAACAACCGTTGGACACAAATATGGTTTATTGGTTACATCAAAAGGAGCATAGGAAAACTAAGAGAATAATCATTAACAATGACTCTCTTAAATAAAACAAAATTTGAATTAACATTCACTTTTAAATTTTACTTTTTGGATTACTTTTACGATTGTAATTCTTGATCTTTGCGTCATTTTATTAATGAATGACTCACATTATTATTTAAAAATATAAGTTTAAGCATTAATTTGTCATAACTTAAAATCATACTAATACTGAGAATAGGTGTGATCCACAAAAAGTGATGCCCGCTATGCTCCTTACTCCACTGGTTTTTTCTTTCCTTTATCTATACGGGAAACATTCACACACTAAGTATTCACTTAATGCAGTATTATACATAAATAAATAAAATATATCAATATAAAAGTGAGTAAATAAAATTTGTATACAAAAAATGTCTTATAATAATATAAGAACATATAAACAGACTAAATAAACCTTTTTCTTTCATAAGAAACCTAAAAAATGGCATTCGAAATATAAATGCATAATCTTATATCAGAATTTCAAAGAAAGTTTTACTTTCAATGAATTAACTATTCCTTCATATTTCATACCATTAAACACATATAGTCCAACGTACAACAACTGAGAATGCAAGGTACACGAGTTAAACGAGTGTGCACAATATGCAGTAGCAATTGCCTGGAAAAAAAATTGCACCATTTGTGCCAGACATAAATATAGGTGTTGTAGAACACAACATCACGATGCAGATCAGAATCATAAATGACAATTCATGACATCAAAACATCATGAATCTCATAATGCACATATAGTGCCAGACTTATGCATACAAATGTACCATATACAGAATCACTCAACCTCATGACATGTCAATCATATAAATAACTCTCAATGCACATGCAATGAGTTTTATAATCAAAAACATATTCCAATTGCATTTCAAAGATAACAATAACATAAATCATTGTAATTGGACGATTCATACCCGAAATCATTCTTAAATCATTTCAGAAGATATTATGAAAATATTTCATAATAGAGTTATATTCATTTTTTCTTTCGAAAACATTAAAGGTTGATTTATCACAAGTCTCCCTTGTATCATAATAATATAAATAAGTAGGTAAGAATGCACCACCTTAAATGCCTCACTACCAATCCTTTAACGTCGATATTCTTTACTCGTGTACTTTTTCTTTTGCTTTTGGTTCGCTTTGATTACGCTTTTGATCGAAATCTATACAAAAGTCACATTCACAACACATACATTTCAAAGAATATGTTAGTGACATACTAACATAGGCGCATTCTAATAACAAAATCATAAAAAATCATTCTAAACTTATTCGATACTAAATATACTTCACAACATCAATGTTGACTTTAACACTCCAAAAATTACACTTCAAGTCCTTAAATATGCATATTAATACAACAACTTCCAAACTCACTTCCAATTCCATAATCTAACCATAAAATAGATTCTTTTAGAATTCATCTCAACATTTGCAATTTATTCAAAATAGTTCTTTTTGCCATTTGATTCCAAATTCAAGTATCATATGATATAATCAAACATTCCAATAATGTATTCAAATCATACTCATCAAATTTATATCAAATTCCAATCCAAACCCATAATTTATATAATTTGTGATTTGGTCCCCAAACTTTAACAAACTTACAAATTGATCCAAAATAACATTCTAACATTAAAATCAACATTACAATATTCATTTCCAGCATAATACTTCAATTATTGAATAATTACACTTGAATTCTAAATTTTCCTAAAATATGTGAATTTGTCCTTAAACTCTCACCACCAAGTTCCAAATTGGTCCAAACAACTTTCCAAAGCATGTAGAATCATTCTATAAAGTAGGGATTCAATGATTTCCAACTTGATTCAAGAATAAATTCAACCTCTCAACATCATTTACAAGCAATTAAAATCAATTTCATATCAATTCAATCCAAAATAAAAAAAATTTCTCCATAAACCCTAGGTGACTGAATTTCATATAGACGTTTCTACATGTTTTTAATCATCACAGATTCTTGGAAACAACTCCACAACATCACTAACATCAAAATTTAACTTGTTCTTCATCCATCCCAACAACCAAATTAATGATGCAAGCAAGAAAACTATGAAATATTTATATCAAATGATAGAGAATCTAATGTAGATTAATTCTCTATTTTACACTTTAATCCAAAAGCCTAAGGAAATGGCTTAAAAATGAAATTGAATACTTCCTCACCTTTAGCTATGGAGGTCACGGCTACAAGGGTTGAAGATGAGAAAATTTCTTGATAATTCTAACAAAATATCTAATTACACTTGTTAAAAATCCAATTAAATGAATTTAAAAATTCATTTAATGATAATTTACGATTTTATCATTACTAAAACATGATAATTTCTACTTTTCCATTACCGACATCGTCTTCCTCACATCATCTTCAAATTCAAACATGAACAAATTATTTCATACTTTTCAACTTTAACTTTGTAATTTTCAAAAATTACAAACTTGTCACCATAATTAAACGATATTGATTTAACATGGAAAACTTTATCTTAATCCAATGATCCATGTCAAATTTCACCATTATAAATTATGGAAATAATATTTTTAACCTTATTTTATCATCCTTCAAAATTTCTTAAAATTCTTATTCGATCCGATTATCTGAATATTTTACCGAACTTTATCGTTTTATAGCATTTAATACAAGCTCCGAATTAAAAATATGAAACCCGCGAAAATATCATTCTTGAGGGTGAATTATTCATTTACAGGCCAAATTATATAACTTTTGAAAATCACACTTTAGTTCCTAAACTTTTATAAAGTTTATACTTTGCCACTAAACTTTCAAAAATTACATTTTAGTTACTAGCCAAAATTTGGGATATTACACTTCATGCCAAGCTTATACATACCAGAGGAATTTTCAACACGAGTTCTTTCATTTGTTTATTTATCCTTTTCGTAATTCTTTTACATAGTTATCATCATTATTATATTATCTTCTTAATCATCATCTTCTTGTTTGATTTTCAGCAACTTCCTCATTCAAGAAACCCTAGTTTGTGATAAAAACCATAATTTCAACCAATCTCGTTCTTTGATCGAGTCTAGATCCCTAGGTTTGATTCTTCAACTTCGACCAACATTTATCACTCTACTGTCATCTCCTATCACAATCGTAGTTTCAAAGTCCCTAAATCTCAACACGCATCCATCCCAATCGGTGAGTGGGTGGCAGATGAGTGATAATCGTAAGCGGTGATGGTGGTCGATGACGGAATTGAAGTTCTTGGAGTACTTTATGAAAAATAAAAGGAAAAAAATAGGATTTTTACATTTTTAAAAAATAAAAATTTGAAAAAAAAACTAAGTCACATGTCAAATATTTATTAATTGATTAAAATTTTAACAGAAATATTTCATGAACAGTCATTGGCAGTTTAAAAACCATGGCATCACCGGCTCTTCCCTAGTTCCCTTGTCCTCCATGGTTTAGGTACTTTATCTCTTAACTTTGAAAAGGTTCGAGAGCAGTGATGGAACAACTGACGACGGTCATTCCTCAAAATTTTTAATATTTTTATTTAGTTTTAGTTTTAAAACTTTATAAGTTTATCTTTTCGTATAATTTTTTTTCCATCTGCTTCTGTTCAAGAGTTGGTAAGCAAAGTAATAATTAATCAACCACAAGATATATACACAGTGCCAAATGTTACACAAATAAAGGGACATACTTTGTTTTCATGGAAACAAAGCAACTTAAATCGTTTTTCATTTTTTTCATATGGAATGGCGAGACCCTATCCTTATCTTTCTTCGGAAAGGCTTGCATGCATCTATGCTGAGATCAACAGCTGCTGCAAGTGCCATGAAGATGGCTGCATCTTCCACACATGTTACATGCCTCATAGCCAGCTGCACTAATGGTTTGCTACTCTGACCTTCCCCTTGGATTCTGCAACTCATTACGAAACCACCGGCGATCGGACTTAACACGGAGAAGTCTCCGCTGCTTTGCGGACTTGGTATTGAAGTTGGTCCCCGCCGCAATTGTCGTTCGGTGTCGATGAAAAACTCCCCGCCCTTTTCGGAGCTGATGAGTATCTCGGACATGAGGACCTTTGCTCCGTCTTGAGCTTCAGACAGCAGGTGAAATCGGCAGCAGATAGAGTCTCTGATGCCGCGCTCTCGCCACGCCTCCAGCTTTCCCCAAGGCATCCAGCTCTCTGGCCTGTAGATATTGGGACGAACGATCAACCAAGCTCCCGGGTTGGACTTGGCGACCCAATCACAACCTGTTGATGGCACAAAAGGAGTGGTTATGAAAGCTGCCGCAACGGCCGAGCCGGAGAGGTCATGTATCTTCACCTTCCATCCTTTCCTCTCTCTCCTTTCCGCCTCTATGTCCAAACTGTCAGCAGAACCTGTCCAATAAGTGCTTAGCGGGTCCACATTTGCTACCCTACCATTTCGAAGCAAACATGACGAGTTTCATTAACCGTAAACAAACGAAAAGAAAATAACAAACAATCATCTAAAGAGTCACCTGTCTCGACTAAATTCGCAATTAAAAATCGGTTGTTTGACGGAACCTTGAAGCTGTACTATCTGAGGACTCAGCATGGTTACATCTTCAAACTGAAACACGTATCTCGGATCAGGGTCGAGTTGTACTCTCAGATGAAGTTCAGCACCAGGTTTTCCACTCTCCTGTTTGTTTTTGCCAATGCCGATCCATCCATTGAAAAGTATCACCGGCTTCCCTTCACCCCATTCTGGTCCCACCTCCAACTTGAACATTCCGATCTGCTGTCTCTTGACTCCAACACCACAATGTGACCCCTTCCTCCCCGTGAAGACAGTGATCTCCAAAGATGCATGGGAGTTATAGAAACAGCCAGGGGTCAGCAAAGCCTTCACATCAGAGTCCTCTAGATAAAAGCTAGAGGCAATGTTGTGAATATCCAGTGTGGCTTCGGGTGAGGATAATAAAGGAATCGATGTAGTTTGCATGGGGAAACCTCGGAGTCGTATCTCACATGAACACGAGGAAGAGAATGCACGAATTCCATCCTTTGACGAATTCAGGGCTGATCCAGGAATCCTCAGACCCAGAGAGCCTATTGACAACCTAATGAAAGCCTGAGGGTCCATTATTGTCACAAATATTTCCCCATTGTATAAGATGCTTCAAATTATGGCAACTCAACCCTGTCATTTCATCAGGAAAGTAAAAATTAGATCACAAAAACAAACCGACTCGCATGCTGTAGCAAAATTATCTCCTTGCTGTATGATCTGCACATGTTGATAACTTGGAACAAGATCATTTGAAATTAGGATCATTTCCCTACTAAAATAATTTTACTACAAGTTTTCAGCAGTGATAAACGTATCATCAGTTTATTGTCTGAGGTATTCCACGTCACGATCGGTACTATGATATTACGATTAAAGTGACATGTGGATCTTATCATAGATCTAGGTTGATAGGTTCTCCTATCAGTTTCATCAATTTGAAAAAATTTTATACAAATTCACCACCAGGATCTCCTAAAAATTAATGTAAATATCTATATGGGAGTAAGCGAAGCCATATAGGTTGTTGCTTCCAAGCCAAGCAAGTAGCCTCTTAAAGGGTCTCATTTGCGCCCATATGCCTCTATTAAGTTCCGATTGTTCTCCAGTTCAAAACTTTACAATCAACTCAAAGAAGATCCAAATAGAACACTGGTATCACTGAAAAACATTGAAATTAAACCAGCCGATAGAAGTCAAAGAAACTGGAAAAAGGGTGAACCCTCCAAGTTAAAATCGATCAAAATCTTGTGCAATGTAAACTATATCAGGGGTGGGGCATAGAAAATAGCGGTTAAAGTAAACATTATCGAAATCATCAAAAGAGCTGAGTTGCACAGATTTGCCACTTCTTTCACAAGGAAATCTCGTTTGCTGGTTTCTGTATCTAAGACCAGTAAACAACTGGAGACCCCATTTTGCCCACAGAAATAAGAAAGAGAATATGCCCAGAGACAGTAAACGAAAGAAGCATGTCATCAATGATCAAATTTTCTAATTAAGCATGAAGCAAACGACCTCAATAGTTAAAGTGAAGGCTGTTATCCCTAGATGTCCCCGCTTCGAGTACCTCTGCAGTGTTGTCTGAGCGTTTATTGTCAAAGGACCAATAGTTTTTTGAACAAATATTAACTTGTAATCATCTATTAAAAAAAGAATTCCCAACTAAATTTCCGTTTATCATTCTATGATCATGAAACTGATGACATATATTAGAAAAGCCATCAGCATCTTCTCTAATCATTCACTATATACTTTGCTATGCAATCTAGCTTAAGTTATAAGCCAATTGACCTTTACCTAAACCAAAAGTTACCATAATTAAGCTTCCATGAGAAAGACTATAGTTCAACAAAATCCCAACATAAAAAAAAGAACCATGTAGCTCAGTATTCAAAATTCTTATCATTTAACATACTTTTTCCATCAACAGAAAACAAGAAAAAGCCTTGTAACTTGAACTCAAATGGAGAAAACCACCAAGAATTATCACTTAAAATAGAAAACCCACAGATAAATTCAACTTTCAATGGAATACCCATATTGAAATTTCACCAAATATTTGTTGGTTACTTGCAAACCAAAAAAAAACACATTAAAACCCAGCTAAAAAACCAGCAACCAACCTACTAACAAAAGTCAAATTTACTCAACTTACAAACATAGAGTTAAGTAGAAGCAAAAGAAAAGGAAAGGGAATTTAAATTTGAATTAAAACAAACAAAAAAACAAAGAACCCACCTTTGAATTAAGCTTTTTCTTCATACAAAAGCTGAAGGAAAACTTATGAAAACATCATTCCCTCTCACTTGGTCTTCTCTTTACTCCAAAAAATTGTTTTTTTTAAGGAATGTAAGCACTAATCAGAGCTCAATGTTGGTAAAAGAAGAACACGGAACCGAAAAAGGTTCTTAAAGAGCTTCAAGACAATCTGGGTATCACGTACGACTGTTTCACAGATCACGAGGAAGTTCTCTTTTTTCCTTTTAATTTTTCTTTTATCCTATTCCATTTATGCATTTCTTTTATGCGTAAACTACAAGTTTAGTACTTAAACTATTATTTTTATTCTGTTTTAGTCACTCAGCTATTAACGTTTTTAAAATCATATCTAACATAACGTTTTTTGTTTCCTTTTGACCATGTACAGTAAAAAATTAACAAAAATATTGGCATGACATTTTTTTATTTTTTCAATGATAATGTGGCAGTATCTTAGGTGACACGTTAGTATCATTATTTTAATTTTGGTTTCATTTTTTAAAATTTAATTCTTATACTCATGTTGATCACATCTCTTTACCGTCGTCATGGCCATCGATCGGGCCTAACCCCGACCACGCCTCCACCTAACGACCAACTACTTGACGAACAACCACTAATACACCTCAAATCGTGATTTAAACTCGACAATGGCAAGAAAAAAGTTATTTGTGCGCAACTTTGCGAGCCACGACGGTGCAATTGACGACAAGGAAGGTGATGGGCAAGAAGGGAGATGGCAATGGTGACGGTGGCATATGTGGTCATCGGTGGCAAGAGAGAAATAAGGGTTTTTTTAAAATAGAGAAATAAGGGCTAGGATTGAGATTTGGGGATAATTTTAGGGATTGAGTTTTTATAGTAAGTTTATATAAATTAGAGGATTTTTATTAATATAATGATTTTAAAAATATTTTTTTAAACTATCAGAACATGACATGTGTTGCTTAACAGTTTAATTTAACGACGATATGGTTAAGATAACAAAAATAGTAATAATTGTATAGTTAAACACTTTAAAAAGATTATTTAGGCATCATAACATAATTTAAGATATCATTTAGAGACTTAAAATTATTAAATGTCAAATAAATAAAGGAACGTTTAATTTTTTTGGGTAAAGTATATAAATGGTCACTGAACTTTTCATAGACTTGTATTTGGGTCCCTCAACTTTTAAAACTTATAATACAGTCACCAAACATTTAGTTCATTTGCAATATGGTCCCTGACGTAACGGCGGTTTCACTGCCATTAGGGTAAATTATATAAATGACCACTGAACTTTTCAGGTGCTTGCATTTAGATCCCCCAACTTTTAAAACTTTCAACACAATCATCAATTACATTCTAAACCATAAATTCCAAAATACTTCAATTATATTATAAACCTCAAATTCCAAAAATACTTTACTTACATGCCCAACCCCAAATTCATAATTCATTCTCAAAATCTACCATAACAAATTAAACTTGAAACAACAATCCTAAACCCTTAAAACTTAACCCTAAATGCTAAATTTCCCCACCAATTAACCTAACATAATCAACAATATTGAGTTCATTTTGGGTCCATAAGAATAAGTGATTATGTTGGGTTTAGGATTTAAAATTTAGATTTAACCAACTATAAGTGAATAATACTCAATTCGATTCAAAAAAATTATTTTTCAACTTGAATTGATTCAAAAAAAATTGATAAAAATTGACTTTGAGTTGTAATTTCATAAACTCAACTTTAAAAAAAATTCAAGTTAAAATCGAGTTGTAAAATACAACTCGAATATCTCAAATTTTTTTAGTAATTAGTGGATTAATTTTTAAGTTTGAGTTAAGTCCCTTGACTCTGTATGATATATTATATCACATATGGAAAAATATGAAGAAATATATGTATTTTTTGAGTTAATCGATCAATGAATTCGACCAAGAGGGGGTGAATTGGCAATTAAAAATTTGGTGGAAGCTTTTGCAGAAAATTGAAAGTAATTTGCACAGCAGTTTAGAGTGGATCGACTTTCTCAACCAAAGTCTACGTCCACTACCTTAGCTATCCACGCTAAGGATTTTCCAACAAATTCCTTTTGAGACCAAAGAGATAACCTTACAACTCCCTCAAGAATATACCCAAATTCTTGAGAACACTCTTTCTCAAAGAGAAGATTACAAATTCGCAAACTTAATGAAAAACCTCACAAGGCAAATGTGTTTGCACAATTCTAGAACAAAGAAAGAACACTCAAGAATAATACAATTGAGCACAATAAGTGTTCTTGAAAGAAAAAATGAATATTGAATGAAATAGGCTCGAAAATGCTCAAACTTGAGGTTTGATGTTTTCTCTTTGATTCTCTCTTGGTTCTCTCTTGATTCTCTCTTGATTCTTGTTGATTGTTGTTAATTAATGGCTTTTAAGCTTGTTTAAATACTCTTTCAATTGATTCTGAACGTTGGGGATGATTAGTGGAGTCAATGGAGCTGTTATTGTGTGAAAACAATTAATAAAATCAGTGGGAGTGTCTGGTGCATCGATGCATAAGGCTAGTGCATCGGTACACTATGTATAAAATTCAAATATTTCGACCGTTGGACCCTTAGTGCATCGGTACACTGATAGTGAATCGATGCATAAATATGTTTTGATGTTTTGAAAAAGCCTGGGTGCATCGATGCATGGCTTGTGCATCGGTGCATAAAATCAATTCGATGTTTTAATATATATGGAGTGCATCGATGCATAGTATGTGCATCGGTACATAAAAGTCATTCGATGTTCAATTAAAACAATGGTGCATCGATGCATTGATTCATGCATTGGTAAACTTACCTGAAAAATTGATTTTAGGCTTGTTTTTTGTTCGAAATACTTTGTGAAAATTGTTTCAAAAATATTTTAAGTATAAAACATAATTTTACACATTAGTAAGGATTGAAATTTAACTTTGAAAGACTTGGAGTAATATTTTCATATTCAAATAATTATATCGAATATACTTAGAAAATCTTAAAATTTATTTACCTTAATTTGTTATATCGAAACATCAAAATGCTTTCAACAGTATTGTATATGGTTAAAAAATTATTTAAATTAGAATCAAATAATATTATAGTATTATAAATATTTATAATTAATTTTAAACAAAAACTCAAAAATTCAATTCAATGCGACTTGATTTAAATTTTATAAACTCAAATTGAAAAAAATTTCGAGTCAACTATTTTATAAACTGAACTGAATTAGAATCAAATAATATTATAATATGATAAATATTTATAATTAAATTTAAACAAAAACTCAAAAATTCAATTCAATTTGACTTGATTTAAATTTTATAAACTCAAATCGAAAAAATTTCGAGACAATTATTTTATAAACTGAATTGATTATTTTGGTCCAATATAACCCTAACCCAACATAATCACATATTGTTCACTTATAGTTGGTTAATTCTTTTTGAAATAATTATATTTTGAGGGTTTAAGGTTGCTGCTTCAAGTTCAGTTTGTTATGAAATATTTTGAAAATGGATTATGAATTTGGGGTTGGGTATGTAATTGAAGTATTTTGGAATTTGAGGTTTAGAATGTAATTGAAATATTTTAGATTTTGGGGTTTAAAATATAATTGATGACTGTGTTTCAAGTTTTAAAAATAAGGGACTTAAATGCAAATGCCTAAAAAGTTCGGTGACCATTTATATAATTTACCCTAACTGTAATGAAATGGCCATTACGTTGGGGATCATATTGCAAATAAACTAAATGTTTGATTATTGTATTGTAAGTTTTAAAAGTTTAGGGACTTAAATGTAAGTATCTAAAAAGTTCAATGATCATTTATATAGTTTACCATTTTTTTCATAATTGTCAAGAAAATAGGCAGAAAGTGTAGGATTTGTTTTTTTCCCACAAGTACTAATCAATGGCGGAATAAAAGAGAAATTAAAGTATGGAATGAAATAAAATAACAATTTTAAAAACAAAATTAAAAAATAATAGAGGAGAGAGAGGACGTGAATACAGCTGTAACCAAAGAAAGGGTTCGGTAGATTTACTAAGCAAAGAAGTATCGTTTAACGAGAAATTATTTGATAGATATGTATCACCACTTTATTTGTATTCTTAATCAATAAAATTTATTTATTTTAATATAAATATTAAATAATTATTTATTTTTTTACATATAAGAAAAAGATAGAGATTAAAATTTAATTTAAAAAATGATATAAATAGATCTTATTAGTTGAGATGACAAATAAAATAATAAGTCAAATTTATCTAATAATTTTTCGTTTTAGGACACATATCCCTAATTATTTCTTTAATATTTTTTTTGGTAGAATAATACTTTTTTATTTTAAGAGTATACTTTTGTAGTTTTGTTATATTTTTTCCTTCAAAACTATCTTTTGTTATTAAAAAAGTGCTAATATCACGTTTGTCCTCAACTTTAATCCAATATTTAATTTAGTATTTGTGTAAAAAAATGTGATTTGATATTAACTATTATTTATATAACATTATATTATTACATAATATGTATAAGTGTTTATATGATAATTAACAAAAAAATTATTAGTATAAGACATTATTAGTATATATTGATAATTTAGAGATAAAATTTAAACGTTGAAAAGTTTGAGAATCAATTTACAATAGAATTATCTAATGATAAAATATAATCCAAAATTTAAAAATCAATTTAAAATAAGGATTATAATTTAAAAAAGAGTGATGCAATTAACTCTTGACTAATAAATAAAGTATACGAGGATGGATTAAAGTCGCTTGCAATATTTAAAAAATCACTTTATGCGTATAGAATGATAATCATTTTAAATTAGAATGTAATTTTCAAATACAAAAACATTTATTGAGTTTTCATTTTTCTATCAAAAAATAAAATAAAATAAAATAAAAGACTCAATAATCATTTAACATGGTTTTGTGTTTACTTACTTTCTCTTTAGGTAAGAAGTAAAAGAAACAAATGAAAAATGAACTAAAATAGTCACGAGCTAAATAATGAAAGGTGAAAACGAACATAAATAATAAGCTTAGATACATATAACGTAATGTGTGATGCAATTGCACAAGGATAATATATTAAATTCCACAGCTTTACCCTTTATTTGAGAGTGTCTTTCATGCGAAACCCAAAAATAAAAGAGAAAATAATTTCAGTGACAAAAAATATCTTATAATATACGAATTTAACCAATTTTTTTGGATTTGCCAAAATGACCAACAAATTCGCAACGCGAATATGTAAATCGCATTGCGATTTTCCAAATTCGCGTTACGATATTCCAAATTCTCAACGCGAAAGTCAAATTCGCAACGCAAATTTAATTTCGCAACAGGTTTTAGTTTCGCAACACAAATGTTTTGGGTGTATAACAACGCAGCAGCAACAACTCATAACCTAAATCCCCTAAATCTCAACTCATTCCATCTCCATCTATCACTCTCTCTGGCGACATCCGTTCCTATATCCAACGACATCCTTCTCCATCTCTATTTTTTTTACATAATTTTATTTCTATATAATTTTTCAATGATTTCTCTCCCAAATTATCAACTATCAACTTAATAAAGGTATGTTTTTCTCTAAGTTAGTGATGATATCTAGTTTATAGCTCGTTTGCTTAGTAAATTAATTTACAATTTTTAGAATGAAACCATCTAATGTTGATCATGTTTGGATAGATTTGTGTTTTGGAGGGTCATGGGAGAATGTTCATGGTGTTTTACAATATGTGCCTTTACCCATGAATCTTCAACTAAAACTGTCATTAAAAAAGTTAACTTATGAAACTCTAATGTTACGTGTTGCAAAGAAATTGAATTTAGAGCCTCTAAGTGGATTTAGGCTATCTTATCTGAGAAAAGGTAAAGTTTATTTGTTAACCGACAATGAAGATGTTGAACGATTCATTGCTTACATTAGTGTTTCGCAAGAAGATGATGTTACATTATATGTTGTTGAACACATAGAAGTAGTGAAGTTGGGTCAGTAGCGGGTAGTAATCAACTAAGTTCTTCAACCCAAAATTTAATGGTTCCACCACAATTTCATCACTAAGCAAATTTTGTTTCACCACATTTCCAATACCAAACACAATATCAAACACAATCTCAAAACCCACAACCTTTTCCTAATCCAAATCCCAATCAACTTTCAGCACCAAATTTCGGTTTTCTTATTGACCAGTTAGACGATTATGAGCCAACAGAAAAAATTGTGAGTACTAGTCAGTATTCGAAATTTGATCTTGGTCAATACCCAGACTTTGATCTTGGTCAATACTCAGATTTTGATGATGTGATGGAAGAAGAAACAGACCCTGCATGTAATGATTTTGATATTGGTCCAAATCCGAATTTTGATGATGAAACAGCCGATGTCGAGGAAGATGTTGTTGATGATAATGAGGAGGAAGTTACGACTGTGAATAAACATGTTGAACATCCATTCTATAATTCATATAACCCTGAAGAAGAAAAAAAAAAAAGTCCCCGAACAAAGGAAAAAGAAGAAAATGCCACGGGAGTATAACTGGAATATGCCAGAATTACTTCAGATACTGGAAGAAGAGTTGGTAAAGATATCAGTTGATTGTTACACAAAAGTTATTCGTATCAAGAAAGATGATTGTTTTGATACAAAGGAAGACTTGAAGATAGCTTTGTATACGAAATGTGTGGAAGATGGCTATCAACTAAGAGTTAACAAATCAAACATAGATTTTTTCGAAACAAGGTGTATGATTGACAAAAACTGTACGTGGTGTATGATTGCTAAGAGGATAAAAGATTGCAAAATGTTTCAAGTTAGGACTTTTATTGATAAACATACATGTTCAAGAACCCAAGTTTTTCCTCACCATAGACATGCAAACAAAAAGGTGTTGGGTGGTTTTCTGGCTGAGTTAATGTTTTTGAATGGAAGGGTATATCGGGGACATGAAATTATGACTTACATGAATGCTCGGTTCAAGATTACTATCTCATATTCTCAAGCTTGGAGAGCCAAATATTATGCCTTGGAATTATTGAGGGGGTCGCCAGAAGTATTGTTTGCCCAACTGCCGGCTTATTGTCACAATTTAAAGCTGAAATATCTTGGGTCGGTAACTCATATCAAAACAGATAGAGATGGATGCTTTGAGTTGTTGTTTATCGCCATTGGTGCCGCGGTTAGTAAATAATTATAATTTTGTTGACTCGTTTTTGTTAGTTGCATGAATTTCACATTTAAATGATTATATTTCTTGTGTATATGATTTTGTAGATTCGTTCATTTATTACTTGCATGCGCCCAGTTATTATAGTTGATGGAGCACATTTGAAAGGCCGATATCTTGGAGTAAACTTATTAGCAGTAGCCATGGATGCTAACAATGGGATACTGCCAATAGCTTACGGGGTTGGTAAATCTGAAACCTCTAATTCATAGACATGGTCTATGTGGCATCTTAGGGATTGCATAGGTCCTATTAACAATCTGACAATCATATTCGATAAGACAAACTCAATTGACAACGCTGTTAGAAGGTGTTTCCCATATGCTTTTCATGGACTTTGTGGTGTTTATTTGTACAGAAATCTAAAATCAAGGTCTGCTGGTATAAAAAATCACAAATGGACATACTGGAAGGCTGTAAACGCTGTAAACGCTTATCGGGAAGTGGATTTTAATAAGCATATAAATTGTTTAAGACGTGGTTTGACTCAATGTGCTCAAACACTAGAAGATGTCGGGTTTGAAAGATGGTCAAGAGTACATCAACTTGGAGCAAGATATGGTTTCATGACAACTAATAGTGCATAATCAATCAACGCTCTAAGTCGTCATTCCCAGAAATTACCCATTACTATGTTAATGGAGTTTTTTCGAGCCTCTATTCAACAGTGGTACTACAAGAAAAGAAACCATGTATGTATTATTTCTTTAAATTCGTAACTTATCATATATTTTACTAAGTATTATTTATTTAAATTTACAGGAACATTGGAATGTCGGGTTACACCATGGACTAAAAAAAGATAACGAAACGTGTTATGAAGTCAACATCCTGGAGAGTTGAACCATGTTCAAACACTTTGTTTAAAGTATTGAATAATAATTTAAATGGGCTTGTTGATCTAAATACAAAGACGTGTAGTTGTAAGAAATGACAAACATCTGATTATCCGTGTGGCCATGTTATAAAAGTTGCTCTTCATCTAAACCAAGATGATTCAAGCGCATACGCTATGGATTGCTACACTACAGAAGTATATCGACAGACTTATGTCGAGATTGTCTACCCATGTCCACATCCTTCTGAGTGAGACATACCAGATGACTTACAAACAGTTTTGCCACCAGTCATGGACAGCAGGCTACCTGGCCGACCAAAAAATCACGATCGTATACCGTCTAAGGGTGAAGAGAAGAGCATATCGACATGTAGTCGGTGCAAGGAGAGTGGTCATACAAGGTTGACCTGTGGATCACTAGTGCCATCACAATCATCTTTTCCTCTACCAAAAAATGGATCCTCATCAAAATCCAAAGCTCATATGGTTCCAAGAAAAAGGAAATCATAATCGTAATCAAAATCAAAATCCCAATCACAACCGGTTTCACCTTTTGGGACTTATTAACTTAGGTGATTTTTAAATACAAACGTTGTATTATGTGTATTTAAATGGAAAAGGAAATCAAAATCCAAATCTCATATGGTGCCAAGCAAATGGAAATCAAAATCTGCAACTTAAGTTTGAACATTGATATGATCTGTTCAATTGTTATCATGTTCGGATTTTCTCTTGTTTGATTTTTTGGATAGTTGTTCTCTTGCTTCTTCAAGTGTCCTTAGCTTGTATTTATAGCTTGGAATGTGTTTGATGTTGTATATACATCGATGTTGTATGTTACGATCAACGCGAAATTCAAATTCGCAACGCGAAATAAGCGTTGCGATAGTCAAATTCGCAAAACGAAAATCGCGTTGCGAATTTGACTTTTGCATTACGAATTTGACTATCGCAACGCTTATTTCGCGTTGCGAATTTGACTTTCGCGTTGCGAATTTAACTTTCGCGTTACGAATTTGTACCTTCAACAGGTCTTTTTTTCCTTTAAACATAATGCGGATTGAATTTTTTAGAAACAATAAATCAACTTTTACAAATCAATTAAACAAGCAAAAAAAATAATTCTTATTTACAAATCAAATTAAACAAATCAACTTTTACAAATCAATTAATCAAAAAATAAATCTTATTTCCTCATCAATTGTAACAAATTAACTTTCAATGTAAAATACAATTAAACAAAGAAAAAAAGTGTACCCCAGACTGTTGTTTATGCACAAATACATTTCACGCAACTCACTTCAGGATTAACCTGCAGAAACCAAACATTTGCTCAAACAACACTTTATACACATCTAAAACCAACAAATAACAAATTACTGAATTCTAGGTACTTAACCAAATATTTTCAAACCAATTAAAGAGTATATATGTTAACAACACTTGCTCAAACTTACCAATTGTTTATGTCCAACTTTCAGCACGTGGATGCAGGTAGGCAGCGTCTCGAATATATCGATCTGGCCATATAATACTGAAACCACAAGCCTACTGCATCTCTATCTTTATCTGTGAGAGGTAGATATTATATACTTCCTGTCGTCAAACGTTCCAATCACAAGCATACAAGAGGACCACAATCCCCTCTGGCTCCCTACGTTTGTTGTGGCGCAGTCTCGTCTCTAATCATTGTAATTTTGAACTTCTTTGGCTTCTTGTTTCCATATTTTGTCCAATAATCAATCGCATTCAAGTATTTAGCCCAATGATCGCTCCATCTCTTTGTAATAATATCTCTCAAATCAGACAATGGTATGTAATTCAACATGCTGTCATATACCACTGTCTTCAGGGATGGGAGCTGAAGCTCGGGAGATGGAGATAGACGGAGCCTCTTTGCCGGTCTCCTATCATGAGGTGATGGTGGAGAAGAGACTCGATGATGTGATGGAATAGGTGATGGTGGAGGTGGAGAAGAGGCTCGACCAGGTGATGGCTCCGGGTGTCGAGCTATAGAATCGACCCGATGGGGTGATGGCTCTCGAAGTGGGGGGTGCTCATCATCCGTCCCATAAAAAAACCGCTTACTAGCTTGCCACCAATCAGTGGCAAGCTCAGCATCTGAGAGTGTCAGCCTCTGTAATGGGTAGTTGGTCTCCTAACAATATAAAAGCTCAAACAAAGTTAAACGTGTACTAGTAATAACTTGTTTATATATGGTAGTATTTGTGTGTTAACTTACATCATTAATCGTCGTATATGGGAGTAAGTTTTCCCAATCCAACATGCGGATCCTCTTCCAGGTAATAACCCTAGGAATATCATTTGATCTTTTTATCGTATATGTATGCATGCTGGGGAAAGCCTCAAATATCCAAATCTACAAAAAAATATAATACACAAACATTAGTAATTGTTAAATAATTAATTATAATTTTGGAAACATTATATAGAAATTCTTACCTTAAAGGCCCAAGTAAAGCCTGTCAAAGTGTATTTAGAACCATCGCCCCGCAAACTTTTTCGGTCCTCGAAGGCAGACGACAACTTCTTCCAGGTAGCTTTCCATATATATGAACCCCATGGAAACAGGTTCCATGCATTTAGGTCCTCTACCAATAATATTAGGTCCTCGGAGATTGGTTGTCTGCCCTTTTTGCCTAAAAAGCCTGCATGCAAAAGTAGTAAATGGCATACTCGGACAACATCAAGGTCATCCATCCGAGTAAAACCATCTTTATCAAATAATCTCTTCAAGTCGTCGACATGAATACTCGGCTTCGACTTTGCCAGCTCAGGAAAAACCCGATATAACCATGATAGGCGGGCGATATAACTAGTGTACCGACCTACATCATCGTGTCCGAAGCGTAGACCGGTGATTAAGCAAAACTCCTCCCGCCCAAAACAAGTATACGCCGGTGCCGGAGGAAAATGAAACCATATCTCTTCATCACCACGTTGTACCCCCTCGGGTAGATCATTAGTCATGGTATAAAGAAACAAATATTTCAACATAGCATCTTCACTCGGATGTTGTACTTTCAGCCATGGCCCGAAGTAAGTATCCTCAAACAATTTTGTTTGTAGAGGTGTAAGCGTCGACGCAATTTTAGTGGCTATGCTTAATTTATTCCTTAAGGTCAATTGAGCTGAAAAACATTTCTACAAAAACAATAAACATACCAAGTTAGATATACAAAAAACTACAAATTATACACTACGAACAGACATGATATTAAACAGTGAAAACAAAGCCAAATATGTTTCAAACTAGCACGGTATTCACCCAAGTCATTATTCCATCATAGTTCACAAAATGCATCAGATAACATTCTAGAAGTAAGCACTTATATAAACATTTAAAAGGACAACATATAGGTTTAGTGCAGGTTCAAGGACAACATAAAGAGTAGTAGTTTATTCTTGAAACTTAAATTAGCAACACTGTGAAGTTAGTATTTGTCTTTGTTTTTTGGTTGAAGTAATACAATTCATTCAAGTTTCAATTTGGCGAATAAAAGAAGTTTCTGAAACTTAAATTCGCAACGCGATTTTCATTTTCGCGTTGCGATTTTCATTTTCGCGTTGAGATTTTCATTTTCGTGTTGCGATTTTCATTTTTGTGTTACGAATTTGGTATTGCGATTTAGGGTTTCTTCAACAAAAAGACAAAACAAAAAGACAAAACAAAGACAAATACTAACTTCACAGGGTTAAAGACTAAACAGTTTAGCAGTATTGGCAGCAACCGAATGAATTTAGCAATCTCAGTGAAATGGTTAATCTAATAATAATACAAAAATTTCAAAATAAAAATAAGAGATTAAAAAAACCAACCCTCGGTGGTTGATTTTCCATTTCTGACCGTGAATGGTTGATCTGAGAGATGGAGATAGACGAATTTCGTCGGAAATGGGGATGGATTTTGTCGGAGATGGGGACGGATGTCGCCGTAGAGAGTAAGAGATGGAGATGGGACTGAGTTGTGCTTTAGGGGTTTAGGTTAGAGATGATTTGCGATAATATTGTTTACATTTGTGTTGCGAAATTAATATTGTGTTTTGCGTAAAAATATTTGACTTTCACGTTGCGAATTTGAAATTCAGTTGCGAATTTGACTTTCGCATTGCGAATTTGACTTTTGCGTTGAGAATTTGACTATCGCGTTGCGAATTTAAAATATCGCAATGCGAATTTGGAATATCGCAACGCGAATTTGGAATATCGCAACGCGAATTTGGAAAATCGCAATGCGATTTACATATTCGCGTTGCGAAATTGGAAACTGGGTTGCGAAATTGGAATTCGCGTTGCAAATTTGACATCGCGTTGCGAATTTGTTGGTCATTTTGGCAAATCCAAAAAAAGTTGGTTAAATTCGTATATTATAAGACATTTTTGGTTATTGAGGTTATTTTCTCAAAATAAAAAATTGAAAGAAAAGTTTTATCTTTTCATGCCCTAATTCAAAGTACTTTGAAGGTGAATCTCAAACATAACTTTAACTTGCATAAGTCTCCAATGGCATTGTCAACTAACATGTTATGTTAAACAAACAAGCAAAATACCTTTACTATCCATCTGTTCTTTATTATTTTTATATATTTTTATAATTAAGCAAAACAGTTCTGTTGTGAGGCGGTTAAAAAATAGCGTGATCGGTTAAAATTTATACTGGTTATGTTATATCATTTAATCAGAAAATATTATTAAGTATAATAACATATTAGGTAGCGCTTATATAATGTATTAGGTAGCGCTTATATAATAAAATAGATATTTGACCGGAAACATTATCAAGTACAATAACATATTAGGTAGCGCTTATATAATGTAATAGGTAACGCTTATATAATAAAATAGATATTTAACCAGAAATATTATCAAGTACAATAACATATTAGGTATCACTTATATAATGTAATAGGTAGCGCTTATATAATAAAATAAGTATTTAACCAAAAATATTATCAAGTACAATAACATATTAGGTAACACTTATATAATGTAATAGGTAGCGTTTATATTGACATATTTTCTAACTAATCCGGTATATTTATACTGGTAACGTTGCAAATTTACCTATTACATTATAAATACCGGTTTCGATGTTTTTGGGATCGATACAATTTTAAATGTATCGACACTTTACGCGTGCACCTCGTTTGGCATTCATTATGGAAAAAATGTATCGACACTTTTTAAATTTGTTTCGATACATTATGTTGATCTATTCTCTCATAAAACCAGTATATTTATACCGATTACATTGTTAATTTACCTATTACATTTTAATTATCGATTTCGATGTAACATATGTGTCGATACTTTTAGAAAATGTATTGACACATATGTTTAACTATTCTCTCATTATAATATAATTAATGATATATTATTTTTATTATAATAAATAAAAAATATAATTTATAATAATTTTATTTTAACAAAATATAATAATCATAATTTTTATTTATAAAATTATAGATATAATATTTTAATAATAATATTGATATAAATAATATTAAATAAATTATTCTAATATTTTAAAATAATAATATTATTTTGTTAATAAATAATATTATTTTATTGTATTTGATGTTTATAGTTATATTGCAATTATGAGTAGTTTTCATCACTTCATTATGATTTTTTTTAAAAATTATATTGTAATTATATAAAATTTTTTTATTTATTAGAAAGCAAATATCAAAATAGAAATACCGTCTCCTTTTTTCATTAGTTATATTGTGGCAACTAACAAACTAAAAAATTAAAATTAATTTGTATAATTTGTGTTTACTAATTTTATCATTAAAAAGACTATTTTTACCGGTTTTGTTATTGTTGAGCATAACAAAACCGGTAAAAATTACCTAAAACATTATTATTTCTACCTAAAACATCAATGTTTTTTAACATTTCTGGTAAAATGCCCAACAATAACAAAACCGGCAAAAAAATAATAAAATCAGTAGCGTTTTACCGGTTTTGTTAAAATAATGATATTTTCGGTAATTTTTACAGTTTTGTTATTGTTGTATACCGGTTACATTGTAAATATATCTATTACATTATAATTATCGGTTTCGATGTAATATATGTGTCGATACTTTTAGAAAATGTATCGACACATATGTTTAACTATTCTCTCATTATAATATAATTAATGATATATTATTTTTATTATAATAAATAATAAATATAATTTATAATAATTTATTTTAACAAAATATAATAATCATAATTTTTATTTATAAAATTATAGATATAATATTTTAAAAATAATATTGATATAAATAATATTAAATAAATTATTCTAATATTTTAAAATAATATTATTATTTTGTTAATAAATAATATTATTTTATTGTATTTGATGTTTATAGTTATATTGCAATTATGAGTAGGTTTCATCACTTCATTATGATTTTTTTTTAAATTATATTGTTATTATATATAATATTTTTATTTATTAGAAAGCTAATATCGAAATAGAAACACCGTGTCCTTTTTTCATTAGTTATATTGTGGCAACTTACAAACTAAAAAATTAAAATTAATTGTATAATTTTTGTTACTAATTTTATCATTAAAAAGTCTATTTTTACCGGTTTTATTATTGTTGGGCATAAAAAAACCGATAAAAATTACCTAACACATTATTATTTATACCTAAAACATCAATGTTTTTTAACATTTCTAGTAAAATGCCCAACAATAACAAAACCGGTAAAAACATAATAAAATCAGTAACGTTTTACTGATTTTGTTAAAATAATGATATTTTCGGTAATTTTTTACCGGTTTTGTTATTGTTGTATACCGGTTACATTGTAAATATATCTATTACATTATAATTATCGGTTTCGATGTAACATATGTGTCGATACTTTTAGAAAATATATCGACACATATGTTTAACTATTCTCTCATTATAATATAATTAATGATATATTATTTTTATTATAATAAATAATAAATATAATTTATAATAATTTTATTTTAACAAAATATAATAATCACAATTTTTATTTATAAAATTATAGATATAATATTTTAATAATAATATTGATATAAATAATATTAAATAAATTATTCTAATATTTTAAAATAATATTATTATTTTGTTAATAAATAATATTATTTTATTGTATTTGATGTTTATAGTTATATTGCAATTATGAGTAGTTTTCATCACTTCATTATGAATTTTTTTTTTAAATTATATTGTAATTATATATAATTTTTATTTATTAGAAAGCTAATATCGAAATAGAAATACCGTGTCCTTTTTTTTCATTAGTTATATTGTGGCAACTTACAAACTAAAAAATTAAAATTAATTTGTATAATTTGTGTTTACTAATTTTATCATTAAAAAGTCTATTTTTACCGGATTTGTTATTGTTGGGCATAACAAAACCGGTAAAAATTACCTAAAACATTATTATTTCTACCTAAAACATCAATGTTTTTTAACATTTCCGGTAAAATGCCCAACAATAACAAAACCGGTAAAAAATTAATAAAATCAGTAGCGTTTTACCGGTTTTGTTAAAATAATGATATTTTCGGTAATTTTTACCGGTTTTGTTATTGTTGTATACCGGTTACATTGTAAATATATCTATTATATTATAATTATCGGTTTCGATGTAACATATGTGTCGATACTTTTAGAAAATGTATCGACACATATGTTTAACTATTCTCTCATTATAATATAATTAATGATATATTATTATTTTTATTATAATAAATAATAAATATAATTTATAATAATTTTATTTTAACAAAATATAATAATCATAATTTGTATTTATAAAATTATAAATATAATATTTTAAAAATAATATTGATATAAATAATATTAAATAAATTATTCTAATATTTTAAAATAATATTATTATTTTGTTAATAAATAATATTATTTTATTGTATTTGATGTTTATAGTTATATTGCAATTATGAGTAGTTTTCATCACTTCATTATGAATTTTTTTTTTAAATTATATTGTAATTATATATAATTTTTATTTATTAGAAAGCTAATATCGAAATAGAAATACCGTGTCCTTTTTTTTCATTAGTTATATTGTGGCAACTTACAAACTAAAAAATTAAAATTAATTTGTATAATTTGTGTTTACTAATTTTATCATTAAAAAGTTTATTTTTACCGGTTTTGTCATTGTTGGGCATAACAAAACCGGTAAAAATTACCTAAAACATTATTATTTCTACCTAAAACATCAATGTTTTTTAACATTTCTGGTAAAATGCCCAACAATAACAAAATCGGTAAAAAATTAATAAAATCAGTAGCGTTTTACCGGTTTTGTTAAAATAATGATATTTTCGGTAATTTTTACCGGTTTTGTTATTGTTGTATACCGGTTACATTGTAAATATATCTATTACATTATAATTATCGGTTTCGATGTAACATATGTGTCGATACTTTTAGAAAATGTATCGACACATATGTTTAACTATTCTCTCATTATAATATAATTAATAATATATTATTTTTATTATAATAAATAATAAATATAATTTATAATAATTTTATTTTAATAAAAATAATAATCATAATTTTTATTTATAAAATTATAGATATAAAATTTTAATAATAATATTGATAAATAATATTAAATAAATTATTCTAATATTTTAAAATAATATTATTTTGTTAATAAATAATATTATTTTATTGTATTTGATGTTTATAGTTATATTGCAATTATGAGTAGTTTTCATAACTTCATTATGATTTTTTTTAAAAATTATATTGTAATTATATATAATTTTTTTTATTTATTAGAAAGCTAATATTTAAATAGAAATAACGTCTCCTTTTTTTTACATTAGTTTTATTGTAGCAACTTACAAACTAAAAATTTAAAATTAATTTGTATAATTTGTGTTTACTAATTTTATTATTAAAAAGTCTATTTTTACCGGTTTTGTTATTGTTGGGCATAACAAAACCGGTAAAAATTATCTAAAACATTATTATTTCTACCTAAAACATCAATGATTTTTTAACATTTCTGGTAAAATGCCCAACAATAACAAAACCGGTAAAAAAATAATAAAATCAATAGCGTTTTACCGGTTTTGTTAAAATAATGATATTTTCGGTAATTTTTACCGGTTTTGTTATTGTTGTATACCGGTTACATTGTAAATATATCCATTACATTATAATTATCGGTTTCGATGTAACATATGTGTCGATACTTTTAGAAAATGTATCGACACATATGTTTAACTATTCTCTCATTATAATATAATTAATAATATATTATTTTTATTATAATAAATAATAAATATAATTTATAATAATTTTATTTTAATAAAATATAGTAATCATAATTTTTATTTATAAAATTTTAGATATAACATTTTAATAATAATATTGATATAAATAATATTAAATAAATTATTCTAATATTTTAAAATAATATTATTATTTTGTTAATAATAATATATTTATTGTATTTGATGTTTATAGTTATATTGCAATTATGAGTAGTTTTCAGCACTTCATTATTTTTTTTTAAATTATATTGTAATTATATATAATTTTTTTATTTATTAGAAAGCTAATATCGAAATAGAAATAACGTCTCCTTTTTTTTCATTAGTTATATTGTAGCAACTTACAAACTAAAAAATTAAAATTAATTTGTATAATTTGTGTTTACTAATTTTATCATTAAAAAGTCTATTTTTACCGGATTTGTTATTGTTGGGCATAACAAAACCGGTAAAAATTACCTAAAACATTATTATTTCTACCTAAAACATCAATGGTTTTTTAACATTTCTGGTAAAATGCCCAACAATAACAAAACCGGTAAAAAAATAATAAAATCAATAGCGTTTTACCGGTTTTGTTAAAATAATGATATTTTCGGTAATTTTTACCGGTTTTGTTATTGTTGTATACCGGTTACATTGTAAATATATCTATTACATTATAATTATCGGTTTCGATGTAACATATGTGTCGATACTTTTAGAAAATGTATCGACACATATGTTTAACTATTCTCTCATTATAATATAATTAATGATATATTATTTTTATTATAATAAATAATAAATATAATTTATAATAATTTTATTTTAACAAAATATATAATCATAATTTTTATTTATAAAATTATAGATATAATATTTTAATAATAATATTGATATAAATAATATTAAATAAATTATTCTAATATTTTAAAATAATATTATTATTTTGTTAATAAATAATATTATTTTATTGTATTTGATGTTTATAGTTATATTGCAATTATGAGTAGTTTTCATCATTTCATTATGATTTTTTTTTAAAAATTATATTGTAATTATATATAATTTTTTTATTTATCAGAAAGCTAATATCGAAATAGAAATACGGTATCCTTTTTTTCATTAGTTATAGTTATATTGTGGCAACTTACAAACTAAAAAATTAAAATTAATTTGTATAATTTGTGTTTACTAATTTTATCATTAAAAAGTCCATTTTTACAAGTTTTGTTATTGTTGGGCATAACAAAACCGGTAAATATTACCTAAAACTTTATTATTTCTACCTAAAACATCAATGTTTTTTAACATTTCTGGTAAAATGCCCAACAATAACAAAACCGGTAAAAAAATAATAAAATCAGTAGTGTTTTACCGGTTTTGTTAAAATAATGATATTTTCGATAATTTTTACCGGTTGTATTATTGTTGTATACCGGTTACATTGTAAATATATCTATTACATTATAATTATCGGTTTCGATGTAACATATGTGTCGATACTTTTAGAAAATGTATCGACACATATGTTTAACTATTCTCTCATTATAATATAATTAATGATATATTATTTTTATTATAATAAATAATAAAT
Organism: Hibiscus syriacus; assembly: GCF_006381635.1. Taxonomy (NCBI): domain Eukaryota; kingdom Viridiplantae; phylum Streptophyta; class Magnoliopsida; order Malvales; family Malvaceae; genus Hibiscus; species Hibiscus syriacus. Next base: position 174,599 of record NW_024063289.1, on the reverse strand, counting down.
ATAATTTATAATAATTTTATTTTAATAAAATATAATAATCATAATTTTTATTTATAAAATTATAGATATAATATTTTAATAATAATATTGATATAAATAATATTAAATAAATTATTCTAATATTTTAAAATAATATTATTATTTTGTTAATAAATAATATTATTTTATTGTATTTGATGTTTATAGTTATATTGCAATTTTGAGTAGGTTTCATCACTTCATTATGATTTTTAAAAAAAAAATTATATTGTTATTATATATAATTTTTTTTATTTATTAGGAAGCTAATATCGAAATAGAAATATCGTGTCCTTTTTTCATTAGTTATATTGTGGCAACTTACAAACTAAAAAATTAAAATTAATTTGTACAATTTGTGTTTATTAATTTTATCATTAAAAAGTCTATTTTTACCGGTTTTGTTATTGTTGGACATAACAAAACCGGTAAAAATTACCTAAAACATTATTATTTCTACCTAAAACATCAATGTTTTTTAACATTTCCGGTAAAATGCCCAACAATAACAAAACCGGTAAAAAAATAATAAAACCGGTAGTGCTTTACCGGTTTTGTTAAAATAATGATGTTTTCAGTAATTTTTACCGGTTTTCTTATTGTTGTATACCGGTTACATTGTAAATTTACCTATTACATTATAATTATCGGTTTCGATGTAACATATGTGTCGATACTCTTGGAAAATGTATCGACGCATATGTTTAACTATTCTCTCATTATAATATAATTAATGATATATTATTCTTATTATAATAAATAATAAATCTAATTTATAATGATTTTATTTTAATAAAATATAATAATAATAAATTTTTATTTATAAAATTATAGATATAGTATTTTAATAATAATATTGACATAAATAATATTAAATACATTATTCTAATATTTTAAAAATAATATTATTATTTTGTTAATAATTAATATTAGTTTATTATTTTTTATGTTTATAGTTATATTGTAATTATGATTATTTTTCATCACTTCATTATGATTATTTTTTAAAATTATATTGTAATTATATATAATTTTTTTTATTAGAAAACTAATATCGAAATATAAATACCGTGTCCTTTTTTCATTAGTTATATTGTGACAACTTACAAACTAAAAAATTAAAATTAATTTGTATAATTTGTGTTTACTAATTTTATCAATAAAAAGTCTATTTTTACCGGTTTTGTTATTGTTGAGCATAACAAAACCGGTAAAAATTACCTAAAACATTATTATTTCTACCTAACACATTAATATTTTTTACCATTTCCGGTAAAATGCCCAACAATAACAAAACATGTAGCGCTTTACCGGTTTTGTTAAAATAATGATGTTTTCGGTAATTTTTACCGGTTTTGTTATGCACAACAATAACAAAACCGATATATTTTACCCGATAAAATACCAAATAATAACAAAACCGGTAGAACTAATAATGTTTTCAATAATTTTTACCGGTTTTGTTATGCACAACAATAATAAAACCGGTACCACATTTTTTTAGCCAATAACAAAGCTGATACCACCTTTTTTTAACCGTTTATTAAGCGTCTCACGTGAGCATTTCCTCACAAGACGGTGGTGTTGAAGATATCCTATCATCTCCTCAATCCGAGTCCCACGACACAGTCGTGTCAGGTATAAGATTGTTAGCGTACTCCAAAATAAAAATTGATTTATTAAATTAACTTATAGTAATAGCAAGATTAAATCGAATTCTAAGAGTTAAAATTAGAATATTAATATTTAAATAATAAAAGAAAAATGGGGATTTGATTTATCAAACTAAAATCAAGAAATAAAACTAAAAATATAAATAATGAAAATCAATTATTATCGAACTTTAAATTAAAATGTGTGTTTTCATCTGAATGTAATTTTATTCATAGACTAAAAGATCGATTTTCAATATTCAAGTAATTAGTTACTTGCTCGGAACCATAACAATTATATGTCACAGCCGTCTTCGGGTGGGCCCTGAATTGGGCTTCGACTTGAATAAAATGGTTAGAGTCACCATCGATCATTTATTTTAAAAACAAAATGAGTTAGATTAAATACATCGATTTCTTACCTGATCTGTATCTTACCAAAGATATGTCGGATTTGGGAGTCGGTTACAGTTAGGGAAGGATTAACACCATTGAACTGCCCTTTCTGTACTAATTAATCTCCAGTTGTCTTAATTAAGAAAATTATAATTTAAATTGAAAGATAAAAGTTTGATCCAAATTACTCACCTTTAATGGATTTAAAAGCATACCCTTAAAATTTAAAAAAATGTTAGATAAAGTAAAATGCAGAATCAAAAAGACAATAAATATAAAAATGTCCCAAAATAAAAAAAAGAAAATAAATACAAAATGTATATATAAAAAAAGGTTTAAAAAACCAAGGAAGTTAACTAAATTAAAGAAACAAGCCAAATGAAATAAAAAGAAAATAAAAGAAATAAAAATAACAATAAAAAAATCCAAAAGAAAAAAAATATATATATATATATATATAATGTTAGGTAAAGAAAAAAATACAAAAAAAAGAAAAAATAATGATAACAAAAAACATATAAATATATATAAGTAAACAACAACAATAAAACCCTATTCCCTTATACAATAGGGGTAAGGGGGAGGTAGGGTAGTAGGCTGCCCCCAACGCCAGGTTGAGAGCAGCTTCCGTGGAAGACCTCCGGCAGTTAGAAAATTAAAAATAAAGATAAAATGCAATGCATGTATAAATAAATAAATAAATACATAGTTGAACAGTCTTCATATGCGCGTCTGTAATGGGAAGTAATCCCTGCAAATAAATCACTGCATAAAAATCTCTGCATATAGACAGAAACGTAAGACCCGACAAAATTTAAAAAGAGGAAACATTAAAAGAGAAGGATACACAGCAGTCAACGAATAGCAAGCTACGAGAAGGAATAAAGTCAAATGAGATAAAACCTAAACTAAGGAAATAGTACTCCGCTACCCTAGTTCTAAGCCTTCATAAATTCCAATGACAGAAATGTATAAAAGTTAGAAGTCATGGAAATTACTACAAAAGAATTAAAAAAAGACAGAGATGATACACCCTATGGATGTGACCTGCACTACTCGGCTACCCTGGTCTTAAGTCTCCATACTTTCCTATCAGATGTAATGTCCTCGGTAAGGGCTAAATCCTTCAAATCAGATCTCAAGCAGTCTTCCCACTTTCACCTTGGTCGTCATCTCCTTCTGGCACCGTCGACTGTAATCGACTCTACCCTCCTGACCGTATCCGAAGGTTGTCGCCTAAGCACATGCCCAAACCACCGTAGTCTTCACTCCCTCAATTTTTCGGATACAGGCACCACCCCAAGGACATCCTAATAGCAGAGTTTGGTGTCATGTCCCACAGAGTCCTACCACATGCCCATCGAAGCATTCTCATTTTCGCGGCCTCCATCCTCCTTACGTGATCCTTCTTGATTGCCCAACATTCTGATCCATACAGCAGTGCTGGTCTTATTGCCATTCTATAAAATTTTCCCTTAAGTTTTAGAGACACCTTCTTGTCACACAAAACTCCAGTAGCAGCCTCCCACTTTAGCCATTCCGCCTTTATACGGTATGTAAAGTCATCATCCACACCCCCATCTTTATGTATCATAGACCCTAGGTACTTGAAACAATTCTTTGAGGGGAGAACGTGTCCTTCTATGCACACTTCTACATCTTCATCGTTTTGGTTCCCACTGAAGTTTGAACATAAATACTCTGTCTTTTCAATATTGATCCTTAAACCTTTTTCTTCCAAAGTATTCTTCCAGGTAGCAAGTCTACTATTCAGCTCAGTTTTTGTTTCAGCAACTAGGACAATGTTGTCAGCAAAAAGCATACATCATGGAACACCGTCTGGTGTAGCATAATAGATGTCGTCCATAATCAAGGCGAAGATGAAAGGGCTAAGAGCAGACCCTTAGTGGAGTCCGATTTCCACCGGGAATGCCTCGGTGTCATCAACTGTAGTCCTGACGTTTGTAGTAGATCTATAGTACATATCACGAATCACCCGGATATAAGCAGTTGGGATCTGTCTCGTTTCCAAGGTCTTCCAGATCGTATCGTGGGGAATGATATCATACGCCTTCTCAAGTTCAATGAACGCCATGTGAAGATCTCTATTTTTTCCCCATATTTCTCCATAAGTCGTCGAAGTAGATGAATCGCCTCCGTAGTAGACCTGCCTGACATAAAGCCAAATTGGTTTTCCGAAACCCTAGATAACATGTCTCAACCTAGCCTCTATCACTCTTTCCCATAGCTTCATGGTATGTCTGAGTAGTTTAATACCTTTGTAGTTGCCACAACGTTGGGGATCTCCTTTATTCTTATAGATTAGTATTACCGTAGACTCTCTCCACTCCTCTGGCATCTTGGCAGTCTCTAAAATAATATTAAAAATATTGGTCAACCATTTAACTCCCTCTTCTCCTAGGGCCAACCACACAGTGTTAGGAATTTGATCTGGACCAACAGCTTTGTCCCTCCCCATCTTTCTAAGAGCCATTTTGACTTCTTCAAACCCAATCCTACTTGTGGGGCAGTCATTGGCCGTAGTATAATAGTCGGCTGACCCATCAACGATACTATATTTACAGGTAGAGGCACCGTCATTAAATAAGCCAAAGAAGTAACTACCCCAAACCCTCTTAATATCATGATATTTCACTAAAAGAACACCATTGTTGTCCTTAATAAACCTAATGCTACCTAGATCTTTTTTCCTATTCTCCCTGGATTTTGCTAGCTTGAAGATGCCTTTTTGTCCTTCCTTGGTGTCTAATCTCTTGTACATTTCCTCATGTGCCTTATCCTATGCTTTAGCCACCATTTTCTTGGCTTCTAGCTTTACCTCATTGTATCTTTGTTTAGCTCTCGATATTTCTTCGTCGTCATTGCATTGTAGATACTCCTTGAAGCAAGTTTGCTTTGTCTTCACCTTAGTTTGGACTTCGTTGTTCCACCACCACGATTCTTTATGCTCTTTGACCTTCCCTGTCGACAACCCAAGGATGTTTTTACCTACCTCTCTAATGGAATTTTCCATATTTTTCCATAACATATCTGCATTTTTTGAGTTTGTAGTTCCAAAACCTGTATTAGACAAAACCTTACTCCTAAAGTCATCAGTTATCTCTCCATGTAAGTTCTTCCAAAGGATCCTAGGTTTACCAAGTTTAGCCCTCCTATGAGTGCTCCGCCCGTGGTGTGCGCGGAACACCAAAACCAACAATTTGTGTTGTGATGCACATGCCTCGTCAAGGAATACCTTACAGTCAATGCAAGCCCATCGATCCTGATTTCGCACCAGGATGTAGTCGATTTGGGTACAATGTCCCCCACTATGGAATGTAATCAAGTTCACATCTCTCTTGTTAAAGAAGGAATTAGTGACTACCATATCGTGTGCAGTAGCAAATTCAAGCAACGTACGCTCCTCCTCGTTCCTACTACCAAAATCGAAACCCACATGAACACCGTCATACCCGTCGGTTGCACTACCTATATGGCCATTGAAGTCTCCCCCTATGAAAATTTTTTGTTCCTCCAGAATGCTCCTAAGTACATCATCTAACTGATTTCAGAAGCAACATTTCTCCCCTCCCCTAGGCCAACGTGTGGGGCATACACTGAAAGGACATTCACCAGTTCCGCTTCTATAATAACCTTAATCATCATGATCCTATCCCGGTATCTACAAACTTCAACTACATTTTCCTTTAGCCTAGAGGATACCAAGATACCCACCCCATTTCTAGCGTTATCTACGCCTGAATACCACAACTTGTACCCATTACTCTCTCTGGCGCGAGCCCCTTTCCACCTAGTCTCCTGAATACATGCAAAATATATATATAATAAGATGTAGTATTAATTGTATAAATAAAAAGGAAAAAAGATTAAAATAGGAATAAAATATAAAAATGACTAAATTAAAATAAAAAATAAAATAGAGGGTAAAACTAAAAGGAAATCGAGGTATAATTGAATTAAAGGGGCAAAAATACACGTTTAGAAAATATGGGGGATTGAAACAATAATTATCCCCTTATTTCGGTAAAACACACAGATCTTGGGGAGTTGGATCTGGTCACGTGTCAAGCCGGTGGGTCACTATAAAACCCAAAAATTAAACAACACCTCTCATTTTTCCACTTTCAAAACCGATCGAACCCCCTTTCATTTTTTCTCAAGTGTTCTTCATTTCTGAATATTGAGTTAATCGATTGACGGAATCGGCCAAGAGGGGGGTGAATTGGCAATTAAAATTTTGTGGAAGCTTTTGCAGAAAATTGAATGTAATTGCACATCGATTTAGAGTAGTTCGACTTTCTCAATCAAAGTCTACGTCCACTACCTTAGCTATCCACACTAAGGATTTTCCAACAAATTCACTAATTTGTTCTTTCTTTTGAGACCAAAGAGATAACCTTACAACACCCTCAAGAATATACCCCAATTCTTGAGAACACTCTTTCCCAAAGAGAAGATTACAAATTTGCAAACTTACAAGGAAATCCTCACAAGGTAGATTGTTTGCACAATTCTAGAACAAATAAAAGAACACTCAAGAATGAATACAATTGAGTACAAATAGTGTTCTTGAAAGCAAAATGAATATTGAATGAAAAAATAGGCTTGAAATGCACAAACTTGAGGTTTGATGCTTTCTCTTTGATTCTCTCTTGATTCTAGTTGCTTGTTGTTTCTTGTTCTTGATCAATGGCTTCTAAGCTTGTTTAAATACACCTTGAATCACTTCTGAACGTTGGGGATGATTAGTGGAGTCAATAGAGTCGTTTAAGTGTGAAAACAATTAATTAAAGCAATTGGGAGCGTCAGTGCATCGATGCATACCCATGGTGCATCGGTGCATCAGTGTAAAATTCAAATATTTTGACCGTTGGACCCTTAGTGCATCGGTGCACTAAGAGTGCATCGATGCATCAAGTGCATTCGATGTTTCAAAATAGCCAGAGTGCATCGATGCATCAAATGCATTCGATGTTTTCATAAAATTCTCAGTGCATCGATGCATGAAATGCATTCGATGTTCAATTTAATTCATGGTGCATCGATGCATGGATTGGTGCATCGATGCATCACTCTGAAAAATTGATTTTAGGCATGATTTTGGTTCAAAAATACTTTGTGAAAATTATTTCAAAAATATATTAAGCATAAAACACAATTTTACACATTTAGTAAGGTTTGAAATTGATATTAAAAGACTTGGAGTAATAATTTGATATTCGATTAATTGAATCGAATATTCTTAGAAAATCATTTGTAAAATCTTAAAATTCATTTAAACTAATTTGTTATATCGAAACACAAAAATGTTTTCAACACTCTCCCTCTTTTTTATATATCAAAACAAATGTGTTAATTTAAGATTTTCTAAAAATTTGAAATCAATTTTGAAAAATTACTCCCCCTTACTATAATACTTCTCCCTTTTTAAAAACATTTTTAACACTTAACATTTCTCCCCCTTTTTGTTAAATCAAAAAGACTTAAAAACCGATTTAAACAAGGTTTAAATAACATAGCCAATTGATATATATATATATATATATATATATATATATATATATATATATATATATATATATATATATATATATATATATATAGCTTTAGCTGCTAAGATCACAATCAAAAAAGAGATTAGCCACTAGTTTCATAATCAATATTCATAATAAAATGTGAAATGGTAAATTGGTCATATTTCAACTAAAAAAATAAATGATGCATATATTGAAACAAACCAAAATATATATGAAATAAAAGTTTAAATATCCATCAAACAAACATCCAACAATCAAAGAAAGACAATCCAAAATGTTTTAACAATTTAAATTCAAGTTCAAACCCAAAAACAATCAAAGCAAGATAAGTCTATTCATCCATCGAAGGATCGGGAGGAGGAGGAGGATAACGATCTCTCATCTCAAGCGTAAGTTCATCCAAATGATCATTCATATATTGTTGTCGAGCTCCCAAGGTAGAGAGCTGGGACTCAATGAATGTGAAGCGCGAATCCATGGACGCATACCGTAAATCAAATGTCTCAAAAAACGAACGAAAATATGGAGGCATTTGATCTTCTTGTGGAGCTGTTTCCTGTGCAGGCTCGTCATCAGGTACGTGATCATCGATGTCTTGCATAAGTTGTTGAAATTCAGGATCATCGTCAGAAACCAGAGCTGGAGGAGGAGGAGGAGCACGAGAGGAGCTAGGAGCAGCTCGTGAGGAACTACCTCCCGAAGTTTACTTTCCGGGTCTAAAAACCCATTGACTGGTTATCTCTTCTTGTTTCCAATCCACTTTCTTCAAGGATGTGAGATTGATTTGATTTTGGAGTGGGATAGGATTGTCGAGAGAGACGTCTAGACCAAGTTTGATAAAGAGGTTATTAAGAAGACATCCATAAATCAATGTTTCAACATGTTTTGAAGGAACAATGTTTATGATGTCCACTAGTTGACTGAATATAATGTGGGGCAGATTTATTTTGATTTTATTTTTAATACAATACATCCACCATACATCCCTAGTACGAAGTATGGAGTACCTACCTCCGGATGGTCTAAACTACCAAGAGGTCATCAAATGGAGAAAATGATCGTGATGAGATCATAGAGTACTAACACTTGAGTTTGGAACATAGGGATATTCCACATTTTCACTCTCATTATATACACCACTATCATCTAACCCAAATCGGAAAGCTATAGTCTCGGGGTCAATATTAATATATTGACCTAAAAGATAGGATCTAATGGCTATAGTTCTACATTGAGTTTCATTTTGAATACACATCGCATTGGAATAGAAAATGCGGACCAATTGTTGATAGATGATAGGTTTAAGCTGAAATAATTTATCAAACTTCCAAGCTTTAAGAATCGAAAGGTATTCGAAATCAATGTCAACCATGTCTTGAAGCGAAGGAATACGCTCTTCACGGATTCAATAAGTTTGGAAAGAATTTTTGTACCTAGAGTACAATTCGTCTCTACGACGCTCAGGCATGTTAAAACAAGATCCTAATAAAGATGAAGGTGGAGGAGGAACGAGATTAGGAGGTTGGTTTGAACGAGAATGACTTGATGAAGTCCTAGGGCGTTTGGGATTAGACATGGTTTAAGAATCAGAAAAAGAAATATAACCTGGAAATTGAAACACATGTATGCACAATAATCAATCCCAAAACTCAATTGAGTCATCAATAATTCAAGGTTCTCTAAACTGAATCCTAATGGGCAATGTTTTGAAAAACTATTTGAAAATAATATTTGTAAATAATATGTATAGTTTTTTATGAAAACAACATAATTAAATAAAAAACATCAAATTTAGAAATTAAATTTAGTTTTTCAGTTTTTTTATTTCGAAAATTCACAAATTCAATGAAAATTTGTGAGTTTTTGATGAAATTAGTTGTAAAAACTAGTTTGTAATCATCAAAATATCAATGCCTGATATAATGTTCATCCTAGAACTAATTAAAACTAGTCCTAAGATCAAAAATCAATAAAATAGGGTTTTTGAAATATTACCTTGAAAAATTTGGATTTGAGAGGAATTGATGTTGTTTTGCACGATTTGATGATAAATGCTGGATTGGGAGTTGAAAACTCGAAGATTCCAACAATATTTTGTTGATTTTAAAAAGGAGATTTTAGAGAGAGAGAGAGGCAAACGGCGTGAGTGTTTTAGAGTTAGGTTTTGAGAAGATGAAGAAAAACAGGGGTTTTATCTAAAAACCCGACGGATGCATCAATGCATGACCCCGTGCATCGATGCACATTCAAGGCGTGCATCGGTGCATCAACATGATGAATCGATGCACATTCAAAGGGATGCATCGATGCACTGTTAAGTGTATCGATGCATGAAGCACAGAAATGTCAAAAATCCGTTTTAAACACTTAAAATGCTAAATTAATTAACTCTAGAGGTATTGGCAACTCATATATTGAAAATTAATCATGTTCAATCAATCAAATTAATCTTTGAACATAAAATTAATTTTCACCAAATAACATAAACTCCCCCTACCTAATAGCAATGAATGCAAAAAAAAATTACCATTATAAGTATTTTTTATTTATTCTTAAAAGTGCTAAAATTATTTTAAACACTAAGTGAAGATAGGTCAGTTAAACCTAATTCTCTCCTAAGTGTCCAAAATCTTTCCTTGTCTAAAGGTTTTGTAAAGATATCTGCTAATTGATGCAAAGTATCAACAAATTCTAGAACTACATCTTCCTTAGTGACATGGTCTCTAATGAAGTGATGTCTTATTTCAATGTGCTTAGTTCTAGAGTGTTGGATGGGATTTTTAGTGAGACAAATAGCACTAGTATTGTCACACTTGATAGGAATGGTACTTACTTCAATTCCATAATCAAAAAGTTATTGTTTCATCCATAAAACTTGTGCACAACAACTACCGGATGAAATGTATTCTGCTTCAGTGGTAGATAATGCAACACAATTTTGTTTCTTTGAAAACCAAGAAATCAACATATTTCCAAGGAATTGACAAGTACCGGAGGTGCTTTTCCTATCTAATTTGCATCCTCCATAATCCGCATCAGAAAAAGCATGCAAGCTAAAGCTAGATTCCCTAGGATACCAAAGTCCTAAACTAGGAGTGTCATTAAGGTATCTAAAGATTCTCTTAACAGCTAGTAAATGTGATTCCTTAGGGCATGATTGAAATCTAGCACATAAGCAAACACTAAACATAATGTCCGGTCTACTTGCAGTTAGATAAAGTAAAGATCCAATCATTGACCTATATAATTTAACATCTACACATTTACCTCCTTCATCTAAGTCAAGCTTTGTTGAAGAGCTCATTGGAGTGTCATGAGGCTTTCCATTTTCCAGTCCAAATTTCTTGAGCATATCTTTGACATACTTAGCTTGATTGATGAAGATGCCATCTTTTCTTTGCTTGATTTGGAGTCCCAAGAAAAATGAGAGTTCCCCCATCATGCTCATTTCAAATTCGCTTTACATTAGCTTAGAAAATTCTTGGCAAAGAACATCATTAGTAGAACCAAATATTATATCATCAACATAAATTTGAACTACTAATAAATCTTTACCTTTATGCTTTAAAAACAATGTAGTATCAACCTTCCCTTTTGAAAAACCTTTTTTAATTAAAAAGTATGACAATCTTTCATACCAAGCTCTAGGAGCTTGTTTTAAACCATAAAGTTCTTTTGTTAATTTAAGAACATGATCCAAAAATTTTGAATCTTCAAAACCTGGAGGTTGTTCCACATACACTTCTTCTTTTATAAAACCATTTAAAAATGCACTTTTAACAACCATTTGATAAAATTTAAATTCATGAAAACATGCAAATGCCAATAACATTCTAATTGCTTCTATCCTAGCTACATGAGCATATATTTCATCATAGTCTATGCCTTCTTCTTGAGTATACCCTTGAGCAACAAGTCTAGCCTTGTTTCTCACTATATTACCACTCTCATCAAGCTTATTCCTAAACACCCATCTAGTACCTACAATAGATTTATTACTAGGCCTTTCAACTAATGTCCATACTTTAGTTCTCTCAAATTGATTTAATTCTTCTTGCATAGCCATAATCCAATGTTCATCATTTAATGCTTCTTTAATATTCTTAGGCTCTATGCATGAAATAAATGCAACATAATTACAAATATTTCTAAGATAAGATCGAGTTGTGACCCCTTTGGATGGATCACCTATAATCTCACCATCCTTGACATAGTTGTACTCTCTTGGATAAGATACTTCCATTTCTTCAATGGTTGGATTCTCGAGAGGATAATAAGTTTCCTCATCTTTCGTTTCTTCATTTGATGATGATTCTCCAACGTCATGTCTAATGTCATTTGTATTTATAATACCTACATCATCATTAACACAAGAATCCTTCCTCGGAAGGAGATTATCATCGAAAACAACATGTATAGACTCTTCTACAACTAAAGTTCTTTTATTAAATACTTGATAAGCTTTAGAATTTAAGGAATAACCCAGAAAAATTCCTTCATCACTTTTAGCATCAAATTTGCCAAGGTTTTCTTTACCGTTGTTTAAAACAAAACATTTACATCCAAAAGGATGAAAATAGCTAATGTTAGGCTTTTTAATTTTAAAAAATTCATAAGGAGTTTTCTTTAAAATTGGCCTAATCATTACTCGATTTACAACATAACAAGCAATATTTGTGGCTTCCGACCAAAAATATTTTGGAAAATTATTTTCACAAAGCATGGTTCTAGCCTTTTCTTTTAAAGTTCAATTTTTCCTCTCAACAACTCCATTTTGTTGAGGGGTTCTAGGCGCTGAAAAATTATGGGTAATACCATTAGAATTACAAAACTCATTAAATCCAAGATTTTCAAATTCAGTGCCATGATCACTTCTAACACTAGTGATAGAGTAACCTTTTTCGTTTTGGATTACTTTTGAAAATGTGATGAAATTTTCTAATGCTTCATCTTTAATACTTAAGAATAGAACCCAAGTATATCTAGAATAGTCATCTACCAAGACAAATGCATATTATTTTCCACCCAAGCTAGTAGTCCTAGTTGGCCCAAAAAGATCTATACGGATCAATTGTAATACTCTACTAGTTGACACATCATTAATGGATTTAAAAGAAACTCGCTTTTGTTTTCCTTTAGCACAAGCATCACAGATTTTATCATTATCAAATTTTAGTTTAGGCAGCCCTCGAACCAATTTTCCTTGAACTAACCGTTGCAAAACACTCATGCTAGCATGTCCTAGTCTCCTTTGCCATAACCAACTATCATGCTCATCCTTAACAACTAGGCACAAATTAGACATATTAATAGAATCTAAATGTACCATGTACATGTTTCCTATTCTATGACCAACAAGCATAACCCGATTAGATGCAATGTCAATGACTTTACAACCATTAATTTCAAACATGACATTGAATCCCTTGTCGCATAATTGACTAATACTCAATAGATTATGCTTTAATCCATTCACATATAATACATTTTTAATTTTTATGGAAGAGGTATTACCTATAGTACCAATACCTTCAATGTGACCTTTTGAATTATCACCAAAAGTCATTTCTCCTCCATTTTTTGCGTTAAGCTCTATGAACCGGCTTTTGTCTCTAGTCATATGTCTCAAGCATCCACTATCAAGGTACCATGAATTTGGATTTGTTTCCCGTGCCATGTAGCAATGCTCCTTTTCGTACAAACATAGATTAATTTCTAATTTTTGGTACCCAAATTCTTTTGGGTCCATATTCATTAGTTTCTAAAATCCCTGTCCCCTTTGGTATCCATTTATGAAGGACATCCTTATCTTTAATAGTAATGAATTCTTTAGGAACCCATATACTCCTAACAATTTTACCATTCAAGGTTTGAGGACTTCTATGATTGTAGCTTCTAAAACTTTTCTTAACAAAGTTGGATTTTGAATTCTCACATTTTTCAAAACTTTTTGTTCCAACCTTATTAAAAGAAGTTTTAAGATCATCAATCTTCTTTTGATGATCAGCATGAACTTTTGAAAGTAAGTTATGCAAATCAATATTTTTCTTTTCAAAATCATAAATTTTGATTTGTAATTCTTTGATCTTACTTTCAAGCTCATTGTTGGTCTTGGATATAAGACTATTTTCGTTTTTCAATTTTGAAATATCATTTTTGTATTTTGAAAATAGAGTCTTATAATCCGAAGCCAACCCATTATAATCCTCTAATAACTCATCATAAGATAATTTATCCAAATCGAATGAGATAGAGGTTACCTTAGAATCTTCCCCGATAGCCATCAAGCACAAGTATGCAACTTCTTGTTCCTCTTCATCGGAACCTTCTTCATCGCTCCATGTAGCTACATGAGCCTTATGCTTCTTTTTGGATTGACCATTTTTCTTCAATTGTGGGCAATCATATTTGACATACCCCAGCTTTTTTCATTCATAGCAAATGATCGAGTCTTTCTCCTTCGATTCAGTTTTGAAACCTTCATGACGTTTGAATTTTCTTCCTCAGTTGGGCATCATCAACTTTCTGAATCGTTTGGTAAATAATGTCATTTCCTCGTCATCATCATCGTCATTTGAATCACTCTCATCTTTTGTGGATTTGAGAGCAACTCCAATGTTTTTCTTCTTCTCCTTCTCCTTTGGTGTCTTATCAATCTTATCGAGGTCCACTTCATCTTCAAGCATCATTTCATGAGTGAGAAGGGAACCGATTAGTTCTTCAAGAGTTAAGGACGTTAGGTCCTTAGACTCTATGATTGTCGTCTTCTTTGATTGCCACGATTTTGGAAGGGAGTATACTAACTTCCTCACAAGCTTTTCATTTGAAATGATCTCTGCATATGATTTGAGACTATTGACAATCGTTGAAAATCTATCCGTCATAGCTTTGATATCTTCATTTGGTTTCATCCTGAAATTTTCATAACTATGCGTTAGAATACTAATTTTAGATTTCTTTACCTCATCGGTACCTTCATGAGTGACTTGAAGTTTGTCCCATATTTCTTTGGCGGTTGTACAATATGAAACTCTTATGTATTCATCTGGTCCAAGAGCACAAAATATGATATGGATGGCTTTGAAGTTGAGCTGGAACATTCTTGTCTCTCATTCACTCCACAATCTTGGATGAGTGAGAGGCTTGATGTATCCTTCTTCTACTACATTCCATGCTCCCATGTCACTTGCTTGAATAAATTACATCATCCTATTTTTCCAATAGGCATAGTTAGCCCCATTGAAGAAAGGAGGCTTGTTGACGGGCATCGAATCGAGACCGGAGTCGAAGTTTGAAGTAGAGGCCATTGATGACTTTGATTATCGATGTAACTCTTCCCGAATCGACTCAAGAGGTAATTAAACCTTCAAATGAGTTAGGCTCTGATACCATTTGTTGAGTTAATCGATTGACGGAATCGGCCAAGAGGGCGGTGAATTGGCAATTAAAATTTTGTGGAAGCTTTTGCAGAAAATTGAAAGTAATTGCACAGCGATTTAGAGTGGTTCGACTTTCTCAATCAAAGTCTACGTCCATTACCTTAGCTATCCACACTAAGGATTTTCCAACAAATTCACTAATTTGTTCTTTCTTTTGAGGCCAAAGAGATAACCTTACAACACCCTCAAGAATATACCCCAATTCTTGAGAACACTCTTTCCCAAAGTGAAGATTACAAATTTGCAAACTTACAAGGAAACCCTCACAATGTAGATTGTTTGCACAATTCTAGAAAAAGGAAAAGAACACTCAAGAATGAATACAATTGAATATAAATAGTGTTCTTGAAAGAAAATTGAATATTGAATGAAAAATAGGCTTGAAATGTATAAACTTGAGGTTTGATGCTTTCTCTTTGATTATCTCTTGATTCTAGTTGCTTGTTGTTTCTTGTTCTTGATCAATGGCTTCTAAGCTTGTTTAAATACACCTTGAATCACTTCTGAACGTTGGGGATGATTAGTGGAGTCAATAGAGTCGTTTAAGTGTGAAAACAATTAATTAAAGCAATTGGGAGTGTCAGTGCATCGATGCATACCCATGGTGCATCGGTGCATCAGTGTAAAATTCAATTATTTTGACCGTTGGACCCTTAGTGCATCGGTGCACTAAGAGTGCATCGATGCATCAAGTGCATTCGATGTTTCAAAATAGCCAGAGTGTATCGATGCATCAAATGCATTGGATGTTTTCATAAAATCCTCAGTGCATGGGTGCATGGTAAGTGCATCGATGCATGAAATGCATTCGATGTTCAATTTAATTCATGGTGCATCGATGCATGGATTGGTGCATCGGTGCATCACTCTGAAAAATTGATTTTAGGCTTGATTTTGGTTCAAAATACTTTGTGAAAATTGTTTCAAAAATATATTAAGTATAAAACACAATTTTACACATTTAGTAAGGTTTGAAGTTGATATTAAAAGACTTGGAGTAATAATTTGATATTCGATTAATTGAATCGAATATACTTAGAAAATCATTTGTAAAATCTTAAAAATTCATTTAAACTAATTTGTTATATCGAAACACAAAAATGTTTTCAACACTGAAGAACACGACCGCTGGGTTCATATGAACCCAGATTCCGGCCAGTTGCCGTCGTTCATCGGTGGGAATTTTTTTTTTATTTTTTCAAAAGCTTTTGACTCCCTTTTTTCGAAAATCAAGTTGGTTTTCACAAAACGGCATCAGGGAGGGCTAGATCTGAGAAAAAAGATCTCGGTCCCTCCCCATGTTCATCGGTCGACCTCTTTTTTTGGGTTTTCGGTGTCAAAACGAAGAGAAACAAAGCAACAACCCTCATGCAAATACGAAAATAAAAAAAGGTGAGAACTTTTACCCTTTGATTTCACTTCGAAGCTTTTACAAATGCTCGGATTTCTTGTACTTTCTCTCATGATTTTTCCTTGTATATTGTCTGAGTATTTGTTGTTGATTTTTACATGTATTTAGAATCCTAGGTAGCCTATTTTTAGTTCTGATTTTTACTAGAGTTCTACTCGGACTAAAATGCTTGTTGCTTGTTTTTGTGTCACATAAATACACGTCGCCGATGGCTGAGAAGGGCGGGTGGTTGACCGAGTTGCGGCTAGGACGTGGACTCTTCCATGTGGTGCTTGAGGAAAGAATGGTAAAAAACCCTAGCTTGGATCTACTGTGGGCCGTTGGATCTGATCTAGATCCAACGGTGGATGCTGCTGGCAGTATGGGTAAAGTTTAGTGTTTGGGAAACCCTAGCTGATTCGGGTTGTAGCTTGGGCCGGTTCGAGTTGCTCCAGTTAGGTCTAGGTTTCAGGTCCATTTCCAGATCCTGGCTGCTACTTGTTAGATCATTGTTGGGTCAGCAATTTTGTAATGAGCTTTCTTGTATCTGGTCCTAACCATGTAAATAAATGGAAATAAATTAATATATATATGTAATAATATAATATAGGCTATATAATTATAGTATATAAATATAATATGTACATGTTATTAAATATAATACATATTCACTATATACCATAAATAATAACACATAACATAAATTAACACGTAAATGTCATATAATACAATTGGACGAAAATATGTGTCGACAACTGCCCCTCTTTGTCCATTATCGTGTAACGAGAATAGGGAAAATATTACAAGACACAATTTTCATCTATCAAGAATGTATCACTGAGTTTAACATCCTTTATCGAATATCCTCCATCGTAGAGTTGAAACATGATGCTATGATTGGTTTGTTAATATAGATTGTATCACGAAATGACTCCCTCGCTGTGAGGTTAAGTTGAACTGGAAAAATTTTGAGCACGATATCTTTTAACGTGAAGTTGAAACCGAGCTCAAAGCATTGGAAAGTTTTCCCTGGATCATCTTCTAGCCCAATATACTTCATCGTAAAGTTGAAATCTAGCCTGAATATTTTAGCATGAAACTGGTTTTTTCCTTGTTGTGTTACAGATGTCTCATTCGTCGTGAAGTTGGGTCAATCTTTTGGGTACAATATCCTTCGTTGTGAAGTCAAACTTGTAAGTAAATCAGAAAGTGGCTTCTTGTTTCCAATCTTGACCTTAGTCTTCCTCTCGACTTAAAGACCTTGGTGTGAAAATTTGACCGAAAAGTAGTTCATTGCTGCTACTTTGCGGTAAATATGCTCTCAAGCTTAATGGAATCAATATCGAAAGTTCTTGTTGATATATAACTCTTATCGCCTTCGGGTTATGCTGTATTTGGCTGGGGAATAAACCCCTGTTGTTGCAGATGACTCATTTGCTGTGAAATCAAGTCGATTCGCTGGGCACGATATCATTCTTTGTGAAGTTGAAATCATGAAGGTCTCATTCGTTGTGAAGTTGAGCTTTGAATTGGATATCCTTTGCTATGAAGTTGAAATCCCATCTTGTGAATTGATCACTTCGAGTTTAATATCCTTCGCTATGAAGTTGAAATTGACTCTAGCAAGAACCTGCAAAATTATGTATATGTGCGATGCTATGGATGCAATGCTCTTAGGTGTGCCTAAAATGCATATGTAAAATATGATATTTTAGGTTCTAAAGAGAAATCTCAATCTCCGATTGTCAGTCTTGATGACTCTTGATTCTGGAATCTGAATTTTTGATTCTTGATTTTGAATTCTTCAATATGTTTAAACCCGGTGCACAAAAGTTTTGATCATTGATTTGGGAAATTCTTTTCAACCACTTCTAGTATAGCGCATGAGCCTTGATAGGTTTCCGAGTGTGTAATTTTTAAAAAAAATCTTTGTACAATAATATGCAATTATCGTTTTCAGAAGCGAATAAATCATTAAGTTTAAATTCAACCCAAAATGATTGAAAGGAATTGAATTAGGGAAATGGCCGTCTTTATTCATAAGGGAAAAAGAACAAACAATACATGAAAAACATTCTGAAAAGTAAATGCATAAAAGAAGTATAAATGTATGCTTTAGATCTCAATAATACAGGCTCTTCTGAACTAATAAGCCGTTAGATGACCTTAAACACAACCTTTGTTAAGGGATCTTAGAAGATGCGATAATGTTCAGGAGAGTGCAACCTTTCTCCGACTCGTTAAGTCTGTAGAAGATTTAGATGTCGAGATACTTCACTGTCTGGATTAGGGATCTTTCTTGAATCATTATCCAAATCGCCCTTTTGGGTTTTCAACTTTGACCCTATTATTGGTTTCAAGATGCCTTTTTCGGGGTTTTATCTTAGACCCACCTTATTTTCTTTTCTTTTCTTTTTATTTTTATTTTTCTATTTATTTTTCTTTTTCTTCTATTTTTTTCAATTTAGGGCGCCCTTTCGGGTTTTTACCCTAAACATTTTTTCTCTTTTTTCTTTTCTTTTTCTTTTTCGACTCAGGACTCCTTCTCGAGTTTTCATTCTAAGCGAAGTATTTTTTGACTACATCCAAATTAACGGGATTTGGTAGTTCCAGTCCGTCCATTTCAGCCAGGACAAGTGCTCCTTCAGAGAAGGCCTTTTTCACTATTTAAAGTCCCTCCCAATTTGGTATCCATTTTCCCCTAAAGTCTTTTTGAATTGGCCAAATTCTCTTAAGCACAAGATCTCATTCATAGAATATTCTCGGGCGCACCTTCTTTTTATGTGCTCAAATCATTTATTTCTGGTAGATTTGACCATGATGAATGGCTTTCAATCTCTTTTCCTATATTAGGTTCAGCTGATCATATCGGGATTACATCTATTCTGCATCATCTAATTGGACTTTTGACAAGACCTGGAGTGACGAAATTTCTACCTTAATGGGCATCACTACTTCTATTCCATATGCTAATGAAAATGGGGAGTCGAAGTTCATACCGAGGTTCAGTAAGCAAACAAAGTAAAAGGTAATTTCTTGTACAAATCCTTGTATGTCTCACGCGTTTTCTCCACTAACTTCTTGATGTTTTTATTTATTGCTTCTACTGCTCTGTTCATCTTCGGTCTATAAGCAGTAGAGTTGTGATGCTTTATTTTGAATTGCTCACAAGCAACATCCATCATCTTATTGTTCAAGTTTGTAGCATTATTGATAATGATCCTTTCAGGTAAACTATACCGACATATGATCTCTTTCTTCAAAAACTTACAAATAGTGGACTGAGTGACACTAGCGTATGATGCAACCTCTACCCATTTTGTGAAATAATCAATTTCCACAAGAATGAACCGGTGGCCATTCGAAGCCTTCAGATGGATTTTCCCGATAACATCTATGCCCCACATAGAAAAAGGCCATGATGATGTCATCAGATGAAGATGTTGAGGTGGAACATTTATTTTATCCCCGTAAATTTGACATTTATGACATCTTCTAGCATAGTTGATGCATTCACTTTCCATTGTAGGCTAAAAATATCCGCATCTTATTATTTTCCTTGACATCATATGTCCATTCACATGTGTTCCACAAACTCCGTCATGTACTTCCTCCACTATTATATTTGCCTCTTCTGCATATACACACCTTAACAGGACTTGATCATGGCTTTTCTTGTATAAGACCTCCCCATCAAGGACATATCCAGCTAGCATCATTTTAATGGTTCTTTTATCAGTTTCGATGGTTTCCTTTGGATAATTTCAATTCTTGATGTATTACCGAATGTCGTGGTACCAGGGTTTAGCATCTTTCACTTCCTCGATTTGATAACAATGAGCCGGGTACTCATACGACTGCATGTCAATTGGTATCATTTCAGACTTCCCGCCAGACTTGAATGCAGCTGCCAAGGTAGCTAAAGCATCAACCATTTAATTTTCTTCTCTAGGCATATAATAGAAGGTGACTTCATCGAATTCTTCAAGTGTATCTAGTATTAGCTTCTGGTACTCCACCAGCTTTACATCCTTGGTTTCCCATTCTCCATGGAGTTAATAGATTACTAATGCTGAATCTCCATATACTCGCAAGGTCTTTATATTTTGCCCCATTGCAGTTCAAATCCCCAAAACACAAGCCTCATATTCTGCCATGTTGTTGGTGCAATCAAAATTCAGTATGCTTGTGAATGGGTAATGATTCCCTTCTGGGGAGACTAGTATGGCCCCGATGTCATGTCCTAATGAATTTGATGCACCATCAAAATGCATTTTCCATGAACTATCTATGGAAGTACTTGCTTTTTCTAAGGATATGGCCATCAGGTCTTCGTTTGGGAAGTCGAAGCCCAACGACTCTTAATTTTCATCAGTTCTTCTTTTCAAGAAATTCGATATGGCGCTTCTTTTTATGGCTTTCTGGCTCACATAATAGATGTCAAATACAGATAACAACATCTATCATCGGGCTAACCTTTCAGAGAGAGTAGGCATACCCATCATGTACTTTAGTGGATCTAACATGGAAATCAACTAAGTGGTATGATACAACATGTATTGTCTGAGTCTTCGTATAGCCCAGACTAAAGCACATCAAACATTTTTTTATGGGAGGATATATGATATCACAATCGGTGAACTTCTTACTCAAGTAGTAGAGGGACCTTTCTTTCTTTTCGGATTCATCATGTTGACCCAGGACACACCCCATTGAATTCTTGAATATGGATAGATACAAGAATAGAGGTTTTCCCGGGATGGGGAACATCAAGATTGGAGTGTGAGATAAATACTCCTTTATTTTCTCAAATGCAGTCTGGCAGTTTTCATCCCATATTTTAGGGTTGTTCTTTCAGAGAAGGCAAAAGATTGGGTCACATTTATCGGTTAACTGAGATATGAATCGTGCTATGTAGTTCAATCTGCCCAAAAAACCTCGAACCTCCTTTTGTATTTATAGAAGAAGTAGATTCTGGATAGCCTTAACTTTATCGGGATTGACTTTGATGCCTTTCCTACTGACCACGAAGCCTAACAGCTTCCCAGATGTTACTCCGAATGTGCACTTGCTAGGGTTCAATCTCAGCTGGAATTTTTTTAATATCTGGAAGAGCTTTCTTAGATTCTCGACATGTTCATTCTCGGTTTCTGCCTTAACAATCATGTCGTCGACATAAACTTTGATTTTTTTGTGCATCATGTCATAGAACAGGGTCACTATAGCTCTCTGATATGTTACCCCATCATTCTTCAATCCAAAGGGCATCACTTTGTAGCAGAAGGTTCCCCACATGGTGATGAATGTGCTCTTTTCCATGTCTTCGGGATGCATCTTAATCTGGTTATATCCTGAAAATCCGTCCATGAACGAGAAGAAAACGTTCCCGGCAGTATTATCCACCAACATGTCTATGTGCGACAGAGGAAAGTTATCTTTGGGACTTGACTTGTTAATGTCCCGGTAATCGACACACATGCGCACTTTCCCGTCTTTCTTCAGAACTAACACTATGTTGTCCACCCACTCCGGATACTTGGCCACTTGAAGGAAACCATCATCAAATTACTTCTTGACCTCTTCTTTGATGTTAAGAAGGATTTCAAGTCGTATTCTCCTTAGATTTTGTTGTATGGGTTTGCATTTTGGTTTGATTGGCAGTTTATGGATTACCATATCTGTGTCTAGCCTTGGCATGTCTTGATATGACCATGTGAACACATCTCTATATTATTGAAGTATGACTATCAAGTTTTGTCTTGCTTCAGCCGAGAGAGTTGTGCCAATTTTGACCTCTATTCTTTCCTCATCGGTGCCCATATTCAAGACTTCAATTTTCTCTTCATGTGGCAGTATTTATTTGTCTTATCTTTCTATAATTCTCAAAAATTGCAGGTATGTTTCACTCCTCTTCATTGTCGCATTCATTAATTTCCCCGAGACAAATGGGTGATTTAAAATTCACCTTCGGATCAAGATCATCAATGCCTGCATTATTGTTATCTTGGGACTTGAAGGAAAAAAAAGAAATGTGTGTACCTGAGAGAAAAATATCCCACACGGAATAATCAAAAATTAAATTCGAAAAAGAATGAAACAGAGTATTGAAATGAAGGAAAAAAAGAAGAAATAGAATTCAAAAGAAATGAAATAAGAAGACCGTTTGCCATTAAAGAAATTACATCTTTTATTGAATTTAAAACATGTTTATTCACCCTTACAAAAGATCACCTATTTCCCCGGGTATAGGCAAATAGGGATAGTTTGAATATTACTCTGAAAGAAATTTAAAAATCACAGGCAGTTCTTTCGTCGACTAGTTGCTAATCACAAACCCAGGTGGCAGTGGGCGAATTCCAGATCTATATGAATCTTCTATATTCTATGTGATTACGGCATTGATACTCAAGTATTTCAGAGCCGTTTCTAAATATGATGAGGTGGTTTCAAACACATAACTACCGAACATAAACGTGTCATAAAGAGGTGGGAATACCATGGGCTCCCATTGAAATTCAGTTCCAACCAATCTGGCCAATCATCTCTCTCGGTTCTTCTGAATTTCTCTCTTCTTTTGTTACTGACTGGGCTGAAAACCAAGCCCAAACTGATCCAACTTTGATATAAGAAAGACTGGATTAATCATTCCTTGCAGCAGCTTCCCAAATCCTCTTCCTATCTTAGCATATCATCCTAAGGTCTGTTTGATCTCTATCTTGGAGCATTCAGAATGTCGGGGTTTGGAAATCTTCTTTCCTTCAGCCACAAATGTGGCATACACAAATTCTAAGGAGCGGAATGAACATTCTACTGCCTTCTCGTCTACTTCGATGTATGGAGGATCCGTGGTCACACTCGCCACAATATCTTCTTCAGTGTTAATAATTACCAGGGCTCAATCAATAACAAACTTGACTTTTTGATGCAGCGTGGATGGTACTACACCAGCTTGATGAATCCAAGGCCTTCCCAAAAGATAGTTATAGGAAGGCATGATGTCCATCACTAAAAACACAATGTTGTAGGTGGCCAATCCGATGGTTAAATACACCTCAATCTTGCCAATTACCTCCCTCTTAGTCCCATCAAATGCTCGGACCAAGCTCTGGCATGTTCTCATGTGAGAGGTATCTATTGGCAGCCTTTTCAATGTAACTAAAGGCATCACATTAAGGGCAAAACCGTTGTCGATCAATACACTCGGTAAGGAGTTCCCTTACAGTGTGTAGTGATATGTAATGCCTTAGGTCGACCTTACCAGTCGATCTATCTTGCTAATTGGTATGTCTTGTGGCACGAACGTCTGATTCAAGATCTTCAAAAGTTCCTTCATGTGTGCCTCTGAGTTTAGCAGCAGTGCCAACATTGAAGTGTGTGTCGATAAGCTATACAACTATTTTACGATGTTGTATTCACCGTGCTTCAAAAAATTAAGGAACTCTTTAGCTTCTTCTTCCTTTATTGGTTCGTTGATTGCTAGCACATCCTCCTTGAAGGTTTCAAGTGGTCTCTGGGGGGATTTGGTATCTTGGAAGTAGTGTTTCCCCGCAGCCTGCCCCAGTTCGCTATCATTTTCTTTTGGGGCGCTCACTTGGGATTTGTATTTTCAAGGCACTTTTTGGCTGTCCTTGTAGTGAAAATGTCAGGGTGCTATGATCACCACCTTCGCTTGTGTTTTTTCTGCTATTTTCACCTTAGGGGTAATTATCAAAGGACTACCTCTGCCTATCTTCTTTAAGACGACTCTCCGGTAGTGCAAACATCTATTTCTGAAGAATCTTGAACTTCTTCATAGAACTCCAACTCCTTCCTATCCATCATGAGCTGGACCAAAACTTTGAATTCTGGGAATCTTGCACCTCATGCCCCTTTTCATTGTGGTAACAACAGTGGTTACCATCTGTATTCCTTGATGTATCCGAATGTGGTACGAGAAGCCCTACTTTCACCATTTCGCTTCATACCCAAGCCAAATGAGACTTTACTTCAGAAACATCATTTTTAATTTTCCTACCTTTCTCTGTAGTGACTGCGTTAATCCCAGTCGCCTGATGATTAGGAAAATGATTTTGTACAACATTTGGTCCTCCTGAGTTAAAGTGGATCCAATTCTTGTTGCACATTCTTTGTACAATCCTCTTGAATGCGAGCCAGATTTCGATCGTGTGCCCTGGTACACCACCATGGTATTCACAGTGAGCATTCTCATCATACCATCTAGGGTATGGGGGCTGCATTGGTTCCACCGGGTACGGTGACACTACATGAGTGTCAAAGAGCTGTTGGTATAATTCCTTGTATGACATATAAATAAGATTGAATTGCTCATTCTCTCTTTCTTTCCTAGGTTCCCTTAGACTTTGTCTAGAAGTACCTGATGGTACAACTGCAGTTGTATTTGTCTTGGAGATCGTAATACCTTTGTTAGCATTATAGGTGTTAACGTTGTTGATTTCTTTATCTTTGTTCTTCATGGGAGGTTTCTTGCTTGATTCCCCTCCCTCAATTTTGCCTTGTTTTATGGCCAATTCAATCATCTCTTCGACCAAAACTAAATTTAAGAAACTTCCTGATGTGATCAGGTGCCTAAAGTAGGGAGCCTTCAGGGTTTGCACAAAGAGCTTCATGGTTTCCTTTTCATCCAACGGTGGATAAACTTGCACAGTCAAATCCCTCAATCTATATGCATACTATTTGAAACATTCGTTATGCTTCTTCTCCATTCTTTGTATCATAACTCGGTATGGTCTCATATCGTTAATGTGCTTGTACTATTCCAAGAAAGACTTGGCTAAATCTTTCCAGGTCTTGATATGAGATTGGTTCAACCGATTGTACCACCGGATAACTGAATCGGACAGGCTCTCCTAGAAGCAATGAATCAGGAGTTAATCATTTCCCACATATCCTGTCATCTTTCGACAGAACATAGTGATATGGGCTGAGGGGTAACTATTTCCATCGAATTTCTCGAACTCAGGGACTTTGAATTTTGGTAAAAGAACCAAATTCGAGACCAGGCTTGGCTCCAATGCATTCACTCCATAGTAATCATGGTCCCCTTTGACCACCTTCATTTAGTCTTCCTCATCAAAATCTGGTATGTGGTACTTTTGCAGCATATGAGTCCCCTTGCAGTCCGAGTAATATTTCGGGTGAGATAACCACCTGTGGGGTTGGTGGTATAGTTACCTTATCAGACGCACCTGCCCCTGGTGTGATTACTTGATGTAAGCCAGATAACTTGCCACAATTTGATCAACCAAGGACTCTTTGTGATTGTATCCAATGTACTCTGATTATTCTGGTTTATCTTTTCTTTCAGTTCTCTCTGTAGCTTCAACATGTTCTCCTCGAATTGAGTGATTTTGGCTTCCATTTGTTTTTTCTTTGTGTGATGTTGTGAGGATGATATGTGTCCAGAGGTTGTGGAGGTAAACTTGGTGTTTGTTCTTTCTTCTGATGAGACATTTTCTGTTAGTTAATATGGATGTAAAAACAAGGAAAATAGAAAAATAAACATGGAAAATAAAATAAAAAGTATGAGATGCATGATGTATGAAATTTAGAGGCATTGATAGAGAAATCTGTCTGTTATTATAAATAATTCTTATTAAGACAAAATTGTTTTATCTTTTAAGAGACAAAAAATATTCTAATGGTACATCCGGACTAAATCCTCTAGACCCCAAACAACTTCTAATAGGTTTACAAGTCTTCTTCCTTTATCTATCATTGGTTGAATGCCGTGTCAAACCACTCTGGCTTCTCTTGCTAAACCATGTAAATGGCAAGCTACCTTTTGTACTTGCTCCAGGAAATCTCGGATGATTGTATCTCTAGCTTTCACCCTTTGCTGAGCCTATTCCCAACAAAAACGCCATTGCAATCCTCCATCAAAGGGCACTATCTGAAGCTCGCTTGCTTGTTTCTTGAATTCATCCACAATGGATTCTAACTCAGCTATGGTTTTTTCATCATGTTCTTGTTATTTCTATAGAGACTTCTCTAAATCAGCTACCTGGTTTCTCAAATGCTTGTTCTGATGCTAGATGTTTATCAAACGCCTCTGAGTAGTCTTTAGCTATTCTTTTAGAGTCTCTATTTTATCATGCCCTTCAAACTTTCTTTTCAGGATGCTAGCTTTCCCTTTCCAGTACTCAGAAGTCCTTTTCAGATTGGAGTTGCTCTGGACTTATTCTTGGTACCCTTTTCTCAAGTCCTCGAGCTCAAAACATATTTTCTTCTGTTGTTTCTCTAACTTGTCTGCCCGATCCTTCTGAGTATCGATATCTAGTTTCCACTGGTATCTTTCGGCCTCAAGTTCCCTTACCCTCTGTTTCAACTCATTCTTTACAGCTTCAAATTCTTCCCTTGCTATCTCTAGCTCGGAAAGAACAGGCTTAAGATGTTCCTCCATGGTCCAGGTATCCTCATGATCTGGCACTGGGATGTTGTCATTTTTCCTTAACCTTCGCCATTCCAAATAGTCTGGAGTAAGGATGTTCTTAGCAGCCACCACATCAAAACACTTTCTTCCATGACTCAGCTACTTCCTTAACCATTTTCTTGTAGTTGTCCCCATGGTATGCAAATTCTGATCCAGATATTTCGTACGTTGCTGGGACAAATGGTGTGCCCCATATTGTCGAAGTGCCAAAAGTGGAGAATATCCAACTCCTCCTATAATCCAAGTAATGCCATAGTGTTTGAATCTCCACATCGGAAGAGAATGTCACTGTGGGTCAACCAAGGAGCTTTCCAGGCAATATCCCTGTCCTGAAGATGTGTGAATACATCATCCACTTTTCTTTTGGGGCGTCTTCATGCCATTTCAAGGTAAGGAATTACCCAGAGGTGAATAGGTGGTGTTGAATCGGCGGTAAGCAATCTCGTTAGTCTTCCAAAATGACTGTGGATCCAAACTTGGAGAAGCTGAGCACACCCAATGAATCTTCCTCCGTTAGTCTTTCTATAGTGGTTGAGAGAGCGGAATGTCTTAGCTAAAATTTTCAGTGCTGGAATTACTCGCCTTGGGAGTTTTTCAAAAAGTTCCACCACAGTTGCATCAATGTAGACCAAAGTCTTTGGGAATATAACCAAACCATAAATACATAGCGCAAAAAGATCTATTGCCTTTCATTCATTGGGATGGTTCTTCATTAGTTCCTTGATATGGATCCAAGCAATTCCTTCCCCGCTACCCTTGTGTCGAGCCCAGTCAGTTACCCATTTTTAATCTACCCTGTAACCTTCGCCAGTTCGTTCTTGAAAGACTGACTTTTGATATGCTTGATGTAGGCCCGCTCCAGTCTGATGCCTTCGTAGTGTAGCAGTGTAGTATACTATTCGATTGTGGACAACATGTCCTCCTGGTTAAAGGTGAAACAATTGTACCCCAAGTTCCATAATTGTACCAAGGCTCTAATTAGGGGCTCATCCGTCCTGGCATAGAGAAGGAGAGCGATATCACCATACCGCTAGCTAAACTTCTACTTCTGGTCACTCTTCTAGCTATCTCAAAGGCTCTGTAGCTCTTGAACATCATTCTGTTTTAGGCTGACAGAAGCATAGCTAACCAATTCTGACACATAGCTTCCTTGCAGATTGTCTCCCTTCCTTTTTTGAGTCTTTTCGGACCATAGTCATACCTCGACATTTTTTATCTCTTGTATTACACCCCTTTTTCCATTAATGCATATTATTTGTGTAACTAACACATTTTTATAGATCAATGGCCTCTTTTTATGATGCAAATTCTAAAAAGACAAACATGAAAGCAAAAAGTTAGTAAGATAAAGATATAAATGATGAAAGTAAAAATAAAAGTGACAAAACCGCATGATTAAAAATATCTTAGGTTTTGGGGTAGGCTTTAGTTCCCTGTAGTCTCCTAGTTTAAGTTCTAAAGAAGGTATCCAAGTTCTCCTTGCTGGTACCCCTTGGGCTTGCCAGACCCTTAGTCCTAAGCCCATTAC
This sequence comes from Hibiscus syriacus, assembly GCF_006381635.1. NCBI lineage: Eukaryota > Viridiplantae > Streptophyta > Magnoliopsida > Malvales > Malvaceae > Hibiscus > Hibiscus syriacus. The sequence goes on along the minus strand of NW_024063289.1, from coordinate 146,168 downwards.
AAGCTTGTGTGGACTAAGTTAAACTCAAGAGGATACATTCCCTTATGCGGAGAATAAATTCTCACGAAGGCGTCGCTTTCACCCCCACATAAAAGGGTTCGAATCTCGGGTATAGAGCCTTAGATGGAAAAACAAGTTTGATAAGCTGAAATTATTGAAAGAAATCGTCAGTACAACTATTTATTTGAAAAGATAGTCAAAAGTAAGTAATAAGGATAAAAAAGTTACCTTAAAATTTAAACTTACCCTTTTCATTTAAAAAGACAACTGGAAATTAACCTTAGCATGACCCACTTACCTGTCCCCAGCGGAGTCGCCAAGCTATCGCAGCCGTCTTCAGGTGGGCCCTGAATTGGGCTTTAACTTGAATAAAATGGTTAAAGTCGCCATCGATAATTTATTTTAAGAACTAAATGGGTTGATCATATACCTCGATTTCTTACCTGATATGCATCTTACCAAAGATATGTCGGATTCGGGAGTCGGTTACAGTCAAGGAAGGATTATCACCCTTGAATTGCCCTTTCGGTACTAATTAATTTCCAATTATCTTAATTAAGAAAATTGTAATTTAAATTAAAAGATAAAAGTTCGATCCGAATTACTCACCTTTAATGGATTTAAAAGCACACCCTTAAAAAGTAAAAAAAAATGTTAGATAAAGTAAAATGTAAAATCAAAAAGAAAATAGATATAAAAATGTCCCAAAATAAAAAAAAATAGAAAATGTATATATAAAAAAGGGTAAATAAACAAGGAATTTAACTAAATTAAAGAAACAAGACAAATGAAATAAAAATTAAAAAAATTAAAAAAAATAACTAAAAAAATAACAATAAAAAATCCAAAAGAAAATAATATATATATATATATAATTTTAGGTAAATAAAAAACAAAAACAAATACAAAAAAGGAAAATAATGATAATAAAAAGCATATAATATATATAAGTAAAAAAGTTTTTTAAAGAAAAAAAAAAAAATAGAATTTAAAAAGGAAAAAATAAAATAAATAAAATAAAATGAAATGAAATGAAAAAATAATGGAATTAAATAGAATAAATAAAAAAATAAGAAGGAAAAAAAGAAACAAAACAACAAAAAGAAATCCTAAAGAAAAGAATAAAAATATAAAAACAATATATATATATATATAATAACATGTAGTATTAATTGTATAAATAAAAAAGGAAAAAAAGATTAAAATAGGAATAAAATATAAAAAAGACTGAATTAAAATAAAAAAATAAAATAGAGGGTAAAATTAAGAGGAAATCGGGGTACAATTAAATTAAAGGGGTAAAAATACACGTTTAAAAAATACTGGGGACTGAAACTATAATTATACCCTTATTTCGGTAAAACACGTAGATCTTGGGGAGTTGGATCGGGTCATGGGTTGGGTCGGTGGGTCACTATAAAATCCAAAAATTAAACAACACCTCTCATTTTTTTCACTTTCAAAATCGATCGAACCCCATTTCATTTTCTCTCAAGTGTTATTCATTTCTGAATAACACGTTCCCACTGGTCGCCACCTTCCGACTGCCGTTGATCGACGGGAAATTTATATTTTAATTTTTTGAAAAGCTTTTGACTCCGTCATTTCGAAAATCAAGTTGGTTTTCACAAAACAGCTCGGGGAGGGCTAGATATGAGAAAAAAGATCTCGGTCCCTCCCCCCATGTTCATCGACCAACCTCTTTTTTAGGATTTTTCAAGGTCAAAACAAAGAGAAACAAAGTAACAACCCATATGCAAACACGAAAATCAAAAAAAGGTGAGAACTTTTACCCTTTGATTTCACTTCGAAGCTTTTACAAATGCTTAGATTTCTTGTAATTTCTCTTGTGATTTTTCCTTGTATATTTTCTGAGTATTTCTTGTTGATTTTTACATGTATTTATAATCCTAGGTAGCCTATTTTTAGTTTCGATTTTTACTAGAGTTCTACTCGGAGTAAAATGCTTGTTGCTTGTTTTTGTGTCCAACGAACACACGTCGCCGATGGTCGAGAAGGGCGGGTGGTTGACCGAGTTGCAGTTGGGGCGTGGACTCTTCCATGCGGCGCTTGAGGAAACAAGGGTAAAAAAACCTAGCCTGGATCTACTATGGGCCGTTGGATCTCATCTAGATCCAACAGTGGATGATACTGGCTGTTGGGGCAAATATTTGGGGTTTGGGAAACCCTAACTAATCCGAGTTACAGCTTGGGTCGATTTCCAGATTCGGGCTGCTACTTGTTAGATCACTATTGGGTCAGCAATTTTGTAATGGGCTTGCTTGTATCTCTGCGTGACCATGTAAATGAATGGAAACAAATTAATATATGTATGTAATAATATAATATATTCTATATAATTATAATATATAATATAGTATGTATATATTATGTAATATAATACATATACACTATATGCCATAAATAATAACACATAGCATAAATTAACATGTAAATGCCATATAATATAGTCGGACGAAAATATGTGTCGACAGTATGGTTTCCCTTTTGTAATTGATTAGTCTACTCATTTGTAACAATCATTCAAATCAAATCCATAGATAACTTGTATTTATTTATTTTCGTTAAATTATTTATTTTTGTATTCATTATTTTTAAATAATTTATTTATTTATTTCATATAATTTATTTATATATTTACTTGAAGGGGTATGAACATTCAAATACCTGAAAATCCACTTGATTGCTTACCAATGTTGCCTACCTAGTTTAGACATGTATTTACAAACTTAAATAACATGAGCTAAATTAGGAAAAGTACATACAATTGCTTACATCAAGCAACCAAAAATATTGGCATATGGAACCTTTGCCATGTCAATAACTTCCTTATCTGTCTTAGAGCATTGTTCTGAAGAAAACTTAAAATGATTTGCCAATGAAGTGCTTACCGGATTTTCATTGCTCATCATAAACCTATCTAACACTTTCTCAACCTATCCCTAATGAGATAACCACAATTTCTTTGAGCTTCTATCATTGTGAATCTCTATTCCAAGAATTTTCTTCGCATCACCTAAGTCTTTCATATTAAATTCATGGCTCAATAAAGCTTTCAAACCAACAACATCATGCACATTCTTTGCAAGAATTAACATATCATCAACATACAGTAGTATAAAAATAAAAGAATCATCATCAAGGCTCCTAACATAAACACAAAAATCATACTCACATCGCTTGCAGCCAATCTTAATCATATATGAGTCGAATTGTTTATACCATTTTCTTGGAGACTGTTTCAACCCATATAAGGATCTCTTTAACCTGCAAACCAAATGCTCATATCCAGGTTGAGTGAACTATTTTGGATGCTGCATATAAATATGTTACTCTAAATCACCATGCAAAAGGGAAGTTTTGACATTCATATGCTGTAAATGTAAATCCCAACTAGCTACCAATGCAAGTAATGCCCTGATTGAAGTATGCCTAACTAGAGGAGAAAAGATTTCATCATAATCTACTCCCTTTTGCTGTGAAAAAACCTTTTCTACCAATCGAGCCTTGAACTTTTCCCTTATTTTTATGGTACTTCTAGTTTCCTTTTATACACCCATTTGCAACCAATAGCCTTCTTTCCCTCAAGAAAATGGACTAGCTCCCATGTACGATTTTTCGGCAAAGACTCCATCTCCTCAACCATTGCAACCATCCATTTTCCTTTCTCATGACTAGTAATAGCTCATTGGAAAGTAGTTGGACCATCACTACTAATGTGAAGTGCAAAAGAGACCATGTATTCAAAACCCAATCTGTTTGGAGCTTTTATATCCATACGTCTCTCTCTATCTCATTCTAGTTTATAATCCTACAAATCAAATGTACTAGAACCACCAGAAGTTGGATTAGAACTTTACTTTTTCTCAGGTACTATTGGATATTGTTCTACATCCATCACTTCCTTGTCATGGTTTTGCTTCAACATGAACTGCTCATCAAATACCATATCTCTACTGGTCACCACTTTCTTTGAAATCATATCCAAAAACTTGTATCCTATGACACCTTTCTTGTACCCCAGAAAAATACACTTTTTTTGACTTTGCATCAAGCTTTGATCTCTCATCACCAGGTACGTGCACATAAGTAGGACAACCAAAAATTATTAAATGACCAAAATCAATTGTATTACCTGTCTATACCTCTTCTGCAACCTTTCCACCCAATGATGCTCTCAGTGATCTATTAATGAGGTAGCATGTCATTCTCTAGGCTCTACCCAGAAGCTTTTAGAAAGCCCTACATTCAGTCTCAAACATCTTGTCTTTTCATTCAATGACATGCTCATCATTTCTGTAACAACATTTTGTTGTGGTGTCTTGCGCACTGTAAAATGCCTCTGAATCCCATGCTCCTCAAAACATTTCTAAAACTTTGAATCTGTGTACTTTGTGCCATTATCAGTCCTCAAATACTTGATCTTTCTACCAATTTGGCTTTCCACCTCAGCTTTCCACAACTTAAACTTGGCAAAAAACTTCAGATTTCTGTTTTATGAAGTACACCCAAACTTTCCTAGAAAAATCATCAATAAATGTAACATAATACATAGATCCACTTAATGATGATTTTTAGGTAGGCCCCATACATCATAATGCACATAATCAAGAATCCCTTCAGTTTTGTGTTTTTAGTCTTGAAAATAACTCTAGTATGTTTATCAAGAACATAAAACTTGCAAAATTTGAGCTTGTAGCTTTTAACACCATGCAATAGATTTCGATTAGGCAATTCAACTATTCTACATTCACGAAGATGAGCAAGACGCATATATCATAGTTTTGTATTATCATCATATGACTCAACAGAATGAACTCCACCTACAACTGTACTCCCTAACAGTTTATAGATATTCCCTACAATCATTTTTCCTTTCATCACAATCAATAAACCTTTAACAACTCTAATAGTTTCCATATCATCATATTCCTTATGAATAAAACCATTCTTATGTAAAGTGTCTAAGGAAATCAGATTCTTCTTCAAATCTGGTATATGCCTAACATCAAATAATGTCTTAATAGTACCATCATACATCTTAATTCTGAATTAATCAATACCAACAATATTGCAACATCTGTCATCACCCAAATAGACAAAACCAGAATTAATGAACATGTATGTCGAAAACACTCCCTGTTAGGCATTATATGATAAGAACATCCTGAATCAAGAATCCATGCATCCGTCAATTGAGTTATCGAAATAGAAAACATATAACCATAATTGCAATCTGAATTTCCATTCTGCACCACATTCACAAACTTGGATGATTCATCACGTTTCTCATCAGTCTTCTTTTTCAATTTGGATAGTCTCTCTTCATATGTCTCGACTCCTTGCACTTGTAGTAATGAATTATCTTTTTGCCCCTAGACTTTGATCTGGAATTTGTTTTTCTAGACCCCTATTTCTCTAATTTTCTTCCATGGTCTTGATTGCCCTTAATATATAAACTATCAACATGAGAGCTTTCCCCTGCATTCTTCTTTCGCTGGTTGTGAGGCAACAAGGCTACAATAATCTTTTCAACATTGATTGTTTCTTTCCCATATGTAAGAGTAGTCACCATGTGTTCGTAAGAGGAATACAACGAATACAACATAATAATTGATTTGTCATTATCTTCAATATTCACATCAATTTAAACCAAACCTATAATTGTTTGATTGAAGACATTCACGTGCTCTGCCAAATCATGACATTCCTACATCTTCAGTCCATACAGCCTCTGCTTTAGATACAAATTATTCGTCAGGATTTGGACATAAACTGACATTTCAATTTCTTCCATATTTCTCCTGGAGATGACAGACTCATTACGTGATACATAACCTCATATACCAAATATAATTGTATAGTTTGTTCCGCTCGATGTTGTAGTTCTTACCAATCATCGTCCTTCATCGATTCTGGCTTTTAAGGTCATAGAGCCTTCAAAATCCCTTGTTACACTAACAAATCCTTTACCCTTGTTTGTCATAATCCAAAGTTCCCATGACCTTTCAACTTCAACACTTCGAATTTTGAACCTGATATAGTCATCTCAAACATTGATCTGATACCAATTATTGTGAAAATGGACTAACTAACTCAGGAAATAAACAAGAAGTAAAGAAAATAAAGAACACAAAATTTAACGAGGTTTGGTAATGTGCTTATGTTATCGGGAGCGATGAGCGACTGTTCCCTTTATTATTCTCAATAATCTAAAATTAGGCTACAATTACAGTATATAAGAGTAACCTCATTCACTTCACTCACTCTACTCAACTCTTCTCCATCATCTATTCTCCAAAAGGTATATGATCCATACCTAATAGCTTCCCCTAAATTGTCTACTGATACAACATCCCCTGATGCAATGTGGTTCTAGAAGGAAATTAAATCAGAGTAGACAAAAACATGCTCTATCCTCATCATCAAAAATGACATAGGCACCTACATAGCATCAGATACCACTGAGGGCACCTAGATTCACCCACTCGAATCAGTCAGTATTTCAGTATGTGGCACCTCTGACATAAAGTTTTTTTGTCGACGTATTTCTTTCTATCCTACGGTTATTATCCCTTCCTATTTTCCTCTTGCCCCAGTTGAACCAAATTATCTTTCACCTCTATGTATATCTGTTTGACCATTGCCAACAGACTTAAGCTCCGATAGTGTTAAACAGATACTGCGAATAACATGTTCTACACCGGTCTTAGTCCCAGTTCCATTTGTGATATTGTATATGTAAATAAGGGTGATGGTGTTGGTGATTGTGATGATATTGATGAGGGTTATGCTGATGCTGATGAAGATAAATTGATTCATAAGAATCCTCGTCAGACTCCTCGTCCACCATGATGCGATACGAGTAGACATATGTATCTTTAGTTGTTTTCGTGAAATGAAAAATATAAAATGTATGAAAAACCTTATTGTAATTGTTAGCTTTATCGAATGACTGAAAACCACCAAGAGGGGTGAATTGGCCTTCGAATGATTTGTGGTGAAAGCAAATAAAATTAAAAATCTTTGCACAATAATTTAGAGTGGTTCAACTTCTAAACCAAAACTACATCCACTACCTTATCTATCCACACTAAGGATTTCTCAAATCCACTAGATTTGCAAACCTTTAAGGACAATGTGTAACCTTACAATGACACATAAGGTTCATACCCAAAACCTTGCTTACACACTCTTCCAAAGAGAAATTACAAATTTAGCAAACAAAAGAAAAACCTCACAAAGATAAATATTTTTGCACAAATTAAGCACTTGCCATAAATCAAACTTGAGCAAAATTAACAATGTAGCTCACAGGTGTGTTACAAAAGATTTGACATTTTTTGTTCTAAAACACTATTGATGTTGGTTTGATCTTGCAATTGACTTTCTTCTTTTTATCTATTTGAATCTTGGTCCCTTTTATGTCTTCTAATATAAATCTAGCCATTTAGAGATATTGGGGAATGAAAAGAACTGTTGGATTCATTAATTTTGAGCACTTAATGCTAAGCTGCACATTTGGTATATATATCAACATGTCAGTCTCGAGACCGAGCATTCCAACGGTCAAATTTATAACCATTAAGCCTTTAGTATCTATATTGTTTGAATCAGTATCAATACCCACCCATCGGTCTCGAGAGTAAGGCCTTGGTATCGATACCAAAAACCATTCTAGAATTTTGGTATCGAGACTGCCATAGTGGTTTCGGGAGTGAAAGTTGTTTTAGCTAAAATCTAAGTGTTTTGAGCTTTAAAACAATATTTATAAAATGTGGATGAACTCATAAACACTTGGGATTATTTTCATACTTACAAATGCTTTAAAATTGTTTATAACAAATTATTTATAAGAGCATGAATTACAAATTTTAACAATTTTAAACATTTAAAAATAATGGTATATCAAAATCAAATATTAGTTCAATAATCTCCCCCTTTTGATATAACAATATTTTTTTGTGAAAATTTTATTTTAAAATGATTTATCATAATTTGTGAAAAAAAGTCTCCGCCTTAGAAAAACAATTTTTTGCCAAAATAATTTTTGGTTGGAAAATTTACATTTATACACATTTCTTCCCCTTTTTTGTTATAGCAAAATCAATTTAAGCTTCAAAATAGAAAATATGTTAGTATAATAGGGAACTCAAATATTCAACATAAAATATTCAAAAGTCAAATTATACTTAACATAAAGCATAATATCAACACTAATAGTTCGAACATAAATCTATAAAGTACCAAAGTAACAATGTATCAAAAATAAAATAATATAAAGTTCAAAAATAAGTCATAAAGCGCATAAGACCAAATCAAAATGTAAATGTCCTAAAAATATCATAATAATGCCTAATCTTCTAGAGGTGTATGCGAAGGAAATGGAGGCATCAAGTGATGACGCATCACGCGTACGTCATTCTCAAGCACATCTAAGCGATGATCCATGGAAGAATCAAACGAGTCCAAGCAATTATCAATGGTAGCCATGTTAGCATTTATGTTCCCGAAGTTTTAAACCATGTAATCATACATGGTCTTCATTGAGATCTCCTCTTGAGGTGGGGGCACTGATTGCTCTTCCATTTTATTCTCTTCCTCCTCAATGTCATCCATGTTTTATCTTCTATAGGGATGTCACTCATCGGAAATGTCATGAAAATCCCAATTGGCCTTGTGAGCCGATTTGATATCGATGACACTAATGAGGGGAATATGAAAATCTAAGTTTATCCCTAAAAATGTAGCTAAAATACAAGCATAGGAAAGTTTCTTGGTATAATTAACCCCTTTATGGACAACATCAACAATATCTAAAAATAAAATTTTTGGTAAAGTTTCAACGGATGTTGTTCTTAATGTGATAAAACCACCAATAGTCACAAGAGTGTATATAAGTAGGTTTACTACCATAAGGGCAGAAGAACCAAGCAATGAGGAGGAATAATAAACGGTTGAGAAACTCGATATGGGCATGTCTATCATTTGGGAATCTCTCCATTAAAACAAAAGAATTTTCTTTGAAAGGATTATCATATTGAACAATGATAGTTAAGTGATAAACAATGGAAGAGGGACAAAGAGTGAAAGTGTGACCAATGAGATATGACTTAATCCAAACGATTCTATCCTCATTACCATCGGCATGGACAAGAATAACATTAGAAAAGAAAGCAAGAACAAGGTTCGATAAACCTTGGGAGGAATACTAAACAAGTCTAACCATCCCCACAAGACGAAGGTTTCAAAGATAGGAACTTGATACTGCCAAGACATAAGAAACTCAGGGTCTATGTTACGCTCAAAACAGATAGGTTTGGTTTTGTAAAAGCGATTGAACAAACTGATAGCATCGGGGTTCCTAAAGCAAGCATTTTTCAAAGCTTGCAGAATTAGATGATTGACCTTCAAGGATAGTCCTATTAGACCTAGGATGCTTGTTGGAAGTTCTTGGAGGCATTTTTTTTATAAAGAAAGATGGATACAACAAAAAAATTTGCTCGAGAATTTTGTCGAATACTTGAAAGGAAAACCTAAAACAATGGTTCTAGGTTAAAAAATGGTGAATGTGTTGACATCTTGTAAGAAAAACATGCATAGTATATTGATAACTCCGTAAAAAACTACTTTTAAGGCCTTTTCACTTAAGTTATTGTTTGTTTTAGGGGCCATATAGGCCATTTTAGATGTATGTAGCTGCATATAATTGCATTTGTGGTGGTTGTGTTATTTTATTTTATTAAGGTGGTGTATGAAGAGAAAGGTGTGATTTTTAGTGATGTGTGGGAAATAACAAGCCAAAAGGGTGAGTTAGGAAGGAACGACGTGACATCACAAATTGATGGAGCAGATTAAACTACCTGTCAAAGCACGTGTCTACTGCTTGAAACCGCCTGGAGTGGTCCACTGCCTCCTTAGATATTTTTATTATAAAAAGACACCACACAAGAGAGAGAAATAAGAGGTGACCAAGCTAGAAATATCATCATCTTCTACATTGTTTTTCTTCCTCCATTTTTCTAGGTGTTCTTCCATTAGTGAAGCTTGAGGGAGTGGCGAGCTAGGCGTTCGAGAGGAGCTAGCGAGCAAAGGCAGTTTGTGGTAGCCGAGGGGAGCTCCGAAAGCGTGTGTCAAAGGTTTTTTCCTCCATCCCTTTGTTGTTTTCTTTTATTTATTTTTGTTGGGTTGTTTGGAATGAATGATTTTCATTTTTTATTCATGGAATATTCGAGCCCCACCATGAACTAACTTTATTTGAAGGGTTGATTTTATGGATACTTGATTTTGTTTTAATGGTATATTAAAGTTTATCTTTCGCATTTATTTGTTTTACTTATGAAGGCTTCATCTTCTAAGTTTGTAGGAGGCATGAGAGTGTCCATTACTTAGATAAAGGCTAGGTGTTTAAGAGAAACTTAGTCATTAATTCTTGGAGTATTTGAAAGAAGCACAAGTAAGATCCACATAAGCAATGGGGTGTAATAATTTACTTAAGCCTAAACCCGACATAGTAGTATATATCCTAATCCCTTAGTGCTTGAGAGAGACTAAGATAGGATTTCAACGATTAAGAGGGGTAGTTTTTATCAATAGCATAGGCTTTCATAGTTGAGACTAAGAGGATATGTCATGGCATTATATTCTATTAGGTTCCTTTGACTAGAGATAGCGAGAGCACTTTCAGCAAACTCGTCGAGGAAATAAAGCTTAGATAGATTAAATCTGCTAGAGAGATAAGTTTTAGCATCCTTAAATCATTCCCCATCACTCATTTTCGAAGTAGTTTCCCGTGTAAAGATTATCAAGTTATTTAATTTATTTTCTATCTTTACCATTTTCCTTTGCCATGACATTTCATTTTGTTACTCATTCACATTACTATCCTTCCACCATATATACACATCTAATTTACCTAGGCATAATCATTTGTGAATACCATTAGCTATACTTAATTACTTCATAGTAGTGCATAAACTTTACTCATGATCATTCCAATCCCTGTGGAGACGATACTCACTCATCACCGTATTACTTGTTCGATTGTGTATACTTGCACATTAATTGCGTATAATTTTATAGTACTCACAACACACAACATGTTTTTGGCACGTTGATGGGGATTGGCAATTGACGATGTTGAGTTTAGTTGTTGCACCTTTTTATTTCTTCTCTTTATACATATTTACTTGTTTTTATGTTTACATTTTTTAGGTGTTACGTTGTCGCATAAATAGTAAAAGACCCAAAAAACCATTATTTCATATTGAACCTGAGGATCATGTTGTTCAAAATCAGGTGAAGAATTATGCAGTTCTAAATGTCACAAAAATTCCAAATACTGGGAATCCTGCTAGACCACAAACTATTATAGATTACTTAGTTCCACCTTGGATGACCTAAAACCTGTTATTGTAGCTCCCAAGATTCAAGCAACCCAATTCGAGCTCAAATCGGTTATGTTTGATATGTTAGACTTGATGGACAGTTTGGTGGTGCTCTTCATGAGGAAGTAAGGCAACATGTTCGAGCATTTTTGGAGGCTTGTGACTCATTTCGACAACAAGGTGCGTGAAGATGTGCTAAAATTGAAGTTATTTACATATTCTTTGAAAGATAACGTCAGGGCATGGCTCAATAGATTACCGATAACGTCAGGGCATGGCTCAATAGATTACCTTCCGGCTCGATAAGGTCTTGGGCTGACTTGTGCAAAAAAAAATTGGTACGACATAATCCATCCAATATGAACAACTGTCTTAGGAATACCATAACATCTTTTCATCAAGCTGATGATGAGTCAATGTATGAGTGTTGGGACCGCAACAAAGAATTGCTTTGCAAATGTACCAACCATGTATTCCACGACTGGAATCAGTCGTGATGTTCTACAATGGAGCCAATGCACCCACAAGGATGATGTTAGATGCCTCGAAAAATGACACTTTGCATGAAAAATCACCTGAAGAGGCTTTTGACATTCTTGATCGAATTGCTAACCGTGATTACCAATTTTCCTCTTCAAGGTTTGGAACTAGAATGAAGGCATCTAGGACATTCAAGTTAGAAGCTGAAGATTCTGTTTCATCTCAATTCTCTACCATCACCAATATATTGAAGAATTTACAACGTTCTACTGAAGTGAAAGAAGTAAAGGTTGGTAGCTCAACATGTCTATTATATTGTGGCAATCACTATGAATGAGAATGCCGAACAATCAAAATTCCATCAACTATGTGGGAAGCTTCAATGGAGGCAATAACAACCTTTACTCTAACACTTATAATCAAGGATAGAGTCAGCATCCCAATTTCTCATGGGAAAATCAAGGAGCTCGTAATGTCTATCATCTCGCTCAGCAGCAGTATATGGATGAGCCCCCAACCTTTCAAATGAATATGTCACGACATACTTTTAATAAGGGGACATCATCTTCACTTAATACAAGTTCTCTAAAGGCCACTATACAAGGCTTTATGTAACCACAAAGGCTCTATTACAAGATCATGACACATCTATTAAGAGTCAAGAAGAATTATTACAAAGCCAAGGGGAATGGTTATAAAGTCATAATTTTTCCTTGAGAGCTTTAGAAATGAAAGTGTGTCAAATTGTCACGGCATTACAAGAATACCAACTAGATAGATTACCTACTGATACTAAAGTCACTAAGGCTATATGAAATGAGAAAATTAGTACATTCACCTTAGGTAGTGGCACCCAGATCTACAAAGATGCTAAGTTTGAGGGGAAACACTCGAAGAACCCATCTATGAGATTGTGCATGAAAAATCTCAATTGCAAGAGGACTAACCTTCTCTGGAGAACAAAGTTGAAGGTTCAATGAGTAAACCCAATGATGAAGGCAAAAGAAAAACCCCACTAGCAGGAGTTGATGACCAAAGGGAAGTTGCAGAATTCTACTGCCATAATTTTCAAGTACTGGTGATTACTTGAAGCTCAATGAAGAAGAAAAAGATGAGCTTAAGGATATTTCAAAGGATATGAGTCAGTCTAGCTTACTCATAGCCAGACCAAGTATGAAATTTGAATATTTGGATTTCATTGAATTTACTCATCCTAAACCCCAAGTAGCTGTCCATTTTTCTAGGCTAGAAATTATGAAAGAACTAAGGAATAAAATGGAGATAAAGAAAAAATTCCTTGATGAGAAATTATTATTTGCCAGGACATTGTCGTGGTATACTGACATTTCAATTTTATCGTTAGTGGTGTTTTGCTTCTGTACTTGAATACCCAGGGCAAGAACAAGTTGATGCAGGATGTTCGTTACTGTCACTGGGATGACCCTCTACTTCTTCAAAGACTTTACTGCCCAAGCAATTAAAAGATGCCACGAAAAAGGGGAACGAAAAGAGATCTTATTCCACTACCAATTAGCTTTATGTAGAGAACACTCAAGAGGAGATAAGACTACTACAAAGGTCCTACTACAAAGGTCCTACAAATTAATAACAATTCATGATGTTTTTAGAGTTTGCATCCCTTTAACCCTCTTTAATTTATGTTTTAAATGTTTATTTTGTTTTGTCGTGAGTGTTTGTTTGTTTGTTTTTCTTTGTTTTATTTTTTATTTTTATTTTAATATTAGTTCTTTTTAGTAGAGCAAAGTCCCACGCATGTTTGCCAAGGGTAAAGCCCTCATGGATGCTGCAACCACTTAGGACAAATGGTGTTTTGGAGGATGAATATGATGAAATCTCACCTGGGTTGAAAGGCGAAACTAATACAAAGATGCCCAGATATTAGGATTAAACAAGGACAAAGCCAATGACAAGGACGAGGGAACTTCACAGGCTGCTACAAACCAATATGCCATGAAAAATCTAGATACAATCAAGGAATCAATAAAACATACGAGGAAACAAATTGAGGCTCTAAATAATGATAGAATTTTCTTTGCCTATGTCAAGCAACAAGACGCAGTCGTGGCACCTGTTCATAATGAGATGATCCCACATTTGGCTTATAATCTTCCAATCATCTTGGATGTGATCTTGCCAGCATCTGAGGATGACACGAAATTTAAAAATGTCACTTAGCAAGATAGTACACCCAAGCCAGAGGATGCTAACCTAATCAACAAGGTATGGTGCCCGACCAAGTACCTAAGTTTTAGCCCCAATCCTAAACTGACCCGAAAAGTCACTGAGACCCATAATGCGGATGATACCTCAAGTTAGATCCCCAGGCAGATAAAAACGTTGCTACAACCTTTACCACACAGGACTAGATGATGTTTGAAGACATCTGTTGGGCCTATGGACACCCCAGCATCCAAGAAAATTGAAGGACATAGCACATCACATGTTGAACCCAATTCTGACCCTGACGCAAGCCCCACCCCACTGAGGAAGTACACCAGGTGCAGTTCTACTAGCACTGCCAGCGCGACTCTATCACCATCTAAGGAAGTCAAGGTACCTTGCATTATATTGAATTGCATAGTATGTAGTATAGTTTTAACTTAGTTTTTATTCAGCATTGAGGATAATGTTTCTCTCAAGTTTGGGGGAGGTTGTGCTCTTTGTAGAACATGTGCATTATAGTATTAGTATAATGTTATGCCATAGCATCAGTAAATGGTAAATAGTTAGATGAAATGTCTTTATGATACCCAATGATGATGAACATTTTAGGCTACAAATTGAATGTAAATGACTGTTGATAATGATATAACCGACTCTAGGGCTTGATGCTTTGTGAATTATTCCTACACATTTTGTATGTTCTCTATACATAAGGAACTTAAGAAGTTTTTATGAAATAACTCTGGTTAGCCTTGGCAATAAAATATGGTATTATGCTTAAATTATAAATAATTGTTTAAGAACTCCCTTATGTCTAAATTTTGTTTAATCATGAATAAATGCTTTGGCATACATGTACAGGGACACTCCTCTTTTCATGGCATTGCCTGGAACTCTCTTAAATAAATGGCAGTCACATGCATACGAGTGAATGAAAGTAATCACGGGATGACTCTACCTAACTAGCTTGGGGGTGAAAGGTATGCGCCCTTTCACCTAGAGTGTGGGATGGTAGGTGTGATGAGCTGACTCCCCTCGTAGCAACGTAAAAAAAGAGAAAAAAAATAAAATGTGTAAAAAAAATTGAAAATGGAGTATAAATGTTCATAATCATTGAGTAAATGTTTTGGCAAAACTAGGGAACTCAATTAGAAATTTCCTATATTAGTTAACTATAGATTAGATACAATCACACACACACAACCATAATGAATCTTGACCTAGGGAAAAGTATTTAAATTCTTGATATGTCTAGCATGTTTAAGCCAATTTTTATGAGGGTTGAAATTCAATTATTTCCTTGTTGTCCTATTGTTGAAAATTGCCATGACATTTTGATAGTGTTAATTGTTATGCATTGCTTGTGGACAAGCAATAGCTTAAGTTTGGGGTGTGATAACTCTGTAAAAGGCTACTTTTAAAGCCTTTTTTCACTTAAGTTATTGTTTGTTGAAAGGTCCATATCGGTCATTTTAGATGTATGTAGCTGCATATAAATGCATTTGTGGTGGTTGTGTTATTTTATTTTATTAAGGTGTTGTATGAGGAGGAAGGTGTGATTTTTAGTGATGTGTAGGAAATAATAAGAAAAAAGGGCGAGTTGGGAAGGAATGTCGTGACATCACACATTGCTGAAGCAGATTGAACTGCCTTGGCACTTCTGGTGCAGAAAAAGACAAAAAAATATTTTCACAAAAGAACAGTTGTCAAAGCACGTGTCTGCTTCTTGTAACCGCCTGAAGGGGTCCACTGCCACCTGTAGAGATAAGTTTCACGCCCAAGGAATGAATTTGGGGTACAATGGGTATTTTGAGTGAAAATTTGCCAATAATACTCTTAGATAATTTTATTATAAAAGGACACCACACAAGAGATAGAAAAAAGAGGCGACCAAGATAGAAAAATCATCATCTTCTCCACCGTTTTTCTTCCTCAATTTTTATGGGTGTTCATTGGTGAAGCTCGAGGGAGTGGAAAGCTAGGCGTCCGAGAGAAGCTAGTGAGTGTAATACCCCAAATATCATGTCAATGACTTTATTGAACAAGATTTAAAAATTGAGGATTAATTTAAAAAATGTTAAAGGATAAGAAATGATTTAGAAATAATGTTTAGACCAATTAGTAACAATGGATGAATAAAGAGGGCATTTTAGTCCTTTAAGGGGAAATGAATTTAAAATTCATTTTTTATTATGGATTTAAGAAGGGAAAAAGGGAATGTTAAAACAAAACTAAGTCATTTATTCTTCTTCTTCATGTGTTCACGTGTTATCCCCATAGCCAAGGTAAGTTTTCTTTTAGTTAGTTTATTCTTTAGTTTATGGACAAGTTTTGAAACCTTAAGTGATATATAGGTTTAAGGAAAGTTTAAGGATGATTAAAACTAAGTGATTAGTGAAATATTTAAGATTGAAGGAAATGGGTTTTGAATGATATGTTGGAATATAAGTCTTTATTGATGTTTACTAGTATATTTGACTTGCCAAAGACGTAAACAAGAGATTAAAAGCCTTGGATGTGATTAAAAACATGTTAGAAAAATTGGTATGATTCTTGGTTTGATATGTTCTTTGGAGATTTTAGATATTATAAGAAGCTAAATGAAGGAAAGTTAGTTGGGTTAAGTAAATAAGAGTTTAATAGTATTGTTGGAGGTAAAAATAAGGGAATTTGACCAAATTTGGGTAAAAATCGAGAAGAAAAATGGAAAATATGGGTAAGGGTATCGATACTAAAAGAATAATATCGACACTAAAAGAATAATATCGACACTATAGGTTTAAATTTGGGGATATCAAATGAACAATATCGATACTGATGTAATTAGTGTCGATACTGATGTGGGTATCGATACTATGAGGAATGTATCGATACCATGGATTCCAGAATACAGAAATGGTATCGATACTACAAGGGAATATCAGTACCATAATATAGAAGTATTGATACCATTGCAGGGGTACAGATACTATTGAGTCTGGAAAACTAAAACATGACAAAGTTTGATAGAAATTGAATATAATAGTACTTTGAAGTATTATTAAAAGTATAAATGTTAGAGATTATACTAACATTGGTATGGTATGTGTACTTAATGGATGTTTGTGTATATCGAAACCAAGCTCCCGAGTCCAGTAAGAAAAAGGGCAAAGATAAAGTTACAAATAGTTGAACATCTTTAAAGCATACTAACGAGGCATACCAGGTGAGTGCAATTATTATTTACATTAAGAGTTATAGATGCATGTTGTTAAAGGCATATGTTGCATTGGTATATCAGTACTATGTGTACTATAGGCACTAAGTGTGCAACTCACAGAATTCATAATGTGTTTATGAATGACCGTATAGGCACTAAGTGTGCAACCCACATAATTCATAATGTGTTTATGAACGACCATATAGGCACTAAGTGTGCAACCCACGCAATTCATAATGTTTATGAAGGACTATATAGGCACTAAGTGTGCAGTCCATATAATTCATATTGTGTTTATGAAAGACCGTATAGGCACTAAGTGTGCAACCCACAGAATTCATAATATGTTTATGAATGATTGTATCGGTATTATGTGTGCATCTTAAAGAAATTATAATGATTTGAAAATAATGAATTTATATTTGATGGATATAATAAAATGATGTATTGATATCACTTCACTAGTATTCTTGCCTCACTAAGTAAATAATTAATGTGTGTTTATTTCACGCGTAGGTTTTAGCAAGCAGAGTAAGAAGTGTATCTAACATCCAGGACTGCCTCATCAGTAACTGTACAACAACTATGTCCATTTTGATATTATTAGTCGGCATATAATAGAATTATGATAACGCTCTGAAAAGTATTTGATTTATAATGATGTAAAAAGATAAAATGTTTGAACATTAAATAATTTTTTACATACTAAAGTTTAATGAATGTTTTATTAGTATTGAATTAAAATGTTTTATGAAAGAAACAAAATTTTACGGGTTTTTAACGGAGGAAATGCTTTAAAAGTGGTATGACATATGTGTCTCGTGTACGAAAATGTATATGGGAAATGGATGTTACATTTATTGGTATCAGAGTATAGGTTTAACCGATTCTCAACCGAAATCGAGTGTATTTTAATATAAAAGGGTTTATATGCCACTAAGATGTTAAGGTTACTGATAGGGTATAGTTATTATATGATCGATGTATTTCCTTACTAACTTAAGTATTATGCTTATGTATGTTATATTAAATGTCAGATTCTACGAATTTAAGAAGAGACGTTGAACGAGAGAATAGAGAAGGATCGGGTAGCAAAAACTATGAGGAGAATAACGAGCATCCAATTTAATCCGAGAATACTAGCGCACCAACATATTTGGGTATGCATGTGCCAGAGTTTGGAGCTTTTATGCAAGCTCTTGATGCTATCTTGACACGTTTCTAACCTCCTCTGCCTCCCCCTGCTCCTCCAGCACCGTAGATGTTAATCCCAAAAGAGTTAGGAAGTTTGGGAGCTCCTGAGTTCAGGGGAGAAGAGGGTGAAGGTCTGATGGATGATGATTTATGGTTAAATGATGTTATGGTGATGCTAGAAAGTCTACAATGCTCAGATTCTAAAAAAATGGGTGGAGTTTATCGTTACTCTGAGGATCAGCTCGGGTATGGTGGTCAAATACTACAATGTATGCATCACCTGAGCAAGTGACCTAACAATTCTTTCAAGATGAGTTTAAGAACAAGTAAATCGGGGAGCAGTTTATGAGGTCAATGATATTGAAGTTTCTTAATTTGAAATAATGCGATCGAGCAGTGCATGATTATGAGGCTGAATACAAAAAGCTTAGTCGTTATGCTACTAAGGTAGTTCTTAATGATAAAGTCTGGCGTGATTGGTTCATTGAGGGTCTGAGGCCTAAATTGAAAGAGATGATGTTGACTTTAAACTTGCCTAGCATATAAGAAATTATAAACCGACTATTGAAAGAGCTTAATAAAGACTCTAGCAGTAGAGCAGATTATACATACAGGAAAAAGAGTTGGAATGTCTTCAACTTCCCGTCATGCTAAGAGAGGCAAGGGCTCGAGTTCCCGGTATACTGACATAGATAGTTCTTCTGTAACTTCTAAGAAAACTAAACAATCACAATATGTTGCTGCTAGTTCGGGTAGAGCATATGGAGAAAGAACTAATACATGTCAGATATGTGGCAGATTTCACCGGGGAGTGTGTAGATTGCTCCCTGGCGCTTGTTTTATTGTGGAGAAATCGGTCACTATACTCAGAATTATCCACAGAGATCCGGAGATAGATCAGTGCAAAATGAGAGATCAATAGCAATACCTAGTAGAAGCAAAGGAAGAGAAAGATCCGATGGTCAATCTGAGTCGAGCTAGCGAGAAGAGACTCGAGGAGTGGCTCGAATTTATAACATTAAGAATAATGAGGATCGGGATGACCTGGAGATCATATCAAGTACATTCTATCTTTTTGATGAGCCTATATTTGTTTTAGTTGACCCTGGTTCTACACATTATTATATTAGTACAAAGTTGATTAGAGCTAGAGGAATTCCTTTAGAACCAATCTCTAGTGAGATGATAGCGGTAAATCCCATGGACCATAGTGCGAGAGTAATTTAGATGTGTAGGAAATGCCTGATAAAGATTCAAGGGGTCGTGTTTCCGTCAAGCTTGTTAGAATTGCCCTTCGATAAGTTTGAAATCATTTTGGGCATGGATTGGTTGTCTCCACATCATGGATGGGTTGATTGTTGCAAGAAGCGATTATTGTTGAAGGATGCGTAAGGCTCCGAAATAGTAGTGATCGGCGAAAAAGTGAAATCACCATCCAATGTGATATCGACCATGACTACAAAGAGAATGATGTCAAAGAGATGCATAGTTTTTCTAGCTAATGTGATAGAAACTCGAGTGCTGGAAGTGAGATTAAACGATATCCTAATTGTTAAGGAGTTTCTAGAGGTGTTTCTGGAGGAATTACCAGGTTTACCTCTAGATCGTGAGGTGAAATTTAGGATTGAGGTTTACCCTGGTACCGAACCTATTTATATGGCTTCGTATCGAATGGCTCCAATGGATTTAAGATAATTAAAAGCCCAATTGCAAAAGCTACTCAATAAGGGATTTATCAGATCCATTGTTTCTCCTTGGGGAGCACCTGTGCTATTTGTGAAACATAAGGACGGGTCTATGCGGTTATGTATTGACTATCGTTAGTCAAATAAAGTAACAATAAAGAAAAAGTATCCTCTTCCAAGGATTGATGATCTGTTTAATCAACTGAAAGGCGCAGCGGTGTTCTCTAAGATAGACCTGAGGTTGGGGTACCAAAAATTAAAGATCATAGAGGATTCTATTTCAAAGACATCTTTTGAGACTCGGTACGGACACTACGAATTTTTGGTTATGCCATTTGGATTAACTAATGCTCCTACAACATTTATGGACTTGATGAACCGAGTATTCCAACCTAACTTGGATCATTTTGTGGTGGGATTTATAGATGATATTTTGGTTTATTCCAAGTCAAGAGAGGAACATGATGCTCATCTTCGAGTGGTTCTTCAGACACTTCGTGAAAAGAAGTTGTATGTGAAATTGTCCAAATATGAATTTTGGTTAGCTAAGATTGTTTTCCTCGGTCATATAGTCTCTACATAAGGCATAAGAGTAGATCCTGAAAAGATTTAAGCTATAGTGGATTGGCAACCCCCAAAGAATATTTCTGAAGTTCAGAGTTTCTTGGGGCTTGCTGGCTATTATAGACGTTTCGTGAAGAACTTTTCAATGTTAGCTTTTCCTCTGACTAAGTTGTTACAGAAAGATGTGCCTTTTGTTTGGACAGAGAAATGCCAAGAAAGTTTTGAATGCTAAAGAGAATAGTAACAGAGGCCCCAGTGCTTGTACAACTTGAGTCAAGTAAAGACTATATCGTTTTTAGTGATGCATCCCATAATGGACTGGGATGTGTGCTGATGCAAGAAAGGAAAGTTGTGGATTATGCATTAAGACAGCTAAAGAATCACGAGAGAAATTACCAAACGCATGACTTGGAATTGGCAGCGTTGTATTTGCTTTGAAAATTTGGAGTAATTATCTATACGGTGAGCGTTGCCATGTTTATACGGATCACAAGTGTCTAAAGTACTTGATGACTCAAAAAGAGTTAAACTTGAGATAGAGAATATGGATTGAGCTTTTAAAAGATTATGATTTGATCATCTAGGAAAAGCTAATTTGGTACCCGATGCACTCAGTTGAAAGACTTTTGCAGCTCTATGGGCTTTGGATGCGCGTATGTCTTTAAAGAAAGATGGTGCATTGATTGCTGAACTTAAGTTAAAGCCGATGCTTTTGGACCGGGTAAAAGAGCTGCAAGTTCGAGATGAGAAATATTTGACGAGAATGGTGCAGATCAAAAAAGAAAAGGTTAAAGACTTTGAAATGAGGGTTAATGGATGTTTATATTATTGTGGAAGACTTTGTATTACAGATAATGATGAAATGAAGAAATATATTCTTTCTAAGGCACATTATAGTCCTTTGACGATACACCCAGGCGGGAATAAGATGTATCAGGATCTGAAAAGTCGTTATTGGTGGACTGACATGAAAAGAGTTGTATCAGAGTTTGTTGCAAAATGTTTGACATGTCAGCAAGTGAAAGCTGAACATCAGGTGCCTTCCGGATTGCTACAACCGATATCCATTCCTGAGTGGAATTGAGAACGAGTTACTATGGATTTTGTTTCAGGGCTACCTTTGTCACCAGGTAAAAAGGACTTGATATGGGTAATTCTGAACAGATTGACCAAGACGGCTCATTTTATTCAAGTTAGAGTTGATTACTCAATGGATAAGTATACAGAGTTCTATATAAAAGAGATAGTTAGACTACATGGAGTGCCTATATCGATAGTGTATGATCGAGACCCAATGTTTACTTCAAGATTCTAGAAGTCTTTACATGAGGCATTGGGTACTCGATTGAACTTCAGCATAGCTTTTCATCCAATACATATGGGTAGTCAGAACGAACTATTCAGATATTAGAGGATATGGTAAGGGTATGTGTGATTGAATTTAAAGGATCATGGGACAAGTATTTGCCTTTAGCGGAATTTACTTATACAATAGTTACCAATCGAGTATTAAGATGGCCTCGTATGAAGCTTTGTATGGGAGAAAAGTGCAGAACACCATTAAATTTGTTTGAACTAAAGGATCGAGACCTAGTTGGCTCGGAGTTGATGAAAGAAATGGAGGAGAAAGTGAAAGTTATCAAGGAAAATCTAAAAATAACATCCGACCGACACAAGTCTTATACTGGTTTGAAAAAAAAAAGAAATTGAATTTCAAGTGGGAGACAAAGTGTTTCTGAAGGTATCGCCTTGGAAGAAAGTATTGCGCTTTGGGTGCAAAGGAAAGTTGAGTTCGAGATTCATTGACCTTATAAGATTTTGAAAAGGGTCAAACCAATAGCATATTAATTAGCTTTGCCTCCGAATATAGACAAGATCCACAATGTTATTCACGTGTCAATGCTTAGAAGGTACCGATCAATCCATCCCACGTCATAACCATAAGATAGAAGAAGCTACATGGGAAAGAGAGGAAGATAGGAGGAAATAGTTTCCACACCTCTTCGTTTTAGGTACTTCTTTAAATTCGAGGATAAATTTTCTTAAGGGGGAGAATTGTAATACCCCAAATATCATGTCAGCAGCTTTATTGAAAAAGATTTAAAATTTGAGGATTAATTTGAACATTTTTAAAGGATAAGAAATGATTTAGAAATAGTGTTTAAGACCAATTAGTAACAATGGATGAATAAAGAGGGCATTTTGGTCCTTTAAGGGGAAATGAATTTAAAATTTATTTTTATTAGGGATTTAAGAAGGGAAAAAGGGAAAAGTTAAAACAAAATAAGTCATTTATTCTTCTTCTTCTTCTTCTTCTCTTCTCGTGCTCTCCCCATATGCAAGGTAAGTTTTCTTTGAGTTAGTTTATTCTTTAGTTTATGGACAAGTTTTGAAACCTTAAGTGATATAGAGGTTTTCAAGGATGATTAAAACTAAGTGATTAGTGAAATATTTGGGATTGAAGGAAATGGGTTTTTGAATGATATGTTGGAATATGAGTTTTTATTGATGTTTACTAGTATATTTGACTTGTCAAAGAGGTAAATAAGATATTAGAAGCCTTGGATGTGATTAAAATAGAAATATTAGTATGATTCTTGGTTTGAGATGTTCTTTGGAGATTTTAGATGTTATAAGAAGCTAAACAAAGGAAAGTTAGTTGGGTTAGGTAAAGAAGAGTTTAATAGTATTATTGGAGGTAAAAATAAAGGAATTTGACCAAATTTGGGAAAAATATGAAAATCTGGGTAATGGTATCGGTACAGGAAGAACAGTACCAATACAATAGGTTTAAATTTGGGGATATCATATGAACAGTATCGATACTGATGCAATTAGTATCGATACTGATGTATCGATACTGATGTGGGTACTATGAGGAAGGTATTGATACCATGGATTCCAGAATGCATAAATGGTATCGATACTACAAGGGAGTATTGATACCATAGTATAGAAGTATCGATACTATAGAGGGGTACCGATACTACTGAGTCTGGAAAATTAAAATAGGACAAATTTTGATAGAAATTGAATATAATAGTACTTTAAAGTATTATTAAAAGTATAAATATTAGAGAGTATACTAACATTGGTATGTTATGTGTACTTAATGGATGCTTGTGTAGATCGTAATCAAGCTCACGAGTCAAGCAAGAAAAAGGGTAAAGATAAAGTTGCAGAATAGTTTGACATCTTTAAAGCATACTAACGACGCTTACCATGTGAGTGCATTTATTATGTACATTAAGAGTTATAGATGCATGTTGTTAAAGGCATATGTTGCATTATTATATCAGTACTATGTGTACTATAGGCACTAAGTGTGCAACCCACGGAATTCATAATGTGTTTATAAACAACCGTATAGGCACTAACTGTATAACCCACGAAATTCATAATGTGTTTATGAACGACCGTAAAGGCACTAAGTGTTCAACCCACGGAATTCATAATGTGTTTATGAACGATCGTACAGGCACTAAGTGTGCTACCCACAAAATTCATAATGTGTTTATGAACGACCATGTAGGCAATAAGTGTGCAACCCACGGGATTCATAATGTATTTATGAATGACCATATAGGAACTAAGTGTGCAACCCACAAAATTCATAATGTGTTTATGAACGACTGTATAGGCACTAAGTGTGCAGCCCACGAAATTCATAATATGTTTATGAACGACCGTATCGGCAATATGTGTGCATCTCAAAGAAATTATAATGATTTGAAAATAATGAATTTTTATTTGATGGATATAATAAAATGATGTATTGATCTCACCTCACTAGTATTCTTGCCTCACAAAGTAAATACTTAATGTGTGTTTATTTCACGCATAGGTTTTAGCAAGCAGAGTAAGGAGTGTATCTAACATCACAAATCCAGAACTGTCTCATCAGTAATTGTATGACATCTATGTCCATTTTGATATTATTAGTCGGCATGTAATAGAATTATTACAACGTTCTAAAAGTATTTGATTTATAATAATGAAAAAGATAAAATATTTGACCATTAAATAATTGTTTACATAATAAAGTTTAATGAATGTTTTATTAGTATTGAATTAAAATGTTTTATGAAAATAAACAAAATTTTATGGGTTTTCAAAGGAGGAAATGTTTTAAAAGTGATATGACATATGTATCTCGTGTACGAAAAGATATACGGGAAATAGGTGTTACAAAAGCGGTTTGTGGTGGCCGAGGAGAGCTCCGACAGCTCACGTCGAAGGCTTTTTCCTCCATACCTTTGTTGTTTTCTTTCATTTATTTTAG
This sequence comes from Hibiscus syriacus, assembly GCF_006381635.1. NCBI lineage: Eukaryota > Viridiplantae > Streptophyta > Magnoliopsida > Malvales > Malvaceae > Hibiscus > Hibiscus syriacus. The sequence continues at coordinate 121,172 of NW_024063289.1, read as the reverse complement.
TTGGGTTTTTTTGGAATGAATGATTTTCATGTTTTATTTCATGGAATATTCTAGCCCCACCATGAACTAGCATTATTTGGTGGGGTTGATTTTATGGATGCTTGATTTTGTTTTAATGGTAGATTAAAGTTTATCTTTAGTATTTACTTGTTTTGCTTATGAAGGCTTCATCTTCTAAGTTTGTAGGAGGCATGAGAGTGTCCATTACTTAGATGAAGGCTAGGTGTTTGAGAAAAACTTAGTCATTAATGCTTAGAGTATTCGAGAGAAACACAAGTAAGATCCACATAAGCAATGGGGTGTAGTAGTTTACTTAAGCTTAAACCCAGAATAGAACTACTATATCATAATTCCTTGGTGCTTGAGATAGACTAAGATAGGATTTTAACGACTAAAAGGGGTAGTTTTAATCAATAGTATAGGCTGCCATAGTTGAGACTGAGAGGAGATGCCGTGGCATTCTATTCTATTAGGTTCCTTTGACTATTAATAGCGAAAGTACTTTCAGCTAACTCCGTCGAGCAAGTGAAACTTAGATAGATGAAATCTTCTAGAGAGATAAGTTTTAGCATCCTTAAATCATTCCCCATCACTAATTCTCGAAGAAGTTTCCCGTGTGAGGATTATCAAGTTATTTCATTTATTTGATAACTTTACCATTTTTCTTTGCCATGACATTTCTTTTTGTTACCCATTCACATTACTATCCTTCCACCATATTTACATATTTCATTTGCCTCAACATAATCATTTGTGAATACCATTAGCAATACTTAATTACTTTAGAGTAGTGCATAAATTTTACTCAAGATCCTTCTAATCCCTGTGGAGACGATACTCACTCATCATTGTATTACTTGTTCGATTGTGTATACTTGCACATTAATTGTGTATAATTTTAAAGTACTCACAACACGCAACATATATCCCCATAAACCAATCAATATCATCAATTTTGTTTAAAAATATATATTTCAAATAATCAAAACCTTATTTAGAGAAATTTTGAAACATTTTGGATAAACAAGTTGTTAAAGCAAAGGATATATGTTCAAACAACTTACAAGTCATTTCTAGAGTCAAAAAGAGCTTTACAACATGAATTAAAATTAATTTTAAACATAAATTTCAAAAAAAAATAAAAAATTGGGTATAAATTGATTACGAAGAAAAATTACGATGATGATGAAGCTAATCTACTCAAGATGAAGATGGAGTGAAGATTTTGGCATGAATTTGTAGAAATGTTGAGTGGAAAATATACATTTTAGAGGGGGTCTCAATTTAGGGTTTGAATATTTAGAGTAAAATGATAATTTTGGGAGAAAATTAGGGTTTTAAGCATGTACAGAATTTATGTTGTACGACAATCTTAAAAACTTCCAGACACTTATTAATTTTAAGGGATAGTTCTGTTGTATGACAACTTTAATATACAGCTAAGGAAATGTCTTACCGAAAATGTTAATATTTTTTAACATTTCCAGTAAAGTGTTACCTAAAACATTATTTTTTTTATCGAAAATGCTAATTTCGCTACCAAATTTCTGGTAGAAAAAAACATTTTAGGTAGCGCTCAATATTAACATTTCCAGTAGAAAAATAATGTTTTAGGTAGCGCTTTACCAGAAATGTTAAATATTTTAGGTAGCGCTAAATATTAATATTTTCGGTAAAAAAATAATGTTTTAGGTAGCGCTTTACCGAAAATGTTAAAAAATATTAACATTTTCGATAGTGTCTTTCCTTAGTCGTATATTAAGGATGTCGTACCTTAGATATCCCCGATTTTAAGACTATAGAATGCACAAGAAACTTATTTAAGCAATAAAAGTTATAATTTGATACTTAAATAGAGTGTTCTTCTAGGTACTTTACTAGAACAAACAAGGTCCAAAACATACCACAAAAAGTAATTAAGGCTAAAGAACATTAAATTAAGTTTACAAGGCCACAAAATTACAATTCATGCAATATTAACTCCCTATAACTAATTGCATGTAAGCACTATTTGGGTACGCACAATCAAGCACAAAAACACATGTAATTACATAAAAGCACAAAATTGCATGAAATTAAAATATTTTACCACTTGAATTAAGATTGATTTGTTAAATCTCCCTTTCTTCAAGTGTCCTTCTTGAGTGTGTCTAGAGCTTCTAAATACCATGACATTGTTCATCATTGCTCCAACACACCTATAATAGACAATTATGCAACTTTTGGTACCCAAATCGTTTTGGGTCCATTAATGTTAGTTTCAAGCAATTTAGTCCCTTTAGGTATCCATAGAGATATGATATATTTATCTTTAGTAGTAATGAGCCCTTTAGGGACCAATATACTCTTAACCATTTTTCCTTTAAAAATATTTTGGGGAATAATCATGTCTATTGTAAAAACTATTTTTGATAAAATTTGAATTGGAATGATTTCTTCTTTCAAATTTATTTTGAATGATTTTGTCAAAATTATCCTTTTCTTTCTCAAGATCATCAATTTTCCTTTGATGATCCTCATGAACTTTGGAAAGCAAATTTTGCATGTCTAAATTATTTTTCTCAAAAATATTTAATTTTTCTTGCAAATCCTTTACTTTGCTTTCAAGTTCACTTTTAGACTTAGAAAGTGAGTCATTTTTTATTTTTAATTTAAATCTTTTTGTGTTTTAAAATCATGACTTCACATTCGAACACTAATTCATCATAAACATCTTGCAACTCTTCAAATGTATAAGAATTTGAATAAGATGAGCTAGAGGATACCTTTGAATCTTCTTGGATGACCATGAGGCAAAGGTTGGTTATTTTTTCATTTTCATCATCGGTTACATCTTCATCACTCCATGTAACCACAAAGCCATTTTCTTGATTAAGCCCTTCTTCTTTAGAAAAAGGTATTCAAACTCGTTCTTTAGCATTCATAGAACACACCGGGTAAACCTTTTTCTTGCTTGATTCATGCTTCACTTCCTTTCTTTTGGAAGTCATGAATCTTGTAAATCTTTTGAAGAACTTGGCCATCTCTTAATCTTCTTCATCCACCTCTTCCCTTAAATCTTCTTTATCTTTATTGGTGGATTTGAAAGCAATGCTAACATCATTTACCTTCTTTTATTTCTTTTCTTTTTCTGTCTCCTCTTTTTTTACCGTCAACTCATGAGTGAGAAAGGAACTAATAAGCTCATCAAGAGTGAGAGACTTTAGGTTATTCGCTTCGATAATCGATGTCTTTTTTATTACCAATATTTTAGAAGAGAATAAAGTATCTTCCTCAAAAGTTTTTAATTAGGGATGATCTCTCCATATTCCTTGAGGTCATTGACAATCATAGAAAATCTATTCTTCATAGATTTGATGTATTCATCCGGTTTCATCTTGAAATTTTCATAGCTACGGTTGAGAAGACCGATTTTTGTTTCCTTTACACCGTTGGTTCCTTCATGTGTGAGTTGGAGCTTGTCCTTAATCTCCTTGGAATTTGAAAAAGAGGAGACGTTTTCATATTAATCCAGGCCTAATGCACAAAATAGAATGTGCATGGCCTTAGCATTTTGTTTGAACTTTTTCTTCTCTAATTTACTCCACTCTTTCAGCCTGTTAGTTGGAGTAGAGTGACTTGTCATTATAGAGTCCCAAGCCTCTAGATCACTTTCTTGAATGAAGAGCATCATCTTATTCTTCAAATAGGCATAATTTGTTGTTAGGACTGTTTGTGCACCCTATGTCACAGCGGAAACAAAACGCGACGGTCTCACCAGCGATCTAAGTACGTTAAATTCAAAACTAGGAGAGAGGGATGTGATTACTTACATTGGGTTCCTTGTAAATCAACAAAGATAGCAACGACTATTGATGATCACGAACAGTTGAATACTAGCCTCCATGAAAAATGTCTTAGTCTCTACTCAGTTCACTCAGTTAAGAGAAAATTTAACTTTTCCTAAAAACGATGTTGAGAAAATGGCTGAAGATTAAGTGCGGCGGCTAGAGCTCACTTATCTTTAAATATACGAGTAAACCAAAAATATTAGGGTTTTGTTTTTCGAATTAATTAAACTCTTATTTAATTAATTCAAATTAAATATCCATTAAAGACATAATATGATTTACACTCTTTAACTTTTATTTAAACTATTATTTAATTATTCTGAATTAAATATCCATTAAAATAGTTGTAATCAGAATTACATTCTTTTAATGTTTACTTACTATATTTGAGATAATTAAAATCTTATGTATATCAAATATACATATATTAACTCTAGATATATATTTTAGTAACGTACAACAAATTATACATCTTTACTCATTTCAACCCTAGAGTGTGACCCTGTAGGTTCTTGCAACGTTAGTAGTAATTATTAGAACAATTCTAGTATTACAAATAATGAGTGACATCTAGCAAAACATCATTGTCATCTAAGTTACAAGAAATTGTGATTTGATATATCATCTTCGTGATTAACGCTTTTATGTATTACATTCTTTTGTCCTTTATATCTAGAATAGGCACAAGTCTTGGAATAGTCACACCTGTATAACCCATCTATTGTTTCTTAATATCTAGAGTATACTATATTTTAACGAATAATTTGTGATATCATATCAACTTATTCGAGCATGGCCATGCATTTGTAGTCTCACTCAATTAAGTGACCTTTGATATATTTCATATTATGTAGGAATGACAAATCCTATCTTAATCATACACACTCCACTACATATATTGAGATATATTCAACAACATTATTTATAGTGCAACCATTTATGGAGCATGTTTAATTGTATCAAAACATACAACAACATATATTGAGATAGTAATGATCTCATGTCTGAGGATCATACATAAAGTCATCACCATGAGCAATGTTTTGACCGTCACATAATAATCTAAGACATATTCTCTTAGAGGGTAAATCCAATTCATTGCTCTTTAGCAATATAATCATGTATCAATTCTGACATCTCTATGTCAATGACAACTCATTGTCATCAATCAATAACATTGTAGTCTTAAGCGTATTATTATTGTCTATGCCCATAATAACACTTTACTAAGGATCTTTTAATAATAATAATTACATTATTATATGGACTTTATTATCTTTAAGTTTATGTTAAACATAGATATATAACTCAAAATAATAGTGGCAATGCATTTATTAAATAAAATTGGTAAATAAAATGTATCATTACAATCATCATATGATTGGTCTTTGGACATACTCTAATAATCTTCCACTAGCACTAAGACCCAATCACTCACATATCTAATACCGAGTAACTCAGTGTGACGATCATGATTCTGTTGTGTCAGAGGCTTCGTTAAGGGATCAACAATGTTGTCATCTGTTTGTACTCTGCATATTTCCACATCTCCTCGATCTATGATCTTTGGAATGAGATGGAAGAACCTAAGAATATGTTTGGACCATTGGTGAGATCTGGGTTCATTTTCTTGTGCAATGGCTCCATTCTTATCACAACGAAGTTTTATAGCATCTGACATGCTTGGAATAACCCCTAGTTGGGATATGAACTTTTTGATCCAAATAACCTATTTTGTTGCTTCACTGGCTACAATATACTTAGCTTGTGTATAGAATCAACTATTGTGTCTTGCTTTGAACTTTTCCAGCTCACAGCACATCTGTTAAGATAAAAAACAAAACCCGATTGCGATCGTGAGTTGTCCTTGTTAGTTTGGAAGCTGGCATCAATATAACCTTTTACACTAAGTTCTTCTTCACCTCCATAGACAAGAAAAATATCATTAGTTCTTCGTAAGTACTGAAGGATATTTTTAACTGTAACCTAGTGTTTTTCACCAGGATTTGCCTGATACTAACTCATCATGTTCAAAGCATATGATATATCTAGTCGAATACATATAATGGTATACATGATAGAATCAATAGCTGAAACATATGGAATCTTACTCATTCATTCTTTTTCTTGTGATGTCGAAGGAGACATTTCCTTCGAAAGATAAATATCATGTCTCATAGGCAAGAATCCTTTCTTGGATTATTTCATACTGAACCTTTTCAACACTTTGTCTATATATGTACTTTAACTCAGACCTATAAGTCGTCTAGATCTATCTCTATAGATTTTAACTCTTAGGATATACGCTACCTCACCCAAATCTTTCATAGAAAAGTAACTACCCAACCAAGTCTTAACAGACTATAAAGTAGGTATATCATTTCTTATGATGAGTATTCCATGTACATATAAGATTAGGAAAAACACAATGGTCCCACTAGCCTTATTATAAACACAAGGCTCATCTTCATTTCTGATAAAACCAAACTCTTTGATTGCATAATTGAAATGAAGATTCGATCTTCGATAAGCTTGCTTTAGTTCATAAATAGACCTTTGTAGCATGCAAACATTTCCATACTTTCTCGGAGTGACAAAACCTTCTAGTTGTGTCATATACACATCCTCTTCCAGTTTTCCATTAAGGAAAGAAGTTTTGACGTCCAATTTCTAGATTCCATAATCATGGAATGCATCTATTGCAAGCAAATTTTAGATGGATTTAAACATAGCAATAGGGTAAAAGGTTTCCTCATATTTTATACCATGAACTTGTCAAAAACCTTTAGCGACTAATCGCCCCTTGTATGTTTGTATGTTACCATCCATATCAGTTTTCTTCTTGAAAATACATTTACACCCAATAGGTTTGACCTCTTCATATGGTTCAACCAAAGTCCATACTTGTTTTACTGACCCGGAATCCATCTCAGATCTCATGGCTTCAATCCATTTCATATATTCTGGGCTCAACACTTCCTCTTGATAAGTTATAGGCTCGTCTTGATCTATAAGAAGAATGTTTCTATGTGTGGTAACGAGAAATCCATATCTCTCAGGTGCATGGTATATTCTTGTGGATCTGCACAATGGTTGTGTTTCTAAATCTGTTGATTGTTCCTCAATAATTTGTTGAACATGCTCAACCTCAGGTTCAGTGAACTACTATTCTTGAACTTCTCCAAGTTCAATATTTCTACCCTTCTCTCTCTTTGAGAGAAATTCTCTTTCGAGAAAAACTCTCGTTCGAGTAACACACACTTTGTTCTCTTTTAGGTTAAAGAAATAATATCCCTTAGGTTCTTTAGGATATCCAACAAAAAATACACTTATGATATTTGGCTTTGAGCTTTGTAGACATTTGATGTTTGACATATGATTCACAACCCCAAATCTTCATAAAAACATACAGGACGTTTCCCACTCCACATCTCATATGGTGTCTTTTAAACAGATTTAGATGGAACATGATTTAGTGTGAAAGCAATTGTTTCAAGTGCATGTCCCCATAAAGAAGTCAGAAGATCACTATGAATCATCATTGATCGAACCATGTCTAGCAGCATTCAATTTATCCTCTTAGAAACTCCATTCCACTGTGGCGTTCCAGGTGGTGTAAGCTGTTAGACAATCCCACATTCTTTCAGGAGTTCATCAAATTCTATGCTTAAGTATTCTCCACCTCGATCTGATCGAAGCACCTTAATACTCTTGCCTAGTTGATTTTGCACTTCATTTTTTAATTCTTTAAACTTTCAAGGCTTCAGATTTATAGTTCATAAGGTAAATATACCCATAACTAACGGAAGTCATTAGTGAAAGTAACAAAGTATTGGAATCTACCTCTGGCTTGTGTATTCATTGGCCCACATACATCACTATGTATTAATCCCAATAAATCACTTGCTCGCTCAATTTTGCTATTAAAAGGAGCCTTAGTCATTTTTCCTAATAAGCAATATTCACATACATCTAGTTGTTCGAAAACAAATGAATATAAGAATCCATATTTATGGAGCTTTGATATACGTTTCTCACTTATATGGCCTAAACAATTGTGCCAAAGATAAGTTTGATTTGAGTCATTAATTTTTTTTATATTTTAGTATTTATATTATACATCGTGTTTTCTTGATCTAAAATATAAATACCATTAACTAATTGTGTCAAACCATAAAAAACATTATCGAGATAAAAAGAACAACAATTATTCTTAATAATAATCTCAAACCCAATCTTGTCCAAACAAGAAGTACAAGTATTGTTTTTTGTTAAACTAGGCACAAAATAACAATCCTCTAAATGTAAATCAAGTCCACTAGGAAAAGATAAAGCATAGGTTCCTATAGCTAATGCAACAACTCTTGCTCTATTTAGAACTCGTAGGTCCATGTCTCCTTTAGCCAAATTCCTTCTCTTTTGCAGTCCCTATACAGAAGTAAAAATATGAGAACCACAACCGGTATCTAATATTGAAGAAGTAGATTTTAACAAATTAACATCAATAACATAAATACCTAAAATAGACGTTCCATTTGTTTTTTCCTTTTTGACCTCTTCAAGGTACAATGGGTAGTTCTTCTTCCAGTGTCCGGTCCTGTCACAATGGAAACATTTTCCTTTTTTGCTAATTCCCCCTTTGGGTTTCAATGCATCATTTCCTTTGGGTTTGGGCTTGCCATTTACCTTAGACTTTTCTACTATATTTTTCTTTCCCTTTCCTTTGTCTTTGCGGACCAGCAGAATGGGCTTAGGTTCAACCATTTTCATGTTACTTTTAGCAGTTCGTAACATGCCAAGTAACTGTGGAAAAGTATTGTTAATTTCATTCATGTTGAAATTAAAGACAAATTGACTGAAGCTATCTAGCAACGATTGCAGTATAACATCAGTAGTCAATTCATCTTTGAGAGGAAATCTCAACTTTTTCAACGTTTGGATGTAGCCCATGAGCTCCTACAGAAGATCTCTTTTCCATCATGCATTGAAATAGAGCTTTAGAGGTTCATACCTCTCTTGACGTGCTTGCCCCTCGTATTACTCCTTGAAGGTTTGGATCATCTCATATGCAACCATATCCTCATGTTGTTTCTAAAGCTCAAGAGTCATGGTGGCAAGCATTATACATCCCACGTCTAACATTTCATTCATATGTTTCTTATATTTGTCTTTATCATCTCTAGAAGCATTAGCTTTCGGTTCATTAGGAACATGTCTTCAATGACATATTCTTTCATTTCTTGTCTGAGAAAAATTCTTAAGTTGTGGAATCAGTCAAGAAAATTTATGACATTCAGTTTCTCTTTCTCAAGGAGTGATCGCACTGATAGGTTATTGTTGTTTTCCATTGAATCTACAACAATGGAAATATTAAAGTGAGTAATTTATCGAATTTAAAATTTATAAAGAGGTCTTTATTTACAAATTACCCCCACTGTTTTATTCAAAATTAAAAAACTCTCTCGTCTTTAATTTCAGAAAAATTCAACGAAAATTTTTCTAGTGAGTGAGGATCCATAATTTATCATTTTCCTAAATTAGCTTTGGCTTTCTTTTAGGACAGTTATTATTTAGGTAAGTAACACTTTACTAATTACATCTCATATAACTCCTCCATTTGGTAAACAACTCATATCCGTATCATCTTATGATTCATCCAAATCATTAACCTTTAGGTTTATAATCCTATTAGAATAATCTAGGTAAGTTATTACCAATATTTCAAATGATCAATATCAATTGATTATTCTTCACATTTAACCAAGATAGATTTATGTGCCAATGCTTTGGTAAAGCCCACACAATATCAATCAAAGCCTTAACGAGGGTAAATATTGGACGGTAAAGTTAACTTAGATTATAGAGAGAGATTTGCGTAAATATCTCATCATTGTTTGTTTTAATTTTAGGCCCTTATTGATCCCATCAATATTCATTCTTATTTTATCATGCTAATATATTATTTGTTGTATCACATACATGACAGATATAAGAAATAAATAAGGTACAATGGTTATAGCCCAAAAAAATATAACTAAGGTGGCCTATCCCAAGCCAATGGGAGAACCAAAAGCCCTAAAATATAAGACTGCTCTCTATGTATCTTCTCACCTTTCGCTCATTCCTTTCTTCTACTCCTTTTGAATCTTCATAGGATTAAAATTTAAGAAACCCGTTTTACATACAAGGGAATATGATTAGAGAAATACAACTGAAATATAGAAAGGCATGACACGCAGGCCATATTTTAAAATTACAACCATTGTAAATTGAAAATAAGGCTATACATACCACACTACATATATCAAGATATATTCAATAACAGTCCTTATAGTGAAACAAGTTACGAATCATGTTTAACTAAATCAAAACATACAACAATATATGTTGAGATAATAATGATCTCAAGTTTGAGGATCATACATATAGTCATCACCATGAGCAATGTCTTGACTGTCACATAATAATCCAAAACATATGCTCATAGTGGGTCAATCAAATACATTATTCTCTAACAATATAATCATGAATCAATTATGATATCTCTATGTCAATGACAAATCATTGTCATCAATCAATAACATGTAGTCTTAAGCATATTATTATTGTCTATGCCCATAATAATACTTGACTAATGATCTTTTAATAATAATAATTACATTATTACATGGACTTTATTATCTTTCAGTTTATGATAAACATAGATATATAACTGAAAATAATAATGGCAATGCCTTTATTCAATAAAATTGGTAAATAAAATGTATCATTATAATCATCATATGATTAATCTTTGGGCATACTCTAACATTTTTCCATTGAATTAAGGTGGCTTGTTGATCGGAGGTTGAAGCCATCTTTATTGATTGATTGAATAAGTTGATAGAGCTCTTCTAGGAACTTCTCAAGGTTGTTAAACAATCGAAAAATACCCGCTCTGATACCAATTGTTAGCTTTATCAAAAACCCAAAAATTGTCAAGAATGGATGAATTGGCCTTTGAATGATTTGTGGTGGAAACAATTAAAATAAAAAACTTTGCACAACAATTTAGAGCACTTCGAGTTCTAAACCAAGTATACATCCACTACCTTACCTATCCACACTAAGGATTTCTCAAATTCACTAGATTTGCAAACCTTTAATGACAAGGTGTAACCTTACAATGACACACAAGGTTTATACCCCAAAACCTTGCTTACACACTCTCCCAGAGAGAAATTAAAATTTAACAAACAAAAGAAAAACCTTACAAAGGAAATGTGTTTACACAAATTAAGCACTCACCAAAAATCACACTTGAGCAAAATTAACAATGTAGCTCACAAGTGTGTTACAAAATATTTGACAATTTTTGCTCTAAAACACTATTGATGTTGGTTTGATCTTGCAGTTGACTTTCTTCTTGTTCTTAATTTGAATCTTGGTCCCTTTTATGTCTTCTAACATCAATCTAGCCATTTGGAGCCGTTGAGGAATAAAAAAAGCCGTTGGATTCATTAATTTTGAGCATTAAATACTTACATGTACATTTTGTATATATTCCAACATGTTGGTTTCGAGACCGAGCCTTCCAACAGTCAAATTTATAGTTGTTGAACCTTTAGTATTTATACTGTTTGAATCAATATTGATACTCACCCATCAGTCTCGAGACTGAGGCCTTTGTACTAATACCAAAACCATTCTGAAATTTTGGTATCGAGACTTCCTTAGTGGTCTCAAGACTGAAAGTTGTTTTAGCCAAATCTAAGTGTTTTGAGCTTTAAAACGATATTTATAAATGTGGATTAACTCAAAAGCACTTGGGATTATTTTTTCACACTTGAAAATGCTTTAAAATTGTTTTTGACAAATTATTTATAAAATCGTGAATTGCAAATTTTAACAACTTAAAACATTTATAAATAATGTTATATCAAAATCAAATCTTAGTTCAACAATAAGTTTTTAGTTAATCAAACTCTATTTTCTTTTTAAAAAATAATATTCAATATAATGTTCTAATTTTTTTTAATTATTTAAACTATTAATTAAATAATTTGTTTAAGTTATCCTTCAACAATATGATAATTAGTTGTTTGGTTTGATGCATAAATAATTTGGGAATCATCATATTTATTAAAATTTATTTTAATACTTATTTAAACAACAACAACAAAAAAACCCTATTTCAATATGCAATGGGGTAAGGGATTTTAATACTTATTTAAAACATAATAAAAAATGAACTACACGGGTTGTTTAAAGTTCTTTCTCCCAATGTTCACAGGCATAATGTAGCAGAACCGCCTCTTCGTCCTCATGGTCTTTTGATAACTAAGTTACTACTGTATTACTTGGTGAATGTGATTCTTCCTCAAATGTTACATTCAACTCGATGTTCATACCACCAACACGTGTGTAAGCCTTAAACATCTTTCGAAGGTCGCTTGCATTTGATAAGGTCGACATGAAACATGCTTTAGCTTGCAACGAAGACAATTGTCATGTTGTAGATTTTTAAGCTCCATTGAAATCAAATCGTATAACTCATCTTTCTTAATCTTGGCATTGAAAGAAGTGTAAAAATAAATTCTAGAATGAACACATTTGCAGAAAATCTCGCCATTAATATTTGTTTTATGAAGGTATTCATCCAACATGGTTATCGTTTGTATTTATAAATATTTTCACCAAATCTCATGCCTTTTAAAATGCAAAACTTGCCATGTCAAATCAAATGGTGTTGCCACGTCAGCAATCTCTACAAAACTCGCATTCTACAAAGTGCAAGTTTTCTGCCACATCAGGAATTTGTACCAAACTTGCGTTTTGCTCAGTGCGAGAGTGTTGCCTATAAGTAACCTCTCTTTCTATTGGTATTGTAAATTTTAACACATGGTCTTTGTTTATAAGAGGTTCTTCTTCTAGTGGTACAACTTGGCGATAAGCTTAGACACACTTATATCAATATTGGTGTTATAAGTTATGTTATCCGAAGAGGAAGATAAAAGACCTGAAATTCTCAAGAAAATTCTTGTTTCATCAAAACGTCTTTTTCATCAAACCAACAATGTTTATAACAAGCATTATCTTCTAGAGGCATCCTCTACTTATCGCTCGTGACACGGATCTGACATTGGTGGGGCATGGTTTTCGAATTTTGTTTTTATGCCTGATTCGCTCTTTATCAAACCCACAATGTTTATAAAAGGCTTACTCTCCTGGTTGCATCCTTTACTTATCGCTCGTGACAAGTATCTTCCAAATAGTACATCTCCACTTGTCTTCTAAGCTTTTTGCCTTGCATTTTTGTACGGAGGGCTTCTTGGTAAACTTCTCATTCCATCAAAACCTGACCTTTTTAGGAAACTTATCGTTTCTCTGAAGGCATCCTCTTCTGGTGGCATACTCGTTCCATCAAACTTAATGTGCTCTTTCATTGTACTACTTTTGTAATTAACAAAATATATTCGTTAATTTTTAATTTATTTTTTTCAAACCATTTTCAACACGATTGTTACAGCGCTTAAAACGTCCTATATGTGCTGATACTGGCCATGTCTATCAAGCCATTTTAGCTTGTTCTTAATGCACAAAACCAAGCTTTGGAACCATTTTGAACGGAATTTTTACCCCACTTACAATGTCTCGTATGTGTCGATATTAATCTCAATTAAAAGATTAGTACCAATATTGCACTTATAAACTTATAAATTACAAAAAAAAAAATTAGATTAACTACCCAAAAATACCCCCCGAACATGTTTATCAAGTCATTCTTTTCTTCTTATTATTGCACAAAACAAGCTTTGGAACCATTTTAACGCGCTTTTTATCCCGTTTACAATATCTCATATGTCTCGATTTTGGCCTCAACTGAAAAATAAATTCCAATATTACGTCTCTAATCTTATAAATTATGAAATTTTTAAGATTAAATATTCAAACATGTCCTCCGAACATGCCTATAAGCATTTGTGATTTGGGGCCAAAAATACATATAATCAGGTAATTTAGACCTCTTTCGAAATGCTTTTTAAAATTTATTTTGGGGCCAAAAATATTTTTGGGCTAGAAACAATATTAAACCAATATTACTTGTAAAAGAATATAATTTTTATACGAGGATTTAGATGAAAAGCTATTTGATATTGAGACCAATACCTTAGAGAGGATAATGGATTGGGGCGGGTCAGATTTTTGTCATATGAATTGAAAAATACACATCTTTCACTTGAATTTGATTTGATCCGTAAGATATATGCTATCCACCTGACCTAAAGAGCACATTTCTTTGATTTGAATATGATTCAACCCTAAATTTTAAATTTAATTTGACCTGATCCGACATAAAATAAGAATCTAATTATGAATGCATGAAAATAAGTATAGTTGGTAGCCGTTAGTATGTGAATATGTATTGTTTTGTTCTTTTCTATGTGATATGATTTATGTGATGATGTGACTCTATGATATAAGTTATATGATCATAAACTATGTAAATAATAATGATTATATGAACATGTAATATAAGTGATGTGATGAGGATCTATGTTTTTATATGTCTATTAGAAGTATGTGCTATGTGATGTATATATGAGCTATGCAATCCTATGAGAATATGAAAAGAGATATGTGAACATGTGAATTATATGAAAAGTGATATGAATTACATGAAAAGAAGCTGTATTTCTATATGTATATGTGAAAGAAGCTATGAGCTTATATGAACATGTGATATGAAAATGTATAGTGAAATGAGATAAGTGAAAATGCCCATGTTACGTGTATTGAGAGCTAGAGGTATAGTTGGCATGCCAAGAGTTGAGGGTCTACGCGGTCCTTCGAAACATAGTGGTCCTTCGGGACATATGTGTTATATGTAGTCCTTTGGGACATCTACATGGTCCTTAGGGACAAATTCTACGTGCCCCTAGTGGGAATTATACGAGCTGTGGTGACAGCATAGTGCACAACCTCAATAGACTCACATATCTATAGTTCTCACATGTGTACATGGGCTACTAAGAGATAACATTGAATACAATGTATGTGATATATATATATATGTTTTGTGATATGAATTATATGATATGATATATGTGTGGGTTAATGATTATTGTATATATTATAAGATATATGATATGAACATAATAGATCATATAAACAAGAGAATAGAAATATAAATGGTAATAATATGATAATGATAGGAAAGAAGATAATTATATGCATGTGTGGATTTGATATATGAATGGATATATGTTTGGGTATGATGTGATAGCAGTAATTGTTCATGCATGATTACAAGTTATAGTTTACATTATATATTTATTGCCTGACTAAGTCATAGACTTAGCGTGTAAGTGATTTACACGTAAGTTTCAAGAGGAGTGAAAAGCAATGTGGAACAAGACATGTCAGTTCTCCTTATCGAATGTCAGATCAGAAAAGAGGTGAATAATATGTGTTTTTGTATATAAAGTTCTAGTTGGCATGTATTCAAAAGAATATATTGTATAAGCTCTGAATAGTTTTGTAAACATTTTGAATAAGTTATATGTAGATGAATAAGTGAATTATGCATGCTCTGATCGGTTTTTACAATAATGTAAATGTATTTGATGTAAGTTAGTCATATATATGTTATAAAAGTTTTAAATTACTCCTTATTTTATACAAGTAAATGTTTTGAAAAGTCAATGTGACACCTCGAAATCGTATTCGGGTCGGATACGAGTTGGGGTGTTACAAAGTAGGTACCATTCCTATCAAGTGTGAAAATACTAGTGCTATTTGTCTCACTAAAAATCCCATCCAACACTCTAGAACTAAGCATATTGAAATTAGACATCATTTCATTAGAGATCATGTCGCTAAAGAAAATGTAGTTCTAGAATTTGTTGATACTTTGCAGCAATTAGATGATATCTTTACAAAACCTTTAGATAAAGAAAGATTTTGGACACTTAGGAGAGAATTAGGTTTAACAACCTACCTTGACTTAGTGTTTAGCATTTTTAATTAGAATTGAGAAGTGCTTATAAAAATAACACTTTTGATTGCATTCTTTGCTATTAGTTAGGGGGAGTTTATGATTCTTAGTAAAAATTAATTATATGTTCAAATTATGTTTAAAGAGAGATTTGATTGATTGAACATGATTATTTTTCAATATATGAGTTACCAATACCACTAGAGCTAATTAATTTAGCATTTTGAGTGTTTTAAACGGATTTTTGACATTTTTGTGCATAATGCATCGATGCACTATCTAGTGCATCGATGCATCCTTTGAATATGTATTGATACATCATAAAGATGCACCGATGCCCTCCTTGAATATGCATCGATGCACTCTACAGTGCATCCATACACCCGTCGGGTTTTTGGGTTTAAATGCCTTTTTTTCTTATTTGTTTGAAACCTTAAAACTAAACCCTCTATCACCGTACGCATTCTCTCTACCTCAAATCTCCCTTTTGCTTCAAATCAACGAAAATTAGTGGGATTTCGTTTGATTTTCATCTTCAAATCCTACTACTATCATTAAATCATGCAAAACAACATCTCATTCTCACAAAATCTAAAATTTTCAAGGTTATATATTCTATTTCGATTCTTAAACCATGTCTATTCCCAAACGACCTAGAACTTCTTCTAGTTGCTCAAGCCAAAACCGACCTCCTATTCCTCCTCCTAATCCAAATGACCCAAATATGACCATCCTAAACTCTTGTTTCAATGTACCTGGTCGTAGACAGGATCTCTACCATAGGTACCACACTTGTTTTGAGTTATACAAAATCCGGGAAGAGAGTATTCCATCGATCCAAGCTATGGAAGATATGAATTTTCAATATCTTCCTACTTTTAAATCCTGGAAGTTTGATAAACTCTTTAAACTCAAACCTATTGTTTATCATCAATTAGTCCATATCTTCTATTCCAATGCGGTATGTGTCTAAAATGAACGTCGATCTGAAACCATTGGTATTCGATATTTTCTTTTAGGTCAATTAATTTTTATTGACTCCGACACATTCACTACCCATTTTGGACTAGATAACTTAGGTTTATATAATGAAAAGGAGACTGTGGCATTACCCTATAAATCTAAGGATAGCATTAGTACCTTACCATCTCATCACGATCATTTTCTACATTTGTTAATCTCTTGGTGGTTTCGACCATCCGGAGGTAGGTACTCCTCCCTTAGAAAAATAGATATATGGTGGATACATTGTATCCAAAATAATAAGAAGATTAATCTGCCACAGATCATCTTTAGTGAGTTAGTAGATACCGTAAACATTATACCTTCTAATAGTATAGAAATTATAGTTTACGGCTGTCTTCTCAGTAACTTGGTTACCAAACTCGGTCTTAGGGTCAATCTTGATATTCTAATCCCTCTCCAAAATCAAATCAATTTCACTTCCTTGAAGAAGCGGGATAGAAACAAAATAAGAAAACGAGTCAATGGGAATTTCAACCCACTGAGCTAGCTCTTGATGAGCTCCACCTCCTCCGGTACCGGCTGCGGACGATGATCCCGAGCTTCAACAATTAATACAAGATATTGATGAAGCCATACCCAATGACGAGCCGTAGCAGCACGAGGAGCTGGCACATCAAGAAGATCAAACGCCACCATATTTTCAATCTTTCTTAGAGTCGTTTGATCTGAGGTTTGCTTCCATGGAGTCTCAACTGACTGAATTTCAATGGGAGATGTGTGAACGTATGGATGCTCTCACACTTAAAGTGTGAGCATATTATCCTCCTCCTTCCGATCCTCCTATAGACAACTAGACCTACCTTGCTTTAGTTTTCTTAAATTAAACCCCAAACTTGAAACTTTAAATTATAAAACATTTTGATGTTTATGGATTGTTTTTATTTTGGATGTTTGAACTTATTTTATATATATTTTTCTTGGTTTGAATTTTCAATTTGGGCTTAATGTTTATTAATTTTTGCATCATTTACTTGCATTATGAGCAATTTCCATTGCACGTTTGTTCATGAATATTGAATTATGAAACTAATGGCTAACCTTTCTCTTGATTGTGATCTTAGCAGCTTAAGCTATATTTACACAAATGACTAACCTTGTTTCATAATGTTTTCTAGAGTCTTTTTGATTTAACAAAAAGTGGGAGAAGATGTTCTCCTTATGAATCCTTTGAAAAATAAGCGTATTCGTTCTGTAGCGGATCTCTTACAAGACCAATTCGGATTGACTATGGTTCGTTTAGAAAATGTAGTTAGAGGAACTATATGCGGAGCAATTAGGCATAAATTGATACCGACTCCTCAAAATTTGGTAACTTTGACTCCATTAACAACCACTTATGAATCCTTTTTTGGATTACACCCATTGTCTCAAGTTTTGGATTGAACAAATCCATTGACACAAATAGTTCACGGGAGAAAATTGAGTTATTTGGGACCCAGAAGCTTGATAGGGCCAACTGCTAATTTTCAGATACGAGATATCCATCCTAGTCACTATGGACGTATTTTCCCAATTGACACGTTTGAAGGGATCAATGTTGGACTTATTGGATCCTTAGCAATTTATGCCAGGATTGGTCATTGGGGGTCTCTAGAAAGTCCATTTTATAAAATTAAAATATTTGAGAGATAAAAAAAAGCACAGATATTTTATTTATCCCTAATTCAAGATGAATATTATATGGTAGTGGCAGGAAATTCTTTGGCCCCCTGAATCGGGGTATTCCCGGATTGATACCGCCAAGAATTCTTGACTATTGCATGGGAACATGTTCATCTTTGAAGTATTTTTCCTTTTCAATATTTTTCTATTGGAGTTTCCCTCATTCCTTTTATCGAGTATAATGACGTGAATTGGGCTTTAATGAGTTCTAATATGCAACGCCAAGCAGTTTTGCTTTCGCGTTCCAAGAAGTGCATTGTTGGAACTGGGTTGGAACGCCAAGTGGCTCTAGATTCATGAGTTCCCGCTATAGCCGATCACGAGGGAAAGATCATTTCTACCGATACTGACAAGATTATTTTATCGGGCAATGGGGATGCTCTAGGCATTCCATTAGTTATGTATCAATGTTCCAACAAAAATACTTGTGTGCATCAAACTGCTCGGGTTCAGCGGGGTAAATACATTAAAAATGGACAAATTTTAGCGGATGGTGCCGCTACGGTTGGTGGCGAACTTGCTTTGGGCAAAAATGTACTAGTAGCTTATATGCCATGGGAAGGTTACAAATTTGAGGATGAGGTACTCATTAGAGAGCGTCTAGTATATGAAGATATTTATACTTCTTTTCACGTACGAAAATATGAAATTCAGACTCATGTGACAAGAAAATCACTAACGAAATACCTTACCTAGAAGCCCATTTACTCCGCAATTTAGATAAAAATAGAATTGTGATACTGAGATCTTGGGTGGAGACGGGCGATATTTTAGTAGGTAAATTAATGCCTCAGGTGGCGAAAGAATCATCGTATGCTCCAGAAGATAGATTATTAGGGGCCATACTTGGGATTCAGGTATCCACTTCAAAGGAAACTTGTCTAAAATTACCTATAGGAGGTAGGGGTCGAATCATCGATGAGAGATGGATCCAGAAAAAGGGGGTTCTAGTTATAATCTGGAAACTATTCGTGTATAATTTCACAGAAATGCGAAATCAAAGTAGGCGATAAAGTAGCCGGAAGACATGGAAATAAAGGGATCATTTCCAAAATTTTACCTAGATATGATATGCCTTATTTGTAAGACAGAAGACCTGTTGATATGGTCTTCAACCCATTAGGAGTACCTTCATGAATGAATGTAGGACATATATTTGAATGCTCACTTGGGTTAGCAGGGAGTCTACTAGATAGACATTATAGAATAGCTCTATTTGATGAGAGATATGAACAAGAGACTTCGAGAAAACTAGTGTTTTCCGAATTATATGAAGCCGGTAAGCAAACAACAAATCCATGGGTATTTGAGCCCGAAAATCCAGGAAAAAGCAGAATATTTGATGGAAGAACGGGGGACCCTTTTGAACAACCTATTATAATAGGAAAACCTTATATCTTGAAATTAATTCATCAAGTTGATGATAAAATACATAGGCATTCCAGTGGACATTATGCACTTGTTACACAACAACCACTTAGAGGAAGGTCCAAGCAAGGGGAACATCGGGTAGGAGAAACGGAGGTTTGGGCTCTAGAGGGATTTGGTGTTGCTCATATTTTACAAGAATTGCTTACTTATAAATCTGATCATATTAGAGCTCGCCAAGAAGTACTTGGTACTACGATCATTAGAGGAACAATACCTAAACCTGAAGATGCTCCAGAATCTTTTTGATTGCTCATCCGAGAATTACGATCTTTGGCTCTGGAACTGAATCATTTCCTTGTATCTGAGAACTTCCAGATTAATAGGAAGGAAGATTAATCGGAATGAATCAGAATTTTTCTTCTATGATCGACTGATATAATCATCAATAACTCCAAATTGGATCAGTTTCTCCCCAACAAATAAGTGCTTGGGCCAAGAAAATCCTACCTAATGGAGAAAGCGTTGGAGAGGTGACAAAACCCTATACTTTTCATTACAAAACCAATAAACCGGAAAGGGATGGATTATTTTGTGAAAGAATTTTTGGACCTATAAAAAGTAGAATTTGTGCTTGTGGAAATTATCGAGTAATTGGAAATGAAAGGAAGGGCCCTAAATTTTGTGAACAATGCGGAGTTGAATTTGTTGATTCTCGGATACGAAGATATCAAATGGGATACATAAAGTTGGCATATCCAGTAACTCATGTATGGTATTTGAAGCAGCTTCCTAGTTATATCGCCAATGTTTTAGATAAACCTCTTAAAGAATTAGAGGGTCTAGTATACTGCGATGTGTGATTTGATCGAAATTCTTATTTTATAGATTAGCAATGAGAAACTGTCATCCCATTCAATCGAATTGGGATGCCCTGGATCTGACATGACATGTCTCTTTGGAAGAGTAACATGAAGCTCAGAATTATGGGCGTATTCAATACTCCCAAATAAAAAAGGGAATTGGTCTATGGTCGAGTCAGTAAAAATAAATAACTAGGAATTTTGAGTTGCACCTCGTGAAAAAAGTCTTCTTTCTTTTGCGGAATTAAGCATTCTCATTTCTTTTAGTTCTTTTATAAAGAAATGAAATTATGTTCAAGTAAACAAATATGCCATGGTTGCAGGAGTCTATACATCACATATAGGCTTAGGCTTTAAGTTAAGGGCATCGTGGTATAACCATCGAGGTAACTCAGGACCTAAGAGATCGAATGGAAGGGTACATAGACAAGTAAATCCCTTATGGCACTCCTTTAATTGAAGAGGATTCATCATTCGAGGGGAAGTAGACTACTCAAGAATTTCACATTTCATTTATGTCCTAATTTTGAATTGAATAAAGAATTAAGAAAATCGAAATCAATAAAAGAATAATGAATCAATGAAATGTTTCTTGGGAACTTGATTAAAGAGTAGACCTTTTTTGGGGGGGGGGAATTCTAGAATTTGAAAGCGAGAACCCCTTTCTTTATCTTTATTTGTTTATTTGGTGTAACTACTTGAGCCGGATGAGAGGAAACTCTCATGTCCGATTTTGAGGGGGGATCCCGTAGGGCCATATCCTAATTTTTCTTTTGCTAGGTCCATCGCTAAAAAACCTACTTTCTTACGATTACGAGGTTCATTCAACTATGAAATTCAATCCTGGAAATACAATATCCTACTTTTTTTTACTACCCAGGGTTTCGATACATTTCGAAATCACAAAAATTTCTACTGGAGCAAGTACTATTCGAGAACAATTAGTTGACCTAGATTTTCGAATTCTTATCGATTATTCGGTGGTAGAATGGAAAGAATTAGGATAAGAAGGCCTCACGGGTAATGAATAGGAAGATCAAAAAATTGGAAGAAGAAAGGATTTTTTTGTTAGACGCATAGAATTGGCTAAGCATTTTATTCGAACAAATATAGAACCAGAATGGATGGTTTTATGTCTATTACCGGTTCTTCCTCTCGAGTTGAGACCGATCATTCAGATAGATGGGGGTAAACTAATGAGTTCAGATATTAATGCACTCTAGAGAAGAGTTATCTATCGAAATAATACTCTTACGGATCTATTAACAACACGTAGATCTACGCTAGGGGAATTAGAAATATGTCAGGAAAAATTGGTACAAGAAGCCGTGGATACACTTCTTGATAATAGAATCCGTGGACAACCAATGAGGGACGGTCATAATAAGGTTTAAAAGTCGTTTTCAGATGTAATTGAAGGCAAAGGGGGAAGATTTCGCGAGACTTTGCTTGGTAAATGAGTCGATTATTCGGGACGTTCTGTCATTGTTATTGGCCCCTCACTTTCATTACATTACTCTGGATTGTCTTGCGAAATATCAATAGAGCTTTTCCAGACATTTGTAATTCACGGTCTAATTAGACAACATCTTGCTCCAAACATAGGAGTTGCTAAGAGTAAAATTCGAGAAAAAGGGTCGATTGTATGGGAAATACTGCAAGAAGTTATGCGGGGACATCCTGTATTATTGAATAGAGCGCCTACTCTGCATAGATTAGGTATATAGCCATTCCAACCTATTTTAGTGGAAGGACGCGCGATTTGTTTACATCCATTAGTTTGTAAGGGATTCAATGCAGACTTTGATGGGGATCGAATGGCTGTTCATGTACCTTTATCTTTAGAGGGTGCAAGCAGAGGATCGTTTACTTATGTTTTCTCATATGAATCTCTTGTCTCTAGTCATTGGGGATCCCATTTCTGTACCGACTCAAGATATGCTTATTGGGCTCTATGTATTAACGAGCGGGAATCGTCGAGGTATTTGTGCGAATAAGTATAATCCATGGAATCGAAAAAACTATCAAAATGAAAGAATTGACGATAATAACTATAAGTATACAAGGGAGCCCTTTTTTGTAATTCCTATGATGCAATTGGAGCTTATAGGTAGAAAAGAATCAATTTAGATAGTCTTTTGTGGCTCCGGTGGCAACTAGATCAATGTGTTATTGCTTCAAGAGAAGCTCCCATCGAAGTTCACTATGAATCGTTGGGTACCTATCATGAGATTTATGGACATTATCTAATAGTAAGAAGTTTTAAAAAAAATTCTTTGTATATACATTCGAACCACTGTTGGTCATATTTCTCTTTACCGAGAAATTGAATAAGCTATACAAGATTTTTTTCGGGCCTACTCATACGATACCCAATCATATGGTATCTAAGCTAAAAAATTCTATGACACCAGTACGAATTCGGGTCTCTCCGGTTCAACTAGGACCCTAGTTCCTGACCCGACTTTCTACGAAAATCAAGATCGAGAAAAGGAAGTTTTCCAATCATTGACTCAAACCCATTGGAGAAGTCCGCTCAGCGGAATAAGGGGGTACTTATGGCAGAACGAGCCAATCTGGTATTTCACATTAAAGTGATAGATGGAACTTCCATTAAACGACTTATTAGCATATTAATAGATCACTTCGGAATGGCATATACATCCCACATCCTGGATCAAGTAAAAACTATGGGTTTCCAGCAAGCCACTTCTACATCCATTTCCTTAGGAATTGATGATCTTTTAACGATACCTTCTAAGGGATGGCTAGTCCAAGATGCTGAACAACAAAGTTTGATTTTGGAAAAACACCATCATTTTGGGAATGTACACGCGGTAGAAAAATTACGCCAATCTATTGAGATATGGTATGCTACAAGTGAATATTTGCAACAAGAAATGAATCCTAATTTTAGGATGACTGACCCATTTAACCCAGTCCATATAATGTCTTTTTCAGGAGCTAGAGGAAATGCATCTCAAGTGCACCAATTAGTAGGTATGAGAGGATTAATGTTAGATCCCCAAGGATAAATGATCGATTTACCCATTCAAAGCAATTTACGCGCGAAGGACTGTCTTTAACAGAATATATCATTTCTTGCTACGGAGCCCAAAAAGGGGTTGTGGATACCACCGTACGAACATCAGATGTTGGATATCTTACGCGTAGACTTGTTGAAGTAGTTCAACACATTGTTATACATAGAACAGATTGTGGCACCACCCAAGGGATTTATGTGAGTCCTCAAAAGAGGACGCTTCCGGAAAGAATTTTTATCCAAACATTAATTGGTTGTGTATTAGCGGACGATAAATATATGGGTACGCGGTGTATTGCCATTCGAAATCAAGATATTGGGCTTGGGCTTGTCTATCAATTCATAGCCTTTTGAACACACCCAATATCTATTCGAACTCCCTTTACTTGTAGGAGTACATCTTGGATTTGTCGATTATGTTATGGTCCGAGCCCCACTCATGGTGACCTGGTTGAATTGGGGGAAGCTATAGGTATTATTGCGGGGCTATCCATTGGAGAATCGGGAACTCAACTAACATTAAGAACTTTTCATACCGGCGGAGTATTTACAGGGGGTAGTAAGAGGGAGTAATTATTTCAAAATTGATTTTAAAAATAATTTTCATAGAAAATCTTAAATTTTCTCAAATGTTTTGTTATATCAAAAAGGGGGAGATTGTTGAAAACATTTTGATGTTTCAATATAACAAATTAAGATAAATGAATTTTAAGATTTTTCATCTGCTTTTCGAAGTATATTCGATACAATTATTCGAATATCAAAATATTACTCCAAGTCTTTCAAAGTTCAATTTTAATCCTTACTAAAAGTATAAAATTGTGTTTTATATTTAAACTATTTTTGAAACAATTTTCACAAAGTATTTCGGACCATAAACGAGCCAAAAATCAATTTTATGAAGGGATGTACCGATGCACAAATTTGATGCATCGATGCACACCCATTTTGAATGCAATTTATGCACCGATGCACAGCCATGTATCGATGCACTCTGGATTTTATAAAACATCGAATTGATTTTGTGTACTGATGCACACACCATGCATCGATGCACTCCAGGCTATTTTGAAACTTCGAAGCAAATTTGTGCCCTAGTGTACCGATGCACTAAGTCTTCCAACGGTCAAAGTATTTGAATTTTACATATAGTGTACCGATGAACAAAGCTTATGCATCGATGCACCATGCGCTCCCAACTGTTTTATTAATTATTTTAACATAATAACGGATCTATTAACTCCACTAATGATCCCCAATGATCAAAAATGACCCAAGGAGTATTTAAACAAGCTTAGAAGCCATTGATCAAAATAAGAAACAACAATCAACAAGAATCAAGAGAGAATCAAAGAGAAAGCATCAAACCTCAAGTTTGAGCATTTTCAAGCCTATTTCATTTAATATTCAATTTTGCTTTCAAGAACACTTATTGTGCTCAATTGTATTATTCTTAAGTGTTCTTTGTTTGTTCTAGAATTGTGCAAACATCTTGCCTTATGAGGATTTCCTTGTAAGTTTGCAAAATTTGTATTGTTCTCTTTGGGAGAGAGTGTTCTCAAGAATTTGGGGTATAATTCTTGAGGGATTTGTAAGGTTACTCTTTGTTCTCAAAAGAAAGACAAATTAGTGAATTTGTGGAAAATCCTTAGTGTGGATAGCTAAGGTAGTGGACGTAGACTTTGGTTGAGAAAGTCGAAACACTCTAAATCGCTGGGTAAATATTTTCTATTTTCTGCAAAAGCTTCCACAAAATATTTTATTACCAATTCACCCCCTCTTCGCCTATTCCGTCGATCGATTAACTCAACAATATATATATCCTTCCCCATGACATGGGTATTAATTCATATTATATTAGTATTACTCTTATTAGGCTCACGCTGGAATGAAGCATTGTTGTAGAATACTCTAACTAGGTTGGGGTAATATTTTGGTTCTACACCAAGGAATTCAAGCCAACCCCAAGATGTAAATATGAATTTAAATCTAAAACCATATTTATCATCGAACAAGAAACCCAGGTCAATGACACGTTCAGGACGAATCTTCCTTACTTTGAAACTCCCCTGCCATCTATCTTTCTCCTCATCGAATCTAAAGTTCAGAGTTTCAAACGACCTGATTTGATCAGAAGAAGTGATTGGTTGAGAAGGAGGTTGTCGTTGAGAAGAGCTTGGTTGAGAAGAGCTTTGAGAAAGACCTCACCTCTGACGCTGACGTTTTGGAGCCATTTTGGGTGTGGCTGCAATTACATTGGAACACAAACACATTAACGAAAAAACCACAAACACATTAAGGAAAAAAAGAGTCCAATCTGGAAATTAATCAAACCCTAATTTATGGCAAAATATTGATAAATTTACCTGAATATCTGATCGTAATTGTTATGAGAACATTGGTATTCTTCGGAGTCAAAGAGTTCTCTTCTGCCTTTAGGTTTAGGGTTTTTCGATTTCAAGTTTGTATTGATTATAATCTATAAATAATGAAGGGAAAAAACACACAAAATTTAAAAAGGCATCGACTCAAATTTAAAAAGTCTCGATACATTATGTTGACCGCTTTTCTAATTAGACCGATATATTTATACCGATTACATTGTAAATGTACCTATTACATTGTAATTATCGGTTTCTATATTTTTGGGATCGATACTTTTAATAAATGTATCGACACTTTATGTGTGCACCCTGTTTGGCATTCATTCTGGAAAAAATGTATCAACACAAATTTAAAAAGTGTCGATACATTATGTTGACTTATTCTCTCATAAAACCGGTATATTTATACTGTTACATTGTAAATTTACCTATTATATTATATTTATCGGTTTCGATATTTTTGGGATCGATACAATTTTAAATGTATAGACACTTATTGCGTACACCTCGTTTGGCCATTGATTATGGATAAAAAGTATCGACACAAATTTATAAAGTGTTGATACATTATGTAGACCTATTTTCTCATAAAACTGGTATATTTATACCGATTACGTTATAAATTTACCTATTACATTATAATTATATGTTTCGATGTTTTTGGGATCGATACAATTTTAAATGTATCGACACTTATTGCGTACACCTCGTTTGGATATTGATTCTGGACAAAAAGTATCGACACAAATTTAAAGAGTGTCGATACATTATGTAGACCTATTTTCTCATAAAATCGGTATGTATCTACCAGTTATATTGTAAATTTACCTATTATATTATAATTATTTGTTTCGATGTTTTTGGGATCGATACAATTTTAAATGTATCGACACTTATTGCGTGCACCTTGTTTGGCCATTGATTCTGGACAAAAAGTATCGACACATATTTAAAAAGTGTCGATAAATTATGTAGACCTATTTTCTCATAAAACCGGTGTATATCTACCAGTTATATTGTAAATTTACCTATTACATTATAATTATCTGTTTCGATGTTTTTGGGATCGATACTTTTAATAAATATATCGACACTTTATGTGTGCACCCCGTTTGGCATTCATTCTGGACAAAATGTATCGACGCAAATTTAAAAAGTGTTGATACATTATGTTGACCTATTCTCTCATAAAACCGGTATATTTATACCGGTTACATTGTAAATTTACCTATTACATTATATTTATCGGTTTCTATGTTTTTGGGATCGATACAATTTTAAATGTATCGACACTTATTGCGTACACCTCGTTTGGCCATTGATTATGGACAAAAAGTATCGACACAAATTTATAAAGTGTCGATACATTATGTAGACCTATTTTCTCATAAAACTGGTATATTTATACCGATTACATTGTAAATTTGCATATTACATTATAATTATCTGTTTTGATGTTTTTGGGATCAATACAATTTTAAATGTATCGACACTTATTGCGTACACCTCGTTTGGATATTGATTCTGGATAAAACGTATCGACACAAATTTAAAGAGTGTCGATACATTATGTAGACCTATTTTCTCATAAAATCGGTATATATCTACCAGTTATATTGTAAATTTACCTTTTATATTATAATTCTTTGTTTCGATGTTTTTGGGATCGATACTTATTATGTGCACCTCATTTGGCCATTGATTCTGGACAAAAGGTATCGACACATATTTAAAAAGTGTCGATGCATTATGTAGACCTGTTTTCTCATAAAATTGGTATATATCTACCAGTTATATTGTAAATTTACCGATTACATTATAATTATTTGTTTCAATGTTTTTGGGATTGATACTTTTTATAAATGTATCGACACTTTATGCGTGCACCTCGTTTGAGCATTCATTATGGACAAAATGTATCGACCCAAATTCCACAAGTGTGCTACATTATGTTGACCTGTTTTCTAATTAACTAGTATATTTATACCTGTTACATTGTTAATTTACCTATGGAGGAGTAAGATCCAACAGATTAATCACGGTTTCGCCTCTTTTATGCTAAGCAAATACTTCAAGGTTGCATGATCAGAGAAAACAATAACTTTAGTGCCAAGAATATATGATCTAAAATTTTCTAATGCAAAAATGATAGCGAATAATTCTTTTTCTGTTGTAGAATAATTTCGTTGTGCAAAATCTAAGGTGCGTGATGTATAGGCGATGACATGAGGTTATTTTCCGATCTTTTTTCCGAGTACAGCTCCAACACTTCTATCCTAAGTATCACACATTACTTTGAAAGGGAAATCCCAATTTGGCGGTTGGAATATGGATGTCGAAACTAACTTTTCCTTTAAAATGTCAAACATTCTCTGCATTCTTAATTGAAATCAAAGAATGTATCTTTTTGTAGTAATTCGCACAATGGTTGTGCCACCTTAGAGAAATCTTTAATAAACCTGCGATAAAATTCTGCATGACCAAGAAAATAATTGATTTCCCTCACAGTGGTGGGGTATGGAAGTGAGCTTATTATATCGATTTTCGCTTTGTCTACCGCAATCCCTTTTGAAGAAACAATATACCCGAGAATTAACCATTATCAACCATAAAATGACATTTTCCATAATTTAAAACAAGGCTAAATTCTAGGCACCGTCGAAGCACATTTGTTAAATTTAATAGACATTCATTAAATGAATTATCATAAACAATGAAGTCATCCATGAAGACTTTAATACTTCTCGATATAGTAAGAAAAAAATACTAATCATACACCTCTGGAATATGGTAGGCGCATTGCAAAGTCTGAAAGGCATATGCCGATATGCAAATGTGCCGAAAGGACATATGAACATCGTCTTTTCTTGATCTTCTAGTAGTACTAGAATCTGGAAAAATCCTAAAAAGCCATCATGAAAACAATAATGTGACTTTCGAGCTAATCGTTCTATCATTTGATCTATAAATGGAAGAGGAAAATGGTTTCAACTTTTTATAATCGATGCAGACTCTCCATCCATTTTGAACTCGTGTTGGCACCAATTCTTCTTTAGAATTTTTTATCAAAGTAACTCCAGTTTTTTAGGAATTACATGGATCAGACTTACCCATTTACTATTCAAAATTGAATATAAAATATTTGCGTCAAGGAGTTTTTGTATATCATTTTTACCACTTCCACCATTGGTGGATTTATCCGACATTGACCTTCACAAGATAATTTTGTACCTTATTTGGTTTTAATTTTGTGCATACATGTGGATGGACTTAACTCTTTTATATCGGCTATGGTCCATCCTATAGCCTCCTTGTCTGCGCGTAAAATCGTTATCAAATCTATCTCTTATTCATTGGACAATCCTTTTGATATGATCAATGGTAAAGTGTCATTTGTTCCGAGGAAAGCGTATTTCAAGTGATCTGGGAATTGTTTCAGCTCAATTTCAGGTGCCTGCAAAACAGAAGGTAACACTTTAGACTTAGAAGAAACTAATTTTAAATCGGATTAAATTGAATATATGTTTTCCAACTCCCCGATTTCCTCATCATGATCTTCTAACTCCTTGCATAGATCAAAAGAAAAATTAATCTTTACAAACTCATTTGCTAAAGGATCAATAGTATCAACATAATTTATGCTTGTCACTTTGTGTGGGTGTTTTATTGCCTTATATACATCAAATTTAATGATCTCATCATCAAACTCCATGGTTAAAGTCTCGTTTCTTACGTCAATTTTTGTGTGCGTTGTACTTAAAGAGTGATGCCCCAATAGAATATCAAAAGAAGTACTGGTGTGATCATTCTCCATGTCAATTATATAAAAATCAGGTGAAAATATTAAGTCATTTACCTTCACCAATATATTTTTCAAGAGTCCTTCGGGTAGATGATAGATCTGTCGGCAAGCTGAATTGATATTTTTGTATCCTTCAAAGGCTCATTAGTAATCATATTATAAATAGAGAGAGACATCACATTAATAGAAGCGCCAAGATCACACATGGCTCACTTTATCCCAACTTTACCAATTTTACAAGGTATTGTAGACATACCTTGGTCTTTCAGTTTTGGTTGTAACTTTTTTTGGAAAAGCTGAGATATGTTCTCCCATATTTACCTTCTCGTTCCTGGTAAGTTTTCTCTTTGTTGTGCAAATGTCCTTAAAAAATCGAGTATATCTTGGAACTTTTTGGATAACCTTAAGGAGAGGTATATTTATGTGGAGTTAATCCTTCATAAAAGTATTGAAAGAGTGTTTGCTCAGTTAACCCATGTTGTGACAACTAGCACATAAATTTTTAAATCTCTCTTAGTAGTCATAGAGCAACTCTACCTCTAGTTGCTTGATTCTAAGTATTCTTATTCGTAACTCACTTGCTTTCACCGCAGGAAAAAACCTGTCAAGAAAAAGGCAACTCATTTGAGCCCATGTGATAATAGAATTTGGGGGTAAATAAGATAACCATTCCTCAGCCGATTCGGCTAAGGAAAAAGAAAAAGTTGTAAGTTTGATTTGGTCCTCAATTACTCCATGTGGTTTTATCTTGGAGCAAACCATGTGAAATTTCGTGAGAGGTTTATGTGGATTCTAATTTGGTAATCTGCAGAAGGTAGGAGGAGATGAATAAGGTCAGTTTTTAACTGGTATGGAGTTTCGCCTTGGGGAAAATCAATGCATAAAGGTTCTTGTTCAGTAAATGTTGTGGCTAACTCTTTGATACTGGGACTGGCCATCAGATTTGGTTATGTATAAATGTATTCACCTGAACTTGATTATGAATTTGATTGTTGTTGTCTCCTTTTTTCTCAAAGTGTCTGTGTGTAAAGTCTTCGAGCTTTAGCTTCAATTTTCGTGTCGTTATCCACTAATTCTCCCGAGTTTATCCTAGTCATAAATCAAAAGCAAACAAAACTTAGTAACTTTGGTGAAGTTCCCGATAATTGCACCAATTCGACAGATGTCATTTTGCTGTCAAAATAAATTCCTTCTTCTTATTAATATATAAGGATGAAATACGTAGTAAAGAGAAGTAAGGGTCGATCCACAAGAACTTAGAAAATTCCCAAATTTTAGTTTGAAGTGCTTTGACTAGGTGATATACAGAAAATAAAATGGGGGTTTTAATAAAAAAGGATTAAATAAGAAAATTAATTTAAAGTGAAAATAAAGAAAATAGAAAATGTAAACTTGAAAATAAAAATGGTAAAAAGAAACCTTTAGCCTCGCTTTGACTTAATTCGTTTCTGATCATCCAAATAGATTTTCACTTCGGGATTCACGCCGGTTACAGCCTACAAGGCCTTTTACCTTGTAACCTGCTTTTCACTTTAGTAATCGATTTTCCCAAAGTTAATCTTTGGAAATCCATCTTTCAATTGAACCAACTACACCAATCATCGTTAGTGCAAAAACAATTTTAGTATAGGAAAAGCCCGACTCGGATTATGTTGTCTCTCTGAGAATTGAACCCGATCTCAATTTCCCTTAGCGGACCGCCGCTAAGTGTGTTCATAGGAAGTCAGATTTTTTGTTTGTCGGTCCTTCTTCCAAACTTTAAATCAAAACACATCCAGACCAACGAGCTCTTTTTGAAATGAAAGTGTTTTGATTTTAAAAGGATAGGTCAATTACCTATCCAAGTTTCTAGAAAATTGATAATGACAACTTAAAGATGTTAAGAGTTTTTCAATTATCACATATTTAATTGAGTCATCTCTTAGCCTTTCAGCTTATGAGAAAATTAGCTAAGTATGACAGAAGTCATACTTAGCATGTTTAAAAATAAAACTTGAAATAAAATAAAAATAAGAACGAAAGAAAAGACTTTTATAAAATCAAATAATTGAAAGTTACTGAATTAAATCTAAAAACAAATGTGTTTTGAGTCTTACCCCATAGGGAGTATTTATAGCTTCTAAAATACTAGAGATAAACATAGAAATTAAAAGAAAAAATAATCCTAAAGATAATTCCAAATGTTTTCCAAATTCAAACTTTTAAAAATTTAAAAATAAATCTCTCAAGATATCTCTGCCTGTCCACCTTTCAGAAGGCTCTGACTAGATCTTCTAGAAAATTACTGCTGACTGGTCCTTCTAGAAACTGTCATGTCAGATCGTGTCATGCCCAGAGTCATGCCCATATCTCCAGTCGTGTCCAAATAATAAAAAAAATACAACATATGCATTAAATAAAATTGATCGATAACTTTTATACATAATGGTATGTCAAAATGGTAATTCACAAATTCATTATGAATACCATGTTTGCACATCTAGTGCCAAAAGTACACATAGTACTGATACGAAAATGCAACATTATGCATTACACAAAATCAATCGATAACCATCATATACAATTTATGTCGAAATGCACCTATGACTCTCAATGCACATACAATGGGCTTTTAAGTCAAATTCACAGATTTAACATTTATTTATGAAACAACGATAACCATTAAAACAATATAAAAGTTCATCTATTTATTTTAGAGCAGTTCATACTCTAAAATTATTTGTAATATCATTTCCATAAACATTATGAAAACATATCTAATTACTGTAAAACATACATTTATCAAACCATTTGAGATTGACTCATCGTAAGTCATCCTCATCTCATATAAGTACAATAAATGCACTCACCTGGTATGCCTCACTATTATGCCTTAATTGTAGACCGATTAATCAGCTACTTTATTCTTGCCTTTTTGCTTGCTTGACTCGGGAGTTTGGTTACGATCTACACAAGCATCCATAATTACACATACATTACAAATTTTAGTATATTGTCTAACATTTATACAAAATAATAATACTTAAAAGTACTATTATTTTCGAATTCTATTAAAATTTCATCCTAACTTAAAATTTCAAACTGAATGGTATCGGTACCCCTCCTATGGTATCGATACTTCTATACTATAGTATCGATACCATTTTTGCATTATGGAATCCATTTTTCAATTATAATATTGATATCCTCCTCTTGGTATCGATACCTCCACATCAGTATCGATACTACTTTCATAAGTATCGATATTGTTCATCGTGTTTATCCTCTTTCCTAAAATTTAACCCTATAGTATCGGTAATATTCTTCCACTATCGATACCCTTACCATATTTTACATATTTCACTTTGATTTTTACCACATTTTTGCCTAAATCTCTTACTTTTATCTCCAACCATACCATTAAACTCATCATTACTTAATTCAACTAACTTACATCCATAAATCTCCCTATAATATCCAATAACTCCAAAGAAACCTTAAGACTAAAAATCACACCCAAATTTCAAACATGTTTCTAATCACTCCTAAGGCTCCAAATCTCTTATTTACTTCTTTGATAAGTCAAATATGCTTTTAAACTCCAATAACTGACCATATTTCATCAAATCACTTAAAAACTCATTTTATTAAATCTCAAATATATCATTCATCTCTTAGTTTTAATCCTCCTTGAACTTTCCTTAAGCCTCTATATCACTTAAGGCTTCAAAACCAACCCAAAAATGAAATGAAAAACCAACTTAAAGGAAATTTTACCTTAGCTATGGAGGGCATGGGGACGACGGGAAAAGAAGGAGAAGAGAACCAAGTTTCAACTTTTACCATTTTCCCCTTTTACCCTTTTCAACCTTAATAAATATCGCCAAAAAGAATGAATATTAAATTCATTCCTTCTAAAAACTAAATAAGTGTCCAGGTATATACGAATAAGTGTTACGACACTTCTTTACTAGTTGGACGTAGATGCCCCAAGACTCGACAGAGTAATTTGAAGGGGTGTACGTTTTGGATGTAGTTCCAAATATCACCCTAGTTTACACACATGTATAGGTAGGATATAGGGGTACGTGAGATCCAAGATATAGCTCCTTATCCACACCATGAAGTCTACCTCGTATTTGTGTTGGATAGTAGTATAGCTAGGATAGAGGGGTGTTTGATCTTTGAGATGTAACCCCTCAGCCACACCATGATGCCTTCATAAGCTTATGTGTTTATGTTTTTGTGTTTCATACTAGAGTCAATGTAATACCCCAAATAATATGACAATGATTAAATTGAAAGGAATTAAAAATATGGAGGACTAAATTGATTAATTGATAAAGATGAGAATGAGTGAGAATAGTAGTTTAGATTAAATTATAGTGAGGAAGGATTAAAAAGGGCATTTATGGGTATTTGGATATAAATGAATTTAAAATTAATTTATTATGGTATATTAATTAGAGAAATAAGAAGAAGAGGAAAAATAAAGTCAACACTCACTTCTTCTTCGTCTTTCACGTGGAAAGCCTTCAACCCTAGCTAAAGGTAAGACCTTAATTTGATGGTTTGCTCTTTTATGTTAGGTTGGTTATTAAAGATTAGAGTTGGATAGAAGTATAAGGAAGGATTAAATGAGATTAAAACTAACAAATGGTGGAAATAATGGAGATTTTAGATGATATGTTAATATAGGAGTATTTATGGATGTTTTATGGTAAATTTGACTTGTCATAGAGGCTAATAAGATATTAGAAGCATTGGATGATTAAAACACATTAGAAGAAGTGGTGTGATTATTAGAACTTAATGTTCTTGATAGATATTGGATGTTTTATGAAACAAGATGAGGGGAAATTGGTTTGGATAAGCAGAGAAGAGTTAAATATCATTATGGGGTGTAAATATAAAGGAATTTGGCCCCGTTTGGCTAATAGTCATGTTCAAAACTGGAAAATTTGGGCAAGGGTATCGGTACTAATAGAACAGTACTGATACTATAGGCAAAAAGGGCATGAATTTGTTGAATAGTATTGATACTAATTCAATCAGTATCGATACCGTTGAGGCAGTATCAATACCATTGTAAGGGTATCGATACCAAGCAAACATCAAATATAATTTTGGTATCGATACCGTAAGGGGGTATCGATACCATAGTATAGTAGTATCGATACCATGGTAAGGGTATCGATACTAGGCAACATCGAAGCTAATTTTAGTATCGATACTAGAAGGGGGTATCGGTACCATAGTATAAAAGTATCGGTACTAGGGTAGTAGTATCGATACTATGGAGCCTGGAACTTCTACTTAGGTTAAAATTGTTCTAGAAATTGAGATAATGATATTTTGAATATGTTAAAGTAAAAGATTAAGGAGTATACTAACCTTTGTATATTATGTGTACTTAATGGGTAGTTGTGTAGATCGGAACCAAGCTCCTGAATCAAGTAAAGCCAAAGGAAAAGGCAAATTTCCAAAGTAGTAAATTGTGAATTTGAAATATCAAAGTAAGGCAATCCAGGTGAGTACTTTAATGCAAGTGCACGATATGATAAATATTCAATTAAGTATGCTTTAAATTTATATAAGTTTATAATGATGATTATGATATCTTTATATGTATGGAAAAAATATAATAAAAGAGTTTTAGAGCATGACTAAAAATGCATGAAAGGATGCATTAACTAAAAATGCAAGAAAGGATGCATTAAGGCTTGAAAGGATGCCATAACTAAAAATTCATGAAATGATGAATTAAGGCATGAAAGAATGTCATAACTAAAAATGCAAGAAATGATGCATTAAGGCTTGAAAGGATGCCATAACTAAAAATGCATGAAAGGATGCATTAAGGCATGAAAGGATGCCATATCTAAATATGCATGAAAGGATGCATTAAGGCATGAATGGATGCCATAACTAAAAATGCATGAAAGGATGCATTAAGGCATGAAAGGATGCCATAACTAAAAATGCATGAAATAATGCATTAAGGCATGAAAGGATGTCATAACTATAATGCATGGAATGATGCATTAAGGCATAATAGGATGCCATAATTTAAATATTAAAATGGATGTATTAACATGCGAATAGAGGGAAAATTGAAGTAAATGATTTAATGAGAAGTATCTTGGACATAATAAAAGCTGTTACAGGAATTAAATGACTAAGGTTTGATTAGGATACAAAGAACTTCACTAATTTATATGGATGTTATACTTTAGTTGAAGTCACATAACTATGAGATACTTAGGTATCCTTTGATGTTCTTTACTATGATATATCTCATTAAGTAATTGTTTAACGTGTGTTGTTTCTCACGTGTAGGTTAAAGCAAAGATAAACTGAGTAAGGAGTGTTTTTGTATATGTGGAGATCAACTAAGGTGGACTTATTTATGACACCAAGATAATCTAAATTATTTTATAAAACTTCGTTGTCATGTAATCACAATGTTTAAATGTTTTTATTTTTATCAAGTATAACTTATAAAAATAGAAATCAATGTTTTATTTTATATACAATATTATGGTTTTAAATATATATATATATATAATGTGGCACCTATACCTCATGTATGGAAGGGTATACTGTGAATGGGTGTTACATTTATTGGTATCAGAGCTACAGGTTTACCCGATTATCGGCCAAAAACATTTTAAATTTTAAAGTATAAAAGAGGATTACATGCCATAAAGATTGTCAATGTTACTGGTATGGGTCATTTTAGTGAAGTAAATGACACTCCTTAGTAATTGAAATGTTATTATTATGTATGTTATTATAAATGTTAGAATCTTCGAATTCACGAAGAGCTGGGGGACAAAAAATGCAAGAAGGAACTGATAGTGAGAGATATGAGGCCAATAGTGAACAACCTATCCCCTCTGAAAATGCTAGTGCGCCTGCACCTTAAGGGATTCCAGTGCCTGAGTTTGGGACTTTCATGCAATCCTTTGACACCATATTGACTAGGTTTCAACCTCCCCCTGCTCCCTAGGAACCTAGAATGTTAATCGCTAAATATCTAAAGAGCTTGGGTGCTCCAGAGTTTTGTGGAGAAGAAAGGGAGGGTCCCATGGAGGCCGACTTGTGGTTGAATGATGTTCTATTAATGCTTGAGAGTCTTCAATGTACGGATCCAGAAAAGTTGGGAGCAGTTGTCTCTTTACTTAGATGATCAGTTCGAGTATGGTGGATAAACATTACAATGTATTCATCACCGGAGCAAGTGACTTAGCAATTTTTCCTGGAGGAACTCAAAAACAAGTACGTGGGTGAACAATTCAAAAGGGCAACGTTACTAAAGTTTTTTAATCTGAAGCAAGGTGATCGAGTTGTACTTGAATTCGAGGCCGAGTATAACAAGTTGAGTCATTTTGCCACTAAAGTCGTTTCAAATGATAAGGCAAGATGTGATTGGTTCATAGAGGGTTTGAGGCCTAAGCTAAAGAGATGATGTTGGCCTTGAACTTGTAGAGCCTACAAGAAGTCATAAATAGAGCTAAATCTATTGAAAGAGCTTAGGAGGAGACGTTAGCTACAAATCAGAGTGTTTAGATGGGGAAAATAGTGGAAATGCTTTCCACTCCACATCATGTTAAAAGAGACAAGGGATCGAGTTCCAAATTTTCTGATAGAGATAGTTTTGTGACAACTTCGCAAAAAATAGACAATCTCAGTCTTATACTGCGAGCTCGGGTAGAGCAACAGGAGAGAAAATTCCATGTCAGATGTGGCAAGTTGCAATGTGGAACATGCAAACTACTAAGTGGAGCTTGTTTCTAATATAGAGAGACGGGTCACTTCGCTCAAAACTGTCCTAAGAAATATAGGGACAACTCGACGTAATATGAAAGATCAGTAGCAGCCTCAAATAGAAACAGAGGAAGAGGTAGATCCTGGGGACAAACGAATTCAGTGTAGAGACAAGAGACTCAGGGAGTCACTAGAATTTATAATATCAAGACTAATAAGGATTGGATGACCCTGAAATTATAATAGGTACCTTTTTAATGAACATGTTTTTGTTCAAGTTGACCTTGGTTCTTCACATTCATTTATTAGTACCGAGCTGATTAGAAGTAGTGGAATTCCTTTAGAACCAATTGTGAGTGAGATGATAGCGATAAATCTCATGGGACAAAGTGCAAGAGTCACTAGAATATGTAGAAAATATCCTATAAAGATCCAAGATATTATATTTCCGGCAAACTTGATAGAGTTTCCCTTCTTGATGAATTTAAAGTTATTCTGAGCATGGATTGGTTGTCTTCATATTATGGATGGGTTTATTGTCGAAAGAAACACTTATTTTTAAAGGATGCAGAAGGCTCAGAAATCATAGTGATAGGCGACCGAATGAAATTACCATCAAATGTGATATCAACCATAACTTCCAGGAAGATGATGTCGAAAGGATGCGTAGTTTTTCTTGCCAATGTGATAGATATTCGATTTACATAAGCTAAAGTAAATGATATCCCACCGTTAGATAATT
This sequence comes from Hibiscus syriacus, assembly GCF_006381635.1. Taxonomy (NCBI): domain Eukaryota; kingdom Viridiplantae; phylum Streptophyta; class Magnoliopsida; order Malvales; family Malvaceae; genus Hibiscus; species Hibiscus syriacus. Next base: position 82,726 of record NW_024063289.1, on the reverse strand, counting down.
TCTGGATGTTTTTCCAGACGAGTTACCAGGATTGCCACTGAATCGTGAATAGAGTTCAGGATTGAGGTTTATCCGGTACAAACCTGTATCGATGGCTCCATATAGAATGACTCCAACTGAATTGAGAGAATTAAAAGTCCAACTGCAAGAGCTACTAGATAAGGGGTTTGTAAGACCTAGTTTTTCTCGTGGGGAGCACGGTACTGTTTGTGAAAAATAAGGACAACCTATGTGATATATATCGATTACCGTCAATTAAATAAAGTCACAATAAAGAACAAATATCCTCTTTCGAGGATTGATGATTTGTTTGACCAATTGAAAGAGCATCGGTGTTTTCTAAGATAGACTTAAGGTCAGTGTACCACCAATTGAAAATCAAAGACGTAATATTTCAAAGACCGCTTTTCAGACTCGGTATGGGCACTACGAATTTATAGTAATGCCATTTGGTTTGACTAATGCACCAGCGGTATTCATAGATCTGATGAACCGAGTATTTCAACCATATATGGACCAATTTTTTGTGATATTTATAGATGATATTTTGGTATATTCCAAGTCAAGAGAAGAGCATGACGCTCATCTTCGAGTAGTTCCTCAGACACTCCGCGAGAAGAAGTTGTATGCCAAATTGTCAAAGTGCGAATTTTGGTTAGCCGAGGTTGCTTTCCTTGGTCATAGTTTCCATAGAAGGTATTCGAGTAGATCCAAGAAAGATCCAAGCTATAGTGGATGGTAATCTCTAAGGAATATTTTGAGGTCCGGAGTTTCTTGGGACTTACCGGTTATTATAGACGATTTGTAAAGAATTTCTTAATGTTAGCCTTGCCACTAACTAAGCTGTTGCAGAAGGATGTGCATTTTTTATGGATGGAAAATGCCAAAAAGTTTTGAAGGGCTCAAGAGAATATTGATGGAGGACCGGTACTTATACAGCCAGAGTCGGGAAAAGAATATGTGGTGTTTAGTGATGCATCCCATAAAGGATTGGGATGTGTTCTCATGCAAGATGTAAAGGTTGTAGCTTATGCTTTTAGACAGTTGAAGAATCATGAGAAAAATTATCCGACACATGATTTAGAATTGGCGGCAGTTGTGTTTGCACTGAAATTCTAGCGTCATTATGTGTATGGTGAGCGGTGTCATATTTATACAGATCACAAGAGTCTGAAGTATTTATTGATGCAAAAAGAATTGAACTTGAGACAAAGAAGATGGACTGAGCTTCTAAAAGATTACAATCTAATCATCGACTATCATCCGGGAAAGGCGAATTTGGTAGCACATGCATTAAGCCGAAATATTTTTGCTTCTTTACGGGCCTTGGATGCACGTATGTCATTAAAGGAAGATGGTTCTTTAATATATGAGCTTAAGTTAAAGCTGACGTTTTTGGATCGGATTAAAGAGTTGCAAAAGCTAGATGAGAAATGTTTGGTGATGATGGCACAAGTCAGAAGTAATGAAATCAAAGACATTGAAATAAGAGTGGATGGATATCTATACTATAAGGGAAAACTTTGTATTCCTGAAGATGGTGAATTGAGGAGGGATATCCTGTATGAGGCACATTATAGCCCTCTAACTATGCACTCAGGCAGAAATAAAATGTATCAAGACTTGAAAAGTTGTTACTGGTGGTCTGTCATTCAAAGAGTTATAACGGAGTTAGTTGCTAAATGTCTAACATGTCAGCAAGTGAAAGTTGAACATCAAGTGCCATATGGGTTACTGCAACCAATAACCATTCCTGAGTGAAAATAGGAGCATGTTACGATGGATTTCATTTCGGGGCTACCTTTTTCACCGAGTAAAAAATATTCGATATGGGTAATAGTAGACAAACTGACCAAGACGGCTCATTTTATTCTAGTTCGGGTGGATTACCTGATGAATAAGTTTACGAAGTTGTATGTAAAGGAGATAGTTAGATTACATGGAGTGCCAGTATCAATAGTGTCCGATCGAGACCCAAGATTTATTTCAAGATTCTGGAAGTCTTTGCATGAGTCTTTGGGTACTCAATTGAATTTCAGTTCAGCTTTTCATCCACAGACAGATGGGCAATTAGAGCGAATTATCCAGTTATTGGAAGATATGTTAAGGGCATGTGTTATTGAATTTAAAGGATTTTGGGAGAAGTATTTGCCTTTAACTGAATTTGCATATAATAATAGTTATCAAACAAGTATTAAGATGGTCCCGTATGAAGCTTTGTATGGGAGGATATGCAAAACACCTTTTAATTGGTTTGAACTGAAAGATCGAGGCTTGATCGACCCAAATTTGATGAAAGATATGGAGGATAAAGTAAAACTTATCCAAAACAATTTAAAGATAACTTCATATCGCCAGAAATCCTATGCATATTTAAAAAGGAATAAAATAGAATATCAAGAGGGAGACAAAGTATTTTTGAAAGTGTCACCATGGAAAAAGGTATTATGTTTTGGGCGAAAAAGGAAAATTGAGTCCGAGATTCATTGGACCGTATGAGATATATAAAAGGGTTGGAAATATATCTTATCAGTTAGTTTTGCCTCCGGATATGGACAAGATCCACAATGTTTTCCATGTATCGATGCTTAGAAGGTACAGATTGGATCCATCTCATGTTATCAGGCCAGAAGATATCTAGATCCGACAAGAGTTAACTTATAAGGAGGAACCAATGCGGATCTTGACTAAAGAAACCAAAGAATCACGTAACAAAAAGGTCTCGTTGGTTAAAGTGCTTTGGCATAATCATAAGGATGGGGAAGCTACTTGGGAACGAGATGAGGATATGAGAAAATAGTTTCCACATCTCTTTATGACATGTATTTCTTTTAAATTCGAGGATGAATTTTCTTAAGAGGGAAGAATTGTAATACCCCAAGTAATAGGATAGTGATTAAATTGAAAGGAATTAAAAATATAGAGGATCGAATTGATTAATTGATAAAGATGAGAATGAGTAGGAATAGTAGTTTAGACTAAATTGTAGTGATGAAGGATTAAAAAGGGCATTTATGGGTATTTAAATATAAATGAATTTAAAATTCATTTATTATGGTTTATTAATTAGAGAAATAAGAATAAGAGGAAAAAAAGTCAACACTCTCTTCTTCTTCCTCTTTCGCGTGAAAAGCCTTCAACCCTAACTAAAGGTAAGACCTCAATTTGATGGTTTTTTTTATTTAGGTTTGTTATTGAAGATTGGAGTTTGATAGAAGTATAAGGAATGATTAAATGAGATTAAAACTAACAAATGGTGGAAATAATGGAGATTTTAGAAAATGGGTTTTGAGATGATATGTTAATATAGGAGTGTTTATGGATGTTTTATGGTAAATTTGACTTTTCAGGCTAATAAGAGATTAAAAGCATTGGATAGAATTAAAAACACATTAGAAGAAGTGGCGTGATTCTTAGAACTTAATGTTCTTGATAGATGCTGGATGTTTTATGAAACAAGATGAGGGGAAATTGGTATGGATAAGTAGAGAAGAGGTAAATATCATTGTGGAGTGTAAATATAAAGGAATCTGGCCCCATTTGGCTAATAATCGGGTTAAAAACTGGAAAATCGGGCAAAGGTATCGATACTGATAGAACAGTACTGATACTATAGGTAAAAAGGGGATGAATTTGTTGTATAGTATCGATACTGATTCAATCAGTATCGATACTGTTGAGGCAGTATCGATACCATTGTAAGGGTATTGATACCAAGCAAACATTGAATACAATTTTGGTATCGATACTGTAAGAGGGTATCGATACCATAGTATAGTAGTATCGATACCATGGTAAGGGTATCGATACTAGGCAATATCGAAGTTAATTTTGGTATCGATACCGGAAGGGGGTATCGGTACCATAGTATAAAAGTATGGGTACTAGGGTAGTAGTATCGATACTATGGAGCGTGGAACATCTAATTAGGTTGAAATTGTTATAGAAATTGAGATAATGATTTTAAATATGTTAAAATAAAAGGTTAAGGAGTATACTAACATTTGTATGTTATGTGTACTTAATGGGTAATTGTGTAGATCGGAACCAAGCTCCTGAATCAAGTAAATCGAAAGGCAAAGGCAAATTTCCAGAGTAGCAAATTGTGAATTTGGAATATCAAAGCAAGGCAATAACTAAAAATGCATGAAAGGATGCATTAAGACATGAAAGGATGCCATAAATAAAAATGCATGAAAGGATGCATTAATGCATGAAAGAATGCCATAACTAAAAATGCATGAAATGATGCATTAAGGCTTGAAAGGATGTCATAACTAAAAATGTATGAAAGGATGCATTAAGGCATGAAAGGATGCCATGACTAAAAATGCATGAAAAGGATGCATTAAGGCATGAAAGGATGACATAACTAAAAATGCATGAAATGATGCATTAAGGCATGAAAGGATACCATAACTAAAAATGCGTGAAAGAATGCATTAAGGCATGGAAGGATTCCATAACTAAAAATGCATGAATGATGCATTAAGGCATGAAAGGATGCCATAACTAAAATACATGAAAGGATGCATTAAGGCATGATAGGATGCCATAATTTAAATGTATAAATGGATGTCTTAACATGTGAACAGAGGCAAAATTGAAGTAAATGATTTAATGAGAAGTATGTTGGATATACTAAAAGTTGTTACAGGAATTAAATGACTAAGTTTTGATTAGGATACAAAGAACTTCACTAATTTATATGGATGTTATAATTTAGTTGAAGTCACATAACTATGAGATACTTAGGTATCCTTTGATGTTCTTTACTATGATATATCTTTTTAAGTAATTGCTTAACGTGTGTTATTTCTCACGCGTAGGTTAAAGTAAAGATAAACTGAGTAAGGAGTGCTTTTGTAGCGGTGGAGATCATCAACTAAGGTGGACTTATCCGTGACACCAAGACAATCTAAATTATTTTATAAAACTTCGTTGGCATGTAATCACAATGTTTAAATGTTTTTTTTTATCAAATAGAACTTATAACAGTGGAAATCAATGTTTTGTTTATATACAATATTATGGTTTTAATATATATATATATATATATATATATATATATATATATATGTGACACCTATACCTCTTGTACGAAAGGGTAGACTGGGAATGGATGTTACAGCCAGGGTTACATTCAGATAATGCACAACATGTAACACCCATAACCCGTATAAGCGAACCAATACGAGTTACAGATGTCACATTAGAAATTCAAAACATTTCTTTAATTGAATTGAGTAAAATTTTGTTTCATTCAAACATCACCAGTATTATAACTTGAGCATTTTTATAAAATAATTATTCAGTGAAAAATCGTAATATAATATTGTTGGTTATTAATTCAAAACCAGTTTCAAGCAGTGATAGACAGTTTTGTTCTATTTTCATAAAAAAAATAAGACTGTCTAACATGTTTGATTTAAAAACCCAAATTAATTTTTGCTAAGCATAGTTTAAAATCATAATATTTATTCATATTATTAGTTATATTTAATACTAACTATATTAAGGAATTGCAGACATTTCGTTCTCATATACATGTCGTCTAAGACTTTTAGAACACAGTACTCATTTTCTTCTTTTTTACTACACGTGAAAATCATCACATGCTAATTATATACTTAGTGAGGAAATCATATAAATATTCAAAGCAATGCAACTTATAAATATAAATGAGTAATAATATTCAATGCAATTTGATCACTTTACATGCATTCCAACCATGTTACCATGATTTAACATGATATAACCGGATATAAAGTTTTTTACCAATATACTTACCATTTATCCCAAAAGCTCGTAATCTTATTTTCCTTTTTATCATTTATTAACCAATAAACCATAACCTAAACGTAAATTTATGAAGACCCTGGGTATTCAAGTCAAATATGCATCGAAGTGCTAATACACATAAGGTCATGCCCACCATATGCACCGAAGTGCTTACACATAAGGTCGTGTCCACCATATGCAGAAGTGAGTAACACCCATAACCTGTATATACGAACCAATACGAGTTACAAATATCACATCAGAAATTCAAAACATTTCTTTAATTGAACTAAGTAAAATTTTGTTTCATTCAAACATCACCAGTCTTATAACTTGAACAATTATTATGAAATAATTATTCAGAGAAAAATCGTAATATAATATTGTTGGTTACCAATTCAAAACCATTTTCAAGCAGTGATAGACAGTTCTGTTCTATTTTCATAAAAAAATAAGATTGTCTAACACGTTTGATTTAAAACCCAAATTAATTTTTGCTAAGCATAGTTTAATATCATAATATTTATTCATACTATTAGTTATATTTAATACTAACTATATTAAGGAACTGCAAACATTTTATTCTTGTATGCATGTCAGCTAAGACTTTTAGAACACAGTAGGATGTTATCATTGTTACCTGTAAATATTTCCTTGGGGATTGATGCCAAGCTAAGTATGCACTTAGTGAGGCAATCATATAAATATTCAAAGCAATGCAACTTATAAATATAAATGAGTAATAATATTCAATGCAATGTGATCACGTTACCTATATTACAGCCATGTTACCATAATTTAACATGATATAACCGGATATAAAGTTTCTTACCAATATGCTTGTCACTCGTAAGCTTATTTTCCTGTTTATCATTTATTAACCAATAAACCATAGCCAAAACGTAAATCTATAAAGACTATGGGTATTCGAGTCAAATATGCACCGAAGTGATAATACACATAAGGTCATGCCCACCATATTCACTGAAGTTCTTACACATAAGGTCGTGCCCACCATATGCACCGAAGTGCTTACACATAAGGTCGTGCCCACCATTACTTTTCTAAATTTGCTGATTAGGTCTCCTAACTTTCATAAAATTACATAATGGTCCCCAAATTTTTCTAAGGCTTGTAAAATACTGCCTACATCATTTCCAGCCCCTAACTAAATTTTCCATAATTTTTCTCATCCTCTATAGTCAAGGTTGAATTCTTTGTATGTTCAAGATTATGGTTTTCATGATTTTACTCGATTTTGATTCGATTCGAGAATGAAATCAACTTCGATTCAACCTTATAAAATCTATACAATCAAAATCCTAACTTAATTTCATCAAAACACATCTTTCTTTTAAGGTCAGGGTTAGGCTGAAACTTCATATGTTTATATGATCATGTGGAAGTGATTTTAATCATCAATCATGCTTGGAAATGATTCTACAACCTCAATAACATCAAAATCTTTCATCAATTCCATAAACCCTAGAATTTGAGATCTTTGAACACAAACCAAATTAGCAAACAATAATAATACCAAATGATAGCATTTTTCGAATAGAACAATTTTCTATTTCACGGCACGATCCAAAATGAAAAGGAAATTGCTCAAAAATGAAAAATAAAAATTCTCTTACCTTGTTCATGGGGAGCACGAAATGTTTGCTGAAAATGACTAAGTTTTCATGAAATTTCTAATGAATTTCATGTTAATTTACCTTATATTAAGCTTAAATGAATAAAATATTCATTTAATGATAAATGTTCATTTTGCCATTAATGAAACTTGATATTTACCTTAATACCAAGCCACATAAACCTTAACATCTTCCAAAGTCAAAAATGGACAAAATAATTTGCCCTTTACAACTTTACTCATTCCATTTTCCAAAAATTTCAATATTGTCATTTTTCATCCAACGGTCCAAATTGAACATGGAAATAATTTATCAAATCCAATGGTCCATATTATTTTCCATCATTTTAAAATATGGAAATACTATTTCTAAGCTTAATTTATCATCCTTGAAATTTTCCTGAAATTTCTATACAATCTGATTTACCTAATTTTTACCAGACTTTAACACTTTCCAGTTTTTAACACAATTTAACAATAATATGATTTCAATAAAACCCCACTCTCAAGAGTAAACTATCCTATGGAATAAAAAATATTGTTTGGAAAATTAGCACTTAGGTCCCTAAACTTTTCTAAAGTTTATACTTTGGTCACTTAACATTCAAATTTTACATTTTGATCACTAACCAAAATTTTGGGGTATTAGACAACAGAGTTAGTATTACATTTAAATAGTGCGTAGTAGTCGCAGTTATTATGGTTAGAGACTCTGTAGGGGTGTTCTCATGGAGAGGCCCTTAGCAGGAGATTAAAAGAAGCATGAATCTCTTATTTCAGCATTAGAACAGCTAAGCCTTAAGTATGTAGCATTTGATCTAGGTCATGCATGTGCCTTCGCTTAGTACCTTCTCTTCAGCACGCTTATGTTTATGTGACTTTTAAAGCTGCTAATGATTAGGGATTATACTACTAGGCTTTGTAAGCTCAGCCTTCGGATGTTCCCGCTGGCAAGTTGGTAGATCAAGCAGCTTGTGGAGCACCGCCGCAGCAGGACTTCCAACATCTCCTTCAGAGTATTGTACTGTAGCTTTAGTGGGCATGTGTATTCATAGAACCTTACCATGTATTTGAGTTGTAAACCTCGGTATGTATTATTTTTTATTTAAATTATGTGTCATGGAGCCCCATTTTATAAAATGTTTTTATGACAATTATGTATGTTTTTAATTATGATACCATTGAATATGTTTTAAAATAAAACGATCAAGTTTTGAAAATCAGGGTTACCTCGGTAGTCCAATATGACACTTTAAGCCCAATCAGGTTTAGGGTGTTACCAATCTAGCGACATCTTTTCTTTGCATGTGTCTTCTCTAACAGCACTTGGGGGGGGGGGGGCTGCTTTGGAGTTGTGTAGGTTGACCAAACAAATTTCCAGTTGAGAGGAGCTGCAGTGGGTTTTAACGAGGTTGAAGGATAAATCTATGCTAGTTTACTGAAATTTGTTTCGAATGCTTCAATTTATTTCATTTGACAGAATATATTTACTTAGCTTGGCAGAATAGGAGAGTGTTTGCTGGTGCCGGTAGGAGTGGTGAGGATATCTTGGATTCCATTAAGGAGCTTGTCAGAATTAAGTTTCTTGGCAAAGGTGTAAATAGATTGCACCAAGCAAATTTTCCTCTGTAATGCTTGGGGGATTGCCTAGAGTATTAAAGCATGTGCTTTAGTAGGATGGTCTTTATTTCTTGGGGGATAGTACAGTTACAGTATATACCCCGGAACAACAATAAGGTCACGGATTTGATGGCGAAGATAGCAGATAGAAGAACCCATGATTGTGTTCATTATCTCTTCCCCGTCAGAGGTCCAAGCAATCCTTCAGGTTGATATAATGAGCACTGTAGCTGCTTAGTTATAATCTTTCACCCAAAAAAAAATTTACTCACATTATAAGAGTGAAATAAAAGGAAAAAATGATTTCCCTTCTAGAAAACTATCTCTTCTTCTTCAGTAAATTCACTTTAACATTAGGTAAAATACACAACCCTCAAAAAAGATAGTTCATGATCTTACAGTTGTCTCCACATTTGAAACAATACAATCAAATATAAAAAGAAAACTATAAACAAGAATCACTTGGCCACCCCCAAGAACCATAGAAACCTATCTCCCCTGCCATTCTCCTTGGTGCATCACAGCTTCTAAAATGACTCACATATAAACAAGAGTAGACATAACAATAAAAGGGATTTTTAGGCCCGAAGCAACGTATTTTTTTGCAAATAAAAAATAAGATTTCACGGTAGATTTAATTCTAACGTGCCGAAAGATTGCCTATATTTCTCGCAAAAGTACTAAAATGCTACTTTCGCCGGGACAATTCTATGCAAAAGGATTTCCTCCGGTGGAAGCAAAGGGCCCTTGGACTGGAACATTCCTACCACGATAGAAAACAGATTTTAACTTCCATAAGTATGATATAACAATTCATGTATGTTGAGAAATATGTAATTAGCATTAATGTGGAGTAATCCCAGGCAGATTCTTGGAAATCTCTTTTCTATTAATATGAGGTTGCTGATATGGTCTTTTTCATTCTGACAAGCCAAAACATTGAATGGAATTCTTTGAAAAGAGGGAAGAAATAACATATAAGGAAGATATACATTGGGGAAACACAATAATAAGTGATAAAATTGACTATAACATAATAAAATAACTCACGACAATTGAGAACTTGGTGCTTGGCTAGACATGGATGCTAACCCACCTGCAGAAATAAACCGAAAAAGGATTCAAAGATCTAGTTTAGGAAAACTTCATAGTCCATTGCCATGAAGTTTTTAACAAAGTATCAGTTTTGCTTCTGTTTTTCCTTTTACTTCACCTTTGTAAATGTCCAGTTAGATCCATTGAATAACATGAACTTAACAACTATGGCTAACTAATTCCAAGGAAACAACAAGAACTACCTTGTGGGGTACCCGGGATATACGGAGTCACTGGATTCTGAGGAAACCATGGTTGCGATACACCACCAAGAAAGGTAGATGGTAACTGAGCATTAGGAAGTGCGGTTTGCAATGATCTCGTATCCAAAAACTGGAATATGCCATAAAGCAGAATCAACTTTATTAGAATAATTCAAGTACTGTCTGCCCTTTCCACAAGTAATATACTCCAAATTAGTGGAAAGCAAGGACTACCAAAAAAAAAGTAAAACTATTATTGGTGTCCACCACCATCATAAGGTGGTTGCAAGCATGATAAAGATTGACATTTCATCTACTTACAAGTTCCTAATTCTCTTTCAAATATGAAGGATTTTCATGTCAACTAGAATCCAGAAACTTCAGAATAGGTAGGTGGAAAAACTAAAACAGTAATGTTTAGAAAATGCCGCTGATATTCAGAAATGAATAATGAACAGCCTAATTGGATCATCGATACAAGATGTTCCATTGTCACCGTTTAGTTTCACCGTGGAAACTTAATTCACATTCAGGTGTAAACCTCACACATATTTAGAGAATTCTAATATTTAGACACCCTGAGAGACTAATTATCCTTGAAACGAAGGCACATGGATCGAGTCTCCTCTCTCTCCCCCTCTCTACAAAACTTAAACCTCAGGCCTCAAAAAAGGGTATGTTCTCAGCAAGATCAACCAAATGCAAAGAGACCATAAGTATGCCAATAATACAATAAAATAGCAGTAAATATTCCCTTCAAAATAAATGGTAAGCAAACTGTACAATCCCCGTCAATAGAGCCAGCACATTAGCATTGATAAAACAAAAACACGTTTTAACCTCAGGTAAACATCAACAGATTCTGCTGAAACAAATACATGTAAAGATACTCCAAAGAATCAAAATGCATGATATACCTTATCATTTTGTTCCGGTTCATAATCATAAGGAAGATCAAATGGATTGGTTGATTTATGACCAGCAGCATGCAACTGTTTCTCTCCCTGCAAAAGTAAGTTAAAAACCTAAAGAGATTAAAGGCACCCTCAGTTGCAATCCACGGAAGAACAATGACTATCATGTGAGTTATAACCATCTCTAGATACAATCTTCTAATGATACTGAAAATATGCTCTATTTTATTTAGTTAGGACTCAGTGGAGACATAGAAATTGAAAGAGTTGTTGGCAAGAGAGTTTGAAACCAAAGACTTGGGGACATTACGATATTTCTTAGGCATGGAAATGGCGCGATTGAGAGAAGGTATTGTTATCAACCAAAGGAATTATATTCTAGACTTGCTTTCTGAGACTGGAATGATCAGTCGTAAGCCTTCGGAAACACCCACGGAAACTAATTTGGTGTTATGCAACGAAGGTAGTCCCGTAAGTAAAGAGCAATATTAGAGATTGGTAGGTAAGCTTATTGACCTATCGCTAACTAGGCCAGACATACCTTTCTCTGTCAACATTGTGAGTCAATACATGAATGATCCTAGAGTTTAACATTTAGAAGATGTGTATCGAATCTTGAAGTATTTGAAAATGAAACCGGGACATGGTTTAATCTGCAGAAAGCATGAAGATAGGATAGTAAAGATTTTTTCATATTCTAGTTGGGCTGAAGAGTTAACGGACAAGAGGTCAACTACGGGTTACTGTTCATTCGTGTGGGGGAAATTTGGTGACATGGAGAAGCAAGAAACAAGCCATAGTTTCCAGAAGTAGTGCTGAAGCAGAATTTAGGGCGATTGCACTTGGGATCTGTGAAGGTGTTTGGCTACAAAGACTATTAACCGAGTTGAAGGTATGTGATAGCAATTATTTTGAATTTCAAAGTGACAGCAAGTCAGCCATAAGCATTGCTAAGAATCCAGTTCATCATGGCAGAACGAAAAATGTGAACATCGACAAACACTTTATTTCCGGAAAGGTTAATGGTGGTACAATAAGACTAACGTATATTCCTTCAAAAATCAACTAGTGGACATTCTGACCAAGGCATTTCCAAAGGTTACTTTCTACGAGATCGCATCCAAGCTGGGTTTCTATAATATTTACTCCCCAGCTTGAGGGGGAGTGAATTATAACCGTCTCTAGATATAGTCTTCTAATGATATTGTAAATATTAATATTTTACTTCATCTCTAACTCTAATTTTATTTGTAAATAAGGACAAAGTTTATTTAGTTAGGACTCTTAGATCAACTAGAACTCTAAAACCTTTGTATAAAACCCCCCGTACTGCTTCTATATTTTTTTTAAGGATAATAAAAGTTTTATTTTCACCAGCAAACACACAATTCTACATATTAAGTCAAAAGAACAAACCAAAAGTGGATTCGCCATTGGAGCATATGGTGGTGCTATGCCATCCCTATTTGTTATATTAGCAGCAGGGAAACCAGCTTGTAAGGCAGCTGCTTGGAAGTCGTCATTATCAAGGCTCTGCAGGAGCAGGTATTTTAAACATAAATTGAAGAAAAGTAAATCTTCGGCATCATTATAAAAAGAAGAAGCGAACCTCTGAAACTCCTAAGCTGAAATGTAGATTAGTGGTGGCCGAATGATTGTATGCTACAACTTGCGGTTCCGTAGAAAGTGATTCAGCAGAATCAATAAAAGCATTCCATGACTGTTCAAAGATAATGAATAACATAACCATACACAGGACTGGGAAACTTTATATTTCTAAACATAAGTACATAACCATATACATGTCCTTACCTGAGTGCTATCTGCAGCAGCGGAGGACTGACCCACATGCAACCCCTCTCGCCATTGACTAGATATTACAGAAGAAGAAAGAGCACTGGAATTTTCAAATAGCGGCCACTGCATGGTTGTGTTTGGAGATTGCAGTTGGTCAAACTTCACTGACAAGTCTCCATCACCGGGCATTACGGCAGGCGAAAAATTTTCAGTTACTGGTCCAGAAGTTGCAGGCTGAGGAGTATCAAACATTGCCCATCCTTCATTTTTAGGTACAGATAACTCTGGCAATTTTCCACCGAAACTAGCAGCTGGGGTCTGCTCAGAAATCCCAGATAATAAGTCTATAGAAGGAATAGAAGGGGAAGGTTGATATAAACTCCCATGCGGCATCAAAGATGCTGCAGGTTGAAATACACTCTCAGAGGAAACTAATAAGGTTGCAGGTAACTGAAACAAATCTATAAGTGGAGAGGCAGAAGTCTCAGGCACATTAAAGTGATCCAGGCCACCATAATTCACAGGAACAGATGACTGGGAAACACTAGATGCTTTATCATGACGGGAACCAGCAGTTTGTTCAGGTTCAGAGACAACATCCAGTCCAATGCCTGAGTTATATGACTTGACAGACATGGAATTGTCATCAATTGACCCAAAACTTCCCGTGGATTTAGTTCTCTACTTAAAGCAAAAATTCTGATGTCAGTTACAAATGAGATGATAACAGATATAAGCAGTTATAAGATACACACAATAAAGGTTCTAAAGCAAACAAAGAAAAAGGTGCATTTTCTTGACTAGCATCTCACACATTTAGTATCACCATGATCACTACAACTCGATTAGCATACTATAGATTCACATTACAATAATCATAAGGTTAGCAGAGTAACATTAGTACTCATAAGAAAGCCAAAAGGTAACTCTCACATGTGCATATATTTATAGGTCTTTGTGTATTCACAGAGCTTGCAGATGAAGTAACTGATACTACAACCATAGTATACATGCCTGAACATTGAAAAAACAGATTAAAAGAACAATAAGTTCTGATGGAATATTTTTGAAAATTGCCTGGGCAACATGATTTATCATTTAGATTTGATCACTCTTCTAGATGTTAATAAGAATGCATAGTAGCCCAGACAGTGTTATGGTAACGATGATTCAAAAGAATCATATATTTCCAGAGCAGGCAAATGACTTAAAAAGAACAGTATGTGTGAGATATCTGACATGCGGTTGCGGGATCCGCGCAGCATCTTTCTTAGAATTTGGATTCACAAACAAATTACTTCTTCGACGTTGTGCATCTTCACTAAAGACATCTGTTCGAGGTTGAGAATTTGGGCTTCCAAATACGATTTCCTTCTGAAAATTTGGTGACCCTGTACCAGATTTGAAAGTATCACCTCCACTGGAGGCAGAGTAGTCTGACAATCTAGGAGCTGAACCCTCATTTGCAAACCTGTCCTCAAACATTTGATCGCATAAGCGACCAGGACTGAAGATAAAACTAGACGTTTTCCTCACAAAGATGCCTCGATCTGAACCAGTATTCCTAGCAAGCGTGGCAGCAACTTGTTTTCCATAACGCCGATTTTCATATTGATAGTCATAAGGTGGACTTTCAGAATACGAGTGATAAGAACTTGGACGCCTTATAGTATCTCCACGATTACTAGGGCTCTGTCAAAGACAACCATAATTTAAGCTAATGTTCTGGGATATAGTGAATTGAATTCAAATAAAACTGAGAGAAATAAACATAGAACACCCCTATCCAAATATTTCAATTTTCTATAAAAATGACAGATAAAGAAAAAAATTCTTCAGGAAAGAAATCGAGAATTAGGAAGTTCAACTTCAGACCACATGATCCACAACCAAAACCATATTTCTTCATTTTCTAATTAATAAACAAAGCCAAGCAGCACAAAGGTTTAACAAAAAAATTTGGTTTGAAGACTAACCACTATTTAATATGCTAGATAGAACTACCTGCATGCCTATAGAAAGCTTGTCAGATGTTTCTCGTCCAACATATTTTCTGTCCACATATACGTTCTTTATAAACTCTCTGATTTTATTAGCATTGCTGCAATAAGAAAGATTTATTAGAAAACCCAAATCCTCAAGATCATGCCTAGAATGGAAGTGATATATAATATGTTCTGCACCTGCTGCTGGGTAATCTTTGCCTCTGCAGGTCCCAATCTTTGAGATATATGTCTCTTGCACGCTGAAAATGGTAAAATGGTGAACATCTCATCACCATGTTAATTAACATACAAATTTTCCATGGATAACAACAAATGAATCACTAGTTCAAACCTGATTACCACCATTCTGAAGAGCTTCAACTTCTTCTGAAATGAACTTTGACATTGATACGGACTTTACACGATGTGTAAACTCACGACTGCAATACAATTTAACATAATCACAAATTACCACAAAGATAGGACAAAAAAGGATAAAGATTTGAAAGACTTGAGTCTGATTCATGCTACACCACCTGAATCATGCAAAGCAAATACAAAAATACCATCAACCAAATTCGAATACAAAGATGCAATAATTCTTTAAGTTTCAGAAGTTTAAGACCATCACAATGAGAAACAAGAAAAGTTACAAAAAGCAAAAAATAAATTGCAAAAATCATGATGCATTGATCCATACAACTGATAAAGTTACATTCCACCAAATATGTAACGCTTCACAGGAGTGGCAATTATTTATAGAGGAAATTGACAATGCTTGTAAACTAAAAGAAAATACTCACTGGATCCCACTGCAAGTCATGCAAACGAAAGTCCAAAAGTTTGTGCAAACATACTGAGGATTCTGCAATGATAGGTCCCAAAACCAATATCAAAGAAATTGGGGATGTGAATATATATATATATATATATATATATATATATATATATATATATATATATATAATTCAACATTAGAAGCTCTAATTAAGTTAATCCATTCAACCATGGCAAACAACTATGTCAGACTAGATTAAGCATAACAAAAAAGGAAAAACTGAATTTGAAATCTATTTGTATGAGTCGATTACAAAATGAAACGAACACCCTTTTCGAAAATCTTATTCATAGTCCTGAAATTCATTACTAATAGTTGAATTGCAAAAAACTCATTTTCATAAACAATTTCTATAGCTTCAAATACATGGTCTTCTTCTTCTTCCTTTAAACAAAACCCAGACTATAATCAGACCTTTACTATCACAATTCACAACAATCAGCTAAAGTCGTTTCTTACAAAATAACAGGGGGAAAAGCCCAGTTCTAAAACCATCATGTAACCAGAAATCTCTCTCCATTCTGCTTTACCCATCAACTAAAACTCACTCTTCCAAGAGAATTTAAATAAATTTCAGGACCCGTATCTTCTTTTTCATTTTCACATGCTTTGTCAGCCATGAAAAACTCCAATAGGGAAAAGCATGAGAAAATTTACCACGCTGTTACAGTTAATACAACGACGATTAGGAGGAAGCTTCATGAGACCTCTTATTATCTTCTCGTTTCTTTCTTCTTCTCTTCTACTTCCCATTTCTCAAAAAAAATGATCTTACAAAATTAACAATAAAACCTCAAACAAGCTCTCAAAGGTTCAAAAATAAAAGAATATATGAAAAACCGGAATGAATTCAATACTTTACATTACAGAATGCATGCATGCATGCATCAAGGGAAAACGAAAATTCTAGAGGTTTGGTTTTGGGGGAAATTTTCTGAAAGAAAGAATAAGGAAAAACTGTTTGTTTTATTATACTCGGATGTCTCTGATTGGGACAAGAACGCTCTGTGCCTTTCATTTTTTAACAAAATAATTATCAAATCATGGACGTTTAAATATATATTTGGCAAGGCTTTCTTTTACTACTAATATAACTGACAAAAAAAAAGACTAAAATAAGTTTCAGATTATTTTTTAAGTTAATATTTTTTCCCATGTAGGGTAAAGATAGTTGCACAAGTTAGATCATATGTATTAGTTTTATCTTCAAATACTTAATAAATGTATGTTTAAAATAATATATTTAAATGTCTGAAAAAATTATATTTAAATTATGTGATTCGAGAATCTCTTTGTCCAACATATTGATTTTAAGCTATAGTGATCCCAAACTTGATCAAACTCATATCTCGAATATTGATAGTTGTTATCTTTCAAAAAAAACTCGGGATTCCAATATCAAAAACTATCTTTGATTGTCGTACTAATATGGTTATGGTCAAGTTTAATATTTGTATTTGAAATCAACATATTTTATGATGATTTTCTCAATTTTTTATTGTTTAGATATAATTTTTTTTCTAACGTTGACTTTTAAACACGCATTCATTCAATGATTGAACAAAAGATTGACAAATGTTTATCATCATCGTTGTCTGATTTAACTTGATTTAACTCGTAATCATGTAAATGTGTCTTTAAAACAAGTATGATGTACATTTATTTTTTTTCTAAAAAAAGTTTTTATGTTTTTGATTTATTTTTTCTTTTCTTTCATTTTAGCTCAACTTTTAAAAGATCGAACGCACCTTTGTCACATTAATAGAAGGTACTTTCTACCAAAAGCGTCTTTCAAAAAAACAAATCTAACGTGATGTGTCTTTTTTAAAAGTATGTCAATCCGACAATTAATTTGTAATGGATATTGTCGAAACGATTTTTTCCTTAAAGGTGAAAAAATGTAAGATTTTGAAAACCACATTAATTCTTAATTGTCCCTTTTTAATTTAAAAACAAATGCAATTTAAAACACCTCTCGTTTCAAAAAATTTTGAATTTTCTTTACGATCGAAAAATACGGTTTGAAGAGTCGCCACCAATCTTTGACTAGGGTGTGATTGGGCACCCAAAAATGCTTTGTCATTTTAAATAAAAACTAATTTTAATTAAAACAACAAATTGAAGTCTGTGTTACCAAAATCCGAGTTCGGGAGTCGGTTACGTGTGAGGAAGGATTAGCACCCCCACAACGTCATAAATCGGTACCTAGTCGATTAATTAATGTCTTTACAATGAACTTTACAAATTCGAATTTATTTTGATTTTTGATCTCATAAAAAAATGTAAATTTAAAACGTTCAAAAACACTCAAGCAAATTAAATTAAAATTACCAAGTCATTTTAGAAAGATAAAGAAGGTTCGATTATTTACAAATATCGAGACCAGATCTTAAAGATATAACAACCTTTTCTCGATATATTTAAATAAACGAACATTTCTTTTTCTCTCGTTCCCAAATTTTAGGTGGCGAATCAATTTTTTTGTTTCACTTTCGGGATACACTTTTATTTTAAAATCATTAAAAGCGGACCTCAAATCAGTTATGACTGCCCACTTCAACAATTTTAAATTAAATGAGTATTACCCTTAGTCCGATTATGTAATAGGTCGAGTTATGCGCGTGAGGCTATCATGCAAATTATGCAAAATAATGTCATGTAAGAATTACAAATATCATACAATGTGACATGCAAAAATTATATACATATGTTTTAATTAAAAATCATAAATTATGCATATTGACATATTATGTACAAATGTGACTTAAATATAAAAATAAAAACATGACATGCTAAACTACAATTTAAAAAAAATGTATATATATATATATATATATATATATATATATATATTATACATTAAAGTAATGACTAAATCTGAACACATGTAAAATTAAACATACTAATTTAAAACTAAAACAAAGACTTAAAGAAAAGCAAGCATAAATATCATGGACTTAAACCTAATTTAACCAAAAACTTTACTATAACTTAACTAAAAAAAACTTAGTGATTTGTTGAAACCAAAGTGCACAGACGCCTCACTCTCTCTCCATTCTCCCCTCTTCTCTCTCGCTAAACCTACACAACTTGAACTTTAATGGTTGCCTCCTAACGCTACTGCCTCACTCATTTTTTAATGGCCATGGATCAAACCAAATAAAAAAACAAACCCCTCTTATAATTTATATTCTTCCTCAACTCCCATCTCTCGAAACTCTCTCCCTCACTATCTACCCTTCGAAGCTCACACAATAATACCCACTATCTACTCCGACAAAACCAACAATAATGTTTCCGACGACTAAGGTAAATGGACTAAAACCCTTTTCCTATTTGCATTCAACCCTTAAACGAATTGATTTCAAAATATTTACTGATTTTATTCTGTTTTTTTAGGAACCTATTTATTCTTTTTCCTTCGAATGTAGCACCGGAAATGACCCCAAACCTCTAAGGTAAATGTACTGTTATTTCTATATATTTTAACTTGATTTTGACTCAAAGCATATGCATGTATAAGCAAATTACAAAAACAATTGAAAATGGAAACATAGAAATAAGTAAGCAAATTACAAAAACAATTGAGAATGGAAACATAGAAATAAGTACCCCTTTTTGATTTTGTGTATTACTCTGATTCAATGACAAGAGAGATCCTTTGCTTCCTTTGATCCTCGAATAT
Source organism: Hibiscus syriacus (assembly GCF_006381635.1). Taxonomy (NCBI): domain Eukaryota; kingdom Viridiplantae; phylum Streptophyta; class Magnoliopsida; order Malvales; family Malvaceae; genus Hibiscus; species Hibiscus syriacus. The sequence goes on along the minus strand of NW_024063289.1, from coordinate 63,172 downwards.
GGGAAATAACCTTTTACAAGTACTGTTCTTTTCCTTTTTTCTGTGTTTTTCGTCCCCTTTTTTTTGTCTATGGCCCCCCCCCCCGTAGTTGATATCCCTCTCTCTTTTAAATCCCATTAATACTGATGATGGGTGGTTATTTCTTAAAAACTAAAACTGCTAAAAACCGACCCTCAAACTGCTATCTTCTTGTGCATATATCTGTTGTCCATTGGGCTTGAATGGGGCCTGTCCCGACCTAGACTCGGATAAAATCGAGCATCTACATCTGCCCCTCTTTGCTCATTGTCGTGTAACGAGAATAGAGCAAAGATCAAAAGATGATCGAGTTTGTCCGGTCATGAGAACTTCAAAAGATTAAACCATTCCACTGTTACTTCAAGAGAAGTGATACTTGAAAAATCTTCAAATAACGGGTCTACTCCCTTTTCTTTCAAGGCGTATAAGACTCGAACAATCCTTGGCAAACGTGTCTGCTCCCTATTCATTCAGGGAGTATAAGACTCAAACAATCTTCAACAAACGTGTCTGCTCCCTATTCGTTCAGGGAGTATAAGACTCAAACAATCTTCAACAAACGTGTCTGCTCCCTATTCGTTCAGGGAGTATAAGACTTGAATAATCTTCAACAAACGGGTCCGCTCCCTATTCCTTTAGAGAGTATAAGACTCGGTCTTCAATAAACGTGTCTACTCCCTATTCCTTTAGAGAGTATAGGACTCGAACAATCCTCAACAAACATGTCCGCTCCCTATTCGTTCAGGGAGTATAGAACTCGAACAATCTTCATAAAACGTGTCCGCTCTCTATTCCTTCAGAGAGTATAGAACTCGATCTTCAACAAACGTGTCCGCTCTCTATTCCTTCAGAGAGTATAGAACTCGAACAATCTTCATGAAACGGGTCCGCTCTCTATTCTTTCAGAGAGTATACAACTCGAACAATCTTCAACAAACGGGTCCGCTCTCTATTCCTTCAGAGAGTATAGAACTCGAACAATCTTCATAAAACGGGTCCGCTCTCTATTCCTTCAGAGAGTATAGAACTCGAACAATCTTCATAAAATAAGTTTGCTTCACTACTCTTCCGTGAAGGTTTAAGATTGACTTGCTTCACTACTCTTCCGTGAAGGCTTAAGATTGACTTACTTCGAATGGTCAAACCTGAAAATCAAACATTACCAATCATTAATATATGTTTGAAAAATATTATACTCAAAAATTTAGAATTTGAGAAAATTTCTGAAAATCCCTCTCCATCATGAAAACTTGTCTGGAAGACATTGGATATGCGGATCTATTTTGGCTCAATCGTCATCTAAACATCATTCTTTCAAGATTTCAAAACTAGTTATCCTCATCTTGATGTTTTCATATCTTCAATATTCAATTATCCCTGAGAAACCTGTAGATATTTAAGTCATCATGCAATTATGAATGTTATGATCCTAATCATGTCTAAAATGTATGCAATTATGCAATTCAGTGTGTTTTCTTCTTCGAAGGAACTCTATCTCCTTTTGATCTCGATGGAACTCGGTTTCATCTTGGGTACAGAATATTTGACCAATTCACCCCAGTTAACAATCTCAATTCCGTATCACTCGGCTTAACAGAACCTTGACTCTTTCTTTTCTTGAAACCCGCCAGTGCCCATGACCAACTTCTTGATCAACGACAATCTCTTTGGGTCTTCTTATCATAGCTGAGATTTTCTATGAATTCCAAGGTTTTAGTTTCCCATAGCCACACAAGCTTACATGTTTAAACCATTGTCAACTTCAGAATACCTGCATTTTCCAAAACCTTTTGCACAATAATACAAAATGATCTCATGTACTTCAAGTTAAGCTATATGTTTTAACTTTTCAAAATAAGATGCTTACAAAAGGGAAACGAACAATAAAAGACATCTCTTTATTTATATAAATACAGAGAACTTTTGGCAACTAAATGGCAAACTTTTAACTGGAAAAAGCAAAAGAACAAAAGAGTAGGCGTCTTCAAATATCAATAATGCAAATGCTTTTGAACTGGCACGCCGTTAAAATGTCTCGAATGTAGCTTCTGTCAAAAGGATCTCCAAAATTGTAACGCTTAAGAGTATGAAGCTACTTCTAAACTCCCAAATCTCATCATTGGATGCCCTAAATCAGTATCGAATCTCATATGCATTCAATTTTTCTCCTGGTTGTTTTCATCGAGACTCATTAATCTTTAGTCTCATCCTTGATCACCAACTGTCATTGTTACTATCCATATCAGGAGCTCTTTCCACTTCCAAAATTGATTCAGAACATTCCACCATGCACGAATTCTGAATTTCAAACTCAACTCAAGTCGCCCTTTGCGGGTTTTCAACTTGAGACCTCCTTTGGTTCCAAGACGCCCTTTTCGGGTTTTCCTCTTGAACCCTATTTTTATTTCTCTTTTTTCATTTTTTCTTCCATTTTCCATTTTTTCTTTTTTTCTTTTCGTTTTTTCCATCATTTTTTCTTTTTTCTCATTTTTTTCTTCTTTTTTCTTCTTCTCATTTTTATTATTATTATTTTTTTATTCTTTTTTCATTTATTCTTTTTTCCTTTTATTTCTTCTTCAAGCGAAATATCTCTTAACAACGTCGGAATTCACTGGATATGGTAATTCTGATCCGTCCATTTCAGTTAGGACTAGAGCTCCCCCAGAAAAGGTCTTCTTGACAACATAAGGTCCTTCCCAATTGGGCATCCATTTTCCTCTGAAATCCTTCTGAATAGGCAAAATCCTTTTAAGCACCAAATCTCCCTCATGGAATTCTCGAAGCCGAACTTTTTTACCATGTGCCCGTATCATACGTTTTTGGTACATCTGACCATGACAAATAGCTTTCAATCTATTTTCTTCAATCAAATTCAATTGGTCATACCTAGCTTGGACCCATTCTGCCTCATCAAGCTTTACCTCTGAAAAAATCCGAAGTGAGGGAATTTCCACCTCAATAGGTAAGACAGCCTCCATCCCATATACCAGAGAAAACGGAGTTGCTCCAGTTGAAGTCCGTACTGAAGTTCGATAAGCAAACAGAGCAAAGGGCAACTTCTCATGCCAATCCTTATAGGTCTCAGTCATTTTCTCTATGAGCCTTTTGATGTTCTTATTGGCCGCCTCTACTGCCCCATTCATCTTTGGGCGATAAGTAGTGGAATTATGATGCTTTATTTTGAACGGTTTACAGACCGAGTCCATCATCTTATTATTTAAATTCAACGCATTATCGGAGATAATCCTCTCTCGTAAACCATATCTACAAATGATCTCCTTCTTCAAAAATTTGCATATTGTAGACTGGGTAACATTTGCGTAAGAAGCCGCTTCTACCCACTTGGTGAAATAATCTATGGCTACCAGAATGAAGCGATGACCATTTGAAGCTTTGGGCGAAATTTGTCCAATAACATCCATGCCCCACATTGAGAATGGCCACGGAGCTGTCATTACATGCAACGGATGAGGAGGAGTTGTATCCTATCTCCATAAATCTGACACTTGTGACATTTTCGGACATAATTGATACAGTCTGTTTCCATAGTTGACCAATAATACCCAAATCTCATAATCTGCCTAGCCATAACATGCCCATTAGCATGGGCACCACATATTCCCTCATGCACTTCTTCAAGAATCAATTTGGCCTCTTTCGCGTCCACACATCTTAACAAGACCTGATCCAGACTTTTCTTGTATAGAGTCTCACCATCAAGCACATACCCTGATGCCATTCTTCTAATGGTTCTCTTATCATTCTCAGTGGCCTGTTCTGGATAACTCTGATACCTTAGATATTGCAAGATATCATAATACCAAGGGTTTCCATCTTCTTCTTCTTCAATATTAAAACAATGGGCTGGATACTCATAAGCTTTCATTTCAATGGGCATCATATTTGAATGCTCGTTCATCTTAAACGCTGCTGCCAGTGTGGCTAAGGCATCTGCCATTTGATTCTCTTCTCTGGGGAGGTAATTGAAAGTTACCTCTTCAAATTCTTCAACAAGCTCCATAACCAACTTACGGTATTCTACAAGCTTGGGATCTTTTGTCTCCCATTCTCCTCTGAGCTGGTATATTACCAAAGCTGAATCTCCATACACTTTAAGCATTTTTACTTTGCGTTCAACAGCAGCTCTAAGACCCAGAACACAAGCTTCATACTCAGCCATATTGTTAGTACAATCAAAATTAAGCCGACTGGTGAAAGGATAATGCTCTCCCTCTGGTGAGACCAAAATTGCCCCGATTCCATGTCCCATGGCATTTGAAGCACCATCGAAGTTCAATTTCCAATATTTGCTAGTGGATGCAACTGCTTCTTCTACCAAAATAGCCATTAAATCTTCATCTGAGAAATCAAAGCTCAACGACTCATATTCTTCCGAAGCCCTGCTTCCAATGAATTCCGCTATAGCACTTCCTTTAATTGCCGTCTGGTTTACATACTGGATGTCAAATTCAGACAATAAGATCTGCCAACGAGCTAATCTTCCAGATAATGCAGGCACACCCATTAGATATTTCAAGGGATCAAGCTTGGATATAAGCCAAGTAGTATGATACAACATATATTGCCTAAGCCTTCGGGTAGCCCATACTAAAGCGCAACACAACTTTTCAACGGGTGAGTATCTTGTCTCACATTCAGTGAACTTCTTGCTGAGATAATAGATAACCCTTTCTTTCTTCTCAGTTTGGTCACGTTGCCCCAGCACACACCCCATTGAACTTTCATAAACTGACAAATAAAGAATCAAGGGTTTGCCTGAGATGGGTGGCGCTAAAATTGGAGTGCTCGACAAATATCTTTTCACTACTTCAAAAGCTCTTTGACAATCCTCACTCCATTCCCCTGAGTTATTCTTGCGAAGAAGGCGGAATATGGGATCACACTTTTCAGTCAACTGCGAAATAAACTGAGCTATATAATTCAATCTCCCCAAAAATCCTCTGACTTCTTTTTGTGTTCGTGGGGCTGGCAAGTCTTGAATAGCCTTTACTTTATCTGGGTCTATTTCAATTCCTTTTTGGCTTACTACGAATCCCAATAACTTCCCAGATGTTACCCCAAAAGTACACTTGTTTGGGTTGAGTTTTAGCTGGCCTCTTCTTAGTCTTTTAAAGAGTTTTCTCAAATTCACAATATGTTCTTCCTCTGTCTTAGCTTTGACAATCATATCATCGACATAAACTTCTATCTCTTTATGCATCATGTCATGAAATAACATCACCATGGCCCTTTGATATGTTGCCCCGGCGTTCTTCAATCCAAACGGCATTACTTTATAACAAAACGTTCCCCACATGGTAACAAACGTCGTTTTTTCCATATCTTCATGATTCATCTTAATTTGATTGTAGCCAGAGAAACCATCCATAAAAGAGAACAAAGAATTTCCAGCAGTATTATCCACTAGCGTGTCTATATGTGGCAAAGGAAAATTATCTTTTGGACTAGCTCGGTTGAGATCCCTGTAGTCGACACACATTCGAACTTTCCCATCCTTCTTCGGTACTGGAACAATATTAGCCACCCATTCAGGATATTTGGCCACTTTAAGAAACCCGGCATCAAATTGTTTCTTCACTTCCTCTTTAATCTTGAGCAGCATCTCGGGTCTCATTCTTCTCAGTTTTTGTTGTACCGGTTTACATTCAGGCTTTATTGGTAGTTTGTGAACAACCAGTTCTGTATCTAAACCCGGCATATCTTCGTATAACCAAGCAAACACATCCTTGTATTCTTGAAGCAATTCTATCAAATCATGTCGACCTCCAACTGACAGAGTGGTACCAATCTTTACTTCCCTCTTATCCTCATCTATCCCCAAATTCAAAATCTCAGTAGACTCTTTATGAGGTAGAATCTGCTTATCTTCATTCTCCACCATTTTCAGCAATTCAGAAGGTAGTTCACATCCCTCATCATCATCACAATCCTCGATTTCTCCTTGACATATAGGCTTCTCGAAATCAATCTCCGGGTCAGAGTCATTGGCATTCATATTATTGATATCTGAGCTCCTGAAAAAATAATGAAAGAGAAGATATATATACATATATACATATGGGAGGATCTTTTCCCATTAAATAAATAGAAAGAAATAAATACATACATACATATAATAATGAATGAATGAATGAAATGAATGGGAGAATGTTTGCCATTTGGAACTAACAGAATGCATCTTTGATTGAAAGCAAGAAAAAACAAACAGCTTAACCCTTTACATAAAATCACCTATTGCCCCAGGGTATGAACAACAGGGAGAAAGTTCCAGTGCATTACTCTATAAAAGATTTGTAAACTACAGGCAATTCTTCCACGGTCCAATTATTCAACATGAAGCCCGGCGGTGCAGGATAAATGCCCATAACTCTCATTTCCTCAAATTCATCATCAGTAATAACGTTAATGCCTAAATCTCCCAAGGCATCCTCAACCATCACCTCAGTGTTCCTTGAATCCCCTTGAAACATATGTCCCCCATATATGAAAAAGCTGCTCAACGGCGGGAAGATCATGGGTTCCCAGCTAAGGTCTTCACCAGCCAATCTGGCCTTTCTTATTTCCTGACCCTTCTTAATTCCCCTCAGCTTATCCCTTGGAGTTGGCTGATACCCCAAACCAAATCGATCTCTTTTAGTAATAGGGCATATTGGATTCACCGGTCCTTGCAACTGTCGACCTAACCCCTTTCCAACTTTCGCTCCTCTTCCAAGAGTCAATTTAAGCCCCATCTTGGTATAGTCTGACAATCGAGGCTTTGGTATCTTCTTGCCTTCGGCTACAAACGTAGCATTGACAAACTCCAACGATCTGAAAGAACACTCGACGGCTTGCTCATCAACTTCAATATACGGAGCAGTAGTAGAAACAAAAGCAATAATGTCCTATTCAGCGTGAATACATACCAACCTTCCGTCAATTACAAATTTCAGTCTCTGGTGTAATGTGGACGGAACTGCACCGGCCTGATGAATCCAAGGCCTTCCCAACAAACAATTGTACGTAGGCATAATGTCCATTACGAGAAATTCTACTTCATAAGTTGCTGGACCAATATTCAGAGGAACATCAATCTTGCCCAACACTTCTCTTTTAGTCCCATCGAAAGCTCGAACCACACTTTGACAGGTTCTCATAAGTGTACTATCTAATGGAAGCTTCTTTAGAGTCACTAAAGGCATCACATTCAAAGCTGAACCATTATCAACTAAGACCCGGGACAACATATGCCCTTTACATTTAACTGTAATGTGCAAAGCCTTCTGACTACCCATCATCCCAGAAGGGATTTCATCCTCAGAAAAAGATAAAAAATTATTAGCTTGTACATTGGAAACTAAACGACCCAACTTTTTAATGGGCAACTCTTTCGGAACAAAAGTCTGGTTCAAAACCTTTAACAGAGCATTCCTATGGGCCTCTGAACTCAAAAGTAATGATAAAACAGAAATACGGGCAGGCAACTTGTGTAACTGTTCCACAACACTGTATTCACTGTGTTTCAGAAACTTCAAAAATTCTACCGCTTCACTCTCGGTTACTGGTTCATTGATAACAGGCTTATCCTCTTCTATCTGCACATCAACCTTTTTCCCCTTATCAACTGCAACCTTCTTCTCAGACTCTTTAGGTGGATTAAGAGAATAACACCTACCACTTCTAGTAAAGCGTCCCACCTCATCTATTTTCTCATTCTCTTTTGTTACATCTCCCATCTGGCAATCATATCTCCAAGGCACTTGTTTATTATCCCGATATGGGAATGGAGATGGAGGTGTAATAACCACTTTCGGGGCTACCTTCTCAGCAACTCAATTTTTGGGAGTAATAATTAGGGGACAACTGGCATTGTATACCCCTTTAGACGATCCTTCTGAAGCGCAAACTTCCGCTTCCTCTTCTTCAACAATCTCTCTAAAGAACTCAATTTCTTTATTGTCCATCATGTCTTGTACCAAAGATAGGAAATCAGGACATTGCTGAATACTGTGTCCTTCACTGTTATGATACTGACACACCTCTCCACTGTTAAACTGTTCACCCATCAAACTGGGCTTCAACAATCCTACCTTGACCATCTGGCACCACACCCAACTCATGGGTGATACCACCTCACTAACATTCTTTACAATTCTCTTTCCTTTCACTTCAGTAATCGCGTTAACTCCTACCCCTGCATGGCTTGGCAACGGATTCTGAGCTATATTTGGCTGCTCACTGTCACCAAAGTTGATGACATTCCTCGTTCTCAAAGCTTGAACAACCTTCTTAAAAGCAGTACAATTCTCAATGGAATGCCCAGGGTTCCCTGCATGGTACTCACACTGAGCACTAGCATCATACCATTTGGGAAAAGGAGGTTGTATTAGTGTCACGTGATACGGCGAAACCACATGTCGATCATACAAAATCTGAAACAATTCCTTATAAGTCATCGGAATTGGATCAAATTGAGGCCTCTCTCCCCTCTGGTCCCTTGCCCCTTGTCTATTATCATTTTGTGTTGATGGCCCTGCTCCTTGAGGACGGGAAACAGTGATGTTATTAGAATCGTACTGCCTCACATTACTGACTTCGCTTTCCTTTTTCCTCATTGGTGGTCTCTTACTAGACTCTCCTCCTTCGAGCTTTCCACTCTTAATCGCCATTTCAATCATTTCTCCTGCTGTAACCACATCAACAAAACTTCGATAAGGATTACCGATAAGATGCGAGAAAAAAGGAGCCTTTAAGGTGTTGACAAAAAGCATATTTGTTTCCTCCTCTTCCAATGGCGGGTGGACTTGCACTGCTACATCTCTCCATCTTTGAGCATATTGTCTAAAACTCTCGTTAGCCTTCTTTTCCATTCCTTGCAACATCATCATGTTGGGCCTAACATCTTTCACATGTTTGTATTGCTCAAGAAAGGACTTAGCCAAGTCTTTCCACGATTTAATATTAGCTCTACTCAGCTGGTTATACTATCGGATTGCCGAGCCAGTTAAGCTTTCCTGAAAGCACTGTATCAACAATTGATCGTCCCCTATGTATCCGGTCATCTTCCTACAAAACATTGTGATATGTGCAGAGGGGCACCTGGTACCATAAAACGTTTCAAAGTTAGGAACTTTAAACTTTGGAGGCAAGACCAGATCAGGAACTAGACTTAACTCCTTTGCGTCGAATCCATAGACACTGGTATCTTCCTTCATGGCTCTGACCTCTCTTTCTAACTGCTTCCATTTCTCTTCCAACATATTGTTTTGGTCCTTCTTGGCTTCTTCATCAAGGTCCGGAACTTGATGATATTGATGTTCTTCCTGATACGAACTAGATCCAGGCTGTACGTTAACAGAAGCACCGACTGGACTAATGTGTACCTTCCCGACATGAACAGGGGTCACTTGAACATTCTGAGATTGTTCTGGGGTTAACCCTGGATGATGAAGTGGGTCTTCAGTTACACCTTCTGGCATAGGGCTTTTCCCATGTTCTGGATTTCTTCCTTCCAACATACTCGCAAACTTGGCAAACATCTCCTTTTGGGCATTCATCATATCTTCTTGCATTTTCTTGATATTATCTTGTAACTCCGACCGAGCTTTCTCAATTTGGGAAAGTTTGTCTTCCATAACTTTCTTTCTGGTTCTGTAGATATGCTTGGGATTTTCCAGTATTACTCTGTCACAGAGTCATTTTGTTATCACTGATATTTATTATTGAATATGAGATATATGATTATGAATGAATAAAATGCGATGCAAAAATTAAATGCATTAAAAAAATGCATATGCAAAATGCAGGGTGTTGATCCTGGAACGACTCCTTAGAACAACTCTTTATATTAGAACGACGTTCAATTACAAAGTTGAAACATATCACAAATAAATCTGCACCATCTCTCCTATTTCTTGTACGTGTGCTAGCAACTCCACGATCTTCTGGTTTTCTTCAGCCTCGGGATCCAGTTCTTCAGTCACATCAGCAGCTTCCTCAGATAGAATGACCAAATATTGAGCTATTCCCTGCGCGTGGTCTAGGTAACAAGCAATAAAGTCCTCTATTTGCTTAACTATATCCCCCTCATAAGGAACTATCGATAGCTCACTTGCTCGCCTCTGAAAATCTTGAACCATGGCTTCAAGCTCACTCACTTATTTTTTCAAACTTTCAACCTCTCCCTGGCTCGAGCTACCTTCCTTGTTTCGGTATCGTCGTAATGCAGTCTCTAAACTTGAAATTTTCTCCTTCAACTTCTCATTCTGGGCTTGACTCTCTTGTAACCGCTGCTCTAAAGAATCATTTTCCTTCGATAAAATCTTAACTTGGTGCCTGCTTTGCTTGAGCTCTTCTTGACTCTCTCCGGCTACTCTTTTGAGGCTCGCCATCTCTTGCCTCCATTCGACAGATGACATACTCGAGCTAGAACATGTCTGAGCTTTTATCATTCCCTGATAAGTTGACCGAAGATCGTCAAAGTCTAGCCGAAGTTGTTTCTCTACTTTTTCAATTCGATCTGCTCTACTTTTCTGAATGTCAATCTCCAATCCCTTTTGATACACTTCATCTTCTAGCTTCTGTAAAGTCATTCTCCATTGTCTCCGTTCTGCTTCAAAATCGCACTTGGCTAACTCTAATGGAGATGGCACCACTCTCAACTGTTCCTCTACCAGTTGAATATTTTCAGGATTCACTATCGGGATGTTGTCGTTTACTCGACCGCTTCTCCACTGCTCGTACTCTTGAGATAACTCGAGATCATAAGTGAACAGATTCACACGACGAGTTTGCTTTCAAGCCTCAGCAACCCCTTTAATTTTAACCTTATACTGATCTCCTTTGAATGAAAAATCTGATCCTACCAAATCCCACGTGGCTGGAATGAACTGCCTCGATCCATACTGTCTGGAAACTAGTAACAGTGCATACCCAACAGAACCCCATATACCTGACAAAGGAACCCAATCTCGCTCTCCACATCGGTAAAGTATATCCGAAGAGGTATTCCACGAAGCTCGCCACAAAATATCTCCATCTCTGATATCTTTGAAGATGACCATCCATTTTTCTTCAATAAAACCCCCAGGCCACTCTTTAGAAAGAAAATCCTTCAAAGGTGAGAAACCGTCTAAAAATACTCGTCCTGGTGCCCTTTCAACATGTTTGAAATGACTCAGAATCCATACTAGCAGCAAAGGCGCACATCCTATAAAGCGTCCTTCTCCCTCGCGCCTACAAGAACTCAAAGACCGGAACGTCTCAGCTAGAATACCTGGAACAGGATCCACGCGCTTGTCTAATCTTTCAAACAGGTCAACAACTGATACGTCTATATATCCTGGCACTTTTGGAAAAATAACGAGCCCATAAATCCCTAAAGCAAACAAGTCAAGCTTCTTTCTCTTATCAGGATGATGAGAAATTACTTCTTTCAGAGCAGCCCAAGAGATGCACTCACTGTCTCCCTTCTTCTTAATGTTTCTGATTACCCAATCTTCACTCATTCCGGTCATCAATAGTAATTTCTTCTTAAATGAAGGAGTGACTGGCAACTTGGTATATATTCTATCTATCTGGGACCTCGGACAACGGATCAAAGCTTGATACTCCTCTATTGTTGGTGTCAGATCTACTCTACCAAATGTGAAACAGCTATAAGCCGGGTTCCAGAACTGTGCCAATGCTCTAAACAAATTTCGGTCAATAGAAACATCCAGAAGATAAGGAATATCACCGTACAACTGATAAAACATCTCCTTATCGGCTACTATCCATCTTCCCCATATCTCCTTTAGCTCACTTAGATCATTCTGACGCACGTTGTGAGTGTAACCAAATAACTCTGACACATATCCAGGCATCACGCTGTCTCTATTGGTCAATTGGGACTGTTCCGACCACCTCAGAACATCTGCATTGTCCTCAACCTCTTTCTGAACCGTTCGTTCCATATTACTGGCCTTCTATATGGACATCGACCCCAAATCAACACCATGTAATGGACAATGCAATGCAAAACAGAAAAGAAACAAAGCAAAAACAACAAAAGATCGGTTAGTAAACATGAAGCAATTAATTCAAGATAAAAAAATCCTACCCACATATGCTGACTACCCCCATCATGCTTTATCAGATCCTACCCAACATGATATCTACCCCCAGGCTTTGTTATCCACAAAAATAAATCCTAACCGCATGATATCTAATTCGCATGCTTGTTCGATAAATAAACCTAACCGCATGATATCTAATTCGCATACTTATTCAAAAAAATAAACCTAACCACATGATATCTAGTTCGCATGCTTGTTCGAAAAATAAACCTAACCACATGATATCTAGTTCGCAAGCATTTATTCGAAAAACGAAAATAAATGAGTCAAAAAAAACTTTTCCTTGTGTACCCTCCTCACGGGATTCTTAAGGTTCGGGTTTGGTTCAACCTAAGTTCAGGCTCTACGTTCACTATATGCCGGGTTAGGTTCTAAAGTAATAGGTTCTCGAATTGTCCTTGTCGGTGCCCCCTTGGGCTACCGAACCCTCAATCCTGGCCCATCACAGGCTTTAGGGGATCGAGTTCAATTTCGAGGGAACACACCTCCTTATGTCCATGCGGAGGTGATTACCATCACGAGAACCATAAGGCGTGAGCTCCAGGAGCGATCCACTATCCCATGCAGAGGTGAAAACCACACGAGGGCATAGTCTCTCACTCCTATTTAAATAGGACGGAGCGGGGTTTTAGCTCATGTATGATAATGCAGCTGTGCAGTGTGTGAGGAAAAGCGAAAAAACAAACAATAAAAACACTCAAAATCAATTCCTAAAACAAACAATTATTCTGAAACCATTAGCAAACATATTAGTACAACTATTTAATTGTCAATCGAATTAAATTAAAGAAATCAAAATACAAACAAAAATTATTAAAAACCAAACAATGGATCAAAAACCAAATTAAAACGAATTTGTAATTTTCAATTGCAAAGACAATTAATTAATCGACTATCGGCTTGACTCTCTAAAAAAAAAGTTTTCCCCAGCGGAGTCGCCAAGCTGTCGAAACGATTTTTTCCTTAAAGGTGAAAAAAGGTGATATTTTGAAAACCACATTAATTCTTAATTGTCCCTTTTTAATTTAAAAACAAATGCGATTTAAAAAACCTCTCGTTTCAAAAAATTTTGAATTTCCTTTACGATCGAAAAATACGGTTTGAAGAGTCGCCACCAATCTTTGACTAGGGTGTGATTGGGCACCCAAAAATGCTTTGTCATTTTAAATAAAAACTAATTTTAATTAAAACAACAAATTGAAGTCTGCGTTACCAAAATCCGAGTTCGGGAGTCGGTTACGTGTGAGGAAGGATTAGCACCCCCGCAACGCCCTAAATCGGTACCTAGTCGATTAATTAATGTCTTTACAATGAACTTTACAAATTCGAATTTATTTTGATTTTTGATCCCATAAAAAAATGTAAATTTAAAACGTTCAAAAACACTCAAGCAAATTAAATTAAAATTACCAAGTCATTTTAGAAAGATAAAGAAGGTTCGATTATTTACAAATATCGAGACCAGATCTTAAAGATATAACAACCTTTTCTCGATATATTTAAATAAACGAACATTTCTTTTTCTCTCGTTCCCAAATTTTAGGTGGCGAATCAATTTTTTTGTTTCACTTTCGGGATACACTTTTATTTTAAAATCATTAAAAGCGGACCTCAAATCAGTTATGACTACCCACTTCAACAATTTTAAATTAAATGGGTATTACCCTTAGTCCGATTATGTAATAGGTCGAGTTATGCGCGTGAGGCTATCATGCAAATTATGCAAAATAATGTCATGTAAGAATTACAAATATCATACAATGTGACATGCAAAAATTATATACATATGTTTTAATTAAAAATCATAAATTATGCATATTGACATATTATGTACAAATGTGACTTAAATATAAAAATAAAAACATGACATGCTAAACTACAATTTTAAAAAAATGTATATATATATATATATATATTATACATTAAAGTAATGACTAAATCTGAACACATGTAAAATTAAACATACTAATTTAAAACTAAAACAAAGACTTAAAGAAAAGCAAGCATAAATATCATGGACTTAAACCTAATTTAACCAAAAACTTTACTATAACTTAACTAAAAAAAACTTAGTGATTTGTTGAAACCAAAGTGCACAGACGCCTCACTCTCTCTCCATTCTCCCCTCTTCTCTCTCGCTAAACCTACACAACTTGAACTTTAATGGTTGCCTCCCAACGCTACTGCCTCACTCATTTTTTAATGGCCATGGATCAAACCAAATAAAAAAACAAACCCCTCTTATAATTTATATTCTTCCTCAAATCCCATCTCTCGAAACTCTCTCCCTCACTATCTACCCTTCGAAGCTCACACAATAATACCCACTATCTACTCCGACAAAACCAACAATAATGTTTCCGACGACTAAGGTAAATGGACTAAAACCCTTTTCCTATTTACATTCAACCCTTAAACGAATTGATTTCAAAATATTTACTGATTTTATTCTGTTTTTTTAGGAACCTATTTATTCTTTTTCCTTCGAATGTAGCACCAGAAATGACCCCAAACCTCTAAGGTAAATGTACTGTTATTTCTATATATTTTAACTTGATTTTGACTCAAAGCATATGCATGTATAAGCAAATTACAAAAACAATTGAAAATGGAAACATAGAAATAAGTAAGCAAATTACAAAAACAATTAAGAATGGAAACATAGAAATAAGTACCCCTTTTTGATTTTGTGTATTACTCTGATTCAATGACAAGAGAGATCATTTGCTTCCTTTGATCCTCGAATATGGGAAATAACCTTTTACAAGTACTGTTCTTTTCCTTTTTTCTGTGTTTTTCGTCCCCTTTTTTTTTGTCTATGGCCCCCCCGTAGTTGATATCCCTCTCTCTTTTAAATCTCATTAAAACTGATGATGGGTGGTTATTTCTTAAAAACTAAAACTGCTAAAAACCGACCCTCAAACTGCTATCTTCTTGTGCATATATCTGTTGTCCATTGGGATTGAATGGGGCCTGTCTCGACCTAGACTCGGATAAAACCGAGCATCTACAGATATTAATTCAAAAATTATTTTTCAAGATGATATTTAGGTAAAAAGGTCATTTGGTCCCTTAATTAGATATGTTCTTTTAGGAATAAATATTCGATCGAAAAAACTTGAGTTATGGGTGTTTAATCGGTTCATTTAGATAACGGTTGAATCGAATTATCCAAAATTCATTAATTGAATTTTTTCCTTTAACCACTAATTAAATGGAAATTATTTCAAAAAAAAAATTAATTGAACAAAACTAAGTTCATTTAATTGCTTGATTAACCAAATTAATCGAAATTTAATTATTGGTTTCGTTTAGAGGTGGCAATCGGGTCATTCGGATCGGGTTCGGGTCATTTCAGATCAGGTCATTTCGGGTTAGAATTGCATTCGGTTCGGATTCAGTTCACTTCGGGTCAGATCGGGTTCGGGTCTATGGAAATTCAGTAGAAGTCAGGTACAGGGTCAAATCGGGTCGTTGGTTTTCGAGTCGGGTCAAAATTGGATCGATTGGTTTCGGGTCGGGTCAAGCTTTAGATTTTCGGGTCAATTCGGGTTAGTTTCGATTCGGATCAACCTTTAAAATCAAGTTGGTTTAGGTTCGGATCAACCTTTAGATTTTCGAGTTAATTCGGATTGTTTCGGTTTGGGTCAACCTTCGTCACTCTTTATCGTCTTAATCATCGGTGTTGCTCTTTATAACTTGTAATTCTAAAAATTTTTGTGATTATATATCGTCACATCCTAAATTCAAAGCTAAAAGTTCTAGTTTTAATGAATGGATTTAATAAATCTTTAAAATCTAAAATTGAAAATCAAATTAGAATATTTGGAAGTATAAAAAATAACTTTATAAATCATAATACATTTTAGGATTGATTGTAGTATTAACCCTCAACAGTTTTTTACTTTTATTATAACCAATTATCATTTATCATATTTAAAAAAATACATAATATATATATATATATTTATTAATTTAATTTAATTTAATAGTTTATATTATTTTACTAAAAAGTAATAACACATTACGTACCCAATTCTCAACCCAAATTAAAAAATTACTAAAGGTGGTGATTACCTAGTTGTATAATATAAAATGAGAATAAAATATATATCATTATACTATTTATCTAATTACTAAAAATATATGATAATAATAATAAATATTTGTTCATTAAGATTCAATTATCATGTTGAAATAGGGTCAAATTTTGGTTCGGATCCGGTATGGATAAATTAAATTCAGGTTGCTTTTGGTTCGGGTTATTTTCTGTTCGGGTTGATCTCGATTCGAGTTGATTTTGATTCGGGTTGATTTCGGTTAAACTATAATTCGGGTCTGTTTCGGTTTGATTATATTTATTTTGGGTTTCGGGTCAATTTTGGATTATCATATGCAGGTTTATATCGGATCTTGATTTGAGTAAATTGGTTCGAATAATCGGATACGGGTCAAATTTATCATTTCTTTTAACAACTAACACTTCTTGTTCAATTCTTTCTTTTGCCAAAGAAAAAAAAAAGAAATTCTAATCATTATATAAAGATGTGATTGAGGTGAAGTTTGAGAATATAACTAGTGATCTTCATGAGTTGATTGATGAAAAGGTCTCACGTATCACAGCTGATGCTCATCTTTATTATGTGCGTATTGAATTCAAACAGTTTAATATGATTCATGAGACTATGAGAGTGATTCCAACCCTAACAAGAAAAAAAAAACAATATAACACCAGCGTCCATCCCATCAATGCATAAAACAATATGGATTATCTATTTCTTACGTTTCTTGTCATTTTTCTTTTTGTTCTTGTTAGAGTTGAAACCGATCACATGAATCATATTATGGAAGCGGATGGACTTACCTTGGTCCAAATATTTTTCTTATGAGAATTGAGTTTTCATTAGTGGTGTTCTTCTTACTTGAAACAGATTAACCTTTAGAAATATTATTGAGCCATGTGGTAAGGTGCTCTGTTTAATCAAGATGAACATCTCCTTGGATTAGATTTTTCCATTAAATTTGTCAATAACAATTTTTTTTTTTTGCACTTTGTAACGAGAAACGAAAGAAAATAAAGTTCAGTTTTATACTTCATGTTTATAATTGATATGTATTGCATCCTTTAACTTTTTTCATTTCCCTCTTGAATTATGAATGAAAATTTTAACTATGATTTATTATTTTATTGTCTCAGATGTTGTTTCTTTACGAAAAAAATCATAAATTTCTTCCAACATGAGTCTTTGACTTATTAACGAGAGGCTTCTAAAATGTGGTAACGTGTATCACTGTTGTTACTTTACAGTACTATTTTTCATCATGCTTTAATATTACTTGGGATATGATCTTCAATTTTGTTGAAATATTATGTCTGGCGTATATTTGGTATAAAGTAAGATTGGTTACAAAAGATTACCGTCATATTCTATGTGTTGACTTTACATATGTGTTTTTGTCACTTGTTAAACATAGTTTGATTCAAACCTTGCTTAATATTATGACCATGATTACGAGCCACAGTAGCTAGATGTGAAAATATCATTCTTGGAATGAAGAACTTGGAGAAGACATCTACATGCAACAATCAGGAAATTTCGTAGGCTCAAGGAAAAAGGATCATGTTTGTTAGTTGAAGAAATCTTTTTATGCTTTCAATTAATCACATATGCAGTGGTACAAGAGGTTTGATTCGTTTATGACTATTTATGATTACAAAGAAGTAATTTTGATAGTTGTATTTATGTTAAAAGGAGTTCTAGTGAATGCTACAATGCATGTCGAAATACGTCCGAAATTCAGATGACACGAAGACTTCGGAAAGAAGCCTGAACGACACGATGACTTCCCCCAAACTGCATGCAACTCAGCGAGCTGGTAACGTTGCAGTCTTGTCGAAGTCAACTAGTGATTCGTGTTTCTATACATTGACTGATATGTCAGAAAACTACCTTCTTTTTGAGATAGTGGTAGTAGAGATGTTTTTGCTTCCATTTCCGGGTTCAGATATTCTAAGTTTTCTTCTTTGGCTTCTTCCTCAACTGCTTTAATTTGAGCATGGACTTCTTTTGTTGCGTTGGCATGCACTTGCAAAGCTTTTCTATATCTGTGAAACTTGGGATTGCTGTATTTGAGATTGAAAGAAGTTGGTAAAGTGAACTTTGAAACACCATGTCTAATATTAGAGTTTATATATTTTTATATTCTTTTCATATTATAATGTTATTTAATATATCAAATATAATCTAAAATTATAAAATATATTCTAAATATTATATTTTGAGAAAGTATTTTGAGAGTAAAATATTGATGAGAGTATAAAGGATCAAGGAATTTATGGGAAGAAAGAATTTGCAAACAATTGTAGTAAAAAGACAAAATTGAGTAAAATGCAAAGTTAAGGGACTAAATAAAAAGAGAGTATATTTTTTGTGAAAATGTAAGAATCTAAGTTACATGGGCATTCTATTGTTGTATATGAGCATGTGGTTCAAATTTGGTAAAAAACTAACTAATTCATCTTCAGCACTATCTCTACATTACCACTAACTCTACTTTATTTAAAATATTTAACTATTATAATATTGATTTTACAAATATAAAATAAAACATACATTTTAATAAATATCAAGATAAAAAGCATAAATAAAACATTCATAAATAACATTGCGAAAATACAAAAAAATAAGAAAATGTTGTTTGAGTTTTATTAGTATGTTTATTTATCTAATTTCAATGTATTTTTATATATCTTGCAATTTAATCTACTTGAATTTAACAAAAAAAAAACAGAAAAATTACAAAAAAATTGTAGCGCAACTACAGTGCAACGCCAATTGTAGTGTGCACTGTAACAGATAGCCACAATATAACTACAAATTGACGATGGACTGGAGCATAAGATCATCTCTAAAGTGGAGATTTTCGCCACTCCAGCGATGCGCTAGAGATGGCCTAAGGGATAAAATCTGAATGGGGCAAGAACACAAGCACTCTGCAGGTTCCCCCCAAATTGTTTCTTCCAATTGGAAATCAAATGACGACGCCCTTATCCAAAAAAGAGCATGCAACTGTGAAATTTGTCATGGTTGATTCACAATGATTTTTTTAATTAAAAAAAGAAGGTATATTTTAGTCGCATGTATTTTCAGAGATAATAAACTAAACTAAGTTAAGTATCGGGTGATAATTGATCTGTAAACATATTTAATGATTAAATTATTTATTTATTTTACATATTTTTTAAACTAAAATATTTATTTCAAACAATTAAAAAATGCCATATTATCATTTAAAATACAATATAATTGTTTTCAGCCCAAATTGACTTAATTTCCACGACAATCACTTAATAAGAGTGTTTTCTCTACTATATGCAAAGAATCTTAATAAGAGTAAATTAGGCTTCAAGTTTCGTATATTTTTCAATCTTGAATATATTCACTTACAACCGATTAGAAGTTTTGCCGCCATATAATGCATAATTTTTTTAATCATTTTCTTGCTACTTCATGATTGTTTTCTATCTTAACAGGCCTTGCGGCATCGATAATTAGTGAAAGAAAATTTATTTTATTTACGATCGTTTTGATTGAAGGTTGGTAATTTTTTTTTCAGTCAAGAGAGGTAATCCTGAGTTGGATTAGTATTCTACTACTATACCCTTGATGATAGTAGATAATATTTGATAAGTTTGATCAATTAACTCTGTCGTTGGGTATGGCCAATTCAAGTATATTGAGTTTGAAATGTATAGTGGACCATTTAGAGAAAGGTGGGTTGTAAAGGTGCGAGTTATTCATAGCATGGTGGTAAATCTAAACCTATTGTTATTCTAAAATTGGTTGTCTCGATTAGGGATGGGTATGAGACCCGAACTCAACGAGTTTCGACCTAACCCGACTCGATCGAGATTATTTTTTTTTAAAAAAAAATGGGGTTCAGGTATGGTATGGATTGGTTAGTTTTTTAGGTTATGTTTGGGTCGGTTCGGGTCGGGTTCGAATTTTATCTTAAAAAATCGAGTCAGGTTCGGGTCGAGTGGAAGGTGTATGGGTTGGGTGGAGGATTTATAATTTTCGGATCAGGTCAGGTGGACCGAAAATCTGACCTGACCAGACCCATGCCCATCCCTAGTCTTGATTATGATATGATGATTTTGATTGATTTAGGGCATGTGGCTTGGAGATAATTATGTTTAGGAGTATATTATGTCAGTTAATTGAGAGATTAATGGTCTTCTTGTTTCTTTTGCTATGTGTCGTAACTGATTTTTGACGATACGACGTGTCTCGATTTATTTGTGAAAATTGATTTTTGTAAAAAAAATGTTTTGGAGTCGTCATCAACCTCTTGGATTAGATAAGTCGGATATCTAAAAATTTTCTTATAAAAGAATATTTAAGAAAAAATCATTTTAAAAGATAAATAAGTCTACGTGTAACCAGAAATTCATTTTTGGAATAAAAAAATAGAAAAAGGGTTTGGGGTAAATTACGCCTGTGGAAAGATAAGCACCCCCACAACGCCCAAAATTAGTACCCCATTGATTATAAATTGTCTCTAATAGTTGAAATCTAAGAATTCAAATATAAATTTAAGTTACGATCCTATTATTCCAAATTCAACCATACAATTTTTATTTAACGGAAAATTCTAAGGAGAAATAGAAAATATTCCATTATTTTTAATCGAAGAGAAAATAATCCCTAAAATACTATAAGACGAATATTTCTCTTCCCAACTGAAATAAAAAGAATATAATAATTTCTCCCAAGAATTCGGGATTAAATAATTTGATTCGACCAAAATAAAAAGCCAATTAATCTAAATTACAAATTTATTTAGAAAAGATAAGGGATGTTCAATTATTTAAAAGGATCTATACCAAATCCCTAATAAAAATTAGACGAATTGTCTCGACAAGTTTAAATAAATGAACATATTCTTTTCCTTTTATTCTTAATTTAATTTAAGCATATTCGATTTTTTAGGTTGTCTAGTAGAGTAGTTATTTATTTTAAAATATTAGAATATAACATCTAATTACCTTAAGATGATCATTTCTTAATATTTTAAAATAAATAAATACTATCTTTAATTCAATTATGAAATCGGTCGAGTTATTCTTATAAGGCTTTCATATATATTCGAAATATCTAGATCTAAATGCACAAACAAAATTAAATATTAGAATTAAATATAATATTACAATCTATCTAATTATGAATATAGCTAAAGTAGGCTTGGATAAACATATTTTAGAGCTTAAATATATTAGACTAGGTGAACAAATATTTGGACAAATTTAATTAATCATGCTAGATGATAAAATGTTGAAAGCACTTTGATATAACAAAAATTATTAAATAGTTTTTACAAATTTTAAGATTATATTCCATTAAGTCATTAGACTATAAAACTTATTCTTTAAAGTTAAAATGTCAATTTTACTTCTTGCACTACTGAAAATTTGAGTCCTATACTGGAAATATTTTTGAAATAATTTTTTCTAAGGGTTTCGAACTTCCATCGAGTCAAAAATGTTTTTTAAGCATAGTAGTACCGATATTGTTTGAGAAGTATCGATACAAATATCTATGTTGAAGCCCAAAATGATGAAGTAATACTGATACTGTATACAAGTGTGTCAAAACAGAATACTAAAATGGTACCGATACTATATACAGTATCGATACTACTTAGTATAGTAGTACCAATACTCCTAATGATGGTACCGATATTACCTTTTGATTTTGAATCCATCAAAATTTCAGTATACTAAAATGGTATCGATACTATGTACGGTATTGATACTACTGAATATAGTAGTACTAATACCCTTGTGACAATATCAATACTAGAGTTTCCCAACGGTCAAATTTTTGTATTTAATGCAGGGAGTATACTGAGAGACAGAATACCGATACTACAAGCTTCTGGATAGCATTTAATATAGTAAACTACCTCTCAACGACTATATTCACTTCCACAACAACTTAAACAGCTGGAATTGATTGAGGGAGTATAAAAACAAGATCCCAAGTCATTTGTGAAGACAAAAGAAAAAAGAGAAAGCCATAAACAACAAATTTGAGCCAAATCAAGTCAACATTCTTCAATATTCTTTTTGCTTTCAAAGAACACTTCGTATACTCATTTGTATTTATTTCTTAAGTGTTCTTATTTGTTCTTGAATTGTGCAAACACATTCCTAGTGAGGATTTTATAAGTTTGCAATTAGTATTTTTTGAGAAAATATTTCTTAAGTGTTCTTAAGAATTTGAGATAAAATTCTTGAGTGAGTTGTAAGGTTACACCTTATCCTCAAAGGTAGATACAAATTAGTGAATTTTGGAAATCCTTAGAGTGGATAGATAAGGTAGTGGATGTAGACTTTGGATGATAAAGTCGAACCACTCTAAATTCTTGTGTTCAATCTTTTATATTTTTCTCTCAAGCTTCCACTAAAATTTTTAATTGCCAATTTACCCCTCTTGGCTATTTCATTCATTCAATTTACTCAACAATTGGTATCAGAGCTAGACTCATTGGAAGGTTTAACCACCTCTTGAGAATATCGTAAAGGAGTTCAATCGTCATATAAGTCATTCATGGCCTCTTCATCAAATTTTGACATTGTTAGCGACTCACAACCATCAAAAAGCATCCATACTTCAATGGAGCCAACTATGCCTATTGAAAGAATAAGATGAAACTCTTTATTCAAGCAAGTGATTTAGGATGGAGCATCATGATGAAATGTCACTCTACTCCAACTAGACAAATGGAGATGTTGAGTGAAGAAGAAAAGAAATTGTTCAAACTCAACGCAAAGACAATGCGCATTATATTTTGTACACTTGGCCCCGATGAATATAGGAGAGTATCATCTTGTTCCAATGTCAGGGAGATATGGGATAAACTTGAAGTTACTCATGACGGAACAAATGAGGTAAGAGAAACTAAAATTAGTCTTCTCAATCATAGCTATGAAAACTTCAAGATAAGACCGAATGAAGACATTAAATCCATGACCGATTAATTTTCAGTTATTGTCAATAGTCTCAAAGGCTTTGGAGAAAATATTCGTAATGAGAAGCTCATTAGAAAGATGATTTATAGTCTTTCCAAGTCATGGCAATCCAAGAAGACCGCTATAGTTAAAGCAAATATTCTAAAGACTCTCACCTTAGATGAGCTCATTGGATCCTTGCTTACTCATGGAATGATGGTGATGGATGAAGAAGATCAAGAAAAGAAAAATGAAGAAAATAAGGAAATAGAAAATAAGAAAAAGATTGGTTCTCAAATCCACTAAAGAAGATAGTGACTTAAATGATGAAGATGAGGATGAAGAAATGACAATGTTTGCCAAAAGATTCAAAAGATTCATGAAGTCCAACAAAGGAAGAAGATTCCAAAGAAAAGAAGGCTTCAAGAATGAATCTAAGGAGAAGGACACTATACTTTTCCATGAGTGCAAAAAGTTGGGGGATGTTAAATTTGAATGCTCACAATTAAAGAAGAAAGGATCCTCCAAGAAGAAACACAAGGCACATGTAGCTACATGGAGTGATGATGAGCCATCCAATGAAGAGGAGGAAGAGGTAGCAAACTTGTGTCTTATGGCCATTGAGGGAGAATATAAGGTAACCTATAACTCATCTACTTTAAATGAATATTCTTTTGATGAGTTGCAAGAGGCTTATGATGAGTTGGTCTTGGAATTTGAGGTCATCCTTTCAAAACATAAGAAGAATATTTCAAAATTGAAAAATAAAAATGATCTCTTATCCAAGACCAATAGTGAACTTGAAAGTAAGGTAAAGGATATGCAAGTCAAACTATAGGAGTTTGGAAAGAAAAATCATGACTTGCACAACCTACTTTCAAAGGTTCATGACGATCATCAAAAGAAACTTGATGATCTTAAAGCTTCTTTTAACAAAGTTGGAATAAATCATTTTAAAAAAGGACAAAATTCTAAATCCAATTATGTTAGAAATAGCTTTAGACCTTACAATCATAGTGGTCCCCAAAGAACTTCAAATAGGAAATTTGTTAGAAGCATACAAGTCCTTAAAGGACTCATTACTACTAGAGACAAGGATATCATAGAAAAATAGATAATAAGGGGACTATATTATTGAGAACTAATGGCTATGGACCCAAAAGAATTTGGGTACCAAAAATCAAAACTTGATATATGTTTATAGGTGGAGGAGCATTGCTACAAGGCACAAAACAAAAGTTCAAACTCATTGTACCTTGATAGTAGATGCTCACGACACATGATAGGTGATAAGAGCCGGTTCTTGCAGCTTAATGCTAAAAGTGGAGGAGTAGTAAACTTTGGTGACAACTCAAAAGGTTACATTGAAGGTATTGGTTCTATTGGTAACAACTCTTCCATTCTTATTGAAAATGTTTTATATATAAATGGGTTAAAGCATAATCTTCTCAGTATTAGTCAATTAAGGGATACAATGTCTTATTTGAGTCAAATGGTTGTAAAAGTGTTGACATTGCATCTAATATGAATATGCTTGTTGGTCATAGAATAGGAAATATTTACATGGTGCATCTAGATAGTATTAATATGTCTAATGTATGTTTATTTGCTAAAGATGAGCATGATTGTTGGTTGTGGCATACAAAACTTAGTCATGCTAGCATTAATATTTTACAAAAACTTTCTCAAAGCAATCTTGTAAGAGGCTTGCCTAAGATAAAATTTGATCTTGATAAAATTTGTGATGCATGTACTAAAGGCAAACACAAAAGAACTTTCTTTAAACCTATTGATAATGTATCATCTAGTAGAGTATTACAACTGATCCATATAGATCTTTTTGGGCCTATTAGAACTACTGGGTTGTGTGGAAATCAATATGAATTTGTATTGATTGATGATTACTCTAGGTTTACTTAGGTTATTTTCTTAAGTACAAAAGATGAAGCTTTATAAAATTTCATCACTTTCTCTAAAATAATCCAAAATGAATAGGGTTACTCTATTTCAAGTGTTAGGAGTGACTATGGAACCAAATTTGAAAATCTTGGGTTTGATAATTTTTGTAATTCAAATGGAATTAGCCATTATTTTTCAGCCCCTAGAATCCATCAACAAAATGGAGTCGTTGAGAGGAAAAATAAAACTCTAGAAGAAATGGCTAAGACCATGCATTGTGAAAACAATTTGCCAAAATACTTTTGGGCAAAAGCCACAAATACCGCTTGTTATATGATTAATAGATTAATTATTAGGCATATATGAAAGAAAACTCCATATGAATCTTTCAAAAATAAAAAGACTAACATTAGTTATTTTCATTCTTTTGGATGCAAGTGTATTGTTTTAAATAATGGAAAATACAATCTTGGCAAATTTGATGCAAAAAGTGTTACTCTTTAAATTTTAAAGCTTATCGAGTCTTTAATAAAAGAACTCTAGTGGTAGAAGAGTCAATACATGTTATTTTCGATGATAATCCCCTTCCGAGGAAGGATTCTTGTATTGATGATGATGTAGGTACCTTAAATCCAAATGAAGTTGGTAAATCGTCATCAAAAGAAGTGAAGAATGAGAAAACTCAAGGTGTCTTAAAGAATCTAACTCTAGAGGAAATGGAAGTCACATACCCAAGGGAGTACAACTATGTCAAGGATGGTGAAATTTTGGGCGATTCATCCAAAGGGGTAACCACTAGATCTTTTCTTAAAAATATTTGTAATTATATTGCATTTATCTCATGCATAGAGCCTAAGAGTATCAAAGAAGCATTAAATGATGAACATTGGATTATGGCTTTGCAAGATGAGTTAAATCAATTTGAGAGAAGTCAAGTGTGGACATTAGTTGAAAGGCCTAGTAATAAGTCTATTATAGGTACTAAATGGGTATTTAGGAATAAATTAGATGAAAGTGGTCATATAGTGAGAAACAAGGCTAGACTTGTTGTTCAAGGGTACACTCAAGAAGAGGGAATATATTTTTATGAAACTTATGCTCACGTACCTAGGATGGAGGCTATTAGAATGTTATTAGCATTTGCATGTTTTCATGGATTTACTTTATTTCAAATGGATGTTAAAAGTGAATTTTAAATGGTTTTATAAAAAAAGAAGTGTATGTGGAACAACCTCCTAGTTTTGAGGATTCAAAATTTCCAAATCATGTTTTCAAATTGACAAAAGCTTTATATGGTTTAAAACAAGCTCCTAGGGCTTGGTATAAAATATTGTCAAACTTTCTTATTGAAAAAGGTTTTTCAAAAGGGAAGCTTGACACTACCTTGTTTATAAAATGTAAAGGTAAATATTTATTAGTAGTTCAAATTTATGTTGATGATATAATTTTTGGTTCTATTAATGACGTTATTTTTCAAGAATTGTCTAAGCTAATATAATGTGAATTTGAGATGAGCATGATGGGGGAGCTTTCATTTTTCTTGGGGCTCCAAATCAAGCAAAGAAAAGATGAAATCTTCATCAATTAAGCAAAATACATAAAATATATGCTCAAGAAGTTTGGATTAGAAAACGTAAAACCCCAAGCCACTCCTATGAGCTCATCTATAAAGCTTGACAAACTTGAAGAAGGTAAGTGTGTAGATGTTAATCTTTGTAAGTCTATGATTGGATCATTGCTTTATCTTACCATAAGTAGAGCGGACATTATGTTTAGTGTTTGCTTATGTTCTAGATTTTAATCATGTCCTAAGGAGTCTCACTTACAAGCCATTAAGAGAATCTTTACATACCTTAAGGACACTCCTAACTTAGGACTTTGGTATCCTAGAGACTCTAGCTTTAGCTTGCTGCTTTCTCGAATGCAGATCATGGAGGTTTCAAATTAGATAGGAAAATCACCTCCGGTACTTGTCAATTCCTAGTAAATATGTTAATTTCTTGGTTTTCAAAGAAACAAAATAGTGTTGCATTATCTACCACCGAAGCGGAATATATTTCAGCTGGTAGTTGTTGTGCACAAGTTTTATGGATGAAACAACAACTTTTAGACAATGGAATTGATATGGGTACCATTCCTATCAAGTGTGACAATACTAGTTCTATTTGTCTCACTGAAAATCCCATCCAACATTCTAGAACTAAACACATAGAAATTAGATATCATTTCATTAGAGATCATATCTCAAAGAAGATATAGTTCTAGAGTATGTAAATACTTTGCATCAAGTAGCTGACATTTTTACAAAATCTTTAAACAAAGAAAGATTTTGGGCACTTAGGAGAGATAATTAGGTCTAACCAATCTACCTTGACTTTGTGTTTAAATAGTTTTGTATGAAAATGCATGCAATATGACTTCTTAATGCCTTCTATGCTATTAGTTAGGGGAGTTTATGAATTTAATGGAAATTGACAATATGTTCACATTATGTTTAAATGTATATTTGTTTGCTTGAACATATTTGCTTTGCCTAATTAGATTTGTCTACACCACTATTTATGCTTTCAAATATGCATCATATTTTCCCCGTATTAGTGTCAACACACATTTTCGTCCTACTAGGATTCAAACTCCTAAGAATATGATAAACTTTTGCTAGGATTCAAACTCCTAAAAATAGGATAGAGTTCTACTATGATTTAAACTCCTAAAGATAGGATCCACAAGCATTATAAATAGCCATTGTAACTCACTATTGTAACACACGATTTACAGACAAAATACAGAGGAAAGTACGGAAAATACAAAGGCAAAGCTATTGTAAACGATTCGAAAAGGAAATAAAAGGTAGCATTTTTTTGATTCGTTCATTTCTCGCATGTGCACGTTATTTTTCTTGAGATTTGGTTCGAATAACCCAAAACGTGGGTTGCGCCGATGACCAAAAATGGGTAGGGTTTCGAAGTTTCGAACCTAGATCTATCCCGAGGCGTGTTCATTTTTTATCCCCCTAATGCGCAATATCAACGTTAATTATCTTTCAAATTTGGCCCCAATCTTTATTTTTCTTTATATTAGTCATTTTATTTATTGTATGGATATTTTTATTTATTTATTATTTACATTATTGTCATTATATAAATATATATACGTATGTTTTTTTAAATGATTTTCAATTGATTTTTTTACACTATATATTATTATTATATATACATATATTTTTTAGATATTATTATTTATATATATATATACTTTTTTTAAAATATTTTATTTATAAGCGTATTATTACCATATATATATATATATTGTAATTATCTTTATTTAGTTTTTTTTACTTTATCATTATATGTATATATGTATGTTTTAGTAGTTTATTTATAAGTCAATTATCATTATATGTATACTTTTATATTTGATTTATATATTTATTTATTTTTGTTTTTGTTTTTGGTTTTTTTTATTTGTTTATATTATATTATATTTTCATATTACTATCATTATTGTTATGATTATTATTTTTCTATTTTACTCATTTATATATATATATATATATATATTTTAATATTTTATTTATTTATTTATTTATTTATTTATTTATATTTATTTTTACTTATTTTTATTCTTCATTTTTTTTTTCATTTATTCATTTTTCCCTCTAACACATCTTATGACTTTTAAAGGGTATATTTGTAAATCCATCAAAGGTAAGTAATTTTGGATCATTATTTTATCTTTTAATTTAAACTTATAATTTTTTTTAATCAAAGACAACTGGAAATTACGTAGTACCGAAAGGGCAGTTCAAGGGTGCTAATCCTTCCTTGACTGTAACCGACTCCCGAACCCGACACATCTTTGGAAAGACGCAGATCAGGTAAAAAATAAGGTATCCGATCAACCTATTTATTCTTAAATAAATGATCGGTGGCGACTCCCAATCCATATTTTCAAGTCGAAGCCCAATCCTGGGGCCCAACCGAAATACGGTTGCGACAGCTTGGCGACTCCGCTGGGGATTTTCAAGTGAGTCAGGCTAAGGTAATTTTCAGTTGTTTTTTTAACGAAAAGGGTAAGTTTAAATTTTAAGGTTATATTTCGATCTTTATTGCTTACTTTTGATTATATTTTTTCGAGTAAATAGTTGTACTAACCGTTTTCTCAATGATTTCAGCCCTTAAAGTCTTTTTTCATCTAAGGATCTAAACCCGAGCTCCGAACCTGTATTAAGTGGGGGTGAAAGTGACGCATTCGTGTGAATTTATTTACCGCATATGCCTAGCAAGTAGCCTTCGGGATTCATATACCTTATGTCTTCGTGTGAATTTATTCTCTGCATAGACATAAGAGAATGTGTCCTCTCGAGTTTAACTTAGTCCACATGAGCCTGTGATGGGTTTAGGACTAAGGGTCTGGCACGCCCAAGGGGGCACCAGCAAGGAGAACTCGGGTACCATTTTTTAGCACCTAAACCGGGAGACTTTGAAGAATTAGAGCCTACCCCAAAACCTCATTTCAAACCCTAGTATGCCAGAATTATTTCATGCTTTACTTTATGTTCAAAGCATGCGAACTAGACAAATATGCGGTTAGGATTTGTTTGAAATTAGCATGCGGGATAGAGATCATGTCCGAGTAGGAATAATAAACATGTTCGGGTAGATATCATGTGGGGTATGATTTTTCATTTTATTATTTTGATTTACCTCACTAATTTTTTTTATCTTGTCCTTTTTTATTTTGTTTTCATCATTTGCATCATAACAAGAGGCTATTGATCTATAAAAAGGTGTTTGTTACACAAAATAATCTGAATTAATGGATAAAGGTGTTGTAATACAAGAGATTAAAAACACCGAGGTACGACTATGGTCCGAGAAGATTCAGAAGGGAAAGGGAGACAGTCTTCAAGGAAGCTATGTGTCAGAACTGGTTAGCTACGCCTCTATTAGCCTAAAGCAGAACGACGTGTAAGAGCTTCGGGACATCTAGGGCAGTTGGAAGAATGATTGGAAACAGAAGTTCAGTCAACGATATGGTGACATTGCACTTTTGCTTCATGTTAAGACCGATGAGCCCTTAATCAAAGCCTTGGTTCGATTCTGGAACCCGGGATACAGTTACTTCACTTTTAACCAGGAGGACATGGTACCTACCATCGAGGAGTATACTACACTATTTCACTGTGAAAGCATTAAACTGGAGCGAGCCTACATCAAACACATCAAGAGTCAGTCTTTCAAGAACAGACTGGCTAAGATTGCAGGAGTTGATGAAAAGTGGGTGACTGACCGACTCCGAAACAAAGGTAACGGGCAGGGAATTGAGTGGACTAATGAATGACCACCCTGATGAATGGAAGACTATAGACCTTTTTTTCACTAGGTTTGTATGACTTGATCATCTTTCCAAAGATTTTGGGATGCATTGACGCAGCCATGTTGGAACTGTTTGAGCAATTTCCAAAACAGGTCAACCCAGCACCAACCATCTTAGCCGAGACCTTTCGGTCTCTCAACCATTGCCGAAGAGCTGACGGAGGTAGATTCATTGGATGTGTTCATCTCCTTCAAGTCTGGATTCACAATCACTTCTGGAAGACTAATGGGGTTGCCTACCGCCGATTTAGCACTACGTATTCACATTTGAGAGAGTTTATCACCATGAAATGACATGAAGGAACTTCAAAAGAGAAGTGGATGAAAGTCTTCACTCATCTATCAAGACCGAGATATTACTTGGAGAGCCCCCTGGTTGTTTCTCAGTGACGTTCTTTTCCAATGTGGGGACTCTGACACTATGACCTTACTTGAACTTTGGGATGCAGTTGGGTATTCTCCATTATTAGCACTTAGACATTATGGGGCACGTCAGTTTGTCCCAGCAACATGCGGACTAGCTAAATCAGAGTTTGAGTATCACAGTGACAGTTATAAGAAGAGGATCAAAGAGATTGTCGATTCATGAAAGAAAGTGTTACGGATGGATATTGTGGCTGATAAAGACATGCTTACCCCAGACTATTTAGAGTGGCAAAGATTGAAAAAAAACAACAACACCCCGGTGCCAAACTGTGAGGACACACAGACCATGGAGGAGCATCTCAGGCATGTCCCTTCTGGACTTGAGATAGCCAAAACAGAGTTTGAAGCTGTGAACAATGAGCTGGGGAAGAGGATAAAGGAACTTGAGGCTGAGCGCTATCAGTGGAATCTATATGCCGACTCTCAGAAAGATCGAGCAGACAAACTAGAAAGAGAACAAAAAAGAGTCCGTTTAGAGCTCGAAGACTTGAGAAAGGGGTATCAAGATAAATTCAAGGATAACTCCAAGTTGAAAGTGGCTTCTAAATACTAGAATGAGAGAGCTTGGAAGGAACAGATGAAGACTGCCCAGAGGCGCTTAGTAGGCAGTCAGCATCAAAACCAACGCTTGAGAATTCGGATGGCTGATATGGAGAAACAACATGAGATAGATGGCAAAACAATAGCTGAGTTAGAAGCTATTGTAGATGGGTTCAAGAAGCAAGCAAGCAAGCTTCAGATAGTGCCCTTCGATGGATGTTTACAGTGGCATTTCCGTTGGGAGCAAGCACAACAAAAGGTGAAGGCTAGAGATGCAGTCATCCGAGACTTCCTGGATCAAGTACAGAAGGCAGCTTGTCATCTACACGGCCTGGCAAGGGAAACTGGAATGGTCCGACAAGGCATACAACCAGTGACAGATGAAGACAGAAGACTTGTCAACCTACTAGAAGCTGTTTGGGGTCTAGAGGATTTAGTCCGAATGTACCTTTGATCGTTTTTATGTCTCTTACAAGATAAAACATTTTTGTCTAAGTAAAGATTATTTATAATAATAGACACTTTTCTGGATCAATGCCTCGAACATTTCATGCATTCTTGCATTTTGCATTTTTGCCTTTTTGCATCTTCATCTACATTTTTAAGCATTTTCACAAACATGAAATTAAGTCATGAAGGACTCGATGAAGTGGATTTAACCACATGGAAGCAAGATTGTAACATTAAAGAGCCTGATCAGCTGATGGTAGGACAAAGCCTGCCAAGATGATCTAAGAAAAGAATCCCCATATTCTAAGGGCTACGAGGTTGAGGCTATTAGCTGTTACCACATAAGAAGCCCCAAACATTCCTCTGAAAACTGTAAGGCGCTTGCCGAAGAATGGGGCATGGTATATACCATTTGCACTTAGAGGATTGTTTTGTTTGAACACGTCTTTGATCTTTCATGTTTGCTTAATCTTTTAAAGGATTGAATTTATGCTACTTTCTAAGGTGGAGCAATTGAATAAATTTTAATCTTTAGTTCTTCGAATATTAAATGAATTAAGGATTCTTTTAATTCTTCAAGAATTATAGATTTTTGACATGTGACAAGATTAGACCTTTCTTATCTTGACTCAAACCCCAAAATAAAATACCTCGATTCTTTACCCAAAATAACTCATGGTCATTACCACAAAGACCAAATTCTTGAACATTACCTTTATCTTTTCGATACACCCATACCTTTCTTTGAGTCAATAAAATCACACCACTGTCTTTTTGGACTCAAAATTGACATTTTAATACCATTAAAACCCAAGGCATTGAGTTGTTCATCTAAACATGAGCGTTATTCTAAAGACACAACTTGGGGCATCTCGCGGGGAGCTTGAACATTGAGACATCTGGGAAAAAAGAAGAAGAATTCATCTGAAATAATTCATCCGAAATAATTCTATCATGCATTAACTACATTGTTTTCATGTGAATAGAACTAATCCTGAAAATCTATCCCCCTGGGGATACCTCTTCTGTGAAGACTTACATGTATGAAATGATGAATGGCTTTATTTCTTTATCCCTTCACAACAGGAGAAAATATATATCCCTTGTGTCCCCTTTTGAGCCTATAGTATTTTTTTTTCTAATTCAACCCTAACCAAGGATCACCCTCCACACTGGGGGGCAAGGTGGAAGAAATCTGCTCACATGAGTGAAGACATCGATCCAAAGGTGGACCAAATGGCAAGTGCAAAGATCCAATCAAGAAAAAAAAGAAAAGAAACAAAAGAAGAAAAAAAAAGAAAAAAGAGAAACAAAAGAAAAAAAGAAAGAACAAAAATCAAAAAGAAAAAGGGACAAAAAGCACATGCAAAGATTCCCTAAAGACAAATAGCACATCAAGCTTCAAACTATGAGATTGATCAAGCACAAATATTCCCGAATCACTGAATCACTTCACTCGAAGATCATAGAGCATCAAGAGAGAGACATTTTGAGTAAGACATGATTGAAGGCATCAGAATGAATTGATCCTTGGTTCAACACCCTAAAACACTTGTTTGGGCCTATTTATCCTTTTCTTTCATAACCATGAACCCTGGCCTACATTACGTGCCTTAAAAGTCCCTTCTAATCATACATGGATTTCTAAACAGAAGAGACTATCTTTATATTTCATCCCGCCCATCAGGATTAATCTTTGTTTTTAATGCATGATAGAGAAAAATAACAAAGGGGGGTTCAGGACGTAAATCCTGAATAATGTCTTGAAACCAAAGGAGGGTTCGAGTTAAAAACCTGAAAAGGCGGCTCGAATATAAAAATTGTGCAACTGAGGCTATCACACAAATTCCTTGATACGACATCACACAACCCGAGTGTGATCACGAAGGTTGAGAGTCAGAGAACACTTCCAGTAGAGGAGCATGCAAGCTACCCCATCAAACCGTTGAGCATCAAATGCCAAACCTATGAGCATCAAATGCCAAACCTTTGAGCATCAAATGCCAAACCTTTGACCAAACATAATAACCTGAGATTTTTTTTATCATTTCCTTACTTAACCACTTCCCAAAAATAGCTTTGATCTTGGCACTTGTCAAATAGCTATAATTCATTAAAGGATTAACAACATAATTAATTCTTTGATATCCGATGAACTCTAGTTTATGATTCGTCTCAATTATAAAACCGTAAAAGTGACAATATTTTCAAAACTTTGGATCAAACATTTTTCAAAACTCTTTTAATTGATATTTTCATAACTTTGAAAATAAAAGAGAAAGAAAAACATTTTATTTCAAACAAGACAGTCTCTCTAGAGTGGATCTTGGTAAATGACATGTGACTTTTAGACACAAAACTCATGCTCAGAATCAATGATGAAGCAAGAAATGAGGAACATTTGGGGCATCTTTGAAGATTCAACATCAAATATTGGGGCATTTTTGGATATTGGGGCATCATTTGGGGATTTAACATCTTAATGCAAATTATCAGACCTTTTTCAGGAGATAAAATATAACCAATTCATGTTACATGCATCTTATGCATACATTTTAGAGCATCATATTTATCATTTTCCACATACATAATTTTTTGCAGCTTTTAGAGTCAAGTTTCGACTTCAAGACGAAGGATACTCGATTCAAAAGCACCTTTAAAGATTCATGTTTGTTTCTTAACTCAGCAGCAAGAAGCTACACTTCGACCAACTCGACAGATTGAAAGTTTCTCTCGAACTCACAATTTGCTCGAGAGTAGATTTCAACTTCACAACGAAGGATATCTAGCTCGAAGACAAACATCCACGATTTCAAATCCACGACGGAGGATATCGTGCCACTCAAGACAACATAAGTACAACTTCACAACGAAGGGATGGCTGGTTGTCAACAACAATTTTCCAATTTCGGAGCCAATTTCAACTTCACAGCGAAGGATATTGGACTCCAGACAATGCAAGTTCAACTTCACGACGAAGGGACCGTTGGTTGTCAATAAACAATTTCCCAATTTCAGATCCAATTTCAACTTCACAGCGAAGGATATTGGACTCCAGACAACACAAGTTCAACTTCACGACGAAGGGACCGCTGGTTGTCAATAAACAACTTTCCAATTTCAGAGCCAATTTCAACTTCACAGTGAAGGATATTGGACTCCAGACAACGCAAGTTCAACTTCACGACGAAGGGACGGCTGGTTGTCAACAAACAACTTTTCAATTTCAGAGCCAATTTCAACTTCACAACGAAAGATATTGGACTCCAGACAACGCAAGTTCAACTTCACGACGAAGGGACCACTGGTTGTCAATAAACAACTTCCCAATTTCAGAGCCAATTTTAACTTCACAGCGAAGGATATTGGACTCCAAACAACGCAAGTTCAACTTCACAACAAAGGGACCGCTGGTTGTCAACAAACAACTTCTCAATTTCAGAGCCAATTTCAACTTCACAGTGAAGGATTTTGGACTTCAGACAACGCAAGTTCAACTTCACGACGAAGGGACCACTGGTTGTCAACAAACAACTTCTCAATTTTAGAGCCAATTTCAACTTCACAATGAAGGATATTGGACTCCAGACAACGCAAGTTCAACTTCACGACGAAGGGACCGCTGGTTGTCAATAAATAACCAATTTCAACTTCACAGCGTAGGATATTGGACTCAAGACAACGCAAGTTCAACTTCACGACGAAGGGACCGCTGGTTTTCAATAAACAACTTTCCAATTTCAGAGCCAATTTTAACTTCTCAGCGAAGGATCTTGAACCCAAGGCAACACAAGCTAATCTTCATGACGAAGGGGCGGCTGAT
Source organism: Hibiscus syriacus (assembly GCF_006381635.1). Classification (NCBI taxonomy): domain Eukaryota; kingdom Viridiplantae; phylum Streptophyta; class Magnoliopsida; order Malvales; family Malvaceae; genus Hibiscus; species Hibiscus syriacus. The sequence continues at coordinate 27,508 of NW_024063289.1, read as the reverse complement.
TGTCAACAAAATTTCATTCAGAGTCAATTTCAACTTCACAGCGAATGATATTGGACTCGATACAAAACAAGTTCAACTTCACAACGAAGGGATGGTTGGTTGTCAACAAACAATTTTCAGGTTCCAGAGCCAATTTTAACTTCACGACGGAGGATATTGGACTCAGAACAATGCTACTTACATGGATTTCAACTTCACGACGAAGGATATCCAATTTCAGGCTCAACTTCATGACGAAGGGGCCACCCGTGGTTTCAACTTCACGACGAAGGGAATCGTGCACACAAGCATCGTCCATCTTTAGATTGGATTTCAACTTCACGACGAAGGATATCCAACGCAAAGAAGGAGTATCTGTCAACAAAGACCTTCGAGTTCGACTACGCTCAGCTCCAAGGCACATCATTTACAGCATAACTCAAGGCTAGAAGGGTTATCTGCCATCAAAATTGTCGAGTTCGATTCCATTCAGCTCGATGACACATCAATCGCACTACTTTCCGGTTGCAGTCGAGGTTATCAAGTCGAGAAGAGGACCTGGGTTAACCGTGCTTTAGTGACAAGCAACCATTTTCAAGCAAAAGTTATCTGTCAATGAAGATTTCTGAGTTCGATTCCGATCCAAGGTCTTTAAACCGAGAAGAAGACCGAAGGGCAACGAGAAGCCACGTGCTGATTCAAATTCCGAACTACGGTTTCAATTTCATATCATTTCAAGATGAACTCGGCTTCACGACGGAGGAGTCATCCGTAACTCAATTCGACAGGGAGTTATTGAAATATCAGAGTTAATTTTCAACTCCACCGAACGAAAAGTGTGTCTTTTAATCTTCGCCCTATCCCCGTTACACGACTATGGGCAAAGAGTGGCAGCTGTCAACACACATTTTTGTCCTACTAGGATTCAAACTCCTAAAAATATGATAAAATTTTGCTAGGATTCAAACTCCTAAAAATAGGATAGAGTTCTACTATGATTTAAACTCCTAAAGATAGGATCCACAAGCACTATAAATAGCCATTGTAACTCACTATTGTAACACACGATTTACAGACAAAATACAGAGGAAAGTACGGAAAATACAAAGGCAAAGCTATTGTAAACGATTCGAAAAGGAAATAAAAGGTATTATTTTTTTTATTCGTTCATTTCTCGCATGTGCACGTTATTTTTCTTGAGATTTGGTTCGAATAACCCAAAACGTGGGTTGCGCCGATGACCAAAAATGGGTGGGGTTTCAAAGTTTCGAACCTAGATCTATCCCGAGGCGTGTTCATTTTTATCCCCCTAATGCGCAATATCAACGTTAATTATCTTTTAATTTAAACTTATAATTTTTTTTAATCAAAGACAACTGGAAATTACGTAGTACCGAAAGGGCAGTTCAAGGGTGCTAATCCTTCCTTGATTGTAACCGACTCCCGAACCCAACACATCTTTGTAAAGATGCATATCAGGTAAAAAATAAGGTATCCGATCAACCTATTTATTCTTAAATAAATGATCGGTGGCGACTCCCAATCCATATTTTTCAAGTCGAAGCCCAATCCCGGGGCCCAACCGAAATACGGTTGCGACAATTTGCAGTAGTTTTTTACCATTATGTGCATTTAGTACTGGTATTGTTCATCCAGTACCGATACTGTTCTTTGTCAGAATCGATAATGTTCTTCAAGTACTGATATTATTCTTGCAACCTCAATATGGTATCGATTCTCAATATTGTTCTTTGTATTATCGATACGCCCATTAGAGTACCAATACTCCTGGTCGGGTATAGCTTATAATGCCCTAAAAATCATTTTTCTTACATTCTTCACATACAACTGAAAACTTCCCTAACCCCCTTTCAAATATTTGCTTCATTACTTCGTTTTGGAGTCATTTTTGTGTTGATTTTCATAATTCCAACCTGTTAGTATCATCAAATTCGTCCATTCATCTTCAAATTCCATCTCAATCCAACTTTTAAGGGTAATTTTCTTTAGGGTAAACTACACGGGAGACCATTAAACTATGGCAAAAATCAATGTGACCACCGAACTTTCAACTGAATCAATCAGACCACCCAACTATTTAATTAATTCAATCAAACCACCAGCCATTAATTTTTAATAGAGGTGGTGACGTGTCCGTTAAGCTTAATTGGCATAATTATATATTTGGTCCTTAATATTTACATATTCTATCAATTTAGTCACTATTTTAATTCAATTAAATAAATTTAACTATCCAATTAGAACGTGACACGTGTCAATATATGATTGAAAGTTTTTATTTATGAATTTTAAATTATTTAATAAAATAATTTTTCTATCCAATCAGGTGGTGACATGTGTCACCACCCAATTGAAGTGAAAATTAAAGGGACAAGTTGTGCTCCAAGGGATTCAAACCAGGGTCACGTGGAGGGATAAAGCAGGCGCCCAAACCATTGGGCCAAAGGTTCCCAATGGTTTAAAGTTACAACAATTTGTATTTGTCTTTTAAAGGTTTCTTAAGGATAAATAATTAAACAAATTATTTGTTTAAACAAATTATTATTTAAATTAATTGTAAATAGTTTTTGAATTAAAAATATTCAATTTTTATATAGTAGAAAATTTTAAAATTTTGTTAATTCGAAAATTGACAGAACTAACCGAAATTTGTTTGGTTGATTAATAATTTTCAAATAAAATTCGGTTCGATTAATGGTTAAAGAAAAAATCGGTTAATTGTATTTGTCTTTTAAAGGTTTGTTAAGGATAAAAAATTAAACAAATTAGTTGTTTAAACAAATTATTATTTAAATTAATTGTAAACGTTTTTTTGAATTAAAAATATTCAATTTTTATATAGTAGAAAATTTTAAAAAAAATCGTTAATTCGAAAATTGACAGAATTAACTGAAATTTGTTCGGTTCAGTTAATAATTTTCAAATAATTTTGGTTCGATTAACCGAACCAAATTAAACGAATTTTCTTCGATTAATAATTTTTAAAAATCAGTTAATTCGGTTCGGTTAATAATTTTCAAATTAACCGAACCAAATTAACCGAATTTTTTCTTCAATTAATTCAGTTTGGTTAATAATTTTCAAATTAATTTGGTTATGTTAATAACTTTCAAATAAATTTTGGTTCGATTAACCGAACCGAATTAACAGAATTTTTGCTTCGATTAATTCGGTTAATAATTTTCAAAAAAAATTTGGTTAATTCGGTTCGGTTAATAATTTTCAAATTAATTCGGTTTGGTTAATAATTTTCAAATAAATTTTGGTTCGACTAACCGAACTGAATTAACCGAATTTTTTCTTTAATCGTTAATCAAACCAATTATTTGGAAATTATTAGTCGTGTATAATTTATTTAATTTTTAAATAACTTATTTAAACAAATAATTTGTTTAAATTTTTATCTATAACAAACCTTTAAAAGCAAATACAAACTGTTGTAACTTTAAGCCATTGGGAAGCTTTAGCCTATTGGTTTGGGCGCTTGCTCTATCCCTCCCCCCTTACGTGACCCTGGTTTGAATACCTTGAAGTGTAACTTTGTCCCTTTAATTTTCACTTCCATTGGGTGGTGACATGTGTCACCACATGATTGGATAGAAAAATAATCTAATTAAATAATTTAAAATTCATAAATAAAAATTTCAATCATATATTAACACATGTCAAGTTCTAATTGGTAAGTTAAATTTATTTACTTGAATTAAAATAGTGACTAAATTGATATAATATATAAATATTAAGGACCAAATATATAATTATGCCAATTAATCTTAACGGACACATCATCACCTTTGTTAAAAACTAATAGTTGGTGGTTTGATTGAATCAATTAAATAGTTTGGTGGTCTGATTGATTCAATTGAAAGTTCAGTGGTCACATTGATTTTTACCATAGTTTAGTGGTCTCCCGTGTAGTTTACCTTTTTTTTTAAACCCTAACTTTCTCTTTTTGAATTTAGACTTAGTTTTAGTTAGTTTTTGCTTAAATTAGTTAATGGACCTTACTTATTTTGTATTTTTACACTAGAATCTACATTGTTTTTAACTAAATTAATTCAAATTCGAAATTCCTTAAAAATAATTCTACATACATACATATATATACATTTGGTTATATATATATACGTTTGTTTTATATATTTTTCTTAACATTATTTTCTTTTTGGACCATTATTATTTTTTAATTTAATTTTGTTATATCATGACTTGAATTATAGACTCATATTGAGTTTTGGAGTTGATTGGTTGCAAACATACATATTGTTTTTCTTTGCAGGTATTACTTTATCCCGATTTTTACCATGTCTCATAAACATCCTTGATCATCCTCCTCTTGTGCTAATCAACCTCCTAGCCCTCCGCTAAATCCTAATCCCAATCAAAATGAAATGATTATCGTGAACTCTTGTTTTAACGAACCCAATCGTCAAAACCTATATTCACGATATCTCAACCATTTCGAATCTTATGCTCTTGGGGTGATCGTCTCCCTTCAGTTCCGACAATGAAAACCATTAATTTTCAATACATACCTTATTTCAAAGCTTGAAAATTTAATAACACGTTCAAAGTCAAACCTGTTGTTTATCACCAACTTGTCTGCATTTTCTATTCCATTGCGATTTGTATTCAAAACGAAGCCCATACTCATACAAAAAGTATTCACTCCTATCTCTTGGGAAAATACATTACTATTGATTCTAAGTCCATCGCTCGTGCTTTTGGCCTTGAAAACACTAGAATTGGTAACAAGTGAGACACTTTCCCTTCTACCTTTGCAGTAGGGCAGAGCACTAGCTTCCTTGATTTTCATGAGAGGTTTCTTCACTTGATCATTCCACCATCCAGAGGTAAATATTCATCACTCCGTAACATTGGCATATGGTGGATTCACTGTTTTCAAGAAAATAAAAGAATCAACCTCGCTCAAATCATCTTCGGTGAACTAGTGAACAATTAACCATATTCCTTCTAAGAGGGTCAAATCTCTGGTTTATGGTTGTCTTCTTAGTAATTTCTTTATAAAAGATGGTCTTAGAGTCGATCTTGATGCTGTTATCCTTGGGTACCCATATTGATCTCATATCTCTTCGTATGTCGAGATGGATTAAATTTGGAGATAATTGGAAAAGGAAAGCAAAAGAGGCGCCCAGTGCAAGTTCATCTCGAGTGACTCTGGCTTCAGCTCCACCTTAGGACAATGATGTTCTACATGACGTTGATGATCCAGTGAATTGTGTTCTTGACGAACCTCCTAGCACTGGTGGTGAGATGCATCCTTACTTTCATTCCATGATGGAGACATTGTACTTGAGGTTTGCTTCCATAGAGTCCCACTTTACTACCTTGGGGACTCAGGTATCCGAGATCGCTTCTCAGTAGTTGGCACTGCAAGCGATCCATATGGATTCCCAACGAGATATTCTCGCTTGATTTGATTTGGTGACATATAGGCTCGATGCTATCTCTCGAGACTTTGCTTCTTTCCTCACACCTCCTTCGAATCCTGATCCTCCGTCGGATGCATGATGACTTTGGTTTGCTAGTTGCATTTTCGTTGGTGTTTCATGACATACTTTGAACTTACAACTTTTGATCTTTTGAGTGTTGCATGATGACTTTGATATTTTGGATTTGGTATTCCTTTTATGTTTTGGATGGTCTGATATATTTTTATTTTTATAATATTTCGCATGTTTTCAACCATGTTTCCTTTTATTATGACCATTCCCACAGCATATGGATATTAATTATGTTGACTAACGTGCTTGGCCCTTTTGATCTTTACAACTTTATTATTTCTCTTATTTATTCTAAAACTTATCTTTCTGATTTAACAAAAAGGGGGAGAAATGTTAGAGTAAGGGAGAGTATTTTTTTTAAGAAAATCTTAAAAGTCTTAAATGTTTTGTTATATCAGAAAGGGGGAGATTGTTGAAAACACTTTGATATTTTTATATACAAAAAATTGTTAAATAGTTTTTACAAATTTTAAGATTATATTCGATACATTCATTCGAATATATAAATTATTCTTTAAAGTTAAAAGGTCAATTTTACTCCTCACTCAACTGAAATATTGAGTCTTATATTGGAAATATTTTTGAAATAATTTTTTCTAAGGGTTTCGAACTTCCATCGAGTTAAAAAATGTTTTTTAAGCATAGTAGTACTGAAACTACTAGAACTGTACCGATAGTGTTCAAGAAGTATCAATACAAATATCGATTTTGAAGCCCAAAATGATGAAGTAGCACTGATACTGCTAAGGTAGTATCGATATTGTATACAAGTGTGTCAAAACAAAATACTAAAATGGTATCGATACTATATACAGTATCGATACTACTTAGTATAGTAGTATCGATACTCCTAGTGGTGGTACTGATACTACTTTTTGGTTTTGAATCCATCAAAATTCCAGTATACTAAAATGATATCGATACTATGTAAAATATTGATACTACTGAATATAGTAGTACCGATACAATTGTGATAATATCGATATTATGGTTTCCTAACAGTCAAATTTTTGTATTTAATGCAGGAAGTATCGATACTAAGAGACTGAGTACTGATACTATAAGCTTTTAGACAACATTTAATGTGGGAAACTATCTCCCAATGGCTCTATTCACTCCCACAACAACTTAAACGATTGAAAATGATTGAGGGAGTATAAAAACAAGATCCCAAGTCATTTGTGAAGACAAGAGACAAAAAAAAAATCCATAAACAACAAATTTGAGCCAAATCAAGTCAACATTCTTTAATATTCTTTTTGCCTTCAAATAACACTTCTTGTACTCATTTGTATTTATTTCTCAAGTGTTCTTATTTGTTCTTGAATTGTGAAAACACATTCCTATTGAGGATTTTATAAGTTTGCAATTCGTAATTTTTCTTTTTAAGAAAATGTCTCAAGAATTTGGCGTATAATTCTTGAGGGAGTTGTAAGTTTACACCTTATCCTCAAAGGTATATACAGATTAGTGAATTTGTGGAAATACTTAGTGTGGATAGCTAAGGTAGTGGATGTAGACTTTGGTTGATAAAGTCGAATCATTATAAATTTTTGTATTCAATCTTTTATATTTTTCTCTCAAGCTTCCACCAAAATTTTAATTGATAATTCACCCCCTCATGGCTATTTCATCCATTCAATTTACTTAAAATAAAAGTTTAAACTCGAATGGAAAAAACATAAACACAATAAAAGAAAAGACAAAAAATAAACATCACACAAATATAAGTTCTTAAATAAAATAAAATCATAAATAACATGAGGACCAAAATGCAAGATAGCAAAATAAGGTATTCAATGTGATAAAAGATGAAATATATATATATATATACTAAAATGGAATAGGCAGAAAATAAAGCGCAATAATTAAAGGACTAAAATTAAAGTACTGAAAACTGAAGGGTAAAAATAAAAAATAGAAAATAAAAGTAATGAAATTAAAGGACTGAAATTAAATAAATAGAAAGTAAATGACATAAATTTAAATGTGAATAAAATTAAATAACAAAAATAAAAGAGCAATAAAAATAAAATGTTAGTGTTATTTTTAATATTTAACTCGGACCGTAAAAAATGTGAGTCGTACTTGGGGCGGGTCGCCACTAGGTCGTACTATGATTCAAACATAAAATAAATAAATAAAAAGGTTAGCGGCCAATAATTAGATGTTATGGTTAGAAGTTAGAAAAGTTAGTTGTTAATAGAGTCGGGACCGTAATAATGTGGATCAAACCCTAGATCGAGTCACCACAATGTCGTATAATAATTCGAACAAATTAATAAAAAAGTAACAAATAGAAGTTAATAGAGTCTGAATCATAATAATGTAGATCGTACCCCAGATCGGGTCGCCACATGGTAGTATAATAATGATTCAAAAACTAACAAGAATAAATCAATAAAAAAATAATGGAATTAATACATCATATTCGAAACAAATAAATAATAATAGGAGCAGTGACCAAAGTGCAACAAATAATAAAATAGTAGTGAAATTATAAAAAATAAAATAGCAAAAATAGTGATCAAATTAAAAACAAATGAAGATTCATGCAAAAACTGAACATGGGAGGACCTGAAGGTGATTAACCCATAAAACAATGACCATAATGTAAAAACCTACTAAAGGTCCAAGGACCTTAGTATGATTTACCCAAAAATGAGATGTATTTTTTTATCTCTTTTCCCCTATGCATCACCAATAGAACATTTCCAAGGCTCTAAACCAAACGGCGGCCACCGCATACCGACCATCGGGCTGGTGACCATCATGCTCCAACAGGCGACCTTGACCAAGACTAAACGAGGGTCAATCAAAGGGGTTAAAAGATCGAATACTCATCCCCTCTTCTCATTGTCCCTTGACCAAACCCCACAAATGGGGTCATCATTGACCACCACAAACAGTGGCCACCCTTCAATGATCACTCCAACCGGTTGCTCCCACTCCCAACCATCACCACCGGTGGTTGGGTTCCAAAACAACCCCAAAAAAACCCTTACTAAGCCTTGCCCGAAAAAGGAAAGAAAAAATACATTATATATATATATTTTTATTTTTTTGGAAGTTTTGGGGAGAAAAAAACCAACCCATGTTATAAAGAAAGTTAGGGTTTTTATAACCCCAATAAATGTTACAGCCAATATTAATAATAAAAAATACATTATATATATATATATTAAGAATAAAAATGTTGATTATAACTGCCCCTCTTTGCTCATTGATATGGAACAGGAATAAAACAAAGACATAAAGCACCATTTTTTTACCTGAACTACTCAAATTCCTGATCTACAAGTTCTTCTCATTATTAACTTTTCGCTTGCTTCAGGCGAGTAAATGATGATCAACCTCTTTCTGTGATGGATTTGAGTAAAAGGTCAAACAAGTTCTTCTCATTATGAACTTCTTCTTCCTTTGAATATCTTGATCCATCTCCTTCTGTGATGAAGTCTAGCAAGAATGAAAATGTTGATCCACCTCATGTGATGGAATCGAACAAAGTGTTGATGATGATCTATCTCCTTTTGCGATAGAGTCGAGTAAAATGTTGAACAAGTTCTTCTTATTAACTTCCTCTCATTCTTTGGATGAGTTATTCTCATTATGAACTCTCCGTTGCAAATTACGATCCACCTCCTTTTATGATGGATTTGAGAAAAATATTGATGCTATATATCTCATTCTACGATAGAGTCGAGTAAAAGGTTGAACAATTTCTTCTCATTATGAACTTCTTCTCCTTATTTGGATGAGTTCTTCTCATTATGAACCCCTCTATTGGAAATGTTTATCCACCTCCTTCTGTGATGGAATCGAACAGAATGTTGACGTCGATCTACCTCATTCTATGAGAGAATAGAGCAAATGGGTGAACAAGTTCTTCTCATTATGAAATTATTCTCCCTCTTTGGACGAGTTCTTCTCATTATGAACCATTCCATTGGAAATGACGATCCACCTCATTCTATGATAGAATCGAGCAAGAATGAGAATATTGATCCAGCTCATTCTATAATGGAATCGAACAAAATGTTGATGTTGATCTACCTCCTTCTGTGATAGAATGGAGCAAAATATTGAACAAGTTCTCATTATGAACTTCTTCTCCTTCTTTGGATGAGTTATTCTCATTATAAACCCCTCAATTGGAAATGTTGATCCACCTCCTTCTATGATTGATTTGAATATGAAAAAAGATTATCATATATCAGTAACAATCATATTTGAAATACCATGAGGTAATGACCCAAATATCCTCGAATTTTTGCTGAGATCCACATTTTCAAAGATTGAAAAGTGGACTAATTCTTTGCTGAAATCTTCTTGAATAGGGAAATGTGAAATATTTGCTAACTATGGAATTCCTGTCAAATATTCAACATCTAGATGAAAATGAATAAGAAATTTGTTTCAAAAGAAGCTATCTCAAGTGAGATAAAATTTGGTTCGAGTGAACAATTTCAAATTTTGTGTTCCAAGGGAAAATTGTCTCAAGCGAGATGAAATTGATTTTAAGAAAAACAATCTCAAGTGAGATAAATCTTGTTTCATGAGAAGCAATTCCAAAACTTTTGCTTCAAAGGAAAATGTCTCAAGTGAGATGAAATTGATTTTGAGAAAAACAATCTCAAATGTTCATGTTTTAAGGAAGACTGTCTCAAGTGAGACAAAATTTATTTCGTGAAAAACAATCTAAAGTGAGATAAAAAAATTTGTACTAAATGAGAAGCTTTGAAAATCACATTCTTATTTTCCATTAATATCATATGAAAACATCATAGTGATCGGGTATTATGCCCCTCTTTAAAGTAATGATTCTTTTGTGGATTAGGTTTCTCCACTCTTGAGACCATGCGACTCTAAACATGTTTTCCTTTAATTGAGGTTCGAATTGCGACTTCCTCTTCTTGAGGTCTTGATGTCATAAATCTTTTTCCTTCTTTAGAAGATATGTGAAGGATCATATGTCTATTTATGAAGATATGAATGCAATTGAGTGTAGATAAATGTAATGCATTTTTTTATCCAAATGATGTTCTCGTGGATGCAAAAATGTTGTTTCATTTTCCTTTTGACTTCAAAGTGGAGAACTCAGTATTCTTTCAATTAATCAGTCTTGGCTAGAGCTTACTCCAACATTAGCAAGGTGATTTTTCAGTTCAAGCAAGCATTTTTGGAAGAACAATCTTACCAGTTAGTGTCCTCATGTCTTCTCTCTCCTCTTGCTTTTGTTTCTTCATGAAAATCTCAAAAAATTGATCTCTCTTTAATTCTTGTTGCAGTCAGATACATGACCTTGACATCTTTCATCTCTGACCCAATTGTTTTATCATAGCTACTTCTTCAAGAATTTTCTGCCAATTGAAGCATGAATTGTTCACTTTTCAAAGTAAGCTCTTCTTATCTCTATATTCTACCTCTGATACTCCGAGCAATGAGATTTATTCTCAATACATTTGATTTGAATCTCTTTATCCCCACATGATTTGAGTCTTTGGTCATGCCCCAATATTGGTATCTCTGAAGTTCTTGAACATCATTATTAAAACTTCTTATTTTCAAACTTTCTCTAAAAAGTGATCAATACATTTAACATAGGAATGCCTTGAACATTTTTTATGACTTGAGATGCCAAAAAAATCGTAAAACAATACATGTCCCTTTCGTACTAAGGCGATCACCTGCTTCTTGGTCAGTTATTGATGATGTCACAAAGAAGTGTGAAAAGTTTCATTCTTGAGTCTTCTAATCTGTCAGATTTTATTGTTCTGAGGATTAGATAATTTCTCCCTTGCCCTTGCATTATTTTTGAAGAATAAGCCTCAATAGCTTCAAAGATCTCTATCATTCTTGAGAAATCATCCTATTTATTTGCCTCAGATGAAAACATATTGAAAAAATATATTTGATAGAGATTGAATAGTTTTCCTCATGAATTCAATTCATATATCTTTTCTTTTCATACACTCTTTTACAAATGAACATGACTGTCAAGGTTTTGGGCTACTTTGGATTCCCTGCACTTTAAAAGATTAGTTTAGAGTACAAAGAAATCTTTTGTTTTCTTTTGCACTATGTTAATCTACTTATAAGATGCTTGTAAATGAACAAAATTGGGGCTTGAAATGAGAAATTGGAATTTTTACAAAGTCATGGCAATCATGGAAAGTATAAAAATCAAGAAATAAAGTCAGATGCCTCAAGCATTACTAGCATGAATGTTCCCGAACCAATCAACTTGGTATAATTTGGAGCACTGAGGTAAGCTTCTGTTTAGAAGAACGCAAATGTTGCCAAAATGTCTATATATGTGAAGTCCCCTCAAAAAATCAGGCTCTCTAAATCAATCAACTAAATATAACCCTGAAGCATAAGGTAAGTTATGGTCTAGAGGACTATAAGAATTGCCACAAAGCTTGCAGATGTGAAGCTCACCCCAAAGTACTATAATCTTAAGAGTGTTTTACTTGTCGGATGCCTAATATCAAAAAGCATTTGAGCCATCCTTTCAGGTTTTCATCTCAAATCCTTCCTTTGGTTTCAAGACGATTTTTGCGGATTCACGTCTCGAACCATTATTTTAATTTTTTTTTCTTTTTTTGCTTCTTTTTTCTTTTTTCTTTTTTCATTTTTCTTTTCATTTTTATTTTATTTCTTTTTTCTTATTATTTTTTATCATTGTCCTTCTTTTGAGTGTAATACTTCTTAACCCGAATTTGACTTTATTGGATCACTTAATTAAACAACACTCATTTTGGTCGTTTCTCCATAGGCAACCATTTCCCAAGGAAATCTTTATAAATTGGCAAGATATTTTCAATCACTAGATCACCCTCTCTGACTTCTATTGGACGAACTTTCTTATCATGAGCTCGCGTCATTCACTTCTGACACCTTTATCCATGGCATATAACTTTCAACCTCTTTTTCTAATGGGGTTCAACTTATCACATCGTGCTTCAGCTTCATCTAAGTTCTACTTTTGTCGAACCTTGAAGTAACAAAATCTCAAATGCGATGAGTAAGACTATTTTTATTCTAGAACCAAATGAAAATGGTGTTGCACCTCATCAGGGTACATACTGAAGTTGGACGTGTATACATGATGAAGGATAAATTCATGTGGCAATTCTCATTATCTTTGTAGTTCACAGACATCTAATCGAGGAACTTCTATAAACTTTAAGCACTGACATCTTATTTCGATGAATTCTCTTATCCTTAAAGCGTAAGCCTCAAGTTCTACCACATTGTTAGTGTAAAGAGCTCTAGTCTGTTTATGAAAGGGTAACAACATTAACACTGCCCCAATTCCTCTTCTCAAAGCATTGACTGCCCCATTAAATTTTCCAGGATTTATCTCCTGATTTAATTTATTCTTCAGTAGAGATGCACAATAAATCCTCATCCAAAAAATTAAAGCCTAGGGACTCATAATCATCTGATGTATGTCTTGTAAGAGATCTACTATGACACTCCTTTTTATCACATTCTGGTTCACTTGTGTGATGTCAAATTCATATAAAAACATCTGTCATCGTGCCAATATGAGCCTTTAGGTAGCTCACACCAAAGCAGAACAAAACTTTTGGATTGGTGGGTATCGAAGTTCACAATTAGTAAATTTCTTACTCATATAATAAATAGCTTTTTCCTTTCTCTCAGACTCATTATATATGTATTCAATTATGGTATGTTTTGATAAGATCAGAAAAAGATACCTTTGGAATCTTGAAGCAACTCTATCAGCTTTTGTCTCATTTCATGTCACAAATAGTGCTAATATCTATATCTCTTCTTTCTTCATCCATTCAAAATCTCAATTTCTTCATGGTGAGATAAGATCTGTTCATCCTCTTTTTTCACCAGCCTCGATAATTTGTTTGAAACATCACATTCTACTTCATTTTTGCACTCATAAATTTATACTAAACACATGCCACTCAAAATTTATCTCATGATTAAAGTTCAGAAACATTCATGTTATTAAATCTTAGAATTAAATATAATATTACAATTTATCTAATTGTGAATATAGCTAAAGTAGGCATGGATAAACATATTTTAGAGCTTAAATATATTAGACCAGGTGAACAAATATTAATTAATCATGCTAGATGATAAAATTTTAAACTTGAAAGGAAAAAAATATAAACACAATAAAAAGTAAAGACAAAAAATAAGAATCACACAAATATAAGTGCTTAAATAAAATAAAATCATAAATAACATAAGGACCAAAAAGCAAGATAGCAAATAAGGTATTCAATGTGATAAAACATGAACATGCATGCATATATATATATATTCATGGGACTAAATATAATAGGGAGAAAATAATGCGCAACAATTAAAGGACTAAAATTAAAGTACTGAAAAATGAAGGGTAAAAATAAAAAAAATAGGAAACTAAAGTAATGAAATTAAAGGACTGAAATTGAATAAATAAAAAGTAAAGGATAGAAATTTAAATGTGCATAAAATTAAATAATTAAAATAAAAGAGCAATAAAAATAAAATGTTATTGTTAATTTTTAATATTTAACCTGGACCGTAAATAATGCGAGTCGTACCCCGGGGTGGGTCGTCGCAAGGTCGTACTATGTTTCGAACTTAAAATAAATAAATAAAAAGTTAGCGGTCAGTAATTAGTAGTTAGTGGTTAGAAGTTAGAAAAGTTAGTTGTTAATAGAGTCTGGATCGTAATAATATGGATCATACCCCGAATCGGGTTACCACAAGGTCGTATAATAATTCAAACAAATTAATAAAAAATTAACAATTAGGAGTTAATAGAGTCTGGAGCATTATAATGTGGATCGTACCCCGGATCGGGTCACCACAAGGTCGTATAATGATTCAAAAACCAATAAAAATAAATAAAAAATAATGGAATTAATACATCATATTCGAAACAAATAAATAATAATAGAAGCAGCGACCAAAGTGCAACAAAGAATAAAACAATAGCGAAATTATAACAAATAAAATAGCAAAAATAGTGACCAAATTAAAAACAAATGAAGAAGCATGCCAAAAATAAATAAGATAAAAATGAGACTTCGGGTGACCAAAGGTAATTAACCCCCAAAATAGTGACCAGAATGCAACTAAAGGTCAAGGGACCTTAGCGTGATTTACCCAAAAATGAGATGCAATTTTTTCATCTCTTTTCTCCTATGCCTCACGAGTAGAACCTTTCAAAGGCTCTAAACCAAACGTCGGCCATCGCACGTCGACCACCGGGTCATTGACCATCATGCTCCAACCAGCGACCCTGATCATGACCGAACGAGGGTCGATCAAAGGTTTAAACGATCGAATACTCGCCCCACCTTCTTATTGTCCCTCGACCGAAACCCTAAAAGGAGTCACCATCGATCACCACAAACGGTGACCACCCTTCAACAACCACTCCAACCGGTCACCCCCACTCCCCAACCACCACCACCGGTGGTTGGGTTCCAAAGCTTGAACCAAAACAACCCAAAAAACCCTTACTAAGCCTTGCCCGAAAAAAGAAAGAAAATAAACTTGATTTCCTTTTTTTTGGAAGTTTTGGGGAGAAAAAAACCAACCCTATTACAAAGAAAATTGGGTTTTTATAACTCAACAAATGTTACAGCCAATATTAATAATAAAAAATACATTTTTATATACTTTTTAAGAATAAAAAAATAGTGATTACACTATGTTCTCGTTTCTGTCTAGTTGTGTGTATTCTTTTGTTCCATAAATGAATAAAGAGATTTTTAATGAGAAGACAAGTAGAATTAGGTATATGATTTAAAACTTCTAATAAAATCATAATGCCGAACAAAAAAAATACTAAGGATTAACCAAGAAATTTATAATTATAAGAAAAGATAACACTTTTATTTAAGATAATGCATACAAATAATCATTAAATCATGTTAAAATAATCTTTTTATTCATCAAAATTTTAAAAGCTATAAAATGGACTATCCGTTACAAACATATATTCTATTTCATCATGAACTATCTGCAAAAAAAAAATAATAATAATAAATTGAATTGATGATAATAATTATAAATAATAGACCAAATGTGTTAACCTTCCCGTTGTACTAGATTTTTATGTCATCGACTAATTTTGAGGATTAAAGGCTTATTTTTCCCTAGATTATATTATTGCTACCGAATTACCCTTAAAAACATCTGTCCTTAACTTCATGTTACCTCAAGTACCCTATTTTTTTTTAGGATAACCATCAATATTTAATTTACTGATCGAATAATCCAGATCAGATGCTGCAAAGGCAAGAGCGACCCTCTCAATTTATTTTATTTTATTTAAAATCACCAAGATTCGAACCCTCAACAATGCTTAAAGGATCTAATACTTCGTTCCACTACCAATTAATTGTTCGTTCAAGTACCCTATTTTTTAATGTTCATTAAAAGAAAAACTCAACCAATCAGAACACGTCATGTGGAAATTTTGATAAACTAATTTTAATATAAACGATAAATAATATGTTATGTCTTTTAATTCTTTTAATTTAATATGTAACAATTTTATTTTTCAAAAAATTAACCTTAATTTTTTGTAACTTTTTTAATTTAATCTAATATTGAACACTTGAACTTTTACGGTATCGGATTCCGGTATAACTTGATATTAAAATATGATTTTAATATCAAATATTGAGTCCATGATAGTCTAAACTATTACAATATTAAATAAAACTAAAACATGATGATTAAAATTAGATAAAATTATAATAAAAATAATTAAACTTATAATTTATCTTTAAAATTTTCCAATGGTGGTGTAGAAAGTCACATATCATCGAGAGACTAAAAATCCTAATTCAAGAATAAGAAGTTATCCTAGCCGTTTTCTACTTTTCTTTCTCCTTTTTTTTTTCTACTTTACAAGTTGGGTTAATTTTATTGATTAGTCTAACTTTTTTTTTTAATTTTATTTAACTAATGACGACATCGATTTTGATATTTGTTGCCGTCCGTCGGTTATCTTTTTTCTTTATTTTTTAATTTTTTTAATAAGAATATTTATGTCTTTGTTACATGTTTTCTACCTTATAACACGTTTATTTCTTCCTTTGTGACACATTTTTCTATGCCTTTTGATAGCTTACGGTTTTTTGTCGTTGTTTTCGTTTATCTTTTTTTTTCATGGTTGGATTTGACATCGCCACGACTAATCAATATAACACTTATTTGTAATTATGATGATCTTCCCTACTTTGGACCCTTAGATTGCTTTCGATACGCATTTTGCGTTCTTAGATAGTTTTCTCACGTCATATGACTCTGATTTACGAATTGTCGGTTTCCTTCAGTAGCTTCATCCCCTTTTTTGGTTCGTATTCCGGTGCAATTAGATTTGTTTATATCGTTATTTTGTTTGAGCATTGATTATATTTTTTTAATCTTTTCTTTTTTTAGTATTTGTGTGATCTATGTAACTAATTTTTGTATCAATTGTTATAGAAAAATATTCTAATTATAATTTTATTTATATTATACTTGTAAATCTTCATTATAATTTTGAATATTTTTATTTTTAAAAAAACTAGTGGTTTTCTATTTCAAAAAAATCAGAAGTTATCGATTTAGAAGATTAATATGAACAAAAGAAATAAAAACTCAGGTACCAAAATAGTAATTAGTACATCATAAAAAGGTCTCTTAGATCTACTCAGCAAACAATCTACCAACGGTCGGAATAAAACCTCAGCGTTTTTCTCGTCTGCTTCACTAAGGCCGTATATGAGTTGATTCAAGCTAGAATGTAATTGAGGTTGACTTGAATAAATATAAAAAGTGTAAAATTGAATTTAACTATATTCTAAAATTCACTTAAACTTAAACTTAAACTTTAACTTAAAGAGTTAAACTCGACTTAATAAAAAATTGTTAAGTTTAACTTAAACTTAATAAAAATTTAAAGCTCAACTCAACTCGAAAGATCACGAGAATAAAATTTTCAAAATCGACTCAAAAATAAAAAATAATTAATTTAATTTAAAAATTAACTAAATCAATCTCAAGTAATTGACGATATATTTATCTCATTTTCAATAATAATCTCTACACCTCTTCCACCTCATGCAATCTTAAAGAGACGTTATTATATAAAAAATCCCTAAATATTCATTTATTGGACTAATACATCCCAAATAAGTTTTTTTTAAATACTTCTAGTCTATCTATGACCTCACATTATGCAAAAGTGAGGTCATATATTACGTTTTACGAAAAATGAATTTTGTTTATTTATTTGTTGTGTTATTAAAAAAATTATTTTATTTAAAAAGTTGATGTGTATCGCACTTAATAAAATCAAGGTTCATTAAATACGTTTTGTAAGACGCGAGATTATTTTACATGTGCAGTTTAAAAATATTTTTTTCTAAAATATCTTGTTTGAAAGGTATTGGTTTAATAAATAAATTTTTATATTTTTTTTATATAATAAGTTAATAACGCCTCTCAATGATGGCTACTTTCCTTAAAACGCTACCGTTTAAGTATCCTTCTCCTCTAGCTCCACGTGTTACATTAAACTCATCAAATCCCTTCCTTGTCCAAGCCGTCCCCTCCGGTTCAGCTTCACTCCCTCTCTTCGGTTCGGGAAGTTGGTTCCTTTTGCTGCTGAAACTGAAACTACAGATACCCCCAAGATCCCCAAATTGAGGTAACTTTTAATGGTTTCCATTTCTTTTTTTCTAGTTTTGTTTTTATGAGTTTGATTTTTTTGGCCTACTTTATACGTTTATATTATTCTTTTCTTGTAAATTTGAGAAAAAATGTGTATGGGTTTTGGAAATTAACGGTGAAGCATGCTAGAAACGAGAAAAAAGATGGTAACTTGATAATGTGTAAAATTAAGCCATCTCAAGGAATTTTCTTGTCCAGAATCTTTTGTTCTTTGTAGCTTTATCGATTGGATATGTTTTCCTTCCTAACTTTACCAATTAGAATACTGTTTTTTTCCCACATTTTCTATTTAGTAAGAGCATCGTTAAGTTGTTCTAGCTAGCGGTCCACTCCCGCAATAGTGCCTGTTATATAGCAGTACCGTTGCCATCATAAACTGTTATTGCATGATCGACCGCTGTCGTAACCGGTTTTCGTCCGGACACGAAATTTTTTATTTGGCGGGAAAATTGATGTGAATAAATGGTTTTTAAAATAATTTGGGAGTCGTCATCGGCCTTTTGGGTCAGGTAGGTCGAATACCTAAAAAAATATCTTTTAAAAGAGTTTTTAAGAAAACATCGGTTACGTTTAGGGAATGATTAGCACCCTTACAACGCCCAAATTTGGTACTTTTTAATTATAAATTGTCTCTATTATTATAAATTTAAAAAATTCAAAAATATATTTAATTTATAATTCTATTTAATTCAAATATTTTTAATAAAACATATTAAACATAAATAAGATATTTACTTATTTAGAAATATCAGAAAAGGGTTTCTAGGTGCCTTAAGACAGCTCCTTTCTTCGATATTAATAAATATTATAATAATTTAAATAAAATTAAATTATAATTTTTTTATCATAATATTTAATTTTAAAATACCAGAATAGGACATCTAGTTGTATTAAGACTGCCCTTTTCTTTGATATTGAAAATAAATATATATAAAATATGATAAAAACATAATTTATGTAAAATCAAATTAAGATTTAATATAAATTATTATTATTATATATTTATATGACTATATAATAAAAAAATATTTAAATATAAACAAGTAAAATTAAAACATAAATAAATAATAATAAAAATAAAATTAGAACTATATATTTAAAAATAAATAAAACTTTATAATAAATGAAAATATTTAAAAATTAGTGACTAAATTATAATCTAATAAAATTAAATACCTAATTCGTAATTAATTATTTAAAATTACAGGGATTAAACATGCTATTTTCCTTATTTATTAATTTGGTGACTAAAATAAAATTATATAAAATTCGAATATCAGATTAAAATAAATTAAAATATATACTCGGGATTAAAATATTAATTATTAAAACTAAAGGACTAATACGTATTTTATCTAAAATATTTATAATTACGATTAAGGGCTAAAATATAAATAAATAAAATTTAGAGACCAAATTAAAAGGATTATAAATTTGATTCAGTGACTAAAATGTAAAACATATAAAACAGAGGGACTACGGACAGAGTTTAACATTTAAAAATTATACAAATAGCCTTCCCCAAAACGACGTCGTTCGGGAAGGGCTATTTAAGCCCGAAACGGCTGGCCCTTTGGGCCAGCTCTCTCATTTCTCAATTTCTCTCCTCTCTCTCGTCTCTCTCTAGCTTCCCTCATCAGAGGGAAGCCGGCTACCGGGCGGCAGCCGTCTGCCGCCGTAATTCTCACCGCCGCCCACCGCATCCGGTGGTCGGAAAATTTTATTTTTATACCACAACGTAGATCAGACCGTCCTAATGACGGTTCCGGTGTTCCTTTCTCTTAAATAGCTCCTGATCAGAGCAAATCTAGGAAAATACCTTCGGTTTTCGAAGGTTTTTGGTGACGTTTGGAGGCCGGTGGTGACTCCGATCAAGGCGTTGTCTTCCCCGGTAAGTTTCTCTCTGTCTTCTCCTTGCTTATTTTGGTGTTTGTGGTTGCTGGTTTGTTCATTTTTTCTCTTGTTTTTTTTCTTCTCTCTCTGTTGGTTGCTGTGGTTTTCTTCTCTCCTCTTTTTTTCTTTGCAGGTTGTCAATGGCTTTATAGCCATCACCGGTGTGGCCATCGGACCGGGTAAAAGAGTGGAGTCTGGTGAGTCACCGGACTTCTAGTGGTGACTCACCGTTGGGGCGACATGTGTGCGGCTGGAGTGGCACTTCTGGAAGCTTCCGACGAGACGTGTCAGCGGTAGAGATGATGGGAGTAGCTGCGGTGGCCGCGTGGCCCTAGGGTATCATCACCCTAGGGTTTGTGCTGGATGAGTGTGGGCCGTTGGATCTCTCAGATCCAACGGCTGTGATGATGAGGCAGCTAGGGTTAGAGATCAAACCCTAATATAGTTTTAGGGTTTAGTTGGGCCATCTGGATTTGTAATTGGGCCGGATAATCTGGGCCTGTTTGTAATAATAATAATATTAATAAAAATAATATTAATAATAATATTTATAATAATAATGATAATATAAATAATATTAAAAAAAATGAAGAAAAAAATGAGTATCTTCAACTGCCCCTCTTTGCTTATTCTTGTGTTAACAAGAATAGAGCAAAGACGAAAAGATAATAAGTTTTTTTTTTCATTTGACTTCACTTGATTAATATGGAGATGTTGAATAAATTCTTCTCATTCTTCAGATGAGTTCTTCTCATTATGAACTTTCCGCTGGGGATGATGTTGACCTATTTCCTTATGTGATAGAGTCATTCAAAAGGTTGAACAAGCTCTTCTCATTATGAACTTCTTACTCTTCAGATGAGTTCTTCTCATTATGAACTTTCTCTGGAAAGGGTGATGCTAATCTATATCCTTCTGTGATAGAATTATGCAAAAGGTTGAACAAGCTCTTTCATTGTGAACTTCTTCTCTTCAGATGATTCTTCTCATTATGAACTTTCTCTGGAAAACTGATGCTAATCTATCTCCTTCTGTGATAGAATTATGCAAAAGGTTGAACAAGCTCTTCTCATTGTTAACTTCTTCTTCTTCAGATGAGTTCTTCTCATTATGAACTCTACCTAGCAATGTTGATCCATCAAATGATGAATTCAAACAAAAGGTTGAACAAATTCTTCTTATTATGAACTTCTTCTTCCTTCTTCAGATGACGAGTTCTTCTCATTATGAACTCTACATGGCAATGTTGATCCATCAAATGATGAATTCAAACAAAAGGTTGAACAAATTTTTCTCATTATGAACTTCTTCTTCCTTCTTCAGATGACGAGTTCTTCTCATTATGAACTCTACCTCGTAATGTTGATCCATCAAATGATGAATTCAAAAAAAAGGTTGAACAAATTCTTCTCATTATGAACTTCTTCTTCCTTCTTCAGATGAGTTCTTCTCATTATGAATTTTCTCTGGAAAAGCTGATCCATCAAGTGATGGATTTGAGCAAAAGGTTGAACAAATTCTTCTCATTATGAACTTCTTCTTCCTTCTTATTATGAATTCTTCTCATTATGAACTCTACCTGGCACTGCTGATCCACCGGGTGATGAATTTAAGCAAAAAGTTGAACAAGTTCTTCTCATTATGAACTTCTTCTTCCTTCTCCAGATGAGTTCTTCTCATTATGAACTCTAACTGGCACTGCTGATCCACCGAATGATGGATTTTAATCTTTGCTAAAATCTTTGAAATTCCTGTCGAAATTCCTGTCAAAATTCAACATGGATAAAATGAATGAAAATGCACCTATTTTTGCAAATGCCTAAATATGATGCATGAATGTTAAGTTTATTTGATTTCAAATTGGTGAACTGATTATTTCTTCAGTTGTGTAGAAATCCAATAAATCTTTATTCTTCAAATCGGAGAATCTATCATCTTTGACAAATGTAGATGTAGATATAATGTCACAAAATCCCTTGAGAACAAAACTCAATGGCACAGGCTCTTGAAAAGTTTGCACTCATGTAACATGTTGATTTGATAACTACTCATCTAATTATGAAGTGATCTATCAGATGATTTCACAGATATGATAGTTCTTTTGATACCGAGAAAATCCTGAATTCTGATTCTGATGAGGAGAGTAAACTGTTATACTTGACGAAAATGGGATACTCAAATGCTATGTCTTCAATAGCCATGGAAAGATGTGGTCCGGATTCATCAATTGTAGAGTTGACAAATTTTATATGTGCTGCTCAAATGGCTAAGGCTGTTGTCACACTTCTTCCGGTAAAAGATAGGAAGCCATTATGCAATGATCCCAATTACAAGAAAAGGCGAAACTTGGGCTATGATTTTTGGGAAAGGAATAAAACAGAAGAAGCTTGAAAAGAAGCTTCTTAATGAAGACGATCATGCAGTTCATCTTTTAATTCCAATGATTGGTTTTGTGGTTCCTACCGAACCAGATCAGATGACTCAAAGAACACTTCCAGAAGATGCTATTGGGTCTTCGTATTCCTACTATGAGCAAATTCATCTTTTAAATCCAATGATTGATTTTAGGGTTCATACCAAAATCAGATCAGATAACTCAAAGAACACTTCCAGAAGATGCTATTGGGTCTTCTTATTTCTACTACGAGAACGTAGCACTTGCTCCAGTTAATGTTTGGACTGGAATATCACAGTATTTATTCGATGTAGAGCCATAATTTGTAGATTCGAAGTATTTTCATGTTGCTACACTGAAAAGGGGCTATATTCATAATCTGCTAATTTGAGAACAGATTTCTTCTTGTTCCACTTCCAAATAACTCTATGATGGTGATAATTTGCTTACTTTGTATTCCATGCCTTTAAAAGTATTAGCATAAAGTGATATTCAGAAATCTTTAACTTATTTCAAAATTATGTTAATCCATTTACAAAATAAAAGAATAAGTTGAATTTTCGAAAATAAATTGAATCTCAAATAAATTGAATTTAGAGAAAATAAACTTAGAATTTATTAATAAATAGATAGAATTGTATTCAAAGTTATGGCAAGCATAGGAATGATAAAAATTCAAATGACTCAACAAATTATTAGCATAAGTATTTCTAAATTAATCAAATTGATATAATTTAGAGTACTGATGTAAGCTTTTGTCTGAAAGATCTCAAACGTTGTCAGAATGCTTGTAGATGTGAAGTTCCTCCCAAACTATCAAAATCTTAAGAAGATTCAATTGCCAGATGCCTAATATCAACATGCATTTGAGCCGCCCTTTCAGGTTTTCAACTCAAATCCTTCCTTTGGTTACAAGATGCCCTTTGTGGGTTTTCATCTTGACCCTCCTTTTTTTTCATTCATTTTTTCTTCAAGCATAATATTTCTTGACAGAATCTGAGTTTATTGGATTTCTCAGAATTTTTCCATCCATTTCTGCCAAGATCAACGCTCCTCCGGAAAAGGTATTTTTTACAACGTATGGCCCTTCCCAATTAGGCATCCATTTCCCACGGAAATCTCTATGTATAGGCAAGATCTTTTTTAGTACTAGATCACCCTCTTGGAATTCTCTTGGATGTACTTTCTTGTCATGAGACTTCATCATCCGTTTCTGATACATCTGTCCATGGCAAATAGCTCTCAATCTTTTCTCCTCAATAAGGTTCAATTGATCAAATCTAGTTTGGATCCATTCAGATTCATCCAATTTTGTTTCTCTCTCAAAATTCGAAGCGATGGAATCTCAACTTCAATTGGTAAGACTGCTTCCATCTCGTAGACTAAAGAAAAAGGCGTTGCCCCAGTAGATGTTCGAATAGTAGTTCGGTATGCATATAAAGCAAAAGGTAACTTCTCGTGCCAATCTTTGTAAGTTTCAGTGGTCTTTGTAATGATTCTCTTGATGTTCTTATTTGCTGCTTCAACTACCCTATTCATCTTTGGACGATATGCCACTGAGTTTGCATGTTTGATTTTAAATTGTGCACAAAGTTCGGTCATCATTTTGTTGTTCAAGTTCAGAGCATTATCTGTAATGATCCTTTCTGGTAGGCCATACCGGCAAATTATTTCTTTCTTTATGAATTTGCAGACTGTGGACCTCTTAATATTGGCATATGAAGCAGATTCAACCCATTTGGTAAAATAATCAATTGCCACAAGGATGAAGCAATGTCCATTCGATGCTTTTGGTGTGATCGCCCCAATGACATCTATTCCCCACATAGAAAATGGCCAGGGTACTGTCATTACATGTAAAGGAGATGGGTGTACATGAATCTTGTCTGCATATATCTGACATTTATGACATTTCCTTGCATAATCAATGCAATCTGTGTGCATGGTAGCCCAATAGTATCCATATCACATTATTTTTCTAGCCATGGAAAGACCATTTGCATGTGTTCTACATATTCCACTGTGTACTTCTTCAATGATGTTTATGGCTTCGCTGGTATTTAAACATCTCAATAGCATTTGATCATTGCTTCTTCTATACATAATCTCGCCATCAAGAAAATATCCAGCAGCCATTCTTCTCAAGGTTCTTTTATCAATTTCAGATGCATTTTGTGGATAACTTTGATTTTTGATATATTGCAGGATATCATAATACCATGGTTTACCATCTACCTCTTCTTCCACACTATAACAATGTGCAGGAATTTCATATACTTGCATTTTGATTGGCATCATATCAACTTTCTTAGTTGCCTGAAACATAGCAGCTAATGTAGCCAAAGCATCTGCCATTTGATTTTCTTCTCGAGGGAGATAATTGAAGGTGACTCACTCAAATTCTTTCACTAATTCGAGGGTAAAATTTTGGTATTCCAACAATTTGGGATCTTTTGTTTCACATTCACCTCGTAATTGATACACCACTAACGATGAATCTCCATATATCTTGAGACATTGATTTTTCTTTCTATAGCTGCTTTCATCCCATGACATAAGCTTCATATTCCCCATGTTATTGGTGCAAAAGAACTCCAGTCTACTTGTAAAGGGATAATAAATATTTTCTGGAGAAATTAACACTGCCCCGATTCCTCGTCCCAAGGCGTTGGATGCTCCGTCAAAGTAAAGCTTCCAAGATGCAGATGCATCATTTGTTCCGACTTCTTCATTCATGGATATGCACAACAAATCTTCATCTGGAAAATTGAAACTCAAAGGCTGATAATCATTCGATACACGACTGGCTAGAAAAACAGCTATGACACTTCCTTTTATCGCTTTTTGGTTGACATATACAATAACAAACTCGGATAATAATATCTGCCATCTAGCCATTATGCCTGTCAAAGTTGGTGATTCCATTAAGAATTTAAAAGGATCAAGTTTGGATATCAACCAAGTAGTATGATATAACATGTATTGTCTTAGTCTTCGAGTAGCCCACACCAGGGCACAACATAATTTTTGTATTGGTGGATATCGAATTTCACAATCAGTAAATTTTTGCTCAGATAATAAATAGCTTTTCTTTTCTTCCAGATTCATCATGCTGTCCCAGTACACATCCCATCGAATTTTCAAAGACTGTCAAGTAGAGAATTAACGGTCTATCAGGCTTTGGTGATACTAAAATGGGGGCATTGGATAAATATTTCTTAATAATATCTGTCGAAACGATTTTTAAAACCGTGGCGGGGGCGAGATTTTTGAAAACCGCATCATTTTTAATTATTCCCTTTTCAATTGAATTTTTAATTAAAACAATGCGATATTTAGAAAACCTTTCGTTTCGAAAATTTGGAAATTCCTTTAAGATAAAAACATATGGTTCGAGGAGTCGCCACCAATCTTTGATTAGGGTGTGTTTGGGCACCCAAAAACATTGTCATTTTAAATAAAAATTAATTTTAATTAAAACGACAAATTTACGGTCTACGTTACCAAAATCCAAGTTCGGGAGTCGGTTACGCGTGGGGAAGGATTAGCACCCCCACAACGCCCTAAATCGGTACCCAGTTGATTAATTAATTTCTTTGCAACGAATTTCGCAAGTTCAAATTTAATTTGATTAATGATCCCTTTAAACAACAAACATGCAAATTTGCAACATTCAAAGCAACAAAATAGATTTAATTTAAAATTACCAAGTCATTAGAAAGATAAAGAATATCGATTATTTAAAAAATATCGAGACCAGATCTTTAGTTCAGTTCTAACGGCCTTTTCTCGAAAGTTAAATAGTCGAATTTTCCTTTTCTTTCGCTCCCAAATTTTACAATGATATATCCAAATTTAATTAGGCGTTACTGACGGGATACCATTTTAATTTAAAATCGTCAAAACAACTTTCCTGTAAGTTAAGAAAAGCCATTCTGATAATTTTAGATTAAAAGGGCATTACCCTTAATTCGATTATGTGATTAGATCGAGTTATTCACGTGAGGCTATCATGCAAATTACGCTGATTGAATGTCAGCAAAGAGTAATAAATATTATGATTAAAATATCATGTAATTTGAAATACAAAAGAAAAAATATATACATATATTTTAATTTCAAAAAAAATAAAAATAAACCACACATATTAACATATAATGTACAAACATGACTTAAATGTAATAATAAAAACATGACATGCAAAACTACAAAATTAAAATATATATAGATATATACATATTTAAAAAAAGTGACTAAATATAAATAAAATCAAAACTAAACATACTAATCAAAAGTTAAACAAGGGTTAAAATATAAAGAAACTAAACAGTAGGCTCATTTCATAAAAATTTCATTTCCATGCACTGCAAGCATAATATTACAAAAGTGCCATGCAGGATCACAATGCACATTTCTGAAATTACATATCCAATGTCAAATTTTCACAAAAATGGCCAACACAGGTAACTGGACTAAAATAAGATGCGCTATAAATTAAGAGCCGAATTTAAAATTGCAACAAAGCTCGGTTAGGGATTATAACAGAACGGGTTGAAATTGGGAGGACCCAAACATATACTACACCATCTAACCCTAAAACGCACCGTTTCCCCCTAAACATCAAAATGCCGCCGTTTTGAACCTACATGATGCGACGCCGTTTTGGCGTGGTAGCATATGAGACGTGAGGGTATCTTCTAACCTAGCCTTCATTTCACTCTCAAGCCTAAACGCCCAAACAAATCCCACAGCCGTTCTCCTCTGACCTCTCTCTACGACTCTCCCTCAATCCCTGAGCGAAAACCTCAGCTACCGTAACCTAAGCTCCCCCCAAAGGCTCCGATGAGGAGTCACACCGCCACCAGCCTCACCCTTTAACAACCCTAAACTCAAGCTCTACAGAGACCCCGACCATGGCAACCGTCGTGACTATCGCCTCTCAACGATCCCGACGATAACCCTAACCAGAAAACTTCATAAA